>NC_084936.1:2507500-3132500 GCF_958298935.1 Phragmites australis
AAAGTATTTTCAAGATTCTCCGTAAGCCCAAGGGTTTATACACAAAATTCCAAAATTTTGCGTAATTTTCAGAAACTACAGGGTCTAATTTGTAAAATCAGAGTCTTTGGATAATTTTCAGAATAACTAGGGGCCTAAACGCAAAATTCAGAGACTGCGCTTAAATGTTGGAAAATCCAGGGGGCTAAATGCAAGTTTTTTTCTTTCTTTTTTCCTTTTTTAGTCATCGCAGCCATGAGATTTGCAACCATCCAGCCTGCATGGCTTGGCGTGCTCTGCAATGCGCCATGCATACACACATCAGGAGCAGGGAAGCATGTAATCTTCATTTGCTTTATTGCTTGCATGCAATCGTTACTTGCATGGCCTGCTTCCTTTTTCTTTCACGCGGCAGGCTGCCTACAAATAGGGTGGGAAGGGGGGTTCGGGGGAAACTTTTCGAACTGAGTTAATTTCATGATTGATCAAATCATAAAATGACACTCAGAAAAAATCAACATTTTTGCAGGCCATCTGGCCAACAGCCGCACATCAGCAGAGGATGGCGTGCAGGCAGCACAAGGGCGCACGGTAGCCAGGCCTTTTCTCCCTTTTTTTTTCAATCTGCGCAGGGGCGCGGCAGCGCGTGCAACAGGTGGCTTGGCTAGCACGCACGTCAGGGTAGCAGCCAGCACATCAGCGGCGTTGGCCAACAACAGTACATGTGCTGCAGCAGGGGGGCTTCGGCTGGCAGGACTTCAGCACGCGGATGACACGCGAAAACCAGGGCAGCGCGTCTACGGGACGGCTGCGCGGAAAACCAGAGAGGAAGCTGGCGGACGCTTGCGGGCGGCACGTCTGTGCGGCTGCCGGCCATCGAGCAAATTTTGCAAATCGGCTTTGGGGTAGAGAATCGATCTACTGCATAGCATAGGATAGATCGAAAATAGTAGCCAGTTTATAGTAGTAATGACAAACCGTAGCATATTCATATTGTGCTAGTTACGGTTCATAATTCGATTCTACATAGCGACGATTCATATGGTACTTGTTACTGTTCGTGCGAATTTACTACTATTCATGTGATGCGATTTCAGATCTATTTTGACGCAAAACAGTAGTGGCTAGGGTACGTACAAAATCTATCGTACCTTTCAATTATTGTGAATAATTCGTGCCGCGTAGGGTATATAGGCTAGGCCAAAGATCTGCTCGCTTGACGACGATGTCAATGCAGTGCAGATCGGTCGTAGGCAGATTCGTTCCTCTAGCTTGATCTCCGGCAGAGCTTCGTGCTGATAACGTGTTGAGAAACCGTTGCTACCGGGTGTAGTCCAGTAATCCCTCTAGAGAATAATTGCAAAGAAGACACAAGCGTAGAAAAAAAGATGTCTATTCTTTATTTATCTGTTCTTCTGTATGTTACAATAAGGGGTCTCCTCCCGTATATAAAGAACTAAAAACCCCGAAGTGTTAGACTCTAATCCTACTTAGGACTCGAGACAGGTCCACTTCAATACGTAACCTGCTAGACTTCCTAACACTTTCAATTGTGCTTTTGGTTTCTCGGTTGAGCTTTGACTATTCTTTTTCAGCTAGTGAAAATCTGACAAAAGATAGGCAATACAATGGCTAATCACATCATTATTCCTACCTCTCTCCCGACATTATTTTGTTTCTTGCTGACCACCAGATCCACAACAGAGTGCAAGTTTTCATTTGTATTGCTGGCTCTAGAGTCCGTACGGTTCTAAACATTTATTTCGCCGATTGCCAATCTATCAGCTTCAGTTGAACTTCCTCCATATTTTCTATTCTCCATGCTTCTTTCACCCATTTGCATTTTAAGAATAGACTACCCAACCTTCATCCAATCTGCAACGTACTAGACATTTCTTGTCAACATCGATGCCTCGATGAGCCAATCTAGTGCGTAAAGGCGCACATATTGTTGTGTCAAAGTCGCCATATAAGCATCTTCACTTTGTTTGGCACTGGCATCTCTCATATTTTTGTCCAAATCGATTTGATACTTTTATCTCCTTCCGAAGTCGCAGTATATCTCCGCAGACATTGTTCTTGTAGTTGGATTCCCATTTTATAAGCTGGTTTAACATAGAACAAGCCTTTAGCATCAAGTGTGATGCAGGCATGTCCTGGAAATTGTTCCTTTACCGGGATTGACAATATACATTCTGCTGCACTTAGACAAAAAGATTGAGTTTACCAACTCCGAGTCCTATCCAGCCATAATTAAATCAATGAATTTCGAAACTTGATGAAGGATGCATTGATCCCTATGTGTAGCTGGCGGGGTTACCCCTCGAGGGAGCCATGGGTTATTCCATATATATATTGATTCTCCATTTCCGACACATCATATTATTTCTTGCTTAACCAAATGCACGCCTTTAAGAATGCTACACCATGTATATGAAATACCCGGCCTAGATGTTAGCCCTGAGAAAATTTCCATCTGGGAAATACCGAGACTTTAGGATCCTAGCACAAAGTGAATGGGGGTCAAGTAACAAACGATATGCCTGCCTCAGCATGCCATATTGAAAGTGTGCAGGTCTCTGAATCTCAATTCACTATTCTTCTTCGATCGTGTCATTTTCTCCTAGCTAACCCAGTGTACGTATCTTCCTATCTACCTCTTGCACTGGAGACTCTTGATAAGGTAGCTTTCGATTTATATTCGATCTGTTTCCACCTGCAGCTCGCGAAGCCTCGATTGCTCCTACGCATGAATTGATTTTAGTTTCCACAAAAAAATAATTTATTTCATAATTAGGCTACCACGGCGACAGTGATCTAGAGTAGTACTAGTACTTGTTATCGTACTTGCAACTAGTGATCTAGAAAAGTATTGTTCTCCTGTTTTCTTTGAGTCCTTTCTTTAGGATAAAGCTATAAAAATAGAGCACGTTTCTTTAATGGATTATTATTAATAGCTAGCTCTGCTTAGTGCTAATCCCCATGAACCCTTTATATACTCTCGGGACACATTGCGGTTTCCTACTGCATTACCTACAGACGATCGATAATGGTATAGGTACGAACTTTCTATATACGAAACGCTCACAAACGCACATATTCAACCCACCATATACACGAACTCATACATCACCTACCGAAGGCCGGAGATGCAGAATTTAGAGATTATGAGAAAGTTTAAAGATTGACGAAGTTATCATAGGATCATTGTCGACAGATATATCATCTATCACTGAAAATTTTTTGCTATAGTAAAACACACCAGGAGTAAATTTGAAGTTTGATCCTTAATAGACGGGAACACGTTGCACTAACTATCACTTAGAGGTTCCATGAGTCAGCTCTACTTTTGTGGGATACCAGCGCTCAGCTACAAAGTCCGGTTAGTCACAAGAATATTTATCGACTTGAGCAAGATTTTTATACCATATATAGTATAAATGATATGCTTTCAGCTATTTGTGGCATCAAAAAGTAGGAAAGTAGAAGTGTTTTTAAAAAGTAACCCAATAGCTTTTTTAGATAAAGGGAGTAAGTAACCCAATAGCTATCGAAGCCTCAATTGCTTCTATGAATATTTAATTGATTTTATAAGTAGGCCGATGAGAGTAGAGTGGTCAAGATAAGTACTTGACATAGCACGATTTGTGTTGGCTGCTCTGTCCATACAAATATATACTCCCTCCAATATTTTTATAACTCACGCACATATTTCAAGATTACACCTTTGTAAATTATGGTAAAAATTAGTCAAACCACATGTAAACTTTGTGATACAAAAATGGTTTCATTGGTTTTGGATTTTAAACTAGTAGTGGACAATTAGCAGTGATAATTAAGATTATTACTGCTGGTCATGCTATCACCCGGTAACGATAATAAGGGTAATGATAATAAGGCTATCACTTCCATAAAATGAGCAATGATAATTCCAAATCTTAAAATACAAACTTTGCATTTTTGACTAACCTGATATTGCTAGCCAAGTCCTCTAAAAGCATAAACATTAGTTAATTTTGCGTTTGTCAATTCACAGCCACATGCTGACAATATAGCTGCTAGCCATTGTTTGTGCTTCGGTTTAACTATCTATAGCATTAGCGTTAGTGAGATGGTGCGTGAACCAAGGTGGGTCATGGAGAGTGAGTGGGGTAGGGTCACCGCCCATCACAGAAATCTGGCCAGCACATCCGGACCGCACGCGTGGCACACGGCTGGCCAGGGGATTCACTTAGGAGCGCCATATCCGCTTCGTCGTCACTGATTGGTGGGACCCATGGAGTCTTGGCCCCACCTACTAGTAAAATGAAGATATCCTTGAGCGTTTCACTGCATGGTGAAAATAGAAAGAAGCTGAGGCACTGTTCTGAGTGTCCCTCCCAACCATGTGTACTTCGAATGACAATTTGACTGTCAGGTGAGACCGACTCCGTGAACAGGATGAGTCACTCATTCAGTCGTATTGTTACAGAAAAAATTATCATTATCAGTTTTTAAATCAATAGTAAATTAGCGATTTTATGAATTAGCAGCGATAGTAAGTAACTATGAATTCAAAACTAGAAATCACCGAGAATCAAAATCTATCCACCTATAAAAACACTCTACCATAAACTCCTAAAGACCTGCCCATCGATGTGTCACCTGAAACATCAGGCCTAACGACAACTTGAGGGCGAAGGGCATCATGGGCTGGCCAATCAAACCAAACCGATTTTCTACCGCTTCCAACTGCCGCTGACGCCTCTCTCTTTCTCTCCCTCATGTGTGCTGTGTGGCCGAGGCATCCATCGCGCCGCCGCCCCACGACGCCGGCAGTGGAAGCCGGACGCTTGCTTCTCTGACGGCCGGGGAGGCGGAAGTTGCACACACGGCACGGCCAGAGACGAGGCTCCATCTCGAGTTTGCATGCCCCGGTAGCATGCAGCTGAAAGTGCTACGTAATTTGTTTTTGCTGCCGTTCTGGAGGACGAGAGGTTCGGCTCCTTTTTCAGCGGTACAGCTGCGCGGGAGACTCTTGATAAGGGTAGTATCGGATTCGTATTCCATCCGTTTCCACGTGCAGCTCGTGAAGCTTCGGTTGCTCCTGTGCATTAGTTGATTGTAGTTTCCACAAAAAATAATTTATTTCATAATTAGCCTGCCATGACGAGAGTGATCTAGAGAAGTAGTGGTACTTGTTATAGTACACACAACTTTGATTTTTTTCTTCTAATACTGGTCCAACTATGATTTGTGTGACTTGTTCCTTTCACAAGTGTTGATAACCAAAATTGATATAGAGTAAAGAATTTCAGAGTTGGAAAATTCAATGGGTCAGAATATCCGGTTTTGGATCGGAACTTCTGGTTAAGTTTTTACCTGAATATCTGGTTTTGGATCAGAACTTCCGGGTTGATGATCAGTTGATGATCTAGAGGCAAGGGAACTTTCGATGTTCAAAGTTCAATTTTTTCATGAAAATTTCTTCTCTGCAAGAAATGGTCCGGCGTGCACAAAACTCCAGCACCGAACCTTCTGGTGAGGACCGAAACTTCATATGTTCACACCAGAACTTCCAGTGTGCACAAATTTTCTGAAATCAGAGATAAAACTTTCAACACTATTTTCTCTCTAACTTTGGTTAGACGTGATTACAATTTCAATACATAGACACTCTTACACAAACATAGAAATCATCAAACCAAAATAACAATTTTGCTAATCACTCATCACAAATAAATCAAGACACATTTCAAAATTACAAAATAGAAAATGAACACAATATTTTACTAGTGCATTGGAAGGAGTTTTTTTTTTTTGCTGAACTTACCAGAACAGACGGTGTACCCATGCTTCCTGAGCAAGTAGAACCTCAGCGAGGTGACATAGAGGTCATCAGAAGCTCCATCCTTGTCATCATATACGGCACGAAGCAGCTCGTCGATCTCCTTCTTGAAGTGGTAGTCGACTCCAAGCCGCTGCAACGCGTCGACGAGGTCTAGCTTCCGCGCCAGGTCGGAGGAGGCGGCGGCGTCCAGCAAGATCCGCCTCACCTCCTCCTTCCTGGCCTGCGCCTTCTCCTTCATGGACAGGAGCTCTGCCGGCGTGTACGGCTGGTGGGTGAGGAAGAAGTTGCCCCAGGGGCTCGGGGTGTACAGCCGGGGATTGTGCTGCACGTCCTGCTTCGTCGATTGCGAGGCCAGAGCGATGGGGCCGTGGGTGGTGGTCGCCATAGCAACGGCTGGGGTTGATCACACAGGTTGCTAGAATGCTAGCTAGCGCTAGCTGGATGATCGATACCTGAGCTCAAGGGCGGTGGATAGCTTGAAGAAGATGGCTGGATTCGCTGGCTTTATATAGACGCGCGCGCACAATAATTAGTGATGTAGATCAGAATACCATTCAAAGGTACGGTCATGTCGAGTTGCGGATCGCTACCAATAAAAAAATGCTGCTGAGGCGAAGGCGATGGAATTTTTTAAATAATATCATTTTATTGGAAAATTTAAAAAATATTATCTAAAATCTGAAATTTATAAAAATAGGTGTCTGTTGGTACAGAGTAACAAATAAGAAACTATAGACACTCCAAGTGCCGACAACCTACATGTACAGTGAGCCTAGGACTTGTCACCACTTGGAATGTCGATAGCTGGTGGGACTAGTGCCAGATCGATGCCACATCGGTATTCGACGCACCACGGAGGTCTGTTGGCACTTGGTTTGTCGGTATCAAAATTGTACCGCACATACCATTATTGTTGTTAGATACAGTGTGTAGTTCGTCTAAGGTTTGCGTGAATAAAATTGCAGTATTCAATTGCTCTTGTCGGATAATTTAACATTTCAATATTATGTCATTGCGTCGTATTCCACCACAATTTTCCATTAATTTTTTTGTTCACATAAAAACAGTTCAACACAAAAAAATAACTAAATTAAAAAAGTTCGTTGTGTCAATACCATTTCAGCACACCGCTTGCCGACAGGCCTGTTGGCTTCAATATCACTGTCGACATACCTGTTTGCAGGAACCCAAGGACCTGTCGGCACCGGCTCCATGGCCCACTGCCACGTCAAGCCATGTAGGCTGTCGGCACACGGAGTATCAACAGGTCTCTAGTCATCACTCTGCGTGATGATAAGCACATATTTTTGCAAATTTTAGATTTGAATATATTTTTTTCAATTTTCTAATAAGAGTATTATTAAAAAAATTCAAGGCATTGACCGTTCTCAAGGGTTATGTACGTTAAGACACATGACCCTTTCCTTCATGAGATTTGCACATAACCCGAGGCGGATGTGTGTTGGCAAGTGAATTGCGGTAACCTTGACTAAGAAAAGACCTTTTCCTTCGCGACGGAGAAATACCTCCTCTTGGAAGCTAGACAGCCGCTCGCATGCATGCTTCAACTGAAAACAAATGCATGCATGTAGGCTCAGTAGCTAGGAAGTTAGAGTATCTCCAAAAAACTATTTAAAATTCATTTTTAATATTCTTATATAAGGAGCTTTTTCAATAAAATTTACTCCTAAATTTTCTCTCTCTCTAACCGACTCATAATACTCTATTCCTTATATTTCAACAGACTAGAATTTCTTCCCTCTCTTACGTCACCGACGAGTGGACCCTAGCTGTCATATGTCTTTTCTCTCCCTTTCTTTTTGTGCCGTCGTCCCAAGAAGCCCCAACCATGGCAATGCCAGATCAAGACCACACCGCCATGTCCACGCCCCTGCTCTCTCCTGCTTCGTCTCCTGCCTCTCACTCTTGGCTCAGCCCTGCTTAGCCTCTCCCTCACTCTCTAATGCCAAGACACAGAGTACACTGACGTGCCATAGCCGTTGAGCTCCATCACAGACGCCACCCAAATTCATCGCTACCAAGCCTGGGATCCCCAGCCGAGCCTCCATCCGCTAGAGGAGTGTTGTGCGAAGCTGCTCACCCATTTCCACGCGCGTCCCTGGCGAACCGAGGACCTTTCCGTCTTCACACCTGAGCTCGGAGCACCACCAAGCTCATCCTGTCAAATCCGATGAACCCAGACCAGATCCAGTGAGCCCGAGCTGAGGAAAGAAGGAAGCGAGGTCAAGCGACACTCCTCCAAGAAGTTTCAGCACGGATCCTGCTGTTTCACCACCGAATCGACACGTAATGCCTTCGTCTCCAACTCCGGTGCCCCTTTCGGGCACGAGGAGGGGTCCGTCAAGGTGCTCGATAAGGTGGTAGAGCAGTGGTGAGTAGCGACTTGTTTTCGTCGAGCAGGGGCAGGGTGGAGCCGAGCTCTGACGGATGGGGCCAAGCTCCCGGTGGGCGGACGAAGGGTGGGCCCGGGGTGGTCGAACATTTTTGGGAGCGAGGGAGCATTCCCCATATTTAGCAAATGAGAGGCATGGGCGCGGTAGGCGACGGGGATGGTAGCGAGGTCGGTAATAGGACTGAGGGGAGTGGGAAAGGGAGCACGACAGCATGGGGGTGGTGGGCGATGGGGATGGCGACGTGGTCGGTGAAGGGCTTGAGGGGAGTGAGATATCGAGCGGGCTGACGTGGCCACGGTCGGCGATGGGGACGACGGCGAGGTCAGCGATAGGCCCGAGGGGAGTGAAAGGAGATGGGGAGAAGATGGGCCTTTGGGGTAGGGACGGTCGAAGTGGCAATGGTGACCATCGCACGACCTTGACTGCCACTACCCATCGGGATCAATATTCTGGAGGGGAGTGAGATGGGTAGTGGACTGAGATGGGGATCAATATTCTAGAGGATCAAGATATTTATAGAAGGATTATCACTGTCGATTTGTAATACGAACCGGCAGTGATACATTACTAATGGTTTCGAATACGAAATGGTGATGATAAGGATTATCATTGCCGGTTCATGAATCTTAATCATTGATCTGTCAGTTGAGCTTATGAGCTACTAGTGATAATCCTTATCACTGCCAGTTTGTAACGGTTCCATCATTGATCTGTCTATTGAACTTATGAACCGGCAGTGCTAAGCATGCTAGTTCATAGCTAAAACCAGCAGTGATAGTGGCTATCACTGTCGGTTCTTAATGGCTCAATGTTAAATCTATCGGTTCAATTTATGAACAAGCAGTGATAGCTTATCACTGTCGGTTATTACTGAACTAGTAGTGAAATAGGTATAGATGATCTTTTCTGTAGTAGTGCTAATTCGTTAATATTTCACACTAACCGCATATCAATATATATTTGTCAAGACTTGGCGTGAGCAATTTGTCTTCTTATTGCAAACACATGCCATTACATCGATTTGTGCACATGAAACACATGGTGGACATGAAACACATGAGCAATTTTTCAGTTTCACTGTTGATCAGTACCTGGTTAACAGGATATTTTTCCCACCAAAGAATCCTGTGTCGGCAACATACAAATATTTGAGGTTAATAGTTCAGTCAAGCATTCTAGTAACACAATTCGCCTCTGATTAGATGGATGGATACCCTATCTTTTTCAGTTTCACTGTTGATCCTGTCCTACCCCAGAATCTCTGCCGGCAACATACAAATCATTGACGTTATTAGTAGTTCAGTCATGCATTCTAGTAACATAATTCGCAAGAACATTAGGAATTTTTCATATATGATTCAAATCCTATGAGATTCCTCCACTTTTATTTCCTTTATTCTAAAGAGGCATACAATGTAGACCTTTTTTACTGGATAATAAGCAACATGATTAGAAATTAAGCTAAGCTTAGTTGATTGAGGGTGTGGATATACGTCTAGATCATTCAAGTTTAAGTTCTCTTAGACGCAAAATTGAGTGCCTAATTTAAAATAAAATAGTTGTTTGCATACTGGATGTCTTGTTGATGTAGAGACTAAAAATTATACTTCTATATATTATCTTAAAAAAAAAAGAGCATGATGAATTTGAATAAGAAGTGATGCGAACATTTGTAGTGCTGCTACGAAGACACTGCCTTCTTCTATGGTGCAATAACTGTGAAACAAATTATCAAGTATGGACACGACCATAAACAGTTGTGTAAGCATTTTTCGTGAATATGAATATTGGGCCTCAAAGAACACTCCCAGCATCCAAAAATACATCTCTACTGTCACTCAGAATGAGTTATTACAGACAGATTTTAAACCTTATCATAGACGAGTATAAGTTCTGAATCTACAAAACTATATATAATATCGAGCTTGTTACAAATAGTTACAACTCCATCTGTAATATAGCTACATATAGACTATGAGGAAATATCTAAATAATATTTTAATTAATCATTAAATCAACCATTTGTATAGTCATGACTACACGATTAACCAGAATATCACCCCGGTAGTCCCGACATGTGTTTTGTGCCCAAGATAGGAACCCACGCTATCGGTGATATGGGAACCGAAGGTTCCCGAGTCCCGAGGCCAGGACAACGCAATGCCATATGGCGCCCTCTCTCGGGGACCATATCCCCGAGGGCCCGAGAAAAGAAAAGTCCAGGAGGGAGTGCTGGGGGCCAAGAACATTTGGTCCCCGAGTACCCAGAGTTCACCGAGGACCCGAGAAGAGCCAGATCCGGGAGGAGGTGCTCGGGGCCAAGAACAGTTGATCCCCGAGTACCCAGAGTTCCCCGAGGACCCGAGAAGAGCCAAATCCGGAAGAGGGTGCTCGGGGCCAAGAACAGTTGGTCCCCGAGTACCCAGAGTTCCCCGAGGACCTGAGAAGCCCCTTGTCGGTGGACCCTGCAAGGGCTCCATGATGAGGTGTCGATCGGTGGGAGGCCCAATGCTGCATTTAAGGGGGAGCGTGGCCGGTCACATCCAACCACTCCCCCCAATGCCTGTCGTATTGAGTACGTCAGTCCCTGCCACCGCCTGGTAGGAAGACGTGGGAACAATTAATACGACGGGTCCCAATGCATTTCCCCTCGCGGGGCCCATGAAGAAAGACGGCTTGAAGATATCTTCGATAGGCTCGAGGCGTATCGCCTATCGCCCCATTGCTTCAAACCGTGTCTGACTTACTCTGACTGGATGGGCATGAGAGGATACACAGTGGCTGGCCGGTGGGCCCCCTGCACCTTCTAAAGTTGGTGCGTAAAGACCGACGGGACCGTCCGAGGGGCGCATTTTCAACCCCCTGTAACATCAAACTGTAGACCCATGATGGTTGTTTTCCATTTATTGTTTATGGGAACTTGTGTCCTCGTTCTGGGCACGCCCTGGAGGGCTCCCCCCTGGGTAGGACAAAAGGGGGGAGCACTTCGTAGAAAGGACACTTGAAACAGAAGCTGAAGCCAACAAGAGACCAAAGCTCAAGACTTAGAACACTAAAACCTTGTAACACAGAGATCCAGAGAAAGGCATTCCAAGAGCATTAATAACACACTAGACACAGGAGTAGGGTATTACACCTTCGTGCGGCCTAAACCTGTCTAAATCCGTGGTGCATTTACTCCTACTAGCCAATGATCATTCGTCCCGCCTAAGTCCCATACACTCGCATTAACCCCACCTATGAGGTAGATCCAGGACTAGCCCCCCGGCCGAATCTCAAAGGGGTCCCTCAGGATCCCTGCTTGCGGTGTTCATCCATCGACAGCTGGCGCGCCAGGTAAGGGGGTTGCATCCCTGAATCCGCCTTGTTTTCTACAGGAAAAATGGCGGGCGGACATCGTCTTCAGTGCACTGACTCGAACTCGAGTGAAGAAGTGGAAAACAAGGCCCAGGAGGCCCCGGCTCCTGCTGATCTTCAGCAGCGTCAGCAGTCGGCCCGTACGGCACCTCCCTACATGGGGTTCAATGGGGCCGGGCCCAGCAATGCCGCAGCCGCCGTGGGCGGGCCGCCAAACCTGCAGCAAGCGGCAATTGACCCTACCGCAAGGTCAGCATCCGGACAACGCCACGCACCGATACGGCTTAAACTTAACTTCGATGATGCCAGCCCTGGGAGTGCTTTGCTTGCGGCGCAAGCACTCCTTAGGCACCCGCCTGTCCAGGCAGCGGGGGAAACACCAGAGGACCGTTGGCTACGGGAGGTGGTCGACTTGGTGGGCACGGCTCACCGTCAAGTACTTGTCCAAAGTTCCCGTGCCACCTCCCTCCATGGTGCAACAAAGGCTGGACCATCTTCAGGTGGCGACAGAACCGGCCGGGGGGGGGGGGGGCTCCAAATGAAGTGCCACCCCCTGGTCATGATGGGAGCTCAGGATCTCCGCTTGCACCTCAATGAGCAGAGGGCCGTCGAGGATGCGCGCGTCACCCTCAAACGCCGTCGGGAGTCCTGGCGCGAGGCCGAGGCAGAGGACCAAGCTTCCTCTATGCCGGCCCGCGACCACCAGGGTTCCCCGGCGCGCCGGCGTTCACCCCCCAAGGACATAGCCGGCGCCGAGGGATACGGCATGGGCTGCCGGGCATTCACCGGCAAGCTCCGCCGAGTCAACTGGCCCACGAAGTTCCAGCCTGAACTACCGGAGAAGTATGATGGGTTCCTCCAAATCTACGCCACCGCCGTCCAAGCGGCGGGCGGGAACGAAAAGGTGATGGTCAACTACTTCCACGTGGCCTTGAGGGGCTCTGCCCGCTCTTGGCTTATGAACTTACCCCCACGCTCTATTTTCTCCTGGGATGATCTGTGCCACCAGTTGTGGCAAACTTTCAGGGCACTTTCGTGCGCCCCGGCCTGGAGTGCGACCTCCATGCCGTCAAGCAGCGGGAGGGAGAGACGCTGAGGCGGTTCATACAGCGCTTCAGGCCAGGGCGCAACACCATCCTGTGGATCACCCCCCACGCCATCATCGTCGCCCTCCGGCAGGGCGTCCGTGATGAGCGGATGCTCGAGAAGCTAGGCACGCACGAGGTCGAGACCACTGCGGAGCTTTTCGCGCTGGCCGACAAGTGCGCCAAGGTGGCAGAAGCTCAGGCGTGGCACGATCCGCACCCCAAGCAACCCGCAGCCGACAAAACAAGTCCTTCCCACTTCGATAATTGGGAAAAGAAAAAGAGGAAGAAGCGCGACGCTACCCCTGTCCTGCCGGCGGAAAGCGTCGCAGTAGGCCAGCACACCGGGCGACTGTCGAGAAAAAGCCCACTCTTACGAGGCTAGAGGCGGGGAAATGGTGCGAGATCCGGTCGGTCAAGGGTCTCGTAGAGCGGCGATAGAAGGAGCGCGAGGAGTGCCGTAAGGGTGGCGACAACAAAGCCACCCCCGAAAACCAAGAGCTCGGGTTTCAAGAGCCTGAGCACACTGTCACCTTCATCGATGGGGGTGCGTACACACCCTCCTCTCACCACTGCGTCAAAACAATGCGATGTGAGATGTACTCGGCAACCCCGAGCACGGCGGCCACAAGACCCCTCAAGTGGTCAGAGACCCCGATCACCTTCAGTCAGGCGGACCACCCCGTGAGTACTGCGGGGGTAGGGTGACTGCCTCTGGTGGTGTCCCCCACCATCTGCAATGTGAAGGTCAGCCGAGTGCTGATCGACGGGGGTGCAGGCCTGAACCTCCTGTCCCAGGAGGCGTTCAAGAAGCTACAGGTACCTCCGAAGCGTCTAAAACCGTCCCTCCCCTTTTATGAGGTGACGCCGGGACACACACTATCTCTCGGGAAGGTCGAGCTGCCCGTCACCTTCGGGAACCGGGACAACTTCCGGATGGAGAACGTCGTCTTTGACGTCGCGGAGGTCCCTCTCCCCTACAACGCGATCCTCGGGCGCCCGACGCTCGCCAGGTTTATGGTGGCGACACACTACGCCTACCTCACCGTCAAGATGCCGGGCCCGACTGACCCCATCTCCATGCCTGTCGAAACCGGCAGCGCCGTCTCCTACGCCGAGCAGCTATACCCGGCCTTGGTCTTTGCTTAGACCGAGGTCGAAGGACACCTAGGGGGTCTGGGACCCTCTTCATCCAAATCCCGACTCGTCGCTGATGCCTCCATCCCCATGAAGGAGGTCACGGTGAGCGAAGACCCGTCTGAGGTCACCAGAATCGGTGGTGACCTGGATGACAAATAGGAAAACGCACTCGTCGCCTTCCTCCGGGTTAACGCTAACGTGTTTGCATGGCATCCGTCGGATATGCTCGGGATCCCTAGGGAGGTGATCGAGCACCACCTTGCTGTGCGCTCAGACGCACGACCGGTGAGGCAGAAGATTCATCGGCAGGCGCCTGAGCGCCAGGAGTTCATTCGGGAGCAAGTCAACAAGCTCCTTGACACCGGCTTCATCCGAGAAGTCCTCCACCCAGAGTGGCTAGCAAACCCCGTCATCATCCCGAAGGCCAACGGCAAGCCGAGGATGTGCGTCGACTACACCGACCTTAATAAGGCTTGCCCAAAAGATCCTTTCCCTCTACCTCGCATAGACGAGATTGTCAATTCCACTATAGGGTGCGATCTTTTGAGTTTTCTTGATGCAAATTCAGGTTATCACCAAATTCGCATGGCCAAGCAGGATGAAGAAAAAATATCTTTTATTTCCCTGGTGGGGACTTATTGCTATGTGTCTATGCCTTTTGGTTTGTGTAACGCTGGATCTTCATTCTAGCGGGCCGTCCGCATTACCCTTGACACGCAGATTGGTCGCAACATCAAAGCTTATGTCGACGACATCGTGGTCAAGTCCCGAGAACGGGCCACCTTGCTGGAAGATTTGGCCGAGACGTTCAATAGTCTCCGCAGCACGCGCCTGAAGCTCAACCCCGAGAAGTGCGTATTCGGGGTACCCGCGGGCAAACTCCTCAGCTTCTTGGTTTCCAGTCGCGGAATCGAGGCCAATCCCGAGAAGATCCGGGCCATCGAGCAGATGCGTCCCCCAGCTCAGCTCAAAGAGGTACAGCACATCACTGGGTGCATGACGGCCTTGGGGCGCTTCATCTCCAAGCTCGGGGAGCGGGGGCTCCCACTCTTCAAATTGCTGAAGAAGACCGATCGTTTCGACTGGACACTAGAGGCCGAGCAAGCCTTCCAAGACTTGAAGAAGTATCTCACCTCACCGCCTGTACTGGTGGCCCCCGCTGAGGGCGAACCTTTATTGCTCTACGTCTCGGCCACTCCTCAGGTCGTGAGCATGGTACTGGTGGTGGAGCGTGATGAGGGCTCGGGGCAAGGTGCTGGGTCCGAGCTCCCGGCTGCCCCCGAGCAGCCTCCAGGACTCAGGACCGACCTCGACAAGGGGGTCGAGCCTGGGACCTCCGCAGGCCCAAACCACTGCGTCGAGCTCGGGGCTGTGACAAGGCCTCGGGCGAGGCCGCAGTTGGGGCCCGCCGGATACAGTGACCGGTCTACTTCATCAGTGAAGTCCTCAGAGACGCCAAGACAAGATACCCCCAAGCATAGAAGATTGTCTACGCTTCCAGGAAGCTGGGCCACTACTTCCAGGCGCACAAGGTCTCGTTGATGATCACATACCCACTAGGACCGATCCTGCGGAACCGAGAAGGTACTGGGCGTATCGTCAAGTGGGCGGTTGAGCTCGCTGAATTCAATCTGCACTTCATCAGCCGTCACGCAATCAAAAGCCAGGCTCTATCCGACTTCGTGGCAGAGTGGACGCCGGTCCCCGAGATCGACAATGAAGAATTGTCCGCATACCCCGGGCAAGACGGACCTGGGTACTGGGTCAAGCACTTTGATGGCTCCCTCACACTGAAAGGCGCGGGGGCTAGAGTGGTGCTCACCTCCCCGACAGGTGAAGTACTCCAGTATGTCGTGCAGCTGCATTTCTGAGCAACAAACAATATGGCGGAATACGAAGGTCTCATCGCTGGACTCCGAGCAGCAGTGGGTCTCAGGATCCGACAGCTGCTCGTCAAAGGTGACTCCCAACTTGTGGTCAACCAAGTATCCAAGGAATACCAGTGCGTAGAACCGCAGATGGCGGCGTACGTGGCGGAAGTCAGGAGGCTGGAGCGGCACTTTGACGGCTTGGAGCTGCGGCATATACCTCGCCGTGACAACACCGTGGCCAATGACCTCTCTCGCCTGGCCTACGCCCGGGTGTCCGTCCGGCCGGAACCTTTGAAGAAAGGCTCACACGGCCATCCGTCCTATCTGCCGACCAGGATGAAGGGGAACCCTCGAGCTTAGTCAGGGGGACCCAGACCGCACCTTCTGTGAGAGGTCCCGTCAAGGTGCCGCCGCCCGGCGAGCACGTTGCGCGTGCTGGTAGTTCTCAAGAATTCTCGTGGATTGATGAGATCTGAGGGTACTTGAAAGAAAACATCCTCCCTGGGGACGATGCCTCTACAGAGAGGATTGCACGGCAGTCCAAACGCTATTCGAGAGGTCGCGAGTCAAAAGCGAGAGCAGGCCATAATGAGTACCGCACCTACAGAGCGCACCAAGCAAAGAACCTTGCCTATTTAAGCTTGGAGAGAGCTGCTCGAGCCTCTGGGGTCCTCGAGTAATCCTACTGCTCGGACATGAGCGGTCGGGACCACCTAGCCCCTGGTTCCATTGCCGGGTTTGCAGTGCTCGGGTGCTAAAAGGGTGACCTGGGGGCTAAAGCGCTCTGCACAGAGGAATCCATGTTCCCGGGCGCCCCGAGCTCGGGGCGTCTACCCTGTCCTGGCCTGGTCGGCCAAGAAGCTGACACTGACTCGGTGAGTCACTAAAGTCATCTGAATTTCCGTTCATACATACGCAATAAACTATTGTTCCCGAGTTATTCTCGGGACCCTCGTGTGCTAATCTGTTCGGCGAGGCAGTCTCCTCGCGTGCAAAACCTTGCTCTCTTATTCGCTTTTTCCGGAATGACAAAAACAAACAGTAGTCGGTGTACCGCATAGGCGGCGATCGCTGACCTAAGTCCTTTATGGTGGGCTGTGGTGCTCGGCGGGCATGGCAGTACCCCGAGCACTACCGAGCCTCTGGGGTTCTTGGGTGGTTCTACTGCTCGAACATGAGTGGTCGGGACCGCTCAGACCCCATGGGTGGGCTGTTGGTGCTAGGCCTGGTCAGTCCTACCCCGGACACCACCAAACCGTGGGGACTCTTTGTTGCATTTCCGCCTGCGCACGTCTTCGGTCTATCTGTTTGAGAGGTCGTGAGTCGAAAGGCATTCATGAGTCACGGTGGGTACCGTGCTGGGTGGACTTGCTTCCCGAGCAAAAGAGTTTGTGTCTACTTGTCTCTATTTGACTCAGCAGCCGCGTACTCGCAAGCGCCCGGGGGCTGCATGCCCCGAGCGCGGGATCCTATGCGTGGGCTCGGGGGCTGGATACTCGGGTGGTCCTGCTGCTCGAGTGCGAGTGGCCAGGGCAGCCTCGTTCTCGGGGGTAAACAGCCGGTGCTCGGACTGGTCAATGCCTCCCGGGACATCAGTACAAACTACATCAAGGAAGAACAAGCACAAAACGGAGTTCGATTCCAAGGATGACTTGTATTACACTGAAAGGAACCATTCAGAAGAGAATCACTCCCATAATTACAACTTTCAGAAAAACAAAAACCCTAACTTTTTACAAGCTAAGGAGGAGGGCACGCATCTTCGCTGCTATCACTTCCTGGGCCCGGCTTCCGCACAAAAAATTCCACCACCACAGTGGCGATGTCGCGGACGGTTGCCCGGGTGGCGGCCTCCTCTACCTCAACCACTCCCTGCCGAGTTGTCTCCAACGGGAAGGCAGGGTCTCGGCTGCGATAGCAGGCGAGAACATGCTCAGCCACACCTTAGGCTAGCGCACGCCCCTCCCGGGTCACCAACCCCTTGTCACCCCGGCTCGGCGGCCTGCTGTCGTCTGCGGCAGCGCCCCACGCTCCGTTGTCGTCCGCCCCGGGGATGTGCAGTGTCCCAGGGTCTCGACGCCCCCGGCAGTCAATCAGCCCCTGGGTGTCAAAGGCCGCCCGGCCTGGGTCTGAACAAACACCAGGTCCTTGTGTGGCAGGACCACCTGGGCAAGGTCTTCAACGCCGGTCACCACCTTAAGCAGCGCAGCCAAGGCCCTCTCGTCGAGGTCCCCGTCCTCGCCTACGCACGTCCTCGTCATGTCACGAGGCCCGGTGTACATCCAGGCATGGCGGGCGCATTCCCTCGGGGGGCCCAGCCGATAGCACTGGAAGTCGGCGACCACCATGAGCGAGGTAAGCCCCGCCCGGTGCAGGTCTTCGATGCGGTTCAGCACCGGGCACAGGTGGGCATCTTCCGCGGGGGCGGACTCCCAGATCGGTTTGTTGGGCTCCGTCGGTGATCGGGGTAGCGAAAGGCGGTCGTGGGGGCTAACGTCGACGTAGACCCAGTCCCAGCGCCAGTCGTCTCACTTGCCGTGCAACACTTGCGGGATGTAGGCATCGCCGAATCCCTCCCGCAGGCAAAAATTGCAGCAGCCCACGACCTCCACATCATCCGACCCCTTCTTCTTCCCGGCCGCTCGAAGGATGAAGAAACGCCAGAAGACCGCCACCGACGGTAGCACGCCTACGAACATCTCGCAGAGGTGTGTGAAGACCGCCAGGATTACCACCGAATTTGGGCTAAGGTGGGCCAGCTGGACATCGTAAGTGTCCAGCACTTGCAAGAAGAACGCCGAGAACGGCGGTACCAGACCAGTGGCGATGAAGGAGGCGAAGATTACGATCTGCCCTGGCCTACGCGGGGTGGGTGGATGGGTGGCCAGCGTCACCACCGACACTCCCCGCTGGCTAGCGAGGACCATTAGCTTCCTCACCTTCTCCGTGCCCTCCTCGTTCAGGAGGCGGGATTTCGGTAGGATGCTGCTGACACTTGATGCTTCCCGACGGCTGCCTCCTGCCCTTGGCATTTTCAGACGTGGGAAGTGTGCTGGAGGGGACTGGAGTCGATGTGCATTGAAGGCTGAAGAGAAGGCTCCCAGTGCGCAAGAAAGACAAAGGAAAGAATGGCAACGGCAAGAATGGCGGTTGAGGGATTCGTTGCCCCTCCCCTTTTTTATCGCTGGGACTTCAAACACCTTATTCCTCGGTGCAATAAGTAAGGCGCATCTTCCTCGATCCACGCGGTTGCCAGGGGCGACTCTCGTCACATCATCACCTTCCTCGAAAGTCGGAAGGGCGCGCGCCCTTTTGGCTCCTCCTTGGGCTATACCAAGAGCCTGGGCCAAAAAAATTGTAAGGTCCGAAAAGATTTCAGCACCGGGCGACAGAAAGCCACGAGGCACCAATGCTGTGATCGGCATCGAACAAATAGGGCCCCATCCGCAGTCTCTGGGCCATTGCCTGCTGATGGGCACGGGGGCTGCTATCGATGATATGGGAACCGGGTGTTCTCGAGTCCTGAGGCCAGGACAGCGTAGTGCCACATGACGCCCTCCCTTGGGGACCATCTCCCCGAGGGCCCGAGAAATGCCAAATCCGGGAGGGAGTGGCCAAGAATAGTTGGTCCCCGAGTACCCAAAGTTCCCCGAGGACCCGAGAAGAGCCAGATCCGGGAGGGGGTGCTCGGGGCCAAGAACAGTTGGTCCCCGAGTACCAAGAGTTCCCCGAGGACCCGAGAAGAGCCAGATCCGGGAGGGCGTGCTCGGGGCCAAGAATAGTTGGTCCCCGAGTACCCAGAGTTCCCCGAGGACCTGAGAAGCCCCTTGCCGGTGGACCCCGCAAGGGCTCCACGATGAGGTGTCGATCGGTGGGAGGCCTGATGCTGCATTTAAAGGGGAGCGTGGCCGGTCACATCCAACCACTCCCCCCACTCCTGTCGTACTGAGTACGTCAGTCCCTGCCACCGCTTGGCAGGAAGGCGTGGGAACAATTAATGCGACGGGTCCCAACGCATGTCCCCTCGCGGGGCCCATGAAGAAAGATGGCTTGAAGATATCTTCGATGGGCTCGAGGTGTATTGCCTATCGCCTCGTTGCTTCAGACCGTGTCAGACCTACTCTGACCGGACGGGCATGAGAGTATACTCAGTGGCTGGCGGTGGGCTCCCCTGCACCTGCTAAAGTTGGGGCGTAAAGACCGACGGGACCGTCCAAGGGGCGCATTTTCAACCCCCTGTAACATCAAAATATAGACCCATGATGGTTGTTTTCCATTTATTATTTATGGGAACTTGTGCCCTCGTTCTGGACACGCCATGGAGGGCTTCCCCCCGGGTAGGAAGGACACTTGAAATGGAAGCTGAAGCCAACAAGAGACCAAAGCTCAAGACTTAGAACACTAAAACTTTGTAACACAGAGATCCAGAGAATGGCATTCCAAGAGCATTAATAACACACTAGACACAGGAGTAGGGTATTACGCCTCCGTGCAGCCTGAACCTGTCTAAATCCTTGGTGCATTTACTCCTACTAGCCGACGATCATTCGTCCTGCCTAAGTCCCATACACTCGCATTAACCCCACGTATGAGGTAGATCCAGGACCAGCCCCCCGACTGAATCTCAAAGGGGGTCCCTCAGGATCCCCGCTTGCGGTGTTCATCCACCGACACACGCCTTTACAACAAGCATATCATCACAAGGCATAATAAAGAGCGAGTAATTAAATTAAGTTATAAGTTTTTAAGTAGATTAACTTTACAACCAAAGTATAAACCGGACATTGTTAGAGTAGCTATACAACGGAAATAGTTACATAATGACAAAAGATAGGTAGCACCATTGCCCTAAGATGCCACCCAAAATAACAACACTTGTGCCCATCACCAACATCGGCGGGCATAAAGTAGCCAGAAAGTAATCCTTCCTCATCTGAAAAGCAAACGAAGCACGTGAGTAAGAAGATACTTACAAGACTTAATCCATAATAGGCACTTATAAATAGCCCGACTCCAAGGAGAATGCAATTTGGATAATTAGCAAGGACTTGGCCATAAGGTTAAGTGAATTTCATATGCAAGAGCAATTTTGACTCAAGTGTAAGCATCTATACCTAACCATAAACAACCTTCTATCCTGAGATCACTACCATACCATAATTATAACTTGAACCGTATCAAAACTTCAACAACATCACCATACATTTCCCAACATACAATCACAACCACAACCGGAACTCTACGATTGATGCAAATGGACAGTAGCATGCTCACAACCGAGAGCGCGGCAATTCGAATTGTTTTACACCTTGCAGGAGGTACTCTATTACCCACACAACTTGATGACCATACGGCTTGCGTGACCACACAGGTCCACACAAGGGGGTACTCATGTCAACATTTCCCAAATGAGCCCCAGCCGTTTATATATCCGCCTCGGCATGCGGGGGTCATCTAGAACTACTCATAGAGCAATCTAGATACCCGTTCCAAGCCTAATATCCCAACAACACCCGATACTAGCATGCCAAAAGATCACACCTACATAAGGTATTCAGCTCATCTGTCCCATATACGGATATGTGGTAGGTACGGACAAGTGCTAAAGCTAACTGCAACAACGGATGATGCTTAATTGATTCAAGCGAACCTATAGCATCCGAGACCCCTGTTCTTGAGCCATCTCTATTGCCCATCCGAATCTCGGCTCATCCTCACTAACTTACACCATTCTCTACCATCATTATCTTTGTGATATAAGGTAAGCCCTAAGCTTGCAAATAATGGCCGAACCACCGCTCGACTTCTACCGAGGACCTAAACCATGCTAAGCATAACACATTCTTTTTAAGTTATACTATTATGTGACATGAACAACCCAGGTTACAAAGGATCAAGCGACAAACAATATCAAGGGAGGGTAATGCAACAAATAGGATCTAACACAAATCCTGACATAAGACTCATTGACATGCAAACATACATAAAGTATAACTTATCAATTGACACAATATATGATCCAAAGTAATAGGATAAAAATTGTTAGATGGTTGCCTTGTTGATCAGCTTCACAAGCAAGGGAAACAACTTCCGGATCGCTCTCGATCACGCCCGAGTTACCCTCCTGTCCTTCGTTCACTAAGAAGAATGCGTGCGGCGCACAAGTCAAATACACAGTCTTAATACATGTGTTGCACATGCGTCGATTGCGATAACAAGAAGCAGTTTTCCACCACCCAGTAGATACATTCGCACTTGATGCCAAGGGGCTTTATGCCTGGCTATACCCGTTGGACCAAGCATGATGAAGCTGAGATTGTACATGAAGAGCAGCACATAGGCAGAGAAGACAAGGACTTGCGCACCGATATACTGAAAGGACAATGATGTCGCCTAGAGGGGGGGGGGGGTGAATAGGCGTTTTTACAAAAATTCAACCCTTTCTACCATTGGCCTAAACTTGCAGCGGAATATAAACTAACGAGTTTTTCACAAGAGAAAAACCTAAATATGCTAGGCTCAACTAGTGCACAATCACCCTAAATAAATGTGAAAATTACAATCCTAAGGTGACTAAAATTATTCAATTCTAGCAAGAGATATGCAATAAAACTTAAATTGAAAAATGCGGAAAATACTGTTCATATGCCTGAAAACACTGTTCATCCGGAGTATCCATAGTCCGGATACTCCGGTGTGTACAGGTCCGGAAACTCCGGTAAAGGCCGGATTCTCCGGGTTCTGTACAGAACTGAGCCCGAAACTGAATAAAATTAATGAGTAGAGGGTTCTAGCTCAAACCAAGTGATGTCGTGTGTTCCCGGAGATGATTCCAAGCAGATTCACGAAGAACCTACACTCAAATACACACAAACATGTATATCGAGCAATATGCACAAAGATTTGAGCAAGAACTTAAAAGTAAGGAAACAAGAGAGGAGACGCAAAAATTTGTTTCCCGAAGTTCGGATTCACCACCGTGAATCCTACGTCTCCGTTAAGAAAGCTCTAACGAGCCGGGTCTCTTTCAACCGCTTTCCTCTCCAAGCTCGGTCACACTTGAGCTCAGTTTTCACTAACTTGATCTCTTTCCTTCCGGAGGCGAGATCGACCTTAAAAACTTTCCGCGGCTCACCACAAGCACGGGAGCTCACTGGCGACACCTAGCCGGCTAGGAGGCTTCACCTCCAAGAGTAACAAATGCTTCGAGAACTTCTTGTCAAGAACTCAAGTGCTCAAGAATGGATTTAGCTCACTTGCACTCAATCTTCCAATCTCTCAACCCAACTCACTTTTCTTCTCAAATCACACACTAGAATGGAGTGGGAGAGGTTCTTTTGGCTCTAAAAATGTGTTCTTTCGTGCCCCTTCCAGCAGTCCCAAAGGATGGGGTGAGTGGGGTATAAATAGCCCACTCCAAACAACTAGCCGTTACTGTTTTTAACAGAACTGACCGGAGTATCCGGCCCTAAATCCAAATACGGCGTCAGAACGGTCACAGAATGTGTCAGAACTAGCCGTTACGCTCTTTCCTGGACTTTTACCGGAGTATCCGGCCTACACCGGAGTCTCCGGTCGGCACTTAACCCAGAAAACAGCCCCGGAGACTTCCCGGAGTCTCCGGCCACTCCAGGTACCGGAGTATCCGGACTTCACCGGAGTATCCGGACTTCACCGGAGTCTCCGGCCTTTCCAGGTACCGGAGTATCCGACCTACACCGGAGTCTCCGGCCACAGCACAGCTGACCTCCGAAAAACGGCGATAACTTTTGATTCCGGAGTCCGATTTCGACGATTTTGGACTCTATGGAAAGCTTATTCAGAGGGCTACACATCCCAACTGAATTCATGACCTAAAACACATAGGATCAAATTAGGAACACTCCAAAACCCATTTTGGACACTTCCGCACTTTCCGCTCCGGACTCTTAACAACAAACTCTCACTTTGGGTTTGGTTGGGAACTCTTGAGCACTGAGACACGACAATTAGCTCACGTTGCATCCCTCTTAATAGTGCGGCATACCTATACTCAAATTCAAAGATAAAACTCGTTTGAACCACTTTGAGCATTTGAAAACTTTCAAGTACCGCTTCTTTTCTTTCAAACCTTGAGGGTTGCTAACTTCCATAAAATCTTCACTCCATCTCTTCTTGATTCTTCATATGATTTATGTGAATCATGCATAGCTTCCCACAGCCTCACACGGTCCATCGGCGCAAAGCCTTCACTCGCTCTTCACCACCGCCTTGGTCCTTCGGCGCCAAGCCATTTGCTTTCCCTTCACCACGGATGGTCCATCGCAGCCGAGTCTTGCTTGCCCTTCACCGTTTTGCCATAGAAAACCACTTTGTATTCGACATCTTCAAGGAATTCACTTTTTCATATATGGAGTCCACTTTTGTTCTTCACTCTTGGCATATGTGATTTCAATTCAACTTATGCTTTCTTATAGATCCTAACCCCAACTCACTCTCAAGCACGAAGCACATGGGTTAGTCCATAAAACCTAAATGACAACATTTATACCTTAAGTTACTTGATCTCCACAAGTAACTTATTAGCCTTCATGCATATTGTCATTCTTCATATAGAACCTAACCCCACTCATTCTTAAACACATAGCACACGGTTTAGTCCATAAAACTCTATTGACAAGTCATACCTTTAGTTACTTGATCTCCACAAGTAACTTAGCCTTCAAGCTTATTGCTAATCTTATTGAGCTTCTTCTTCTTATGAGCATCACCAAGAGCTCCTTTATTTAGATGCATATTTCTCCTCCATGCATCACATCAGAGCATCACCTAGAGCTCGTTCATCTCGATGTACTTTCAATCTTCCCATTCACCTAGAGTTCATGCATGTCTCTTCACCTAGGCTTCACCTATTTAACAACCTACTAACAATCTCAACAACATTGTTAGTCCATATGTATTGTCATTAATTACCAAAACCACACATAGGGGCTAGATGCACTTTCAATCTCCCCCATTTTGGTAATTGATGACAATCTCACTAGATGATTATATTTGATAAAAATTAAAGTTCTAAGTATACATATAGTCCGAAGATGAATGTATACAAAGAACAAGTTTTGGAAATACCAAATATCACAAAGATATTTGAGATTGCCAAAACTAATTTTACTAGCATCAAACACCACAAAGGTTTTGATGTTAGTAAAAAACCAACATATGTATATAGTAAACTCCCCCACAATCTATGCATGCGTGAATGAATTTTGAATATCATTGCATATATTGTCTATCTCAAAATTTGGACGGAGTTTTCTTTATACATATCAAGCAAGCATGACAAAGTATGTATGAAGATGAATATGCTCATGCAAAGCAAACCTTTCAAAGGCAATCATTCAAATTCTCCCCTAATTGACATCTTCCCCATATAAGCAAATTATCCTCCATAAGCAAAGTCCTGTTACAAAATATAACATCTAGTCCAAATTCTCCCCCAATTGACATCAATGCCAAAATGGAATCATCGAAACAAATTCTCCCCCAATTTACATCAAATTGGTAAGAATTAAGTAGGACTTGCTAAAAGAGAAATCTTTCTCCAAAACACCATTAGCCCTATCCCACAAGAGAGAATCATTGAAAGCTAGTGCAAGACCATGTATAGTGTAAACTCCTCATGATATGTGTATTTTTCATAGTTTGAGTTAAACCAAATACAATTATCAAATTACGAGCTATGTGAGGAGAACAAGCTATACAATAGGTCAAAGGGGTTCAAAGAGATGCCAAAAGAGATTTCAAAAGGAAATATCAATTAATACTTCAAAAGATATCAATTAGATACCTACAAGAGATACCAATTGAAAAAGATGCCAATTAAAATTCCAATTGAAAGGACAATGATGTCAATTAAAATTCCAAAGGATATCAATTGAATACCTATAAGAGATATCAATTGAAAATTCAAAGCATACCAATTGAAACAATTGAAAGAGATACCAATTCTAATTGAAACTAATTCAATTGAAACAAATTTAATTGAAGGCAAAGCAAGCACGAGTCCGAAATGAATATCTAAAGCACAAGTGCAATGGATCATGCTCTAAGTTGAACATAGCAAAATTGTTGACAATATAACGAATTTCTCGTTTATCACAAAGTGTCAACATCTCATAAGCATATATGTCCAAAAGAGCAATTTAAAGCGGACTACAAACCTCAAGCAAAGGATTTTGCAAATTTCATCAATATTGCATATAGGAGCAACTCAAGCATTTGATATAAAATCTTTTGCATATTTGGGATTGAATAAATCATAAACATGATTATAGAGTTGCCACAAAAATATGCTACTTCAAATTGCTCATATTTGCAATAAAGAGGTTTTAAGCACTTGCAAGAAAAACACATTTTTACAAGATATTTTCATG
This sequence comes from Phragmites australis, assembly GCF_958298935.1. Taxonomy (NCBI): domain Eukaryota; kingdom Viridiplantae; phylum Streptophyta; class Magnoliopsida; order Poales; family Poaceae; genus Phragmites; species Phragmites australis. The sequence goes on from NC_084936.1 coordinate 2,533,589, forward strand.
AGATGATGCAATCTACACAAGATTGAATCTTTGAAATTAAATGCATAAATCAAGAACAATTATTTGGAATGATATTGAATTGCTCACTTTGATATGGTCCTTCTCTTGATTCCAATTGAAATTGAAGGAGATGATCTTCTTTGTAGATACCAATTGAAAGATAAAGACCTTCTTCATGAAAAATCCAATTGAAAGGACAAAATCATCTTCATGAATTTCAATTGAAATGAGCTTCTACTTGAAAGGACCTTCATTATGATTAATTTAAGCATCCAATGCATCTTCATTGTACCTAAAACCCATTCAAGTACAATTTGATCCCCAAACTCATTGGGCCCGAAGAGGTTAGTAAACTCATCACAAAGAGCACGCTCTCTCATAGATATGTGCATATTGATATGACATGGAGATGATAATAATTGAAGTTCATACCAATAGATAGAAACCAATTGAAAATATATACCACATGAAGATATATACCAATTGAAGTCAAATGAAAGCTTTATGCACATTTTAGACAATAAAAGCATTTGAGAGAGGCTTACTCTAAATGTAGGATCAAAGAAAGCAAACATGCTATAGATATTAACATTTAAGTCAAACAAGCATGCTCGTCACTTTCAAGATCCAATAAGATATAATTTGGACAAAAATAGCATATGAAACTTGAAAATACCAAATGAAAGATAAATATCAAAAGGTTGTCCAAATTACATCTAAGACAAAGATCAACAAATGATCGCTCTCAAAGTTCAACAAGTGAACTAAGCAAGATATAATAAGCTTCCAAAGACTCCAAAAAGGAAAGTTTCCTTGAAGAAACCAATATTTACAATATAGGAGTTAAATGAAATCTTTCACATAGAAGGAAATCACTTGGAAACAAGAATTGAAACAAAGATGATCAACAAGGATTACCACTTGTATTATTACCAATTGTAGGAAGACAATGGTATATGGAGATATCACAAGTCGGTAATTGCAACAAGGCATGGATCAACTTTCTTTCAAGAAGCATGAAACAAGGATTTTAGAAATTAAACACATGCTTCAAACACATTCCTCACACAGTCAACTATTACAAGAAAACACAAATAAAAAACAATAGTTAATACAGTTCTGTTGAACTGATCCGGAGTATCCGGTGAACACCGGAGACTCCGGGTGGCACTCAGTCGCCACACAGAAAAGACTCGGAAACTTTGCCGGACTCTCCGAGTTCTCCAGATACCGGAGTATCCGGTGAACACCGGAGACTCTGGTCCTTTTTTATCAAAAGAATAAATATTAACCGAGACTCTCTGGCGGAGTCTCCCTCGGAGACTCCGGTAAAAAATTTTCTCCTACCGGAGTATCCGGTGAACACCGGAGACTCCGGTCTTTTTCAACAAAAATAAATGCTTAACCGAGACTCTCTGCCGGGGTCTACCTCGGAGACTCCGGACTAAAAACACCAACTACCGGAGTGTCCGGTGAACACCGGAGACTCCGGACAATGAAAACAATTATTGATTTGATCCGAATGAGAAATGATTCAAATTAAAATCTTGAGATTGAAAAGATCACTAGATAAATACCACGAATCTCAAGTTTCAATTTAAACCAAAAGCGGATCAATTAATGGATTCTTGCAAAAATGAGCTTTATATGAGTTTGACATACCACATAGATGTTAGATAAACAATAATATCAATTCTAAATGGTATTGCTCAAATGTTCACAACTTATAGGTATTTAAGATGCATAAAGCATAATACTCCCCCATAATGTGATAATCCATTAATATCTCCAAAAGAGAGCCAAATAGAATTCAATAAGACGAATAAGATCAAATAAGGCTCCAAAACCACAATCAACACATGAAAGTGCAATGCATCCTACACATACTAGATATATGACTTACACATACTAGTTGGCAGGAAAAGCTAGATGCACTAGAAACAAATTCATAGCACACTTAGCAAGCAATCAAGACATGTATAAATATGAAACGAGTAAGCATGGCAAGATTGCACTCAAGTCTACACATGCTAGCATAAGCATAAGCTTTAAACAAGCATAGATACATAACCTACACATGCAGAGAGCTAGAAACTTCCAGAAAAAGTGTAGAACAATAAATCTAACACAATGAACAAGAATATGAATTTAAGGAATTGTGATAGAGAGTTACCTTTATAGAGTAACATTGGGTAAAAATAAATATAATTCCATAAAACTTGACTTTTTAATCAGTTAGATAAATCTTCAAATAATTAGCCAAGTCTCCAATGCCCTCCATTTTACCAAGAGACTAAACACAAATTTTACTTGAAGAAATATTAGTCTCAAAGCACAAAACATAGGATGAGCTCCTCATATATATGTGCATCCAAGTATTTGAATTACTTGTAATATGCACTTGGTTCATTCAAGAATCTAGAGGAGTTTACCCTATATTTTGAGTTAAGGTAAAAAATGACTTTACAATGGAAATACTTGTGCTAAGAATGAACTTACAACCATGAAATCATGTAAATTAAGTTCATCTTTCATAGCCATCACAAAGTATCCATCACCTACATTATTAACAAGACCTTGCTCTACTAAGAGCCGTTAAAAGCATCATATTACACAAAGTATAAATTTTGCTCAAATTTTACCTAGCCACTTTCAAGTGTTCCCAATAATGAAGAATTGTGAACATTTGCACCTATGCTAAGATAAGTGGCTAGATGGCTTAAGTTATATACTTGTTACCGAGATGTCATTGAAGATTGAAATAAACCAACAAACCATACTCTTGGCACTTCTTTCCAAACATCATGAGAAAACCCAATTTGAAAGAATCTTGAGATGAGATATTCAATATAGTTCTTCTCAAGTAAGCCAAGTCTTCAATTGCATCTCCAAGTACCTATTTAGCAAATTAAGCACTTTGTGGTACCCAAACCATGTTGGGTCCTTTAAGGTTAGTCATGAAAGATTTAGGCACCCAAATGGCTTTTGCAATAGCATGAGATGAACTAATCACCTTAGCAACATAGGTACCATTTTTAGCCTTCCTAAGCGATAAATCATTATCAATTGAAGAGTTAGGCTTAGGAATGTTACCAATAGGACAATTTTTACCAATATGTCCCTTATCCCGACAAGTGTAGCAAATGCGGTGCTTATCCTTGCAAGATGCCTTCTCATCTTGCTTCTTGCTTGCTTCCTTGCCGGTGAGCCTCTTCCTTGATGACATAAAACCTTCATTCTTCATGTAGAGGCATGATGCAATTTCATGTCCCTTCTCATTGCATCCATAGCACTTCCTCTTGCTTCTTCTTGTTTTCTTCTTTGGAAGTATGGTCTTGTCATCAATCTTGTTGGAACACCTAAAGGCATAGTGTCCCATGCTTGAGCACTTGAAACACTTGACATGAGCCATCTTCTTATCTTGGTTCTTGCTCATGTCTTTCTCTTCTTCCCTCAAGGAGCAATCTCTCACATGGTGACCCTCCTTATTGCACTTGAAGCAAATGATGAGAGCCTTGATCTTCTTTTGATTTTGCCCCTTGATCTTGACATTATTGGACTTGTTCTTCTTGTTGGATTTTGCATCAAGTCCGTAATCTTTGTGCTTCTCACTTTTCCCTTTGCTATCAATATTACAAGCAACACTAGGGAAAATATTAGCTTTAGAGCAACAAAGATTAATAGGCAATTTATCATTGGATATAGAATTGACATTAAATGAATTGCTAGAATTAGCACATGTTAAATCTACATTATGCAAAGAATATGTGCTAATGTCCACATGAGGTTTATAGGATTTTACCGTTGTTACCACATCCTCATGAGCTATTTCTAACATAGCATGTGAGTCCACAAGATTTTCATGAGAGCACACAAGCTCATCATGATTTTCTTGTAAATCCACATGCTTGCTAATGAGCTCTTCAAGTTTAGCCTTTAGCTCAATATTTTCTTTCTTCAAAGATGCTACATAAGAATTAGAGTTAGTAGCACAAGCATCATCAACGGGAGAAATAGTGGATTTGTCCTTAGATAAAGAATTGCAATTAGGACATGATTTTTCTAAATCCACTAGAGGCATAGCATCTAATTTATCAATCAAAGAAATATGCTTAACTTTAAGATCTCCATAAAGATTAGATAAAGAACTATGAGATTCTTGAAGTTCTTCATATTTCACATTTAAAGCATTAAATTCCTCAATTTTCTCAATGAGGAATTCCTCTTGCCTCTCTAGGCTTTCCTCATGATCTTGTATTATACGCAAGAGCTTGATCATTTTAGACATATTCTTTTTGCTCAAAAGATCAAACCCAAGCTCATCACTATCACTAGCACTAGAACTAGCATTAGCATTATTTATCTCACTTACCAATTTCCTTTTACCTTTTGCCATAAGGCATAATGGAGAATCAATGTGAGAGGATGAGCATCTTGCAGAGGTGGATGCTTCTCCACCTAGGTTTTGTCTCTCAAAGAGTTCTATTTCCTTCAAAATGTAAGTCTCACAAATAATAGTAGAAATAGATGCATCACCATGAGAGCAAAGAGTCATATCATCATGATAAGTAGGCATTTTTGCACTAGATGATATGCAAGGGTTAACAACATTACTAGATATGGAAGTTTCATTGCAAGTGTTGTTAAAGTCCAAAGGAGGGATTGAACACTCACTTACAACACTCACCATTTCATTACCTTGCTCGTTGTTAAATGTTGGTGAAATGGATGATGGAGTGACATCCTCTTGGACAAAGGAGAAAGTCATTTGGTGCTCTTCATGGTGTGATGATGAAGTAGAGCATTCCACAAATGACGTCTTCGGAAGAAGTTCTTCTTCATCACATTTGGGCTTGTCATATCTTTCTTTAAGAGTAGTCCAAATGAGATGAGCGTCTTCAAGCGGCAAGATTGATTCAATAACATCTATGCTCAAATCATCAAATAAGACATTAGTAGCTTGAGCATTAAGATGTATGCATTTCTCTTCCTCTTCGGGTGATATGAGTTTATCATTAGGAGGAGAAATGCTTACATCTACAACTCGCTCTATTTGAGGACCCATGGCCCTAAAGATATTAAGCATACGAGTACTCCAATCACAATAATTAGAACCATCTAAAAGGAGTGGCTCTACGTGCACTAATCCACTAGTCGACATCTTTACTCTCTAGACGGTAAAGCCCGAAAAGAGAGACTTGGCTCTGATACCAATTGAAAGGACAATGATGTCGCCTAGAGGGGGGGGGGGTGAATAGGCGTTTTTACAAAAATTCAACCCTTTCTACCATTGGCCTAAACTTGCAGCGGAATATAAACTAACGAGTTTTTCACAAGAGAAAAACCTAAATATGCTAGGCTCAACTAGTGCACAATCACCCTAAATAAATGTGAAAATTACAATCCTAAGGTGACTAAAATTATTCAATTCTAGCAAGAGATATGCAATAAAACTTAAATTGAAAAATGCGGAAAATACTGTTCATATGCCTGAAAACACTGTTCATCCGGAGTATCCATAGTCCGGATACTCCGGTGTGTACAGGTCCGGAAACTCCGGTAAAGGCCGGATTCTCCGGGTTCTGTACAGAACTGAGCCCGAAACTGAATAAAATTAATGAGTAGAGGGTTCTAGCTCAAACCAAGTGATGTCGTGTGTTCCCGGAGATGATTCCAAGCAGATTCACGAAGAACCTACACTCAAATACACACAAACAAGTATATCGAGCAATATGCACAAAGATTTGAGCAAGAACTTAAAAGTAAGGAAACAAGAGAGGAGACGCAAAAATTTGTTTCCCGAAGTTCAGATTCACCACCGTGAATCCTACGTCTCCGTTGAGGAAGCTCTAACGAGCCGGGTCTCTTTCAACCGCTTTTCTCTCTAAGCTCGGTCACACTTGAGCTCGGTTTCCACTAACTTGATCTCTTTCCTTCCGGAGGCGAGATCGACCTTCACAAACTTTCCGCGGCTCACCACAAGCACGGGAGCTCACTGGCGACACCTAGCCGGCTAGGAGGCTTCACCTCCAAGAGTAACAAACGCTTCGAGAACTTCTTGTCAAGAACTCAAGTGCTTAAGAATGGATTTAGCTCACTTGCACTCAATCTTCCAATTTCTCAACCCAACTCACTTTTCTTCTCAAATCACACACTAGAATGGAGTGGGAGAGGTTCTTTTGGCTCTAAAAATGTGTTCTTTCGTGCCCCTTCCAGCAGTCCCAAAGGATGGGGTGAGTGGGGTATAAATAGCCCACTCCAAACAACTAGCCGTTACTGTTTTTGACAGAACTGGCCGGAGTATCCGGTGAACACCGGAGTATCCGGCCCTAAATCCAAATACGACGTCAGAACGGTCACAGAATGTGTCAGAACTAGCCGTTACGCTCTTTTCTGGACTTTTACCGGAGTATCCGGCCTACACCGGAGTCTCCGGTCGGCACTTAACCCAGAAAACAGCCCCGGAGACTTCCCGGAGTCTCCGGCCACTCCAGGTACCGGAGTATCCGGACTTCACCGGAGTCTCCGGCCTTTCCAGGTACCGGAGTATCCGACCTACACCGGAGTCTCCGGCCACAGCACAGCTGACCTCCGAAAAACGGCGATAACTTTTGATTCCGGAGTCCGATTTCGACGATTTTGGACTCTATGGAAAGCTTATTCAGAGGGCTACACATCCCAACTGAATTCATGACCTAAAACACATAGGATCAAATTAGGAACACTCCAAAACCCATTTTGGACACTTCCGCACTTTCCGCTCCGGACTCTTAACAACAAACTCTCACTTTGGGTTTGGTTGGGAACTCTTGAGCACTAAGACACGACAATTAGCTCACGTTGCATCCCTCTTAATAGTGCGGCATACTTATACTCAAATTCAAAGATAAAACTCGTTTGAACCACTTTGAGCATTTGAAAACTTTCAAGTACCGCTTTTTTTCTTTCAAACCTTGAGGGTTGCTAACTTCCATAAAATCTTCACTCCATCTCTTCTTGATTCTTTATATGATTTATGTGAATCATGCATAGCTTCCCATAGCCTCGCACGGTCCATCGGCGCAAAGCCTTCACTCGCTCTTCACCACCGCCTTGGGCCTTCGGCGCCAAGCCATTTGCTTTCCCTTCACCACGGATGGTCCATCGCAGCCGAGTCTTGCTTGCCCTTCACCGTTTTGCCATAGAAAATCACTTTGTATTCGACATCTTCAAGGAATTCACTTTTTCATATATGGAGTCCACTTTTGTTCTTCACTCTTGGCATATGTGATTTCAATTCAACTTATGCCTTCTTATAGATCCTAACCCCAACTCACTCTCAAGCACAAAGCACATGGGTTAATCCATAAAACCTAAATGACAACATTTATACCTTAAGTTACTTGATCTCCACAAGTAACTTATTAGCCTTCATGCATATTGTCAATCTTCATATAGAACCTAACCCCACTCATTCTTAAACACATAGCACACGGTTTAGTCCATAAAACTCTATTGACAAGTCATACCTTTAGTTACTTGATCTCCACAAGTAACTTAGCCTTCAAGCTTATTGCTAATCTTATTGAGCTTCTTCTTCTTATGAGCATCACCAAGAGCTCCTTTATTTAGATGCATATTTCTCCTCCATGCATCACATCAGAGCATCACCTAGAGCTCGTTCATCTCGATGTACTTTCAATCTTCCCATTCACCTAGAGTTCATGCATGTCTCTTCACCTAGGCTTCACCTATTGAACAACCTACTAACAATCTCAACAACATTGTTAATCCATATGTATTGTCATTAATTACCAAAACCACACATAGGGGCTAGATGCACTTTCATATACCGGCTGACGAATACACCGATATGCCACCTGTCGGAGATACATTGGTTGCTGATGATCTAGAGTAGATGTTGGCTGACAATGATGATGATCTGGAGCAGATGTTACGCGATAGGGAGGGGAACTTCACCAATGAAAGAGAGTTTGAAAAGTTCCACCATATGATAGAGGACTCTAAAACATCGTTGTTCCTGGGCTACAAGAAGGAGCACACAAAGTTGCATACCGTGCTTTCACTGCGACAATTGAAGGTAAGCAATGGGTGGTCTGATACAAGCTTCACAGAGTTATTACTGTTCTTGAAGAAATTGCTTTCAAAGGGAAATGTGCTTCCAGAAAATACGTACCAGGTCAAGCAGGTTGTATGCCCATTGGGGTTGGAAGTACAGAAAATACATGTATGTCCAAATGATTGCATGTTGTATCACAGAGAGCATGCAGATTTGGAAGCGTGTCTCATCTGTAGTGCAACACGGTACAAGCGTGATAGTGATGATATTGATGGTGAAGGAAAGAAGAAAAGGCCTCCCGTCAAGGTGATGTGGTATTTTTCATATAGTCCCTCGTTTGAAGCGTTTATTCATGAACAAAAGGCATGTTAAATTGATGCAATGGCACACTGAGGAGCACAAGGATGATGGGAGACACCCCGCTGGTTCTATGCAGTGGAGAAACATCAATAGGAAATACAAAAAGCCCGTTGCAGAAGATGTGAGGAATATAAGATTTAGGCTGAGTACGAATGGGACGAATCCATTCAGCAACATGAGCAATAGTCATAGAACTTCACACGTGACTCTATGTATCTACAACCTTCCTCCTTGGTTGTGTATGAAGCGAAAGTACATTATGATACCAGTGCTAATACCAGGGCCGAGGTAACCTCACAATGATATAGATATCTACCTAAAATCATTAATGGAAGATCTTGTAACACTGTGGAATGATGGTGTGCGGGTATGGGATGAATACAAGTGAGAGAACTTCACCCTATGCGTAATGCTATTCATAACAATCCAAGATTGGTCAGCCCTTGGCAACCTATCGGGCCAGACTGTCAAATGTTGCTTTGCATGCGTGTATTGCTTAGATGAAATAGAGAGCTTGTGGCTGAAGAATAGCAGATAAATGGTGTACCTAAGTCATCATACATTTCTTCGCATGGATCATCTGTACCGCAGCAACAGAAGAGCTTTTGATGGAAAGTTGAGAATTGATCATCTCCTAAGCATCGCACTTGGAGACAGGTATATGAGATGGAAAAGGGACTTAGAGTTATCCTTGAAAAGGGACACGAGAGTACACCGGTTCTAAAATCTAATCTTAGAGCTCCTATGTTCAAAAAGAAAATTATTTTTTATGACTTAGCTTATTGGCTGAATTTAGTTGTACGACACGCAACTGATGCCATGCATATCGAGAAGAATGTGTGTGATAGCTTGATTGGTACATTACTAGATATACCTGACAAAATAAAAGATATACTCCAAGCACAGAATTACCTGGAACGTTTGAAACTCAGACATGATGGTGCATACACCAAGTATAGCATTCGCGTAGGAAGTACAAGTACGACCTCTACCAGCCCGACCAAAATTAGAAAAGAAACTAGAAAATAGCGCGCCATTGGCGCACCGTATGGCCCGTCGCTAAGGTAGGAATATGATTGGTCTAAATAGTGCAATGAGTTAGTTAGCAAAAGTAGTGCAATGAATGATAATGCGCTGCAAAAAGATGAAAGTGATTTAAAACAGAAACTAAACACCAAATCTTTAGAGGACGCAAAACAACCATGGTTCGAGGAGCTGTTTTGTTAAGCTCTTATCTGATTGATATTGTAGACGGTCAACGCGAATTAAGCTATTATCTCAATTCCACGAATAAAAGAATTTATTGCAGATGATGATACTCCTTGTCAACGGAGTGCTGCCAATGACTCTTCAATTGGCCTATGCCTCCGTGGACTATTCATCTTGTTTTCCCTGTACTCCTTGATGTCTTCTGCGGTCTAGCAAGCATATACCAATCAGCATGTACACATTTTATTTCTCAAGGATTCATTAACTATTTGGTCAAACTATGTACAGGAGAGATGGAAAGTACCTGGTGATCTACATAGGCTAGCCCTTTCCGTATTAACTGAACAGCATGCTCATACAAAGCTTGGAAATAGTCACGCGTGTATGTTACTTTGTACGGCTCCCATCTCATCCAATGGACAATTTCCTGAATGTGGTCTATGTATTCTTTTCTTTCAGCTTCTGGATTTGTGTCATCAAACCTGTTATTCAAATACATGTCACAAAATGGTAACACAAAAGAACTGAAGTAGCAGCAAATTCTTAGAAATCCAATTCGGCAAAAAAAAAAATCCAAATAAAATCCAGGAAAAAGGAATACTGAAAAATCCAATTGTTTAGGCTGCTAGAGCAGCAGCAACTATTATGAAAAATTCAGAGATCATGATGGAGACATCATATATAGGCATTTTCAACAACTACATTCAGTCACATTGTGTTACTTTGTAATTAACTGCTGAAGCAGTTGATTGACATCTCTAAAAAAGGACATTGAGGAATCAAATTGAACTGATCTAATCTATTTAAACCATATGACTTCAGCGACTGGCGGAACCCCAATATTTTCAGCACTGAAGGCAGTAAGAAAACACATAAATATATAATGCAATATTTCATATAGGTGGAAGTTTGATTGTTTCGTTTGGAGCAAAGTTATACATACAGGAAAGCTAATAAAATCCCATATAAATTATTCATTGGGATCAAGTAGGATACAGTATACAGGTAAGAGATCATATCAAGAATAAAGTGACAATGCAACAAAGGGATATACCTGTATTGAACCATCTCCTATGGCACCCACAATTCGCATTGGTCTTGCTAGCTTAGGTTTGATGACCTATTTATAAAGTATAAACACCAAGCTTCAACTATCCAGAGTTCAAATGATAGAAGCTTTGTTCATTCCAATAGGAAAATGATGAACTCCAAGCAATCGCATACTAAAAGAAAGCAATTACAGTGCATTCTAGGGCCGCCTGATATTACTTCATAGAAACAACGCATTAATGTCTGACAAAGACATAATAGATTAAACTACCTACTTTTGACTTTTGAACTCCGACACATCCCACCCACCACCTGTAAGCCCGCAAATGTGACCCTTTGTATTCTTCAGATCACGAATATACATATCACCCTTAACAAACTCGCCTAGCGTAAGCCCTTCCTGGTCATATATTTGATTTGAAGCTTAAATGTTAATAACAATTTTTGAAGCTTATTGGGAAATTCTGTAAGATTACAAAAGTAGAATACCTTGGCCTAAGCTGAACCTGTAACACATAAGAATCGATCTGACGTTGGACTCGAACTTAGGCTATGAACTTGATGGCCCTCAAAGGGTTCTAATTGCCTGAATGATTGCAGCTTTGAATTCATACCCTGGAAATCATACATACGCACTGTATAGTCATAGCTACCAGAGAGCACTCTGGATCCTGCATGGTCAACAGCAAGGGCTGAGACAACCTGCAAAGAAAATAGCATGGTTATTAACCAGCAAAAATACATGTACTGTGGAGAGACTCAGATATTAATGCTAAGAAGCAATCACTTGCAGCTTGGAAAATGGTTTGTAGACCTAAGAATGAAGCTGCACTTGGTGTAATCAAGCTCAGTGTACAAAATGATGTCTTCTGCTTAAGATTTGGACAAATTTTTTAATAAGCATAAACTTCCTTGGGCCAAACTCATTTGGGAAAATTATTATGCCAATGGCTAGCTTCCTGGCATGGGACAAAGGGGATCATTCTGGTGGAGAAGTATAATTCATCTATTAGATACTTTCAAAGGAATTGCAACAGTTCAAATAGGCAATGGAGAAACAATCCACAAACAATGTGGATTCCACATTATAATTTTGGATATTCTACTGAACACAACCTTTGAAAGGACATGACAGCGATTCATAAGAATATGAGTACTGGAAGGCTAATTATACATCTTACAGAGTAGCCAGAAACTAAGTTCAAGAAAATGCATGACATATATCAAGTTATTCATATAAAAAGAAGTAGCAGTCTATCCAATACTGGCACAATTAGAGAAAAAATTCATCAAGGTATACTGCACGTAGCTTTTAGTACTATCATCAAGATATGTTTATAGCAACAATTGTCAATAAAGAAACAGCAGTGGAATAGAAGGACTATTGCATTTGAACAGAAACAGAATTAGAAAATTATGCCATGCGGTTAAGAAAATTAAACCTTATGAACATAGAGTAGACAGAACTCATTGAAAAACATGGAGTAGAAAGCAAAGCTTTTGAATCAGATACCTGTGTCACATTTGAGAGAGCCTGCCGGAAGTACTCGGTGAAGTGGAACATTTTTTGTCATTCTTGGCACTGTATAGCTTACATGGTTTTTGATCCACCATTTAATCAACAATGCTATGACCACAGGCGTAAGGCAAGTATTTTATCTTGTATGCATAACGGTTTGAAACAGTTACATAATAGCTACTATTTTCAGGCTCCACATGGAGCAAATACCAGCCCGTCCAATCATGTCTACAATGCAAAAATGGTGTTCTGGTGTTGGGATAATCCCAAAAATTTTTTGACATAAGTTGGTAATACTTCCACCCTTTATCAATAAGTCCAGAGTGACTGCAAGCTGACAAAAGAGCAGTAAAAGTGTTTTTTGTGGTTTTCATTCTAGAATCATTCATCTTCCAGAAAAGTTCTATAGATTTGAACCCATGGCCATGGAATACAAAAGCTGATATCATGGAGTTCCGGCCAGCAATTGATTTTTCAGCAGGAGCTTTGAATACTCTGACAGCAATGTCCAGTCTTCCACACTTGCAGTACATATCAACAAGTGATGCTGAAATAAAAAGATAATTTTGCAGACCAGACCTGACGACATGCCCATGTATGCTCTTTCCCTATCTAATATTTCCAAGTCGAGTGCAAGCACAGATAACATCGACTATAGATATTTTATTAGATGCACAATCCTCCATCTTCTGATAGAACTGCAATGCTCTCCAGCCTTTGTTATTCTGCGCGAAACCAGATATCATACAATTCCAGGAGCACAAATTTCTCAGACCAAGCAAACAGGGAGCCGCCCATACGGATCCGCAAAAACGTAGTTCAAAAATCCCCAAATCAAAATGCAAAACCCTGTACGAATCGATCAAAACAGGTTTCCACCCGGTGCGCTCACCTTGGGGAGGCACAAGCATTGAGCACGAGCACGAAAGTGTGGCTGGTCGGCGCCATGCACTCCTTCATCAGCTTGAACAGCCGCAACGCCTCGTCTCCAAGCCCGTTCACGGAGTAGCCGTCGATCATGATATGCCATGAGTCCATGTTCCGTTCAGGCCTATTGTCGAACGTCCTGCGGGCATGGGGCATAGCGGCGCACTTGGCGTACATCTCGAGCAGCTCGTTGTTGACCTTGAGGGCGCCACGGAAGGGAGAGCGGAGGAAGAAGTTGTGCACCTTCCTCAGCTCCTCGAGCAGCTTGTTGTCGGGGGCATTACCTCGCATGTGCTCGCCCGCAGTGAGGGAGACGTGTGCGAGCTGGGGAAGGAGGGCTGCAGCGGAGGCCGATGGGATATGGATCCGGCGCGCCGACGGAGGTACCTGCCAGCAATTACCTTTGCGCGGCGGCGCTGCGGGGGGACGCCTTGTACTCGCCGGTCCTGGTGGCGGCGCCCGCAAACGCCGAGCCGGCACCGTGGGCGGAGGAGCCGGGGTAGGCGCGCTTGGAGGTGGCGGTAGTCTTGGCGGGGGGGGGGGGGGGGCGGTAGGGGGCCGAGGGAGAGAGCAGCGGCGACGTCCTCAGAGCAGTCGCGGTCGGGGCACTCGGGGCCCGGGAGGCCGAGGCGGAGGGTGAGGCGAGGGATGGGGGAGGAAGAGGTCGGTATCCTTTTGCCGCCAAGGAGGAAGGAGAGCACTGGAGAGGCGGCCGGGCGAGCGGAGAAGTTTGTCGAAGCCTCCGGAAGCCTGTGACACGGTGCGGGGCGAACAGACCGTATCGGATGATCCTGATCTGGTGATGAAGTAATCCGATGGTTCACGATCAAAAACCGACGTGAACATCACCAGAAGCGACGAACGCGCCCGCATTTAGATTGTTAGAGACTAGGGATATGGTCAGGCCCAAGTACGGTCCGATCCAGCCCATCACGTGCGTTTGGAAGAGTAGTCGTCCAGAGGAGGATTATGGGCTATCAGAAAATTTGGTAGATCGGTAGCTAAGAAATGGATCATCAAGCTCAACTGTGATGATGGTGCTTTATCTTTTTTCTTTAAAAGAACAGGAGCCAGAAGTGGCGGATGGGGAGGAATGAATGCGAATGGAACTTTAGTAGCTCCTGGAGTTAGCCATTTCTTTGCTGGAACTGGTGTTTGCATGGATGCGCTGATCAGGTTAATTTGGTCAGACGATGCTGATATACTTGTGTTGGTGGCCAGCGATATATCTTGCCGAGCCTCAAGTTCAATAGAATTTCAAAAAATAAAAACAGCTGTGCGTAGCATACAAACTAATTAAGAGGAGATCATTACATTTATTCGATAAAATATACTACATTATTTCATCAACACTGATCTTAACTGTCCACATTTATACAATGATTTCATATTAAGCTGGCGTGCATGATCATGGCCACTGTCATAAGATTTTAATATATTAGATCCACATACTGTGAATCCAAAGTGTCTTTGATAGTGTATGATTCGGTGTATCCATCTACATCTTTGTATAGAAAATCCATTGTACGTGCCAGATTGACCACCCTGTCCAGAAGCGTCAATGGTTGTGGTTGTCTGAGGCACTCCTCGGTGATGTCCATCCACGCTTCCTCGATTAGTTCTCTGAGCTTTTCTGTTGCCTGTTCTATTGTGACACCATATTCTTTCGCACAAGCTTGCACCGTGGATACCATATTCTTCGATTCTTGTTCTCGCTTCAGAAAAAGAGAATGAGTGAAAAGTTCTTTTTTTAGCGGAACAACAGAGGAGAGAGCCCCCTACTGGTTTTTTCTATTTCATTAAAATAAAAAGTATTTACAGGTGTACAAAGTCCGTAGGCCCAAAGAAAGACCCTATATAGAGTATTTTCAGTGAAAAGTTAGGAATGGTTCAGTTAAATTTATTATTTATTTTCACTTATGATATATAGAGTTAAGTAGTACGTATACCTTGTACGACATTATATCATTAGCAAGGCGTGCAATAATGCAAACAGCTCGGATAATCTTTGGATAGGTATAGACCCACTCAATAGCCTCCGTAGTTGCCAGATCTCCCATTGAAATGAATGCCTGGCTCGTTTTTTTTTTTTTGATAAAAAGCGGAACTTCAATTAAACACAAGTAATTCTACAAAGGTGAAAGTCACCCCAGGAAGAAGATTGCAATGCCTCGAGTACTGGACATTGTTGATCATGAAAGAGATTGTTACACATGAAAGAACAGGATGTCCTGTCAGGTTGATTCCAAGCTTTTCGGGCCAGGCTGTGAGCCATCTTGTTAAGTTCTCTTCGAATCTTTCTAGCTTCGAATAGAATTTCTCTATTGTTGTTAAAGAACTCAGCAAGAATTGGTCGCAAGTTCCAGTGACCCGGCGTTGTAATGATATCGCCTTTGTGCAGGGCTGTCACCAAAGTTTGATTATCTGAAATATAAGTCACTTGGTTGAGGCCTAGAGACTTCACCACTTTTGCTGCAAGACTGACAGCTTGTGCTTCGGCCATCAAAGGTCCATGAGCTTGAAAGATATGTGCCGTGATGAATATACCTGCAAAAGATGAATTTGGAGCTGTGTTGCGAATGAAAAGTCCCAGACCTGCCTTTCGAGGTTCAGTTATTTGCGTATCTGGGAGGATGGCGGCATCAGCGTAGCACCTTGGACCTGGGAGTAAAGACCTCAAATTACTTTGCATACCTGAAATATTTAGTTGCCTTTGAAGTTGTTGTGGACCTTGTTCCCCCTCCTGTATGTGTTGCACTGATCTGGAGATATCATCTTGATGTGCATTGGCTGCTCCTCCAATCTGAACACGTTGTACTATAACCTGTGCTTCTACATGGTCTTGTACACCATGGGAATGCTTAATGAGTGCAGTGCTGTTCTCTTGCTCCTGTATGCATTGATTATTGTGCTGTGTACCTGCAAAAGGGTTAAAAGCTTGGACGGTGGCATTGGTTAAATGGTGAACCTGCTGAACTGTCCAAACTTTCGAATTGAACCTATGATCATTTCTAGCTTTCCAAATGAACCACAGAGTTGTAAAAACTTTATGGATGTGAACTTTATGAACACCAGTTTGAAACAAAAAAATGATAGGAGAATGAATCCCAGTATCATCTTCTGGTAAAACATCAGATCTTAAAGGGGGGTCAGCTGAGAACCAAACAGCTCTTGCAAAAACACAAGTGAAAAACAAGTGATGATCATTTTCTCGAATGCCACACCTTTTACAATTTTCATCTATGTGAGAGGAATATCTTCCAGCTCTCTCACCTGTGGCTATGGCTTGCCTCAATAATCTCCAGGCAAAAGTTTTGACTCTTGGCTGCATTAATCCATCTTTCCAGATCTGATTCAGCAATGTTAGTATAGGAATTGGTAGGGATCTCTCTCCTTGTTGTGGAATGGGCTGAAAATGTTGACCTGCAAGGTGCCTATAAGCCTCCTTGGCTGTGCAAATACCCGATGCCACTGGTTTCCAGCATAGAATGTCCTCACCTTCATGTTGAGAAACTGGAACCTGCAAAATAGATTGAGCAGCTTGTTGCCCAAAGAAGTGAGTAATTTTTTCCTCATCCCACCTTTTAGAATTTGGAAGCCACAAGTCAGAGACAATGTTTGGTATTTGCTCACCCTGAGTGCTTAAGGTTAAGTATGCATGCATGTTATTCCATATAGGACACCAAGGCTGAGACCAAATATTGGAGTTACCTTGCAAAATCTGGTAGAAGCAATTTGAAGTGAGCTCATTTTTGACCTGCATAATGGAAGACCAGAAGACTGATTTTGCCCCATGAGAAGGCGCAGTCCAGAAAGAGTTAAAGGGAAAGTATTTAGCTTTGATGACGGAAGAGAGATGAGGATCTTGGTTGTAAGCAATCATCCAGGCAGATCTAATGATGAGGCTACGGTTGACATGCTCAAGGTTTCTAATACCTAGGCCTCCCCTATTTTTTGGTTGGCAAAGATCAACCCAGGCTCTGTAAGGAATAGGGTTGCTGGACTCTCCTTCTTGCACACCAGACCACCAAAAACGCCTCACAATGGTATTGATCTTGGCCATGAAAGCTTTGGAGAAGAGGACATTGGTCATGTAGTAAATGGGAATGGAGGCAAAGACAGAGTTAATGTAAGTGAGCCTGCCGGCATGAGAGAGTTTATTGGCTTTGACCGTGGTGAGTTTGTTTTTGAACTTTTGATAAATAAACTCATAAGCTTTATTCCTATCTTTGTGAGTTAGAAGCAAAGGGTGACCAAGGTGAAAGGTGGAATGGGAGACCATAGGGACAGGAAAGATGGCCCGGATCGCAGCTTGAATAGCAGGAGAAACTTTTTTACTGAAAAGAATAGAAGATTTATTCCAGTTGGGAGTCTGACCTGAGAGACTGCAGAAATGGTGGAGAGGAGAGAGACGTATACCTTGTACGACATTATATCATTAGCAAGGCGTGCAATAATGCAAACAGCTCGGATAATCTTTGGATAGGTATAGACCCACTCGATAGCCTCCGTAGTTGCCAGATCTCCCATTGAAATGAATCCCTGGCTCGTTAAGTGCATACAACCACTACTACGTGCCGAAACTTTTAGATGTTCTTCAACAGTGGCTGGCACATATTTCTTATCACGCCATTCCACCTCAGCCTGATAACATTTGGCCATGTCGATTACCTAAATACATGTGAAAAATGTAAATTTCAAATATACATATATGCTAGACTATTTTTCCATTTTTTTAATGGCTGGCTGCATGCATACCATATGCATTCAAACACACACTACAGCTGGAACTTGGAAGCATGCCAAAATTAAAATTTTCTCTGGAAAATAATTAAGATTAGACCAAGCGGTTACACATTAAACTTGTAATCTATTACACATGCAAGGTGAAATTTGTAAGATTAGATTAATTTTAGATATTTCATGCTTGTTTATTTGGTATCGAATTAAATTACATAAGTGAATTGATTTTAGATTGCACTGTACAAAGTAAGATTATAAATCTAACAATCGGAAGGATGCACAATGAACATTTAAAGCTACACGCATAATATAACCAAGATTCTTCACAATAATTTGCCTCCTATGTTGTTTCGATAAGATTACATAAGCCATACCAGTCTTTTTACCAACTTGGCATGTTTGTTCTTTTGAAGTTTCAGCTCTTCCTCCATAGCTTCTACAGTGGTAAGTATATTTATATATAAGGTCCTTAGGTATGCTGGGCATTGCTCTGCTACTTCTTCATCCCACCTGCCATTTCCAACAAATAAATGCGATTTTTTTACCAAATTTTAATAACAAAATAGAATATATATATATATATATAGCTTACGTACAAATAATAATGCTTAGTGTGGATAAGCTATATACCGTAAGTAAATTGAGATTATGTTTTTCACAATATTCTTAATATCACAAGGCTTGTGTTTACAAACATAGAAAAGAGGTATCCACAAATACTCTTGCACTACATGTATATACTCCCTCGAAGTCCTTTTGTTGTCTTACATATAATTTTATCTTCACTAAAAAATATCTTCACAAAGGTTTGAGATCCACAACATGAAAAGGCACAAACTGTTCAAAAACACTTTATGATACTCTAATTTAAATTATTCTATTTAAATATTACAATATGTAAATTGCTTCTCAAAACTATGTTTTAGGACCATTTTGATGTCAAAAGGGCATCGTTTTTGTGGTAGAAGCTAGAAAGTAGTTTAATTTAAGTGTCCATTTTTCAAAAGCGTTATAATATATTATCATATTTTTCACATATAGTATCATAAAAATAAATTATTTAGGGCTACTTCGGAATGTAGGAATGCGAAAACACTAGAACAGAAAAAAAAAGCACACTAGATTTTAGTAGGAATGTAAATGCAAAACAAAGGATTGCAAAATACAAGAAAATTGTAGGATTGACCGCTTGGAAGGAGCACGTGAAATACACAGGCATTAGAAGAGAGAGATGGGCACACAATATTTTTTCCATGAGGTTGGGCCTCATGTTAGAAATCCTCGAAAATTCCTACTAAACAAGTCATTTCATAGGAATGTTTGAAGTTCAATCCTTTTTTCCAAAGAACTGTATAGGAATTTTTCCTATAGGATTCAAATCCTATATATGAGATCGTCCCTCCACTTTTATTTCCTTTAATCCAAAGGAGGCATAGAGTATAGACCTTTGTTACTATATATAATAAGCAGCGTAATGAATTTGAACAATAAGTGATGCTAACCTTTGCAGTGCTGCTAGGAAGACACTGCCTTCTTCTGTGGTGCAATAATTGTCATACAAATCATCAAGTATGGATACCATCGTAAACAGTTGTGTAAGCATTTTTCGTGAACATGAATATTGGGGCTCAAAGAACACTCCGAGCATCCAAAAATGCATCTCCACCATCCTATCTCGTGCATAGCTTGATATATTTGCCTGCGTTTGGAACTCTTTCCACCACCTGTAAATAGATATATATGTATAAGAACATGTATAGAGACATTGATAATGAAAGTACATACTGCAACTTCACTCTGTTATTAGTGACTCTTCTTACAATGTAAGATCTTTTAGCTCCTCACAATATAGAGTTAGTATAATGTTGAAGTCCAACTTTGCAAACTCCAATACCACGTCATTATGGGTAGTCTTTTTCTCGTATATTGAGATATATTGCCTCGCTTCTACTCTTTTGAGTCTCCTGAAAAGAGGTGTTTTCAACGCAAATTTCACCTCTTCTTTCAAGTCTGGTTCGAGATATTCTACAATAGATTGAAGCAGACTCTTGGTGAAAGTAATAATATTATCGAGTATTTCTTCCCCATTCACTCTAAGATATGCGGCATCATACAGCCTTAACAAACATCTTGCATCATTGCTTACAATATATCCTTCATTATCCCTGAACTTCAAAAATATGTCTGCAACATTAAAAAAGGCATCATCAGCCAAAAGTATAGACTACTAAGCAAATAGCCTGTAGCTTGTATTGCTGAACTTACCAGAACAGACGGTGTACCCATGCTTCCTGAGCAAGTAGAACCTCAGCGAGGTGACATAGAGGTCATCAGAAGCTCCATCCTTGTCATCATATACGGCACGAAGCAACTCGTCGATCTCCTTCTTGTAGTGGTAGTCGACTCCAAGCCGCTGCAGCGCGTCGACGAGTTCCAGCTTCCGCGCCAGGTCGGAGGAGGCTGCGGCGTCCAGCAAGATCCGCCTCACCTCCTCCTTCCTGGCCTGCGCCTTCTCCTTCATGGACAGGAGCTCTGCCGGCGTGCACGGCTGGTGGGTGAGGAAGAAGTCTCCCCAGGGGCTCGGGGTGTACGGCCGGGGATTGAGCTCTGCCGGCGTGCACGGCTGCTTCGTCGACTGCGAGGCCAGAGCGATGGGGCCGTGGGTGGTGGTCGCCATAGCAACGGCTGGGGTTGATCACACAGGTTGCTAGAATGCTAGCTAGCGCTGGATGATCGATACCTGAGCTCGAGGGCGGTGGATAGCTTGAAGAAGATGGCTGGATTCGCTGGCTTTATATAGACGCACGCGCACAATAATTAGTGATGTAGATCATAATACCATTCAAACGTACGGTCATGTCAGCGGCGCTCTGATAGACGGATGGACATCCTTTCTTTCTCAGTTTTACTATTGATCTTGTGATCGTACCGAAGAATCTCTGCTGACGACTTACAACTCATTGAGTTAATAGTTCAGTCCACTGTTCATCAGTACTAGCTTCGGCAGGGCAAGCAAGCACACCAAAAATATGGATGCATTGATGTTAATAGTCCAGTCATGCATTCTAGTAACATAATTCGCCTCTGATTAAAATCAGATGGATGGAAACTTGTAGCGAAAATGGTTTTATTAAATTATGATTGTGATTTTGAATGATTAATGATAATATAGTTAATGAAGTTAATATATTTGTTAAGAATATATGTTAGTAGGTCTCGTAGATGCAATATATGAAGAAGTCACCGCAGTCGGGACAAAGTTGGACTGAATTAGAGAAGTTTTGGGAAGATTTGACTCACCGGATGGTTCGATACTCTAGGTGTTGAACTCATCGGAGCATATTTGATAAAAGGGGAGAGAGACCTGAAAACCTCGCCGAATGTCCGGTGATCAAAGAAGATACACACCGGAGCATTTTGTCCAAAGAAGATTGCAGCTTCGAAGTTGAAGATCAAAGCACTAGATGGTCCAGTGATCATTGTATTGCACATACTGGATAATGAACAGTGCAAAGAGGCAGAACAAAGTTCAACACATCGAATGGCCCGGTGATAAAGGCTGTACACACCAGAGCATTATTTTCAGAGAGGATTATATTGGCTCAGTTGGCTGAAGTCAACTCACCGGATAGTCCGGTGATGAAGTGATGTGCGTCGGATGCTTACATCGGTGTAATTTACACAGAGAGGATGCGGTTAGCTCGTATGCTAAGAATAAACTCACTGGATAGTCTGGTGATGGAGACAAAGTATACACCGGTGTATCCGATATTCACAGAGGCTTGATTGGAGTTCCAATAGCTAGTTTGTGAGAGTGTACTCACCGGATTATCCAATGTTAGTACTAGTGTTCTCACCGAATCATTCGGTGTTAACAACTTTTCTGAGCTATTGGGTTAACGATTAGTACGTGGGTTTGAGGTTATAAATACTTCTACACCCAGTCATTTGAAGGTGTGGCATGCTGCTGGAGTCTAGAGAAAGCTTATACACACTTGAGAAGACATCCAAGCTACCAAAGTACTTAATGTGATTATTCAAGGCAATTAAACACAAGAGTAGTGAGTGATGAGTGCTTATAGGCCTAGAGAGAGTGTTGCTAGGTCATTGCCTTCCTAGAGAGTAAATCAGGAGGATGAGCCTAGGCCAGACCCCACATTTGACCTCGTGAGGGACTTCTTTGGGGGCGCACCGGACTACGACATCCTCAAGCATTCCTAGCTACCCAGTGCTCCACTTCGGACATACCATACCCAGGAGGAGGCCTCGACACCTTTGATCCCTACTAGGCCTACCAGGCAGGTTGGTCCACCTGATGCCTTGACCTACTCTAGGGGCCATGTGAGGGCGAACCAGTGGCAGCAGCACCGGGACCATGATGGTGGAACCGGCCAACGTCAATAAGGGAGACAGCAGTAGGATTGTACCTTTGCTTTTGTAACTTACATATGCATCTTCGATTAGCGAACTATTCTTACATATTCGGACATGTCTACTCTCTATGGTCTACTTACCATGTCATAACTGCATTTCTTGTTCCAATGTGACCATACGCTATTTGCATTTCTTAATCCAACGTGACCACACGCTACTTTCTATCATCCTCGGCTTTGTATGAACCGTTCACGATAGACTTAGAATAGTATTTCTTACAAAGCTACTTATACATGAAGTGACCACTCGAAACCTCTGTCGGGAGTCTAGGTTTAGACAAGAAGTGACCACACAACTCAACTTTAACCATGAAATGACAACACCTCTGTCTTGGCGTAATCTGTAGACACGAAGTAACCGCACGACTCAACTTTAACCATGAAATGACAACACATCTGTCCAGGCGCAGACTGTAGACAAGAAGTGACCACACAGGAGAGCTTTAACCATAAATTAAATAACAATACATGTATCTTGACACATGGAATCTCTGCCTAGCATCAATGCCACAACTTTTCCATTCTTGAACAGGGAATCCAATGCTCGAGCCTCTCGCCAAGCCCATACACTCACTCCATGCACCTGCCCTCCGCCACCATAAATAACCCCACCTTCATCCATGGATACACCACTCATTTCTCATCCCTCTCAACTACAATGTCCCGCTGCCTTGAGAAAGGACACAAAATTAGATTTTGCATCCTCCCAACAATACGTCACTAAATAATTATTGATACAATTTTTCATCAAATATCGACAAATTTACAATGATCCAGAATTTTCAAAATATCACTACTCCATGATGCCATATTTGCCACTTTTTTACCATTCTGATCCAAAATTGCAACATATCAATTTCAAATATTTTTCACCGAATGAATGTGCACTATTTTTAATATTGAGCAATACAAACGTAAAATTAAAAAACAAACCAATTCACCATATCTGGGCCTACCCGCACTCACAGAGAGCTATTACTCCCTACCCGCCCTCTGAGAGGGCGGTTAGCCCCAGCCGCCCTTTTAGAGGGCGGTAAGGGGTGGCGCTGCCATCGTGGCCATCCTTACCATCCTCTGAAAGGGCTGCAGCCCTTTTAGAAGATGGTAGACGCCTATTTCTGCAAATTTTGACCCAAAAGTCTATTTATTTAAATATTTAATAAAAAATATGAAAATAAAAAAACTCACTAGACTTGGATGGGGAGAAGCAACGAAGGCCCGAGGAGCACGGGGACTTGGTGTCAGCAACAGAGACTCAGTCCTAGTAGCAGAACGAGCAACCAACGTCACTGGTCAACTTATTTGACTTTGAGTACATGAGTAAACTCATCTTCTATGCGGATCGGTGATACACACATTTTGTTGACAGCTAATCTAAGAATTCTCCAGCAAGTCAAGAAGAGGATCAATGCATATAGAGATCATTTGCTAATCGACTAATCACTGAAAAATTAGTAAGATTGCAGGTAGTATGAATCGTTAGAACAGATTGGGATGATAGAGTCATTGTATTAAGCTTAGCCTCTCTTCCTAAACTTGTCATTTGCGTTGTCAGAGCATGGACAGTAGTGCCTAATGGAATCCATTATTTGATTTAAGCACACCATCTGTATCATACATAATAATTCAAGCAAACAACCAATGAATGGTTTGGCAGTTCCTATGATCTAAAAAATCTATCACTTCAATTTACACAAGTAACCCTCAAGCTCACATCCATGAAACTTCACTTTCCAGTTGAGCCATGAGTTCCCTTGTGACCCCTTTTGGAGCATCAATCCCTAGTGAGTCCCCAAGCTGGTTATAGGTCTCGTAGATCACCACTCCTTCGGTTGTGTCCTTTGATGATTTCATAGATTGCTTCGAGAGTTTCTCTATGAAAATCTCTGGTTGTCCTGGAGATCATGAGGATGCTAAGCAGGCAAGACTATCGGTGTGGCGGTTGTCCTTTCTTGGGATATACTTGACCTCAACTCTGACGAAATTCTATTCCAGTTTCCTCACCTCCATGAGGTATACTCCTTGCTAACTTGCTTCACTACCAACTGTGAATCCACTTCCACAAGTAGGCAGCGGATGCCAATAGCAGAAGCTACTTATGAGTAGACCCTCATATTTGGCTACATTAGTCGTAGCTAGAAAATTGATCTACAAAGTGTATTGTAGGCTTTCTCCCATTAGAGAGATCAATATAATCCCAGCCCCTCCATCTTAAAGCGTGAGTGATCCATTGAAAAATAGTGTCCATACATCCGATAAGTGGCCGTGGTCATCCTGGGGTTGATCGGGTTTTGTCCATTCGACCATGAAATTAGTGAGTACTTGCAACTGGATTGTTGTTCGAGGCATGAAATAGATATCGAATTCTCTAAGTTCAATGGACCACTTGGTGATTTGGCCAATTGCATATCTGTTGTGCAAGATCTCGCGGAGTGGGAACATTTATGGTACAATAATCATGTGAGTCTGGAAGTAATGTTGCAATTTGTGAGAGGCCATTAGTACAACATATAATAGCTTTTGCACCTGCGGATAGCATTCTTTAGGACTGTGGAGCACTTCATTGATGTAGTATACCGATCGCTAGCTTTTCACTCATTTGTCATGTGCTTCTCTTTCCACCACCAATGCACCACTTACAGCACGTGTTCCAGCCATGATGTATATGAGCATATCTTCATTAGGGTTCGGAGTGATTAGCATAGGGGGGGGGGGGAAGAAATATACCTCTTCAAATATTTCAATTCCTCTCTTGACCATTCAAACTTGTCATGTTGTCCTAGTATCTTGAAGAACGGAAGTCCTCAATCTCCAAGTCGGGAGATAAAACGGCTAAGGGTTGCCATGCATCAGGTTAGTCTTTGAACTTCTCGCACTGACTTGGGAGGTTGAATCTATTCAATAGCTTTGATCTTCTCAGGATTGACTTTGATTCCTCAGTAGGACACCATGTAACTGAGTAGTTTCCCCACGTCGACTCTAAACGCAAACTTCTCCAGGTTCAGTGTGACTCAATTCTTGCGCAGATTGTTGAACATTTCTTGTAGGTTGGAGATAAGATCTTCCTTCTTTTTGGTTTTGACAATGAGATCATCGACGTAGGCCTTGACATTCTAGCCGATCTAATCATGGAGAGTTATCAGCATTTCTGGTTGGTATGGTACCAGCATTCTTCAATTTGAAGGGCATCTTAACATAGCAACAGACTCCAAACAGAAGGATAAAGGAGGTCTTCTCCTCATCCTCTGGATGCATGCTAATCTGGTGACAACCGGAGTAGGCATTGAGAAGGCTTAGATAGTCATAGCTAGAGGTTGAGTCAACTATCTGATCTATTCGTGGCTGAGAAAATGCATCCTTAGGGTAGACTTTGTTGAGATTCGTGAAGTCAACACACATTCGCCATTGCTGTTTAAATTTTTTTTTTTACCATGACGAGGTTTGTGAACCACTCGGGGTGATCCACTTGAATAAAACCTGCCTTGGCGAGCCTTTCTATTTCCTTTTTATTGGCTTCTTTCAGGTTAGACATAAACCGTTAGAGTTTCTTCTTGACTAGCTTTGCATTAGGTCGGATAGCTAGTTTGTGCTCAACCACCTCCCTAGGGATCTCGGGCATGTTTGACGGTTGCAAGGCGAACACCCTCGGTGTTTTCCTAGAGGAAGGTGATGAGCGTGAGTTCCTATTTGAGATCCAGGTTGGAGTTGATCGGAACAATCTTGGATGGCTGTGCTATGTCCAGAGGCACTGCTTTGACCATGGGACTTCACGACAGCCTTAGGCTTCCAGTTTTTCGTCTCTTTGTTAGATTGATGTTGTGTGGCCATGTCCAGATTCTTGTTGTTATATTGTAGCCCTACTTTTGGGCAGCCCAAGACAATGATGACTCCCTTGGGTCCCGGGATATTTACGCACTGATAAGCATAATGTGTGGCTGCCATAAATTTGGTGAGACTAGGTCTTTTCAAGATGGCATTGTATGTCATCTCAAAATCGACCATGTCGAATAGAATCTTTTCTATCCAAAAGTTTTCATGCTTCTCGAAGGTAACAGGAGGTGATATCTGGCTAATGGGGGTGGCCGAAGATCTGGGTAGTATACCGTAGAAGGCTTGAGTAATAGGCTTGATAGTAGACCGGGTGATCTGCATCCCTTTGAGTGCATTAGCGAAGATGATGTTCAGGGAACTCCCTCCATCGATAAGAACTCAGGTAACTCTATAGTTATTTGTCGTAGGCTTGACCACTATCGAGAAGTGTTCTGGTCATACAAAGTTATCAAGGCAATCTTTTTGGCCGAATGAGATCTCAATGTTTGACCAGTTAACGACCTAACAACCCTTGGGGATGGCGGCTAAGATTTCTCGGACCACTATCTTGTACTGTCTTTTGGACTCATAGGATGTAGAACCACTGATCATGTGGTCAATCGTCCTCTCGTCTAGTTGAAAAGACATTGGATCTGTGTCGTCCTCACTGCCGCTGAAGCTAGAATCCCTACTCTAAGTCACGACTTGGGTCTTCTTTCCTTTGATTCCTTTCTCGACCTCCGCTGGGCCATCTTCTTCTACAAGTGGCACTTGTAGATACTGTGGTTGTCAGTCTAGTGATGGTCACGCTAAGACTTACTATGGCGTTTGCCAGAACCTGGTTTAGAGCTCTTGCCTTGAGAAGAACCAAGACACTTGTCAGGACGGGTATTAGGCAGATCTACAAAAACTTTCTCAAAATTATTTTTCTTGCCCTTACCTCCCTTGACGTTCTTCTTGCGCTTGGCCTTGGATCTATCACTCTTGTGTCTGGGTTGAGGGCATTTGATGCCCTGAGTCTTCTCCTTAAAAAAAGAAGCGCGTCTTTAGCCTTGTTAGGCTCATTGATGATTTTCATGAGCTCCTTGAATGTCTTAGGCTCCTGAATGGTGATGTCTTCAATGCATCTCTGGCATTTGATCCCCTGAGTAAATGCTTGTATGACGTCGTATTCAACACACATAAGTAACACTTTTATTAAATAAATGTAAGCTCTTACAACAATTGACATATATTATCTTTTATGTAGATATCTACAGCGGAACAGAAGCACTGGTGCCCAATAACACTACAGGCAACCGACTGGGAGACATGCGCCTAGAACGTCACAACCTCGTCTTGATAGTCTTCAACATCTTCACTTATTGAGCAATATCATACATGTCGCATGGCATAGGGAAATTAGCAAGTGTGAGCACATGACACGCTCAGCAAGTGTGGAAAAGATATTGATATGTAGGCTTATAACAAGAATAGGCTAACACATGGTATATTTGCGTAAATACGAGTAATGAAAGATATTTGGACTCAAAAAGCATTAAACAATTTTAAGTGAATGTAACCCATACAGTCCAACACATAGCATACAGGGCTCTCCACCTTGCATACCATAACCGCCTAGTATTCACTATACTATAACCAAAACCACAACCAAACCCATAACCACAACCCACTAATCATGTGAGGATCCAAGTCTCCCATAACCACGGGCACGGTTGTTATAACAGTTTTTACACTCTGCAGAGGTTGTCCAACTTTCCCCACGAGTCAGTGAATTCTATGTTGCCGTGTTCGTGAAACACTTAACACATGCCAGTGGTATGCCGCCAAGAAATCACTGAATGACATTTTCCACTAATCAGAGCCTAATCCAGTATGCGTCTGCCCACTAGGTTACACCACCAGGGTTTACGCGAGTCTAACTCCTACCCAGAAGCCCTCTTTTGCGCTGACCATAAGTTCATTAATCAAGTACATGACACTTCTCAACATCCTAAAAGCATAGCTAAGCAATCTACCCACCAAAAATACCTAACCATAAACCATCTAGGTTCCAAGGGATGATAAGGGAAAATCTAGAGAAAACCCTAATATAGGTGACTACCCATTATATTGACAGACACTATATGCAATTTTGTAAAACAAAACAGTTTAAATCATAGGTTGAAGATGATCAAGGATACTTGCCTTTTACCCAATGCTGCTTAGTGTTGACGAAATCTTGGTCTTGAAGTCCCTTGAACTCCTCCAGAACGTTATTGACTAATCGTGAGAACTACCGATAAACAACACAAAGTAAAACACTAAGAACAACATACCAAACATCATTAAAATACTTTAAAAATATTATGGTTGGATAGGTATGATTTTAGAAATATTTAGATGCAAGAATCGTCTAAATCGGAGTTAAGATGAAAAGAGAACAGCTTTTGGGAGATGGATTAGACTGAAAAGGAAAAACCGATTTACCAGAACTATCTTCGTATGGGAAAAAGGCTTTATTGCATTATCACTGTGTAAGGCTTGACAACGTCATTACGCAAGATTCAAGGAGTGTAGGGCAGACCATACTTCGCTGACTAGGCTAAGGAGAATAATGTGGTGCTAACTTGGTATGCTATACAAGTACCGTCTTGGATTAAAAAAGGGATACGCTGAGATCTAGTCTTGACCACCCATGATGGATCAAAAAGGCTGGAAGTTGCACTTCTAGGTTAAGGATACTACCGGCAACTCTGCATAGCGGCGGCGGCTTGGGTTTCGTCGGAGATGGTGATTGGGCACGTGGCCACTGACATCGACGTCGGGCTTCGATGGTGTTTCAGTGAAATGAGGGAAGCATGACTTAGAATGCGGAAAGATTAACTCAGCGGTATGGTTGGTTTTGGAGGGGGTCATCCGAGGTAGCGGGAAAACATTGATGACTGCGAACAGACGCAACAACGAAGACGTTCGCGTTCCAGGAGATTGGCTATGAAATTTGAGAAACCATTTGAACAAAGACGTTCATATAGCCTGGTAACACAATGCTATAATATGGGTTTGGATAGACAATCCACTAAGAGGTAGAACAATCAGCGGAGATGAGATGGATGATGGTTGCAACATGTTGTGGTTGGCAATCGTGTTCCGGTCGTGTTGCTGCACAAACGGGGATGGGCTCCTAGGGTCAAGTATAAGACTCGATGGGACATGCCGTGACGTGGTTGGTGCATCCATACGGCTTTCGGATTGATAGGGAATGCTGATGCAAATCCGATGCGCACGCAGAACGCGTTCAGAAACCGGACAACGGGCATGCCGACCTTGATTCTGGTGGTTTGGTTGTCTAATGGCTGACCAAGTTGGTGAGAGCATGGGAAACATCATGGGTCATGCGCTAGTGAAAGGGCATGATGATTTGACTTCTGGTCGGCCAGGAACGTCGATGCCAATCGGCGATGGCACGCTATCTACGACGACGATGAATGTGGCGTTATAGATCGGGCTTTGGCAAGGACTAGGGCTTTTCTAAGGACTTATTATGATTTTAAAAAAATTACTAAGGGAGGAGAAGAAAGGGTCCTCACCTTGCTTCGATGGTTGAGGAATGAGGATTCGCAGAGACGATGACATAGCACATCACGGCGACGGCGGCTCCGGCAAATGGCGGTGCACAGACAGGGAAGTAGCGGTGTCTAGGGCTTGGGGGTGTGGAATATGGGTAGGAGAGGGCATGCAACTTATATTTATAGTGCTAGGGGCGGCTAGTTGAGGTGGAGTCGAAGCTGGACACGAGTCGGATTCGAGTTTGAGTCGGTTATGATTTTCTTTTTCCTAGCTCTCTATTCCAAGGATAATATCTTCACCATACGGACTCTAAATTGGACATTTATGGACTCTAAATTATAGTACTAAAAAATATCTACAGCTTTGGTATTCATTGGAACTTCTGAAAACGACATCTTGACTTTAAAACATGCACCGCAAGATAAACTATTTGAACTCAGACTTATCTACGCAGTACTAATTTCGGGGGCCATAAATCCTAGCTCCATTATCCAAGGGGACTTCCATAAGTGCAAAATCTAAGCTCTTGACAAGACCTACAACTTTAGTATTGTTAAGATTTGCATTTGAGGCCGTTTTGAACTTCGAAACTTCATGGCAAGATGAGGCTGTCTAGGACTCCGCAAAAATTTGCATATTTCATGGATCCTTTTTGTTGGGCCTTCTAGATGACTTAGCTAAGAGTTTGGACTTGATTAAGATTGAGCCCAAAGACATATTAGGTATATCTAGGGTTTAGAAAAGAAACTTTTGAAGAGAAATTTGAATAGGATTTGAATTTGAATTGAGCTTTGAGTGAATTGGAGAGAAACAAAAAAATGAGGGTGAACAAAAATAGGAGTAGATAAGAAATTTGAATTTGGATTTGGGTAGAATTTGAGAAATAGGAGAGATTGGTTTTAAACAAGGATTTGGATAAGATTTGAATTGAACTAGAGAAGGATGAGGTATAATCAAGGATTAAATAAATGATGAATTAAAAGATTTTGAATTCCAACCATTAAGATCCTTAACTAATTTACTACTGAGTTTTGTAAAAACCTTTTCAAAATCTTTTTCACTCAAAACACCAAAGAGAAAGAAAAAGAAAAAGAAAAGGAACTCTAATAAATTTACTGGCTCCTAACAAAACTCAGCATGCAATGCAGACAAAATAATAACCTATTTTGATTAATTGTTTATTAAAATTGGTTTTGAACCTATTCTACTAGTGAAGCTATTCAATTATCTTGAAAACTTTTAAAAAGTTGTAAATTCTAAAAATCAAGGTGTTACAAATCTACTCCCTTAAAGGAATCTCGCCCTCGAGATTCAGGCAGATCGTAAACGAGATAAGGGATCTTGATCTTCAAGTTTTCTTAAAAGTGTTAATCTCATTGCCCTGACATACTCTGCTCACTTTGCTTTTGATGGCTTCCGCAACTGTCTCGACAAATCTTGATTGATTAACCTGAGTATGTTGGATTTTCTCGGATATTCTATTCCTGGTATCTTCAACGGTTGTAGTTGTCTCTGATGTACTATTCTAGCTTTTTTGACATGTGTCATGTAGGACCATATACTTTGCTACACCACTCTTGTTTCCATACTATTGATAACAATCCTTGAGATCATGATATATCTTAGTGCTTTCTGATTCCTGAGAATTCCATATATTTAGCACTCCTAATAAGTTTCCTTTATTATTATTTTTTAATGATCTTCTCATCTGTTGATTGACCTTAGCGGACCTTCTTATCCTTGAAGATTTAGTAAGGCCTAAACTAATTCAGAGGAAAGAGTACTTGTTCTTAGCAATCATTTCTGTGGTCAGAGTGCAGCTTCTGGGTACTGTCCTTCCTTTAGCACACTTTATTACCGCATTACCTTTGCTGACTAGCCATTTCCAATATCTGTCTTTAGGTTCCAGAACCAAGAGATTAGCTAGGAAGACTACCCCTTAAAAATGAGCGGACTTCCCTGACTTACATTTCCAGTTCTTGAGAAGTAGACAGACATGTAGCCTTTGACATGGAATATATCACTCTCTTTTTTGTGCCTACTGGGCTTCTGTGAGCCTGATGGGATCTCATGGATCTTGGCTATCTTGAGATACAACTTGAAAGTCGTGACAGTCTGAATGTTGAACTGAGATCTTCATATGGGATTTGGGGTTGATCCCGTTTCGTGCGGGGTGCTCCATGGGACATCTTTGACCCAGCACGTAGGTTCTCCACAGTGGAAACACACCTTCTTATTGTCAGTTACAAGGATCCTCTGGGGACATCGATTAGCATAGTATCTTTCTTCTTCACAGTAAAAACATACATTCCTTGTAGGGGTACTATGTAAATTTTCTCTTGACCTGTGAAAACTTCCTTTTTGACAGAATAAAGTGCTTGTTCAGGAGTGGAACGTAGCCAAGAACTGTTGTTTGCTTCATGGTCTTCAAAGGTTTTCTTCCTCTTCTTGTTGTTGCCTTGCTTTCCACGCTCGTCTTCTGCACCCAGAGCTTCGACAATCTGTAGTAGACTTTCTATATTCTGAGTCATGCCTTGAAGGATCTGAGTCTGTGTCTCCAAAAATTGTTCCTTATTGAATTGAGGAGGCATCTATTGAATGTTGTTGTTATTGTTGTTGGTACCTTTACCAAGCTGATCTTTCTTTGTGTTCACCATTTGATTGGGATTGAGGTGGAAGGTTTGGCAAGAAAAGAAGGGACTAGAAGGAGAAAACCCAACTATACTATTAACTATAGAGATATATAATGAATGCTGCTGTTACCAGATGCTAAAGCATCCCACGACGCATGCCAACACTCAAACAGAAAATACAAATCACACAAGGCACATAACACAAACACGCACTACCAACAGCGCTCTAACGTTTCCAAAGATTAGGGAAAATTCTTCTATAACTCGAAGTAAAACTGGTAGAGGCGCGAAGGTAGATCTTCATGTCTTTAGTGTTGTGGTCGACGATGCTTCCTTGTAGCGAAGAGTCATCGACTTCATGATTAGAATCTTCATACGAGGTAGAAGCGTTGAATGAGATCTTCAAGTGCATCTTTCTCAACCGGAGTAATCGGGATGGTTCAACAACTAAAAGTTTAAAAGGAGTGTTGAAAATTTATTTTTCACAATAGATTGAAATGGGTAAGTAGAGAGAGAAATTGAGAGGTTAGAAAAGCAGGGGATGGTTTTTTTTCTTTCCAAAATAGACTTTTAGAATATGACCTTATGGCACGACCATTCTATATAGACTTGCGTCTTACGGTCAGTATGGCTCTGATACCACCTCTGCCACACCTGGTTTTAACGGACAAAACTAGATGCGGCTTATGTGTACCCAGGATGTTCAACACACATAAGAAGGTCACAGGTGAAGTAACAAAAGCAATACTTTTATTAAATAAACGTAAACTCTTACAGCAATGAACATATATTGTCTTCTATATAGATATCTGGAGCGGAATAGAAGCATTGGTGCCCAACAACACCACAGGCAACCGACTGAGAGACACGCACCTAGAACGTTACAACATCGTCTTGATAGTTTTCAACATTTTCACTTACTGAGCACCACCACACATGTCGTATGGTATAGGGAAAATAGCAAGTGTGAGCACATGACGTACTCAACAAATATGGAAAGATAATGATATGTAGGTTTATAACAAGAATAGGCTAACACATGGTATATTTGCGTAAATATGAGTAATTAAAAGATATTTGAACTCAAAAGGTATTAAACAATTATTAAGTGAATGCAACCCATACAGTCCAACATCCAGCATACAAGGCTCTCCACCTTGCATACCATAACCGTCTAGTACTCCCTGTACTATAACCAAAACCTTAACCAAACCTATAACCACAACCCACTAATCATGTGAGGATCCAAATATCCTATAACCACGAGCACGGCTGTTATAACAGTTTTTTCACTCTGCAGAAGTTATCTAGCTTACCCCACGAGTCAGTGAATTCTATGTTGTTGTATTTGCGAAACACTTAACACACACCAGTGGTATGCCGCCAAGAAATAACTGAATGATATTTTCCACTAACCAGAGCCTAGTCCAGTATGCATCTGCCCACTAGGTTTCACCGCCAGGGTTTACGTGAGTCTAACTCGTACTCAAAAGCCTCTTTTGTGCTGACAAAACACACACTAGATAGATTCTAACTAGTATGTCACACCTTACCCATATCAGCATCGTGGTTGGTACGTTACTTCTTGGGTTATCGCTCCATGAACCAGTCCTTACTTAGGTTACTTGACCAAACACTAAAGCAACAGCATAACCATGATAACCACCAAAACCACTTTGCTCAAGGCCTAAGATTCCATGTTGCTAGACCATTAACACATTAACGACCATTGTTGCATAAGTTCATTAATCAAGTATATGACACCTCTCAACATCCTAAAAGCATGGCTAAGCAATTTACCCACCAAAGATACCTAACCATAAACCATCTAGGTTCCAAGGGATGATAAGGGAAAATCTAGGGAAAACCCTAACATAGGTGACTACCCATTATGTTGACAGACACTGCATGCAATTTTGTAAAACAAAACAGTTTAAATCATAGGTTGAAGATGATCAAGGATACTTGCCTTTTACCTAATGCTGCTCAATGTTGGCGAAATCTTGGTCTTGAAGTCCCTTGAACTGCTCCAGAATGTTATTGACTAATCGCTAGAACTACTGATAAATAATACAAAGGAAAACACTAAGAAAAACATAACAAACATCATTAAAACACTTTAAAAACACTATGTTTGGATAGGTATGATTTTAGAAACATTTAGACGCAAGAATCGTCTAAATCGGAATTAAGATGAAAAGAGAACAGCTTTTGGGAGATGGATTAGACTGAAAAGGAAAAACTGATTTACGTAACTATCTTCTTATGGGAAAAGGCTTTATTGTACAATCATTGCGTAAGGCTTGACAACGTCATTACACAAGATTCAAGGAGTGTAGGGCAGACCAGACTTCGCTGACTAGGCTAAGGAAAATGATGTGGTGCTGACTTGGCATGCTATGCAAGTACTGTCTTGGATTAAAGAAATGATATGCTGAGATCTAGTCTCGACCACCCATGATGGATCAAAAAGGCTGGAGGTTGCGCTTCTAGGTTAAGGATACTGCCGACGACTCTGCGTAGCGGTGGCGGCTTGGGTCTTGTCGGAGATGGTGAATGGGCACGTGACCACTGACATCGATGTCGGACTTCAATGGCATTTCAGTGAGGGAAGCATGGAGTAGAACACGGAAAGACTAACTCAGCGGTATGGTTATTTTTGGAGGGGGTCATCCAAGGTAGCGGCAAAACATCGATGACTGTTGCTAGGTTTGGTGGTGACCATGAACAGACACAGCAACGAAGACACTCGCGTTCCAGGAGATTGGCTATGAAATTTGAGAAACAGTTTGAACAGAAACGTTCATATAGCCCGGGAACACAATGCTATAGTATGGGTTTGGGTAGATAATCCACTGAGAGGAAAAACGATCAGCGGAGATGAGATGGGTGATGGTTGCAACATGCTGTGGTTAGCAATCGTGTTCCGGTCGTGTCGTTGTACAAGGGTCAAGTATAAGACTCGATGGGACATGCCATGATGTGGTTGGTGCATCCATACAGCTTTCAGATTGATGGAGAACGCTGATGCAAATCCGGTGCGGGCGCAGAACGCGTCCAGAAACCAAACAGTGGGCATTTCGACCTTGATTCCATTGGTTTGGGTGCTCTACTGGCAGATTAGGTTGGTGAGGGCGTGGGGAACATCATGGGTCATGCGCTAGTGAAAGGGCATGGCAATTTGACTTCTGGTTGGTCGGGAACGTCGATGCCAATCGGCAATGGCGTAGCTGTCCGCGACGGCGATGACCATGGCATTGTAGATTGGGCTGTGGTATGGGCTAGGGCTTGTCTAGGGACTTGGTATGATGGTAAAACAATACTATGGGAGGAGAAGAAAGGGTCCTCACCTTGCTTCGATGGTCGAGGAACGAGAATTCGCGGAGATGATGACTTAGCGCATCACGGGCGACGGCGGCTCCGGTGAACGGTAGTGCACGGACAAGGCAGCAACGATGTCTAGGGCTTGGGGGCGTGGAATAGGGGTAAGAGAGGGTGTGCGACTCATATTTATAGTGCTAGGGGCGGCTAGTTGAGGTCGAGTCCAAGCTGGACCCGAATCGGATTCGAGTTCGAGTCGGTTAGGACTTCCTTTTTCGCAGCTCTCTATTCCGAGGATGATATCTTCACCTTCCGGACTTCAAATTGGAGATTTATGGACTCTAAATTATAATACTCGAATAGATCTACAACTTTGGTATTCATTGGAACTTCTAAAAATATCATCTTAATTTTCAAAGATGCACCACAAAATAAACTGTTTGAACTCCGACTTATCTACGTAGCACTGATTTTGGGGGCCATAACTCCTAGCTCCATTATCCAAGGGGACTTCCATAGGTTCAAATCGAATCTCTCAACGAGACCTACAACTTTGGTATTGTTAAGATTTGCATGGCTGTTTTGAACTCTGAAACTTCATGGGAAGATGAGGCTGTCTAGGACTGTGAAATTTTGTAGATTTTGTGGATCCTTTTTGTTGGGTCTTCTAGATGACTTGGCTAAGAGTTTGGACTTAACTAAGATTGAGCCCAAAGACATTTTAGGTATATCTAGGGTTTAGAAAAGAAACTTTTGTAGAAAAATTTGAATAGGGTTTGAATTTGAATTGAGCTTGAAGTGAATTTAAGAGAAACAAAAAAAAGAGGTTGAACAAGAATAGGAGTAGATAAGGAATTTGAATTTGGATTTGTGTAGAATTTGAGAAAGAGGTGAGATTGGCTTTAAACAAAGATTTGGATAAGATTTGAATTGAACTAGAAAAGGATCAGGTATAATTAAGGATTAAATAGATAATGAATTCAAAGATTTTGAATTCCAACCATTAAGATCCTTAACTAATTTACTATTGAGTTTTGTAAAAACCTTTTCAAAATCTTTTTCACTCAAAACACCAAAGAGGAAGAAAAAGAAAAGGAACTCTAATACATTTACCTTGCTCCTAACAAAACTCAACATGCAATGCACACAAAATAATAATCTATTTTGATTGATTGTTTATGAAAATAGGTTTTAAACCTATTCTACTGGTGAAGCTATTCAATAATCTTGAAAACTTTTAAAAAATTGTAAATTTTGAAAATCAAGATGTTACATCATCCCCACCAGCCATTGATATGGCCGTAGTATAGATCTGGAGAAACTCAACAGGGTTTGTGTTTCCATTGTACTTTTTGATTATCCCGAGAAGGAACCTTACCAGTCAGCTTACGTGCTATAAATCTGAAAAAAAAGCCAAACATCTGTTGATGGTGCCCTACCTTGTTCCAGTAGCCTGGAGGTAGCTATTAAAAATACAATACTTTCCTCTTTTTGTAATTGCAAGTTTTTATCTACTACTTTATCTGGCTATATTATTTTAGACATCAACAGTTTGGTAAGCTACCTAGGAATGGTTATATTACTCTCAACTTTCTTGAGCAAGTTGCAAGTATAAATTATTCAAGGGGTGTACAAGGAAGTATAAATTATTGTGGTGATCAATAATTTTACTTCTACGCTGAATTTTGCTATTTGAATTGGTCAAACTCACGATGAAAATGGGGGTATCATAACCATGCAAGTGAGATGTAGATGCATTTTGCCTGCTCTCAATTTGATTCATTCTGTGCTGCTATTACTTATTTTCTGACTGAAGCACCACTTGATTTTACAGATTTTTCTATTGTTCAGTTTAGCTCATTCTTGCATAAGTAGTTTCGGTATTTTTGCAAGATATATCATGTTCTCAGATAACAGTTGGAAGTAGTACGGATATGTAGGATGCCAGAGATAAATCAGAATCCAATGCTTACTTGATAGTATATTGTTCTGACTGCAGCAAGATAGAGGAAGTCATAGCAAAATATGCGCAACTTATTATATATGATAGAAAGGGCTAAAAGGTAGTTCTTGTTCTGTCAATCGTCGTAGAATTTAGTACAGGTTGTTCATGTTGTATTAATTGCCATTCTTTTTTCCTCTGACCAGGAAATTGGAGAGCTTAGAAGTAAGTTGTCTCAACTAATATATTTGTTGACAGATTTATCCTTACCATAACAAGTTTGAGAATGATCTGCTTTTTTTTTTCCTTCTAAAAAGGCCCTAAAGAAGACCTTCAAGAAGCTAGACTATGATGTAAATATTCAGGACTTCTTAGGCTCTCGGTAATTCTACCATATTAGATATAGAGACCTCATGATGGCAGAGATGCCTAATTGCATAGACTGTCACTCACACTCTGACTCTGAATTTGTTGCAGGGGTCAGACAGTGGAGGTAGATTTTAAAGAATCGACAACTTGGATTCAATAATTTCTTTCTTCTTTCTTCCTGTTTGTAATGCTGTTGGATTCAATAATTTGACAGGAGTTGTCAAGCTATCTCGTTTCGTTGAAATGTCAAATGGCAGACGTTCAAAAACGTCTCTGGGGAACAGCCTTAACTCACGTAAGCAGTCACAAATTGTCTTCTTGCGACAACTACTCTTCACCACTCATGAACTATTTTATCTCGCAACCGTTTCACCTAATGAACTATATTATTTCATGAAATTTTTCAACCGTTCCACCCAATGAAGCGCGTGCGTGCCGCACGTGCATAGTAACTAGTAGCATAAAAGCATCAGTTGGTGCCGTCGTAGTATTTTCTAGCTCTGTCCCTGCTTGTGGCTCACTGACATGTTAATGTTTGGGTAAAGCGATCGAATTCCCAGCGAGAAGCGAACAACGAATGGAGCAAGCCTAGTATTTTTTCTAGCTCTGACCCTGCGTGTAGCTCACTGACATGTTTATGTTTTGATCTGAAAACTCTAAGATGATACCACGTGCTACTATATTCACGGAAATCAGCTCTAGGGCCTACCATGTGTGGCTCGTGCACTACATAGCACATATGAGGTCACACACATATATAAACTAAACAGGGATGCGACAATCTTGTGCGTGTTTCACGCTTCGCCTTATATATATTTATATACACAGAGAGGACAAGATCTGGCAGTCAACTTACTATGAGGCGACAATGTGTCCCTGTACAATCTCAATGCTCCCCTCCACAGCTCGACGTGAGGTTCGTCCTAACTGCTCATCGATCAGCGGAGCTCGAGAAATAAGTCTCAATAACAAATTTAACTATCGATAATGACAGGTTATTAGTATAGTCATTATGTAAAAAATAGATAAAAGAGATAAAAAATTAATAACAGCCACAGGTCATCCTAAGAGTCATTAGTGACAGGTCAAGTTATGACCCGTCACTAATGATCAGTTTGATAAAAAATAGCAGCGGAAGAAATTTAAATTAATCAATATGTATTAGTTAATCAATTTCCTATTTCAACTTACTTAATTTTTTTACTTATATAGTAAATATGTACATAGCATGATGCTATAAAAAAATTTATTTTATTTTTCTCGTATTTTTTCTTACTTCAGTAACACTAGAATAGAAATTATTGTACATTTCTGCTCAAGTTTGATGTACTGGTGGAGGCTATAGACACAAACGCGCGTTCTAAAACTGATACAGAAACTTCAGAGGGCGAGAACTTAATCTTTTAGGCCGTTTTTAGCCTCTAAAATTTCACTAAACTCAACAAAGTTATGGAGAAATGGATGTAACTTTTTCTGTAGATACCTGTATAGTTAAAAAAGTCAATTAGAGTCCGTATGTAAGAGTTATGTCTATTTTACTGAAGGTAACTCTAAGTCACCTATCAAATTAAAATAAAAAAATATTAATAAGTAATGAGTTATAACCGTGACCATTCACTTATGACCTTCGACAAAAATGTAAAAAGAATAAAATATCCAGTTTTCTTCAGAACGCACGTGAGGGTGTGGTGGTAAGGGGCAACGCACGCGAGTGGAAGTCATGAGTTCGATTTCTACGGAACGCAAAGTTTAAAAATAATGTGAAAATAGCATATAACACGTGGCGAGTGTTGATGGCCCCTTCGTTGGGACGGATCGGGTGAAAAAAAAATATTTTTTTAACTTTTTTATATCCAAACATGAAAAATATTCTTCAGTCATAAGTGACGGGTAATAACTATGACATGTCACTTACGGGATAAGGAAAAGAAGAAAAGAAAGAAAAGAGAAAGGATGAAATTCTGTAGTCTAACTCGGTCCACTCCAATTAAAGGTCTAGTCAACACAACGTTGTAAAACAAATCTGGAACAGGAAAACAAATTTTATAAGTGGCATGCCACAGTTATGATCCGTCACTTATGACCTTTATTAGTGATAGGTCAAATTGTGACATGTCATCAATGATTATTGGTGATGGATCTTACCCGTCACTTATAAGTAATCATCAGTGACGCGTTCAAGGTAATAGGTGCAGGACCCGTCACCTATAATGATTATCACCCGTCACTTATGTCCTTTTTTCATGTAGTGAGTATAAAATTTTTTTTGGTCACAGAATAATAGTATTGATTTATTTTCTACATCATGTGCTTCGGCATAGAATCGGTGTCATATAATATACGTAGTGACAAAATCCATAAAATCATCGTGGAACATTTTACAGTTTATGAAAATTATACTATCGTCATGGAAGGGAGACTATTCAACAACATTTTAATTTGTCATGCAATATAAGATTACACATCATTACTGCCTCGTGTTTTATTATGACCATTTTTGTTATAGATGGTCAAATTTCTTGTAGTGAATAATTAATGATTATATATATGTAATAGAAATATAGTATATCCTAAGATCAGGTATCTACCATAAAAGTGTCTTTAACCCAATACCGTAGGTTGCGCAACCACCATGTGGTAAATAGTGCATGTGCCGGTATTTCTGATAGTTTATCATGTTCTACACGGAAACCATCCCTAAACTAGCTAGAAAGGAATTTTCTAAATATCCAGAAATAATACAATCTGAAAAGATTACACTTAGAGTTTTTAAGTGTGGTATAACTACTCTTCCTCCACTATATAAGGATCCCAAGCCAAAGATCCCGAGCCAGAGATATCGAACTAGACTAGAGCTCGGGCAAAGTGATCAGATTCCCAGTGAGAAGATGAACAAGCAATATAGAGCAAGCATAGTCAGATAGGAGCAGAGACAACTCATTAAGATCTACAACAGAGCCATACCTTGATAAGATTCATCTGATAAGAGCTTCATGATGTAGAACACGATAGAACTCATCAAGATCCTTAAGATTAGATATAGACATATCATAATTGTAATTATCTTTTCTTAAGATTAGTCATGGCAAACCACAATGTAGGGACATAATCTCATGGTGGCCTAAACTTGTATAAATTATCATGTCTTCTTCTTCGATATGTATAATTAAAGACTAAATATTCCTACTTTATATAAATATTTACATAATCAAATTTACCGATCATTCACAGGAGTCCGTCCCCATCTCCGCATGAATGAGCCTTTGCAAGTTGCAACGGAAAGATAGTCTGGGTCAGAGCCCAAAATGATATATGCAACTACAATCTAGGGATGCTTGTTTCATGATTTTTTAGGAATAGGGCTGGAATTATATTAAATTTGGAAGATATAGAGGTTCCTATAAAATAAAAAATTACAAAGATAATACAACAAGGTCCTTTTTTATTTTCTTAGCTAGTTATAGTGGAAAACCTTTTTTCACTGGTCATGACTGTGAGCGCGCATATATATATATATATATATATATATATATATATATATATATATATATATATATATATATATATATATAGGCTATTATGCGTCTATGCGTACTTGCTATTCGCACTGTGTACATCTCCAGTTACAACCCGAAACACTGTGAGTTACAACTTGTTAGGTAGACCAGTTACAACTTCACGTCCATAAATGCATAATTGCAACACGAGAAGCTAAAACTGTGAGTTACAACTTATTATTCGCATTGCGCACATCCCCTAATTACAACTCGAAACACTGTGAGTTACAACTTGTTAGTTAGACCAGTTAAAACTTCACGTCCATAAATGCATAATTACAACACGAGAAGCTAACATTGTGAGTTACAACTTGTTATTCGCACTACGCACATCCCTCAGTTATAACCCGAAACACTGTGAGTTACAACTTATAGAGTGTGCGCAGACATAAACTACAGTGAGCATACCTGCAGAATATACATACAGTATGTATATATATATATATATATCTTATGCTAGTCGGTTCTGGGATATAAGTGACTATGATATGTACATTATCAAAGTCAGTTTCATCGAAGAACTATCTGGGATAAGATATAGTCAGGTTTTGTCTAGAACAAATGCGATATGTATTTATCATAGTTGGTCATTGTTAAGAACCGATTGTGATAATCCCACAAATACCATCTCTCCAGAGCAGCTCCTACTAAAACCGAGCGGAGCTACCCAAGTAGTAGCTGCTCGGTTTGAACAAGAGCTGCTTGAGAGTCGCAATCATTTTCTAATATTTCTGTGGAGGAGACTATTTTTTTTTATGAGGCTTTCCTTTTTAGTGATGAAAGGTAAGTAGTTTTGATGTACTTAGCCTGGTTGCATGTATTAGATCTAGAATTGTTAGTTCCCTAGGGTTTATATGGTTGTAGCCATTTAGGGTTTCAGTTTTACATGTAATTCTTTGTGCATGATAAATATCCATATGAATCTAGCCATGTAGTCTTGTAGAGATCCAAAATCTTTCTCCAGTTTTATGTTTATATCTAGATCCAATTAATAAGGGTCATGAATTTATTTAATTTTCTATGGACTTTTGTATTTATTTAATTAGGTGATTATGGCAAGGTAGTTATTAGATCAGAAATTTTCCATCTCATTTCATGGAAATTCAATACATTGTTTTAGCTACACTTCTTTCAAAATTTAATTAATTTTTTTATCACTATTAGTTTAATTATTTCAAAAATTAATTAAATTGAGTGACACTTAACTTTTTTTACTAAATTTATGATAGACCAAGAAAAGATGTACGAGGAACTGAGACATATGCAAGAGTATATAAATGCCATAGACTACCACATAAAAGGTCATTAGTGCCGGTTCAAAACGGCATCAGTGCTGGTTCACAACCGGCACTGATTACTCAGCACCGATAATTCATGACTATATGTGCCAGTTTATGAGCCGACACTGATTATCCGGCACTGATAGTCTATGACTATCAATACCGGTTTATGAATCGGCACTGATAATGAGTATTAGGGCCGGTCCATAACAAGGAACTGGCACCGATACTTAGTGGCAGTTCCTTGTTATGGACCGGTACTGATACTCGTTATCAGTGTCAATTTATAAGTTCAGCTGACAGTATTACTATTTTCCAGAAAACAAAAAAAAAAACAATCATCTCCCAGAAGCAAATTGAAAACATTTAGTAATCATACCATAAAGTCCAATCATCTCATAGCGGTGATTACAATCATCTCACAGAGCATAATCGGAAGCATTCAATAATCATACCATATTACAATCATCTCACATAGCATAATCGGAAGCATTCAGTAATCATAATATATTTATTTTAAGTTAATCCACATACTAACAAAACCAAAATACGGAAGGAATGTAGATCTAACTACTCTGAAGAAGGGTCACACAAGAGGACTGACTGAAACAGAAGAGGGGTAAAGATGCACCTGCTTGCCAGTGGTGTGTAAAGACCCATGACCACATATTGAACCACATCTATTTCGACAAATAGCAGAAAGAAGACATAGAAGGCAAAACCAGTGCCAAGAAGACTGTAATCGCCACTACCTGCACACATCTACAGGGAAGCAATACACATTAGGAACAAGAAGGACCTGAAGCGGATTGTATGGCAGGTGACAAGAAGCAATACACACTACGCCTCGGAACTGCTGCGATGGCTAGTCGGAGAATCACTAAGCCAGCTTAGGCTTTCTTCTGTAACCTGTGCTTGGAGATAGAAATAGGTACCTTTATGTAAGTCAAAGAATCACCAAGTCCGCTTAGGCTTCCTTCTGGCATAGAAGATCATAGCT
Organism: Phragmites australis; assembly: GCF_958298935.1. NCBI lineage: Eukaryota > Viridiplantae > Streptophyta > Magnoliopsida > Poales > Poaceae > Phragmites > Phragmites australis. The sequence continues at coordinate 2,577,350 of NC_084936.1, forward strand.
CCGAGTAGGCCTCGGAACCGCCGCGGTGGCTAGTCGAAGAATTAGGTATCTTTATGTAAGTCACAATCAAGTCGAAGAAACAAGTACCTTTATGTAAGTCGTAATCAAGGTACCTTTATGTTCGGGATCTCTTCTGGCGCATAGGGGGTTGTTCACACAAAATACCAGGAGAGCTGGCGCACTACACTGACAAAAGCGCTCAATTTCCAAATGTCATCATGGTCTTTTGCTAGAAAAGAAGGAAATATTCTTTTCACCACTATGCAAAATTTCTGCTGTGATAGTTCGACTTCCAATCCTAGCTAGTGATGAGTCTTATCTCCTTCGTACCTCTTAAGGATGTGATGATATTTATGGGTTGATTAGAACATCTGCCCAGATGGAACACCTTCTAAAGGACTAGTTTGAGAACTCGGAGGTGTTCGAAATCCCGAGTAGGTGATCTGAGAACTTAGAGAACCCAGTTAAATGCTTCACCCTAATCAGGAATCCGAGTCTTACTCAACGACATGATCAGACAAAAGCTTATCTTCGCTAGCTAGGTACTTGATCCGTCGAAGCCTCATTTCACGTAGTAATGGGGCGCTTGATGATGAATAAGGGATACTTACCATATCTGGGCACCTCAGGGTTTCCCGCAATTCCAAGGGTATATCTCTATCTCCAGGAAGGAGATCCCTGAATGAAAGGAAGCTACCCATAGGTACCCAAGGTGTCCCATAACTGGAAAAGGTTTATCTCTAAGAATAGGAATGAGTAGTCCAGAGGATGTACGGCAAGACAAGCCAACAGAGGCCAAGAAGGAAATCGCCAACTAGATTTAGCTCCATAGAGGATAGCCACACCCTCTTTTGTAAAAGGCTTAGATCAATGCAAGAGAAAAATGATGTAGGGTTATTATCCTCAGGGAGGCCAGAACCTATCTAAAAACCCCTGTGTATTTTCTTTGTTATTCGTCTACTCAAAGTATCTCCTAATTCTTCAACAAGTTTGTTAGATCAGCAGTTCACCAATCGTCGATAATGATGAAAAGAAAACAATGTTTCTTCACAGACCTCTCTCAGTAAAGTAAGGAAGAAAAAAAATTTACGCTCACTAGTGTTTTATTGAATTCTTACTTGTGGAACACAAATAGTGGAATGAGGATTAAATAGATGATGTAGTTGTGCTAGATTAAGATGCCAACATGTAGTGATAGGCTGATGTCTCGATTCTCACAATCATATTATGGTTGGTTGGAGTTAACAACCGGTACTGATAGACCGATTCATCAATTCGTGCTCCCCCATCACTTCTAGGTGGATTTATCAACCAATAGAGATGACCATCAATGTTGGTTGGTAACTCCAACTAACACTGATAGATTACCTACTCCAAGCGGCGAGCACGGAGGAGGACAAGGCTAGCGCATAGGATGATGCATCCTCTAAGGAGGATGATGAGGACGAGAAGGACAAGGAGGAGGAGCAGCAGTCATCATCATCAAATAACGATGATGGCCTGCCAATGAAGAAGCGTAAGCTAGCATAGGAGTAGGCTAGCCATAACATAGGCTAAGTGATCTTTTGCAATCCGGATGTTGGTTTTTGTGTAATGCAAACTTCTTTTATAATTAGAACCTTATATATTTTGTAATTGAACAAGACATTATTTTTCAGTGTAATCATATATTTCATAGTGCAATTAGGAACTTATTTTGTAGTTACTTTCTTAGTTTACATTTTGCAACTTCCAAACTATGTATCTTAATTAATTTGCATTGTCAGTGCATGGTATCAACCGACAGTTATAAAGTGTATATATCTGTCGGTTTTAGCAATGAACTAACAGTGATGTCCACTTTTGGGTCATGTTATGAACCGGTAGTGATATGTGGTATCACTACCGGTTCCAACAGAATCATCAATTATTTCATCGTTGTTGGTTATGAATCAACAGTAATACTTTATCATTGCCGGAGCTAGCAACACCAGCACTGATAGGCAGTCACCAACTGAGGTTTCTATGGTAGTGGTGGTTCTTACACAAGAACACATGCACACCGATGGTTCTTACATAGGGGACATAAATACTGTAATATGAAGAAAATATTTATTGACAGGACAAAGGAGGAGGAAACAAATATGTAAGATGGTTAAAAATGTCACTTTGGTTCTTGAAAAGAAAAGGGGTGGACTGAGGATCCTTGAGAAGGTCATCTAGATGAAGAGATGAATATTTTGGGATTACTTGCCTTATTGAAAGTACTTAGACATTCTGCATAGCAACAATATCATGCACGTAGAGTAGAACATATGTGATAGCATTCTCAGCCCCTTATTGTACCTTCCTGTTAAAACAAATCATGGAATAAAGGCTTGCAAGGACTTTGTAGATATGGAAATCTGGCTCGAGCTACATTTTCATGATACAGCCAATGGCCAAAAGTACCCCCTTACATTTCTACACTCTGAAAAATGCTAAGAGAAATGAAGTGTATCAACGCTAGCATGATGTGAATGTCCTGTCAAGTTACTCAACCAGCATCAAGAAACTGGAATCGATAAAAGATTTGAAGCTAAATGGCATGATGTCTCATGATTGTTATGGAATGATTACACATATCCTTCCTATTGCAATTTGAGAAATTAAGCCACAAAAGATGAAACAGGCAATCATACGGCTGTGTCACTTCTATAACACAACTGCATAGAAAGTAATGAATCCCGAAGGACTACACGCTCTACAAGATTATGTGTAGAGACTCTATGTCAGCTTGAGATGTGTTTCCCTTCATTATTTTTCGATACCATGGTACATCTCATTGTTGTTCACATTTTAATAGAGATAAAGTAACTCAGTCCCATGTTTCTACATCAGATGCACCCATATGAGAGGTACATAATCATTCTTGGCCAGAGGGTAGCATCATGGAACGATATGGAATCAAAGAAGTCATTAAGTGGTGCATAGATTACATAAATGGGGAAAAACCAATCATTATGCCTGAATCTCTACATGTGGGGTGGTTGGCTAGGAAAAGGATGAAAGGAAAAAATATTCATTGATAACAAAAATATTTATTAGAACAAGCCTATTTCACAATCTTACAATAGCTTACCAAAGCTACAGTCAAAGTTACAGTGTTCATAAAGATGCCTATGACACCAAATGGAACAAGGGCACCTACTATGGGTTCATAAAGGAAATATGGGAGCTCAGCTATGACCTTTCAGCTTCCAAGGTCTCGGTGTTTCGATGCAAATGGGTCAAACTCTCAGTGGGAATGAAGGTTGACAAGTATGGATTCACTATTATGGACTGAGATGGGGATCAATATTCTAGAGGATCAAGATATTTATAGAAGGATTATCACTGTCGGTTTGTAATACGAACCGGCAGTGATACATTACTGATGGTTTCGAATACGAAATGGTGATGATAAGGATTATCATTGCCGGTTCATAAATGCTTAATCATTGATCTGTCAGTTGAGCTTATGAGCTACTAGTGATAATCCTTATCACTGCCGGTTTATAACGGTTCCATCATTGATCTGTCTATTGAACTTATGAACCGGCAATGCTAAGCATGCTAGTTCATAGCTAAAACCAGCAGTGATAGTGGCTATCACTGTCGGTTCTTAATGGCTCAATGTTAAATCTGTCGGTTCAATTTATGAACAAGCAATGATAGCTTATCACTGTCGGTTATTACTGAACCAGTAGTGAAATAGGTATAGATGATCTTTTCTGTAGTAGTGCTAATTCGTTTAATATTTCACACTAATCGCATATCAATATATATTTGTCAAGACTTGGCGTGAGCAATTTGTCTTCTTATTGCAAACACATGCCATTACATCGATTTGTGCACATGAAACACATGGTGCACGATTTGTGCACATGAAACACATGGTGGACATGAAACACATGAGCAATTTTTCAGTTTCACTGTTGATCAGTACCTGGTTAACAGGATATTTTTCCCACCAAAGAATCCTGTGTCGGCAACATACAAATATTTGAGGTTAATAGTTCAGTCAAGCATTCTAGTAACACAATTCGCCTCTGATTAGATGGATGGATACCCTATCTTTTTCAGTTTCAGTGTTGATCCTGTCCTACCCCAGAATCTCTGCCGGCAACATACAAATCATTGACGTTATTAGTAGTTCAGTCATGCATTCTAGTAACATAATTCGCAAGAACATTAGGAATTTTTCATATATGATTCAAATCCTACGAGATTCCTCCACTTTTATTTCCTTTATTCTAAAGGAGGCATACAATGTAGACCTTTTTTACTGGATAATAAGCAACATGATTAGAAATTAAGCTAAGCTTAGTTGATTGAGGGTGTGGATATACGTCTAGATCATTCAAGTTTAAATTCTCTTAGACGCAAATTTGAGTGCCTAATTTAAAATAAAATAGTTGTTTGCATACTGGATGTCTTGTTGATGTAGAGACTAAAAACTATACTTCTATATATTATCTTAAAAAAAAGGAGCATGATGAATTTGAATAAGAAGTGATGCGAACATTTGTAGTGCTTCTACGAAGACACTGCCTTCTTCTATGGTGCAATAATTGTGAAACAAATTATCAAGTATGGACATGACCATAAACAGTTGTGTAAGCATTTTTCGTGAATATGAATATTGGGCCTCAAAGAACACTCCCAGCATCCAAAAATGCATCTCTACTGTCACCTCAGAATGAGTTATTACAGACAGATTTTAAACCTTATCATAGACGAGTATAAGCTCTGTCTCTACAAAACTGTATGTAATATCGAGCTTGTTACAAATAGTTACAACTCCATCTGTAATATAGCTACATATAGACTCTGAGGAAATATCCAAATAATATTTTAATTAATCATTAAGTCAACCATTTGTATAGTAATGACTACACGATTAACCAGAATATCACCCCGGTGGTCCCGACATGTGTTTTGTGCCCAAGATAGGAACCCACGCTATCGGTGATATGGGAACCGAAGGTTCCCGAGTCCCGAGGCCAGGACAACGCAGTGCCATATGGCGCCCTCTCTCGGGGACCATAACCCCGAGGGCCCGAGAAAAGAAAAGTCCAGGAGGGAGTGCTGGGGGCCAAGAACATTTGGTCCTCGAGTATCCAGAGTTCACCGAGGACCCGAGAAGATCCAGATCCGGGAGGGGGTGCTCGGGGCCAAGAACAGTTAGTCCCCGAGTACCCAGAGTTCCCCGAGGACCCGAGAAGAGTCAGATCCGGAAGAGGGTGCTCGAGGCCAAGAACAGTTGGTCCCCGAGTACCCAGAGTTCCCCGAGGACCTGAGAAGCCCCTTGCCGGTGGACCCTGAAAGGGCTCCACGATGAGGTGTCGATCGGTGGGAGGCCCGATGCTGCATTTAAGGGGCAGCATGGCCGGTCACATCCAACCACTCCCCCCAACGCCTGTCGTATTGAGTACGTTAGTCCCTGCCACCGCTTGGTAGGAAGGTGTGGGAATAATTAATACGACGGGTCCCAACGCATTTCCCCTCGCGGGGCCCATGAAGAAAGACGGCTTGAAGATATCTTCGATGGGCTCGAGGCGTATCGCCTATCGCCCCGTTGCTTCAAACCGTGTCTGACTTACTCTGACCGGACGGGCATGAGAGGATACACAGTGGCTGGCCGGTGGGCCCCCTGCACCTTCTAAAGTTGGGGCGTAAAGACCGACGGGACCGTCTGAGGGGCGCATTTTCAACCCCCTGTAACATCAAATTGTAGACCCATGATGGTTGTTTTCCATTTATTATTTATGGGAACTTGTGTCCTCGTTCTGGGCACGCCCTGGAGGGCTCCCCCCTGGGTAGGATAAAAGGGGGGAGCACTTCGTAGAAAGGACACTTGAAACGGAAGCTGAAGCCAACAAGAGACCAAAGCTCAAGACTTAGAACACTAAAACCTTGTAACACAGAGATCTAGAGAAAGGCATTCCAAGAGCATTAATAACACACTAGACACAGGAGTAGGGTATTATACCTTCGTGCGGCCTGAACCTGTCTAAATCCGTGGTGCATTTACTCCTACTAGCCGACGATCATTCGTCCCGCCTAAGTCCCATACACTCGCATTAACCCCACCTACGAGGTAGATCCAGGACTAGCCCCCCGGCCAAATTCAAAGGGGGTCCCTTAGGTTCCCTGCTTGCGGTGTTCATCCATCGACAGCTGGCGCGCCAGGTAAGGGGGTTGCATCCCTGAATCCGCCTTATTTTCTGCAGGAAAAATGGCAGGCGGACATCATCTTCAGTGCACTGACTCGAACTCGAGTGAAGAAGTGGAAAACGAGGCCCAGGGGACCCCGGCTCCTGCTGATCTTCAGCAGCGTCAGCAGTCGGCCCGTACGGCGCCTCCCTACATGGGGTTCAATGGGGCCAGGCCCAGCAGGACCGCGGCCGCCGCGGGCGGGCCGCCAAACCTGTAGCAAGCGGCAATTGACCCTACCGCAAGGTCAGCATCCGGACAACGCCACGCGCCGATACGGCTTCAACTCAACTTCGGTGATGCCAGCCCTGGGAGTGCTTTGCTTGCGGCGCAAGCACTCCTTAGGCACCCGCCTGTCCAGGCAACGGGGGAAACACCAGAGGGCCATTGGCTACAGGAGGTGGTCGACTTGGTGGGCACGGCTCACCGTCAAGTACTTGTCCAAAGTTCCCGTGCCACCTCCCTCCATGGTGCAACAAAGGCCGGACCATCTTCGGGTGGCGACAGAACCGGCCGGGGTGGCGGGGGGTTCCAAACGAAGTGCCACCCCCTGGTCACGATGGGAGCTCAGGACCTCCGCTTGCACCTCAATAAGCAGAGGGCCGTTGAGGATGCGCGCGTCACCCTCAAGCGTCGTCGGGAGTCCTGGCGCGAGGCCGAGGCAGAGGACCAAGCTTCCTCTATGCCGGCCCACGACCACCAGGGTTCCCCGGTGCGCCGGTGTTCACCCCCCAAGGACACAGCCGGCACCGAGGGATACGGCACGGGCTGCCAGGCGTTCACCGGCAAGCTCCGCCGAGTCAACTGGCCCACAAAGTTCCGGCCTGAACTACCGGAGAAGTACGATGGGTTCCTCCAAATCTACGCCACCGCCGTCCAAGCGGCGGGTGGGAACGAAAAGGTGACGGCCAACTACTTCCACGTGGCCTTGAGGGGCTCTGCCCGCTCTTGGCGTATGAACTTACCCCCAGGCTCTATTTTCTCCTGGGATGATCTGTGCCACCAGTTGTGGCAAACTTTCAGGGTACTTTCGTGCGCCCCGGCCTGGAATGCGACCTCCATGCCATCAAGCAGCGGGAGGGAGAGACGCTGAGGCGGTTCATACATCGCTTCAGGCTGGGGCGCAACACCATCCTGCGGATCACCCCCCACGCCATCATCGTCGCCTTCTGGCAGGGCGTCCGTGACAAGCAGATGCTCGAGAAGCTAGGCACGCACGAGGTCGAGACCACCGTGGAGCTTTTCGCGCTGGCCGACAAGTGCGCCAAGGTGGCAGAAGCTCGGGCGTGGCACGTTCCACGCCCCAAGCAACCCGCAGCTGACAAAACAAGTCCTTCCCACTCTGATAATTGGGAAAAGAAAAACAGGAAGAAGTGCGACGCTACCCCTATCCTGCCGGCGGAAAGCGTTGCACGCAGGCCAGCACGCCGGGTGGCTGTCGAGAAATAGCCCGCTCTTACGTGGCTAGAGGCGGGGAAATGGTGCGAGATCCAGTCGGTCAAGGGTCTCGTGGAGCGGCGACAGAAGGAGCGCGAGGAGTGCCGTAAGGGTGGCGATGACAAAGCCACCCCCGAAAACCAAGAGCTTGGGTTTCAAGAGCCTGAGCACACTGTCACCTTCATCGATGGGGGTGCGTACACACCCTCCTCTCGCCACTGCGTCAAAACAATGCGGCGTGAGATGTGCTCGGCAACCCCGAGCGCTGCGGCCACAAGACCCCTCAAGTGGTCGGAGACCCCGATCACCTTCAGTCAGGCGGACCACCCCATGAGTACTGTGGGGGTGGGGTGACTGCCTCTGGTGGTGTCCCCCACCATCTGCAATGTGAAGGTCAGCCGAGTGCTGATCGACGGGGGTGCAGGCCTGAACCTCCTGTCCTAGGAGGCGTTCAAGAAGCTACAGGTACCTCCGAAGCGTCTAAAATCGTCCCTCCCCTTTTATGAGGTGACGCCGGGACACACACTATCTCTCGGGAAGGTCGAACTGCCCGTCACCTTTGGGAACCGGGACAACTTCCGGACGGAAAATGTCGTCTTCGACGTCGCGGAGGTCCCTCTCCCCTACAACACGATCCTCGGGCGCTCGACGCTCGCCAGGTTTATGGTGGCGACGCACTACGCCTACCTCACCGTCAAGATGCCGGGCCCGACTGACCCCATCTCCATGCCCGTCAAAACCAGCAGCGCCGTCTCCTATGCCGAGCAGCTATACTCGACCTTGGTCTTCGCTTGGACCGAGGTCGAAGGACACCCAGGGGGTCCGGAACCCTCTTCATCCAAATCCCGACTCGTCGCTGATGCCTCCATCCCCATGAAGGAGGTTGCGGTGGGCGAAGACCCGTCTCAGGTCACCAGAATCGGTGGTGACCAGGACGACAAATAGGAAAACGCGCTCGTCGCCTTCCTCCGGGCTAACGCTGACGTGTTTGCATGGCATTCGTCGGATATGCTCGGGATCCCTAGGGAGGTGATCGAGCACCACCTTGCTGTGCGCTCAGACGCACGACCAATGAGGCAGAAGATTCACCGGCAGGCGCCTGAGCGCCAGGAGTTCATTCGGGAGCAAGTCAACAAGCTCCTTGACGTCGGCTTCATCCGAGAAGTCCTCCACCCAGAGTGGCTAGCAAACCCCGTCGTCGTCCCGAAGGCCAACGGCAAGCCGAGGATGTGCGTCGACTACACCGACCTTAATAAGGCTTGCCCAAAAGATCCTTTCCCTCTACCTCGCATAGACGAGATTGTCGATTCCACTATGGGGTGCGATCTTTTGAGTTTTCTTGATGCAAATTCAGGTTATCACCAAATTCGCATGGCCAAGCAGGATGAAGAAAAAACATCTTTTATTTCCCTGGTGGGGACTTATTGCTATGTGTCTATGCCTTTTGGTTTGTGTAACGCTGGATCTTCATTCTAGCGGGCCGTCCTCATTACCCTTGACACGCAGATTGGTCACAACATCGAAGCTTTTGTCAACGACATCGTGGTCAAGTCCCGAGAACGGGCCACCCTGCTGGGAGACTTGGCCGAGACGTTCAATAGTCTCCGCACCACGCGCTTGAAGCTCAACCCTGAGAAGTGAGTATTCAGGGTACCCGCGGGAAAACTCCTCGGCTTCTTGGTTTCCAGTCGCGGAATCAAGACCAATCCCGAGAAGATCCGGGACATCGAGCAGATGCGTCCCCCAGCTCAGCTCAAAGAGGTACAGCACATCACTGGGTGCATGGTGGCCTTGGGGCACTTCATCTCCAAGCTCGGGGAACGGGGGCTCCCACTCTTCAAATCTGAAGAAGACCGATCATTTCGACTGGACACTAGAGGCCGAGCAAGCCTTCCAAGACTTGAAGAAGTATCTCACCTCACCGCCCGTACTGGTGGCCCCCGCCGAGGATGAACCTTTATTGCTCTACGTCTCGACCACTCCTCAGGTTGTGAGCATGGTGCTGGTGGTGGAGCGTGATGAGGGCTCGGGGCAAGGTGCTGGGTCCGAGCTCCCGGCTGCCCCCGAGTAGCCTCCAGGACTCGGGACTGGCCTCGACCGAGGGGTCGAGCCCAAGACCTCCGCAGGCCCAGACCACTGCGTCGAGCTCGGGGCAGTGACAAGGCCTCGGGCAAGGCCGCAATTGGGGCCCACCGGATACAGTGACCGCTGTACTTCATCGGTTAAGTCCTCCAAGACACCAAGACAAGATACTCCCAAGCACAAAAGATTGTCTACGCTTCCAGGAAGCTGGGCCACTACTTCCAGGCGCACAAGGTCTCGGTGATGACCACATACCCACTAGGACCGATCCTGCGGAACCGAGAAGGTATTGGGCGTATCGTCAAGTGGGCGGTTGAGCTCATAGAATTCGATCTGCACTTCATCAGCCGTCACGCAATCAAAAGCCAGGCTCTGTCCGACTTCGTGGTGGAGTGGACGCCGGTCCCCGAGATCGATAATGAAGAATCGTTCGCGTACCCCGGGCAAGACGGACCTGGGTACTGGGTCAAGCACTTTGACGGCTCCCTCATGCTGAAAGGCGCGGGAGCTGGAGTGGTGCTCACCTCCCCGACAGGTGAAGTACTCCAGTATGTCGTGCAGCTGCATTTCCGAGCAACAAACAATATGGCGGAATACGAAGGTCTCATCGCTGGACTCTGAGCAGCAGTGGGTCTCGGGATCCGGTGGCTGCTCGTCAAAGGTGACTCCCAACTTGTGGTCAACCAAGTATCCAAGGAATACCAGTGCGCAGAACCGCAGATGGCGGCATACGTGGCGGAAGTTAGGAGGCTAGAGCGGCACTTCGACGGCTTGGAGCTGCGGCATATACCTCGCCGTGACAACACCATGGCCAATGACCTCTCCCGCCTGGCCTCCGCCCGGGTGCCCATCCTGGCCGGAACCTTTGAAGAAAGTCTCACACAGCCATCCGTCCTGTCTGCCGACCAGGATGAAGGGGAACCCTCGAGCTTAGTCAGGGGGACCCAGGCCGCACCTTCTGTGGGAGGTCCCGTCAAGGTGCCGCCGCCCGGCGAGCACGTTGCACGTGCTGGTAGTTCTCAAGAATTCTCGTGGATTGACGAGATCTGAGGGTACTTGAAAGAAAACATCCTCCCCGGGGACAATGCCTCTACAGAGAGGATTGCACGGCAGTCCAAACGCAATGCCATTGTAGATGAGGATCCCTACCGGCGCGGCATGGATGATGTGCTCCTGAAATGCATCACCTGGATAGAAGGCAGTGAGCTTCTCACTAAGATCCACGAGGGCGAGTGCGGTGGCCATGCATCATTCCACACGCTAGTCGGGAAGGCCTTTCAGCAAGGTTTCTACTGGCCAACAGCCCTCCAGGATGCTTCCGAGCTGGTTTGGGGCTGCAGGGCGTGCCAGTTCCACGCAAAGTAGATTCACCAGCCAGCCCAGGCTCTTCACACCATCCCCCTGTCTTGGCCCTTTGCGGTCTGGGGGCTGGACATCTTGGGTCTATTCCCCCGAGCAGTCGGGGGCTATGAGTACCTGTATGTCGCCATCGACAAGTTCACCAAGTGGCCGGAGGCGGTCCTAGTCATCAAGGTCACCAAGAACATGGCGGTCCAATTCATCCGCGGTATCACAAGTCACTTCGGTGTCCCGAACAGGATCATCACTGACAATGGCACCCAGTTCACAAGTGCCCTGTTCGGGGAATACTGCGAGGACCACGGGATCAAGCTTTGCTTCGCCTCTGTTGCTCATCCCCGTAGCAACGGGCAAGTCAAGCGTGAAAATACCGAGATACTGAAGGGGCTCAAAACCCGGACCTACGATGTGCTCGCAAAGCATGGGAAAGGGTGGATCGATGAGCTGCCTGCTGTGTTATGGGCCAATCGGACCACGCCAAGCCGGGCTACCGGGGAGACGCCTTTTTTCCTCCGAGGCGCCAAGGCTGTCCTCTCCTCCGAGTTTACACTCAGCTCACCTCGGGTGAATGCATACTCAGAGGGTGAACAGGAACAACGAAGAAGCGACGACGTCGAGCACTTGGAGGAGCATCGGCGACGAGTTGCCGTCCAAGCCGCCAGATATCAACAGAGCCTGAGGCGCTACCATAAGCATCGTGTTTGGGCCCAGTCACTCGAAGTTGGGGATTTGGTTCTCTGACGCGCCCAGACGCGTGAAGGAAAGAATAAAATCTCCCCTATGTGGGAAGGCCCCTTCATCGTGACCGGTGCCCCATGGCAAGGCTCGTTTCGGCTGGCCATAGAGGATGGGCAACCTCTCCTGAATGCGTGGAACATCGAGCGTCTTCGCAAATTTTATCCATAGGAGAGCGTGTTGGTGCTCGGGCCAACCAGGCCAGGTGCCTTCCCCTCGCCCAAATTGGCTAGGGGCCAATACCAACCACGTAAGTTAGCACTTACTATTTATTTTTGTCACTTTTGTATAAATCATTAATATACGCCCATGTCGCTCTTATTTTGAGTTTTCCTCTGGAATCCATATGTTAATCTACTTGGTGAGATGCTCGACTCGTGCGAGAAAAATGTGCTCTCTCTCATTTTTCCGCTGATAAAAATGGATGCCGGTCGGTATGCGGCACAGGCAGCGATCACTGACCTAAGTCTGTTGTGGTAGGCTATGGTGCCCGGCTGCATGGCAGTACCCGGAGCACTACCGAGACTCTGGGGTTCTCGGGTAGTCCTACCGCTTGAACATAAGTGGTCGGGACCGCCTAGTCCCCGGAGTCGAGCTGTCGGTGCTCGGCCTGGTCAGTCCTACCCCGGGGACCACCGAACCATGGGACCTCTTGGTCATATCTCTGTCTGTACACTTCGCCGGTCCGGGCATTTGAGAGGTCGCGAGTCAAAAACGAGAGCAGGCCATAATGAGTACCGCACCTACAGAGCGCACCAAGCAAAGAACCTTGCCTATTTAAGCTTGCAGAGAGCTGCTCGAGCCTCTGGGGTCCTCGAGTAATCCTACTGCTCGGACATGAGCGGTCGGGACCACCTAGCCCCTGGTTCCATTGCCGGGTTTGCAGTGCTCGGGTGCTAAAAGGATGACCTGGGGGCTAAAGCGCTCTGCACAGAGGAATCCATGTTCCCGGGTGCCCCGAGCTCGGGGCATCTACCCTGTCCTGGCCTGGTCGGCCAAGAAGCTGACACTAACTCAATGAGTCGCTAAAGTCATCTGAATTTCTGTTTATACATACGCAATAAACTATTGTTCCTGAGTTATTCTCGGGACCCTCGTATGCTAATCTGTTCGGCGAGGCAGTCTCCTCGCGCGCAAAACCTTGCTCTCTTATTCGCTTTTTCCGGAACGACAAAAACAAATAGTAGTCGGTGTACCGCACAGGCGGCGATCACTAACCTAAGTCCTTTATGGTGGGCTGTGGTGCCCGGTGGGCATGGCAGTACCCCGAGCACTACCGAGCCTCTGGGGTTCTCGGGTGGTTCTACTGCTCGAACATGAGTGGTCGGGACCGCTCAGACCCCGTGGGCAGGCTATCGGTGCTCGGCCTAGTCAGTCCTACCTCGAACACCACCGAACCGTGGGGACTTTTTGTTGCATTTCTGCCTACGCACGTCTCCGGTCTATCTGTTTGAGAGGTCGTGAGTCGAAAGGCATTCATGAGTCACGGTGGGTACCGTGCTCGGAGGACTTGCTTCCCGAGCAAAAGAGTGTGTCTACTTGTGTCTATTTGACTCAATAGCCATGTACTCGCAAGCGCCCGAGGGCTGCATGCCCTGAGCGCGGGATCCTACGCGCGGGCTCGGGGGCTAGATACTCGGGTGGTCCTGCTGCTAGAGTGCGAGTGGCCAGGGCAGCCTCATTCTCGGGGGTAAACTGCCGGTGCTCGGACTGGTCAATGCCTCCCGGGACATCAGTACAAACTACATCAAGGAAGACCAATTAATGCGACGGGTCCCAACGCATGTTCCCTCGCGGGGCCCATGAAGAAAGATGGCTTGAAGATATCTTTGATGGGCTCGAGGCGTATCGCCTATCGCCTTGTTGCTTCAGACCGTGTCGGACCTACTCTGACCGAACGGGCATGAGAGGATACTCAGTGGCTGGCCGGTGGGCTCCCCTGCACCTGCTAAAGTTGGGGCGTTAAGACCGATGGGACCGTCCAAGGGGCGCATTTTCAACCCCCTGTAACATCAAAATATAGACCCATGATGGTTGTTTTCCATTTATTGTTTATGGGAACTTGTGCCCTCGTTCTAGGCACGCCCTGGAGGGCTTCCCCCCGGGTAGGATAAAGGGGGGGGAGCACTTCGTAGAAAGGACACTTGAAACGGAAGCTGAAGCCAACAAGAGACCAAAGCTCAAGACTTAGAACACTAAAACTTTGTAACACAGAGATCCAGAGAAAGGCATTCCAAGAGCATTAATAACACACTAGACACAGGAGTAGGGTATTACGCCTCCGTGCGGCCTGAACCTGTCTAAATCCTTGGTGCATTTACTCCTACTAGCCGATGATCATTCGTCCCGCCTAAGTCCCATACACTCGCATTAACCCCATGTACGAGGTAGATCCAGGACCAGCCTCCCGGCCGAATCTCAAAGGGGGTCCCTCAGGATCCCTGCTTGCGGTGTTCATCCACCGATACACGCCTTTACAACAAGCATATCATCACAAGGCATAAGAAAGAGCGAGTATAAACCGGACATTGTTAGAGTAGCTACGCAACGGAAATAGTTACATAATGACAAAAGATAGGTAGTGCCATTGCCCTAAGATGCCACCCAAAATAACAACACTTGTGCCCATCACCAACATCGGCGGGCATAAAGTAGCCAGAAAGTAATCCTTCCTCATCTGAAAAGCAAACGAAGCACGTGAGTAAGAAGATACTTACAAGACTTAATCCATAATAGTTACTTATAAATAGCCCGACTCCAATGAGAATGCAATTTGGATAATTTGCAAGGACTCGGCCATAAGGTTTAGTGAATTTCATATGCAAGAGCAATTTTGACTCAAGTGTAAGCATCTATACCTAACCATAAACAACCTTCTATCCTGAGATCACTACCATACCATAATTATAACTTGAACCGTATCAAAACTTCAACAACATCACCATACGTTTCCCAACATACAATCACAACCACAACCAGAACTCTACGATTGATGCAAATGGACAGTAGCATGCTCACAACCGAGAGCACGGCAATTCGAATTGTTTTACACCTTGCAGGAGGTACTCTATTACCCACACAACTTGATGACCATACGGCTTGCGTGACCACACAGGTTCACACAAGGGGGTACTCATGTCAACATTTCCCAAATGAGCCCCAGCCGTTTATATATCCGCCTCGGCATACGGGGTCATCTAGAACTACTCACAGAGCAATCTAGATACCCGTTCCAAGCCTATTATCCCAACAACACCAAATACTAGCATACCAAAAGATCACAGCTACATAAGGTATTCTGCTCATCCATCCCATATACGGATATGTGGTAAGTACGGACAAGTGCTAAAGCTAACTGCAACAACGGACGATGCTTAATTGATTCAAGCGAACCTATAGCATCCGAGACCCCTGTTCTTGAGCCATCCCTATTGCCCATCCGAATCTCGGCTCATCCTCACTAACTTACACCATTCTCTACCATCATTATCTTTATGATATAAGGTAAGCCCTAAGCTTGCAAACAATGGCCGAACCACCGCTCGACTTCTACCGAGGACCTAAACCATGCTAAGCATAACACATTCTTTTTAAGTTATACTATTATGTGACATGAACAACCTAGGTTACAAAGGATCAAGCGACAAACAGTATCAAGGGAGGGTAATGCAACAAATAGGATCTAACACAAATCCTGACATAAGACTCATTGACATGCGAACATACATAATGTATAACTTATCAATTGACACAATATATGATCCAAAGTAATAGGATAAAAATTGTTAGATGGTTGCCTTGTTGATCAGCTTCACAAGCAAGGGAAACAACTTCCGGATCGCTCTCGATCACGCCCGAGTTACCCTCCTGTCCTTCGTTCACTAAGAAGAATGCGTGTGGCACACAAGTCAAATACACAGTCTTAATACATGTGTTGCACATGCGTCGATTGCGATAACAAGAAGCAGTTTTCCACCACCCAGTAGATACATTCGCACTTGATGCCAAGGGGCTTTATGCCTGGCTATACCCGTTGGACCAAGCATGATGAAGCTGAGATTGTACATGAAGAGGAGCACATAGGCAGAGAAGACAAAGACTTGCGCACCGATATGCCGGCTGACGAATACACCGATATGCCACCTGTCGGAGATACATTGGTTGCTGATGATCTAGAGTAGATGTTGGCTGACAATGACGATGATCTAGAGCAGATGTTACGCGATAGGGAGGGGAGCTTCACCAATGAAAGAGAGTTTGAAAAGTTCCACCGTATGATAGAGGACTCTAAAACATCGTTGTTCCTGGGCTACAAGAAGGAGCACACAAAGTTGTATACCGTGCTTTCACTGCTACAATTGAAGGTAAGCAATGGGTGGTCTGATACAAGCTTCACAGAGTTATTACTGTTCTTGAAGAAATTGCTTTCAAAGGGAAATGTGCTTCCAGAAAATACAAACCAGGTCAAGCAGGTTGTATGCCCATTGGGGTTGGAAGTACAGAAAATACATGTATGTCCAAATGATTGCATGTTGTATCACAGAGAGCATGCAGACTTGGAAGCGTGTCTCATCTGTGGTGCAACACGGTACAAGCGTGACAGTGATGATATTGATGGTGAAGGAAAGAAGAAAAGGCCTCCCGTCAAGGTGATGTGGTATTTTCATATAGTTCCTCGTTTGAAGCGTTTATTCATGAACAAAAGGCATGTTGAATTGATGCAATGGCACACTGAGGAGCACAAGGATGATGGGAGACACCCCGCTGGTTCTATGCAGTGGAGAAACATCGATAGGAAATACAAGAAGCCCGTTGCAGAAGATGTGAGGAATATAAGATTTAGGCTGAGTACGGATGGGATGAATCCATTTAGCAACATGAGCAATAGTCATAGAACTTCACCCGTGACTCTATGTATCTACAACCTTCCTCCTTGGTTGTGTATGAAGCGAAAGTACATTATGATGCTAGTGCTAATACCAGGGCCGAGGCAACCTCACAATGATATAGATATCTACCTAAAATCATTAATGGAAGATCTTGTAACACTGTGGAATGATGGTGTGCGGGTATGGGATGAATACAAGTGAGAGAACTTCACCCTATGCGCAATGCTATTCATAACAATCCAAGATTGGTCTGCCCTTGGCAACCTATCGGGCCAGATTGTCAAATGTTGCTTTGCATGCGTGTATTGCTTGGATGAAATAGAGAGCTTGTGGCTGAAGAATAGCAGATAAATGGTGTACCTAAGTCATCATAAATTTCTTCGCATGGATCATCTGTACCGTAGCAACAGAAGAGCTTTTGATGGGAAAGTTGAGAATTGATCATCTCCTAAGCATCGCACTAGGAGATAGGTATATGAGATGGAAAAGAGACTTAGGGTTATCCTTGGAAAGGGACACGAGAGTACACCGGTTCTAAAATCTAATCTTAGAGCTCCTATGTTCAAAAAGAAAATTGTTTTTTATGACTTAGCTTATTGGCTGGATTTGGTTGTACGACACGCAACTAATGCCATGCATATCGAGAAGAATGTGTGTGATAGCTTGATTGGTACGTTACTAGACATACCTGACAAAACAAAGGATATACTCCAAGCACGGAATTACCTGGAACATTTGAAACTCAGACATGATCTACATCCCAAAGATATGGAAGAAGGAAGCAAATATCTTGGTCCCGCTAGCTACAGTCTAAGCAAGGTGGAGAAAATTGTAATGTGCAGGTTCTTGCATGGAATCAAAGTTCCATCCAGTTACTCCGCCAACATAAAGAGACTAGTAAACATGAATGATTTGAATTTAACTAGCATGAAGTCTCCTGATTGTCATGTGATGATAACACAAATGCTTCCAATTTCAATCAGAGGTTTTCTACTGCCGAAGGTTCGAAACTCAATTGTAAAGTCATGTTCATTCTTCAACGTGATATCACAGAAGGCTATCAATCCGACAAAGCTCGATAAGCTGTAGGAAGACGTGGTTGAGACTCTATCCCATCTTGAGGTGTGTTTCCCTCCATCAATTTTTGATATCATGGTGCATCTCATTGTTCACATTGGCCCTGGGAAACAAGGAGCACGGTGGTCGCACACGAGGTGTTGGTGTGATGGGTTGAAAATATGGATTCCCAGGCGCTATCAACAGTTACAAGAGTTGAAAGAGATCCTAAGTAGAGCGAGATGTAGAACGAGAGGTAGAATAAGCTAGAACAGTGGAATTTCTTGAACAAGTGCTACAACATGAGAGGGAACATACTGACAAAAAAATAGCACAAGCAGTACAACAAGCCCTCATGCGTGAACGGGGCGCCATTGTGAGCGAACAGGAACGGTTGGTAGCGTCTCCTAATTTTGCGCGCTCCAGCCCCGGTGTTCGTCGAAGTATCTGTGCATCCACAGGAGTTACTGGAGCTGACTCCATCACTTATCCCGTGGAACACAATGGTGCTAAAAATATTACCATCAAGGTGGCTTCCAGCATGGCTTATCCCCATGACGCCCATGACCTTTTGCACAGACGTCCGATACTGGAGGGCTACGCCGTGGTCGAAGTAGACGAGGCAGTTGACCATTACCATCATGTTCAGATGGACTACCCCGTAGAAGAGGGTGTGAACACTATAGGAGAGAACGAGCACACATTCATCACGTGGGAGAAGGCCTATATAGTGTTTTCACCAGGAACAGCTCCCGAGAAGCTCTTCTCTCCACTACACCCCGGGCCGTTGTTGCCTTGTAGATCTCTCTCTCCTCAGCCATCTCCTAGAAGAAGTCCACCTCCTCAGACATCACCCCAAAGAAGTCCACTACTCAAGAAGCCAGCACCATCAAAAAGCCAGCCATCATCTCGGAAAACACGATCAGGTTCCGCAGCATCCAAGAATACGATGTCATCTAAGAAGTTGGCGGAACCCAATAATGTCTATTCACTTAATCCTGAGGAAGCCAAAAAGATTGTGGACGCTAGTGCAACGGCTCATTTCCATCCTCCAGCACCTCCACCGAAGACTGTTGTACTAGAAGATAGCACAAAATTTTTCTTGAATATAACCAAAGTTAAACAGACGGGGGTAGCTTCAAGAAAGCCACCAACTGACTACAAACACATCAGCAAAAAGCAGGCCAAGAGGAAATCAGGTCCAATCATTGAGGATGCTCCAAGCATTAGGGACTTCATGACTACTTCTAGATTAACAGTAGAGGAGCTAGCACAGCTTGTTGCGGGAGCAGAAATCCGAAAGTTGGATGTTACATGGCTGTTTGAGTTAGACAAACCTTTGGTCAAACCAGATATAGAAAGAAACCTTATAACTCAAATGCACTGATTACATATGTGGTACTTGGAGCAGTCCAGACAGGGTTTTGAGGTGTTGAATATTTCCTCAACAGGAACGACTACTTCTGGGTGAAATTCGAGTGCTTATATGAAATATTCAAGGAAGATGCATCGACGTGACCATAGTCAGAGCGTGGACTCTATAAGTGACTTATGTATATAATTCACGTTATATGATCTTGTACCTTCACGTTATAAGTGACTTATGTATATAATTCACGTTGATGCGCGCCGGGCCAATCTTCCGAAAGTAATATGATAAGTCGATTGGTGGAGTTTCGACGTTGATGATCCAAAGGCTCCGAATAGAATAGATCGAGAACCCTCGCAACCACTACACCACTACTCCGTGGTTATCAACCGTGTCAAGACGCGGATAACCTCGCTAAGAAGGCTTTTCCTGCAAGCGAATCGAGAACACAAGCAAGAACAGGTAGATACAATCTGAATATTGCTAATTACTAATGAAGTACTCGAGTTGAGGTTTTACAAACCGAACAAGCGATGAAACTGTATAAAATAGAATAATCTAAGCAAAACCTGAGCCTAAACTACAACGGCTACTGTGTATATATAGGGGGAGACGTGAGGAGATCGACCTAGGGTTGTGCAACTATGGAAAGAGGCGTGCATAACCTGGACTCCAACCCCGACACGATTACAAGACCCGACAGGGTTCAAAATGGTGACGCAGCACCTTATTTTAATGACTCTGATTAATCTATAAGGAATCTAAGGGAGAGACCAGATCCACTAAAAAGGTCTCGTCAACAGCTTTCCAACGAGTCTAAGAGCACCTCAATTGGACTCTGTATGCGAGAGTTATGCCCATTTTATTGACATGCTATCCTGAAACTCAACCACGACCACGACCACGACCAGAGCTTAGCTTCGAGTTCGAGTAGATCAAGGGGTGATGTCCGGGTAAGGTTGTGGTTCTTCTCATATGTTCCTAAGGAACAAAACAACACAATACTTAGTAGTATTTTATTTTCCATGAAGAAAATATGAACAATAAGGAACGAATTCACCATGTGTGTATCCGAGAGAGCCATGGGCGCATCACACGTTATATGATTCATTGTATCCTCTTTGTCATCCACCCAGATTTGAGCAAGATCATTGTTTTGGACTAAAAAAAGAGATAAGAAGACTTAACAAGACCTCATCAACATGCTAAAAAGGGAAACTTGATCATTTAATCTTCTCGTCGATTGCATCTAAGTTTAATTAGTATTCATATTCACATACAGGGTATACATAAAATACTGCAAAAAGAGTATTGTATATCGTCCATACAGGAAGCGGTATGATGTAAAAGACGACTTTTCGGTACACGGGAAATATTCATGTCTTGCATTTCCTACTAATTAAAAATATTCAATTCATTTCACTGACGAATCATTTCCTCTTTAAATGTATGAGGCAGCCACCCGGCAACAATCTCTGCAGGTTCTATGTTCTTACGCGTTCAAGGACTAATTCTTTCGATATTCCCTACGAAAATACATGTCATTTAAGAATAAATCGTTGGGTTCTTCATTGAATATTTTATCAACTCAAACGGTGAGTTTCATGAATCGATTGTGTCGTCGACGCGTAACAGACCTTTTGATGACACCATACCTTCTAGTATAGAGTATGCGACAAGGAGAAAATCTACCAAGGGGCTTGACAGTATATATATCGTTAAGCCAGATTAAGTAGCTTTATTTGTATATTAATGAAGGACATTAATTACTATGTATTAATGAAGGATATAAATTACTATGTATTTATGAAGGTGTCTTTATTATTGATTTACATTAAACATATCTCATTGTATGCATGTATTGAGAGGCAAAGAGAGACGTAGAGAGGAGAGGACAGATGGGAGAGAGAGGAGAGAGACATAGGAGAGAGGAGAGACAAAACACTGCCGGCTCAAAGATTCAGTCGGCAGTGTATTGAGAGGCAGAGAGAGACATAGAGAGAAGAGGACATATGCGCGAGAGAGGAGAGGACAGAGAGGAGAGAGACGTAGGAGAGAGGAGAGACAAAACACTGCCGGCTCAAAGATTCAGCCGGCAGTGATTTCACGACTATCATTGCTGGTTAAAACCACCAGTCGACAGTGATACCAGGGCATCACTGCCGGCTTAATCCTTGGGCCGACAGTGAAACCTCGTTTCACTGGCCGACAGTGGTAATCTAGGACTATCATTGTCCGTTATCCATCATCGACTTTAAAATCGACAGTGAAAGATATTTCGGAGCTGGTAGTAAAGAGATTTTCTGTAGTAGGGAGGCTAGCAACGTGGAGTCCGTCGCGAGGTAGAAAAGAAGGCTGGCAAGCGGCACCTCTTGTGTAGCGAGCACCGGATGGTGCATACACCAAGTATAGCATTCGCGTAGGAAGTACAAGTACGACCTCTACCAGCCCGACCAAAATTAGAAAAGAAACTAGGGATATGGTCAGGCCCAAATACGGTCCGATCCAGCCCATCACGTGCGTTTGGAAGAGTAGTCGTCCAGAGGAGGATTATGGGCTATCAGAAAATTTGGTAGATCGGTAGCTAAGAAATGGATCATCAAGCTCAACTGTGATGATGGTGCTTTATCTTTTTTCTTTAAAAGAACAGGAGCCAGAAGTGGCGGATGGGGAGGGATGAATGCGAATGGAACTTTAGTAGCTCCTGGAGTTAGCCATTTCTTGGCTGGAACTGGTGTTTGCATGGATGCGCTGATCAGGTTAATTTGGTCAGACGATGCTGATATACTTGTGTTGGTGGCCAGCGATATATCTTGCCGAGCCTCAAGTTCAATAGAATTTCAAAAAAGAAAAACAGCTGTGCGTAGCATACAAACTAATTAAGAGGAGATCATTACATTTATTCGATAAAATATACTACATTATTTCATCAACACGGATCTTAACTGTCCACATTTATACAATGATTTCATATTAAGCTGGCGTGCATGATCATGGCCACTGTCATAAGATTTTAATATATTAGATCCACATACTGTGAATCCAAAGTGTCTTTGATAGTGTATGATTCGGTGTATCCATCTACATCTTTGTATAGAAAATCCATTGTACGTGCCAGATTGACCGCCCTGTCCAGAAGCGTCAATGGTTGTGGTTGTCTGAGGCACTCCTCGGTGATGTCCATCCACGCTTCCTCGATTAGTTCTCTGAGCTTTTCTGTTGCCTGTTCTATTGTGACACCATATTCTTTCACACAAGCTTGCACCGTGGATACCATATTCTTCGATTCTTGTTCTCGCTTCAGAAAAAGAGAATGAGTGAAAAGTTCTTTCTTTAGCGGAACAACAGAGGAGAGAGCCCCCTACTGGTTTTTTCTATTTCATTAAAATAAAAAGTATTTACAGGTGTACAAAGTCCGTAGGCCCAAAGAAAGACCCTATATAGAGTATTTTCAGTGAAAAGTTAGGAATGGTTCAGTTAAATTTATTATTTATTTTCACTTATGATATATAGAGTTAAGTAGTACGTATACCTTGTACGACATTATATCATTAGCAAGGCGTGCAATAATGCAAACAGCTCGGATAATCTTTGGATAGGTATAGACCCACTCAATAGCCTCCGTAGTTGCCAGATCTCCCATTGAAATGAATGCCTGGCTCGTTAAGTGCATACAACCACTACTACGTGCCGAAACTTTTAGATGTTCTTCAACAGTGGCTGGCACATATTTCTTATCACGCCATTCCACCTCCGCATGATAACATTTGGCCATGTCGATTACCTAAATACATGTGAAAAATGTAAAGTTCAAATATACATATATGCTAGACAATTTTTCCATTTTTTGTAATGGCTGGCTGCATGCACACCATATGCATTCAAACACACACTACAGCTGGAACTTGGAAGCATGCCAAAATTAAAATTTTCTCTGGAAAATAATTAAGATTAGACCAAGCGGTTACACGTTAAACTTGTAATCTATTACACATGCAAGGTGAAATTTGTAAGATTAGATTAATTTTAGATATTTCATGCTTGTTTATTTGGTATCAAAATAAAATACATAAGTGAATTGATTTTAGATTGCACTGTACAATGTAAGATTTTAAATCTAACAATCGGAAGGATGCACAATGAACATTTAAAGCTACACGCATAATATAACCAAGATTCTTCACAATAATTTGCCTCCTATGTTGTTTCGATAAGATTACATAAGCCATACCAGTCTTTTTACCAACTTGGCATGTTTGTTCTTTTGAAGTTTCAGCTCTTCCTCCATAGCCTCTACAGTGGTAAGTATATTTATATATAAGGTCCTTAGGTATGCTGGGCATTGCTCTGCTACTTCTTCATCCCACCTGCCATTTCCAACAAATAAATGAGATTTTTTTACCAAATTTTATAACAAAATAGAATATATATAGCTTACGTACAAATAATAATGCTTAGTGTGGATAAGCTATATACCATAAGTAAATTGAGATTATGTTTTTCGCAATATTCTTAATATCACAAAGCTTGTGTTTACAAACATAGAAAAGAGATATCCACAAATACTCTTGCACTACATGTATATACTCCCTCGAAGTCCTTTTGTTGTCTTACAGATAATTTTATCTTCACTAAAAATATCTTCACAAAGGTTTGAGATCCACAACATGAAAAGGCACAAACTGTTCAAAAACACTTTATGATACTCTAATTTAAATTATTCTATTTAAATATTACAATATGTAAATTGCTTCTCAAAACTATGTTTTAGGACCAATTTGATGTCAAAAGGGCATCGTTTTTGTGGTAGAAGCTAGAAAGTAGTTTAATTTAAGTGTCCATTTTTCAAAAGCGTTATAATATATTATCATATTTTTCACATATAGTATCATAAAAATAAATTATTTAGGGCTACTTCGGAATGTAGGAATCGAAACCACAAGAACAGAAAAAAAGCACACTAGATTTTAGTAGGAATGTAAATGCAAAACAAAGGATTGCAAAATACAAGAAAATTGTAGGATTGACCGCTTGGAAGGAGCACGTGAAATACACAGGAATTAGAAGAGAGAGATGGGCACACAATAATTTTTCCATGAGGTTGGGCCTCATGTTAGAAATCCTCGAAAATTCCTACTAAACAAGTCATTTCATAGGAATGTTTGAATTTCAATCCTTTGTTCCAAAGAACTGTATAGGAATTTTTCCTATAGGATTCAAATCCTATATATGAGATCGTCCCTCCACTTTTATTTCCTTTAATCCAAAGGAGGCATAGAGTATAGACCTTTGTTACTATATATAATAAGCAGCGTAATGAAATTGAACAATAAGTGATGCTAACCTTTGCAGTGCTGCTAGGAAGACACTGCCTTCTTCTGTGGTGCAATAATTGTCATACAAATCATCAAGTATGGATACCATCGTAAACAGTTGTGTAAGCATTTTTCGTGAACATGAATATTGGGGCTCAAAGAACACTCCGAGCATCCAAAAATGCATCTCCACCATCCTATCTCGTGCATAGCTTGATATATTTGCCTGCGTTTGGAACTCTTTCCACCACCTGTAAATAGATATATATGTATAAGAACACATGTATAGAGACATTGATAATGAAAGTACATACTGCAACTTCACTCTGTTATTAGTGAGTGTTCTTACAATGTAAGATCTTTTAGCTCCTCACAATATAGAGTTAGTATAATGTTGAAGTCCAACTTTGCAAACTCCAATACCACGTCATTATGGGTAGTCTTTTTCTCGTATATTGAGATATATTGCCTCGCTTCTACTCTTTTGAGTCTCCTGAAAAGAGGTGTTTTCAACGCAAATTTCACCTCTTCTTTCAAGTCTGGCTCGAGATATTCTACAATAGATTGAAGCAGACTCTTGGTGAAAGTAATAATATTATCGAGTA
The DNA here is from genome assembly GCF_958298935.1 of Phragmites australis. NCBI lineage: Eukaryota > Viridiplantae > Streptophyta > Magnoliopsida > Poales > Poaceae > Phragmites > Phragmites australis. The sequence continues at coordinate 2,602,413 of NC_084936.1, forward strand.
TTTCTTCCCCATTCACTCTAAGATATGCGGCATCATACAGTCTTAACAAACATCTTGCATCATTGCTTACAATATATCCTTCATTATCCCTGAACTTCAAAAATATGTCTGCAACATTAAAAAAGGCATCATCAGCCAAAAGTATAGACTACTAAGCAAATAGCCTGTAGCTTGTATTGCTGAACTTACCAGAACAGACGGTGTACCCATGCTTCCTGAGCAAGTAGAACCTCAGCGAGGTGACATAGAGGTCATCAGAAGCTCCATCCTTGTCATCGTAGACGGCACGAAGCAGCTCGTCGATCTCCTTCTTGTAGTGGTAGTCGACTCCGAGCCGCTGCAGCGCGTCGACGAGGTCCAGCTTCCGCGCCAGGTCGGAGGAGGCTGCGGCGTCCAGCAAGATCCGCCTCACCTCCTCCTTCCTGGCCTGCGCCTTCTCCTTCATGGACAGGAGCTCTGCCGGCGTGCACGGCTGGTGGGTGAGGAAGAAGTCGCCCCAGGGGCTCGGCGTGTACGGCCGGGGATTGTGCTGCACGTCCTGCTTCGTCGACTGCGAGGCCAGAGCGATGGGGCCGTGGGTGGTGGTGGTCGCCATAGCAACGGCTGGGGTTGATCACACAGGTTGCTAGGATGCTATATAGCGCTGGATGATCGATGCCTGAGCTCGAGGGCGGTGGATGGCTTGAAGAAGATGGCTGGGTTCGCTGGCTTTATATAGACGCGCGCGCACAATAATCAGTGATGTAGATCAGAATACCATTCAAAGGTACGGTCATGTCGAGTTGCGGATCGCTACCAATAAAAAAATGCTGCTGAGGCGAAGGCGATGGAATTTTTTTAAATAATATTATTTTATAGGAAAATTGAAAAAATATATCTAAAATCCGAAATTTACAGAAATAGATGTTTGTCGGCACGTAGAGTGCCGACTAGGGACCTATAGTCACTCCACGTGCCGACAACCTACGTGCACTGTGGGCTCAGGGCTTGTCGGCAGTTGAAGAGCTGATAGGTGGTGCGACCAATGCCAGGTTGGCGCCACTTCGGTATTCGACGCACCGCGGAGGCCTGTCGGCACTTAGTTTATCAGTATCAAAATTGTACCGCACAAGCTATTATCGTTGTTATAGTCGGTGTGTGGCTCATCCGTGGTGTGCGCAAATAAAATTGTCGTATTCAATTACTCTTGTCGAATAATTTAGCATTTCAATATTATACCATTGTGTTGTATTTCAATGCAATTTTCCATTAAATATTTTTTATTCACATAAAAACAGTTCAATACAAAAACTAACTAAATTAAAAAAATTACCTATTGGCAAGCGGTGTGCCGACAGACCTATCGGCACTCGGTGTGCCAATACCCCTGTCAGCACACCGCTTGCCGCCAGGCCTGTCGACTTCAATATCGTTGCCGACATACTTGTTTGCATAAACCCAGGGACCCATCAGCACATCGTGTGTCGACAGGCCCTATGGCCCACTACCACGTCAAGCCATGTAGGCTAATCAGTACTCTACGTACCGACAAACATCTATTTATGCAAATTTCAGATTTTAGATATTATTTTTTAATTTTCTAATGAAAAAATATTTAAAAAAAATCAAGGCAATGACCGTTCTCAAGGGTATGTACGTCAAGACACATGACCCTTTCCTTCGTGAGGTTTGCACATAACACGAGGCGGATGTGTGTTGGCAAGTGAATTGCGGTAACCTTGACTAAGAAAAGACCTTTCCTTCACGAGGGAGAAATACTTCCTCTTGGAAGCTAGACAGCCGCGCGCATGCATGCTTCAACCGAAAACACATCATGCGCTAACTAATTAGAGTCCAGTTGTGCAAAATTTTACTATAATACTCCATCCAATTACAAATATAAATCGTTTAGATTTATATACAAAGATTAAAAAAATAGATTAAATGATCTTATTACCTTTTATTTATTCTGTATTGGAAAAGATAACTTATTCAATTGTGAGAGCGGTAGCATTTATTAAACAATGGTAAGACAGGAAAAAAAGAAAAAAAATGTATAGAAGTTCCAGAATAACTTATATTTAGAGAATAGTTGAGAAGGCTAAAATAATTTACATTTGTAATCAGAGGAAGTATATATATGATACGAAATTCTGACACTTGACCATATATAGTTGGTTTATTACTCCCAATTAAAACCTAATCTGCTATACTGTGTACTCGGTTGTTTCCCGTCTAACGCTCTTTTTTTTTTCTGCACTCGTCTTCGTTGGCCTCGACGAGCTCGTTAAGCACATGTCCTGGGCTTTTGGGGTGTACGGGGGTGTTACCACAAAATTACATCACCTAGCTAGTAGTCAATTTTTACCCATATACTCCATCCGTTCAAGAATATAAGTCATATTTTATTTCGAATAAACCAAACTTTATAAATTTTAATTAACAATTAGTTAAAATATATATATTTAATATATAAAATTTGTTTCAATAAATTTGTATTTCAAATTATTTTTAATATAATATTTATTTCATAATCAAATTTTACTATATATTATAGGAGAATATAAGGCCCTAGGAGAGTGAGATGAGGAGCTGGCAGCACGGCCGTGGTGAGCGTGGCCACGCTAGGAGATGGGGACAACAGTGAGTTCAGCGATAGGCCCGAGAGGAGTGAGGTATGGAGCAGGACAGCATGGCTACGGTCAATACAGCTGAGGTAGGCGGCGGGGACAGCAGCGGGATCGGCGATGGGCTTGAGGGGAGTGAGAAAGGGTGCGGCGAGGTAGGCAATGGAGACGTTGGCGAGATCAGCCATGCCCTAACCTTGACAACGAAAAGACCTTTCCTTCACGAAGGAGAAATACCTCCTATTGGAAGCAACACAGCCGCGCGCATGCATGCTTCAACTGAAAACACATGCATGCGCTAATTAATTAGAGTCCAATTGTTCCGAATTTAACTATCACAAATATCATGCTAAATCTTGACACTTGACATAGTACGTACCATGCAAATTTAAAAAAATGGGCTAGCTGCCAACTTAATTCTATAGCTCTACCAGTTTCGACAAAGAGCAGTTCCTTTCAAATTTCACACTAATCGCATGTCAATATATACCTGTCAAGACGTGGCCAGAGCAATTTCTCTTTTTATTGCAAACACACGTCATTACTTCGATTTGTGCAAATGAAACACATGGTGCATGCATGTCAGCGGCGCTCTGATAGACGGATGGACATCCTTTCTTTCTCAGTTTCACTATTGATCTTGTGATCGTACCGAAGAATCTCTGCTGACGACTTACAACTCATTGAGTTAATAGTTCAGTCCACTGTTCATCAGTACTAGCTTCGGCAGGGCAAGCAAGAACACCAAAAATATGGATGCATTGAGGTTAATAGTTCAGTCATGCATTCTAGTAACATAATTCGCCTCTGATTAAAATCAGATGGATGGACACTTGTAGCGAAAATAGTTTTATTAAATTATGATTGTGATTTTGGATGATTAATGATAATATAGTTAATGGAATTAATATATTTGTCAAGAATATATGTTAGTAAGTCTTATAGATGTAATACATGAAGAAGTCATCATAGTCGGGATAAAGTTGGACTGAATTAGAGAAGTTTCAGGAAGATTTGACTCACCGGATGGTTCGATGCTCTAGGTGTTGAACTCATCGGAGCATATTTGATAAAAGGGGAGAGAGACCTGAAAACCTCGTTCGAAGATCCGGTGATCAAAAAAGATACACACCGGAGCATTTTGTCCAAAGAAGATTGCAGCTTTGAAGTTGAAGATCAAAGCACCAGATGGTCCAGTGATCAATGTATTGCACATATTGGATAATGAACAGTGCAAAGAGGCAGAACAAAGTTCAACACATCGAATGGCCCGGTGATAAAGGCTGTACGCACCAGAGCATTATTTTCAGAGAGGGTTGCATTGGCTCAGTTGGCTGAAGTCAACTCACCGGATAGTCCGGTGATGAAGTGATATGCGCCGGATGCTTACATCGGTGTAATTTACATAGAGAGGATGCGGTTAGCTCGTATGCTAAGAATAAACTCACTGGATAGTCTGGTGATGGAGACAAAGTATACACCGGTGTATCCGATATTCACAAAGGCTTGATTGGAGTTCCAATGGCTAGTTTGTGAGAGTGTACTCACCGGATTATCCAATGTTAGTACTAGTGTTCTCACCGAATTATTCGGTGTTAATAACTTTTCTGAGCCGTTGGGTTAACGATTAGTACGCGGGTTTGAGGTTATAAATACTTCTACATCTAGTCATTTGAAGGTGTGGCATGCTACTGGAGTCTAGAGAAATCTCATACACATTTGAGAAAACATCCAAGCTACCAAAGTACTTAATGTGATTATTCAAGGCAAATTAAACACAAGAGTAGTGAGTGATGAGTGCTTATAGGCCTAGAGAGAGTGTTGCTAGGTCATTGCCTTCCTAGAGAGTAAATCAGGAGGATGAGCCTGGGCCAGACCCCGCATTTGATCTCGTGAGGGACTTCTTTGGGGGCACACCGGACTACGACGTCCTCACGCAGTCCTAGCTGCCCAGTGCTCCACTTCGGACATAGCACACCCAGGAGGAGGCCTCGACACCTTTGATCCCTACTAGGCCTACTGGGCAGGTTGGTTCACCCGATGCCTTGACCTACTCTAGGGGCCACTTGAGGGCGAACCAGTGGCAGCGGCACCGGGACCATGATGGTGGAACTGGCCAACGTCAATAAGGGAGACAACAGTAGGATTGTACCTTTGCTTTTGTAACTTACATATGCATCTTCGATTAGCGAACTATTCTTACATATTCGGACGTGTCTACTCTCTATGATCTACTTACCATGTCATAACTGCATTTCTTGTTCCAATGTGACCGTACGCTAGTTGCATTTCTTAATCCAACGTGACCACACGCTACTTTCTATCATCCTTGGCTTTGTATGAACTGTTCAAGATAGACTTAGAAAAGTATTTCTTACAAAGCTACTTATATATGAAGTGACCACTCGAAACCTCTGTCGGGAGTCTAGGTTTAGACAAGAAGTGACCACACAACTCAACTTTAACCATGAAATGACAACACCTCTGTCTTGGCGTAATCTGTAGACACGAAGTAACCGCACGACTCAACTTTAACCATGAAATGACAACACCTCTGTCCAGGCGCAGACTGTAGACAAGAAGTGACCACAGAGAAGAGCTTTAACCATAAATTAAATAACAACACATGTATCTTGACACATGTAATCTCCGCCTAGCATCAATGCCATAATTTTTCCATTCTTCAACAGGGAATCCAATGCTCGAGCCTCTCGCAAAGCCCATACACTCACTCCATGCACCTGCCCTCCGTCACCATAAATAACCCCACCTTCATCCATGGATACACCACTCATTTCTCATCCCTCTCAACTACAATGTCTTCCTTAGCTCCACCAAGCCCACCCAAGAAACATTGGGGGATTTTTCATCTCCCAGGGGTCGAACCACCGATGTGCTTCTGTGGCGACCTTTGTAGGCTTCGTGAGTCCCAGGACCTCTCTTACACCTATGGCCTACGCTTCTTCATTTGTGCCAACTACCAATACGACAAGCCTCAATATGGACCGTATGAGTACCCACTGGTATAGCGAATAGATCAGTCATGTGGCACTTTTCACATCTTGTTCCTGATTTCATGCACTGTTTTACTAATATCTCATCTTGTTTTATTTGTTCAGTCTCCTCCACCTATCTGTGATTTCATTGAATGGCTCGACATTGAGCAAAATGAAGACCAGAAGCGGTAGATTGACATGAACATGCGGTGGAGGAGGGAAGTTTACGCATGCCGGAAGTACGAGCAACAGCAAGAGGAACTATGGCTGAAGCGGCATGAAGAGGAGCACATGAGAAAGGCAACGTAGGATCATACTGCGGCTTAAGCTGAGAGGGCAAAGAAGCGGGAGAGGGTCCGTCGCGCTAAGGCGGCAGGTCCCGCTGCCTTGAGAAAGGACACAAAATTAGATTTTGCATCCTCCCAACAATACGTCACTAAATAATTATTGATACAATTTTACATCAAATATCGACAAATTTACAATGATCTAGAATTTTCAAAATATCACTACTCCATGATGCCATATTTGCCACTTTTTTACCATTCTGATCCAAAATTGCAACATATCAATTTCAAATATTTTTTACCGAATGAATGTGCACTATTTTTAATATTGAGCAATACAAACGTAAAATTAAAAAACAAACTAATTTCACCATATCTGGGCCTACCCGCGCTCACAGAGAGCGATTACTCCCTACCCGCCCTCTGAGAGGGCGGTTAGCCCCAGCCGCCCTTTCAGAGGGCGGTAAGAGGTGGCGTTGCCATCGTGGCCATCCTTACTATCCTCTGAAAGGGCTGCAGCCCTTTTAGAAGATGGTAGACGCCTATTTCTGCAAATATTGACTCAAAAATCTATTTATTTAAATATTTAATAAAAAATATAAAAATAAAAAAACTCGCTAGACTTGGATGGGGAGAAGCAACGAAGGCCCGAGGAGCACGGGGACTTGGTGTCAGCAACAGAGACTCAGTCCTAGTAGCAGAACGAGCAACCAACGTCACTGGTCAACTTATTTGACTTTGAGTACATGAGTAAACTCATCTTCTATGCGGATCAGTGATACACATTTTTTGTTGACAGCTAATCTAAGATTTCTCCAGCAAGTTAAGAAGAGGATCAATGCATATAGAGATCATTTGCTAATCGACTAATCACTAAAAAATTAGTAAGATTGCAGGTAGTATGAATCGTTAGAACAGATTGGGATGATAGAGTCATTGTATTAAGCTTAGCCTCTCTTCCTAAACTTGTCATTTGCATTGTCAGAGCATGGACACTAGTGCCTAATGGAATCCATTATTTGATTTAAGCACACCATCTGTGTCATACATAATAATTCGAGCAAACAACCAATGAATGGTTTGGCAGTTCCTCTGATCTAAAAAATCTATCACTTCAATTTACACAAGTAACCCTCAAGCTCATATATACATGTAACCATATACAATCAGACCCAAAACCAAAGAAAAGCAACACTACTGCCAATTTAACTTGCAAACAGTCGAACCATACCATGTTTTCATAGCAACCATCATCAAATCAAAATGTGGCTGTAAGAACACATCCAATTGCCTCTAGAAAATAGGCAAAACATCACAAACAAAAATTACCTTGAAAATGTCAAAAAAATCAGCAGTGATAACTTTTTCTGCAGTAGTGTACAAAATAGTCCAAGTTTCGGTCATTTTTCTACATACTAGAAGGTGTCGTATTCCACATCTCAAACTTCCATCTTACAAATCCACATAAAAACAGTTCAATATTATACCATTGTGTTGTATTTCACTACAATTTTCCATTAAATATTTTTTATTCACATAAAAACAGTTCAATACAAAAACTAACTAAATTAAAAAATTACCTATTGGCAAGCGGTGTGCCGACAGGCCTGTCGGCACTCGGTGTGCCAATATCCCTGTCAGCACACCGCCTGCCGCCAGGCCTGTCGACTTCAATATCGCTACCGACATACTTGTTTGCATGAACCTAGGGACCCATCAGCACATCGTGTGCCGACGGGCCCTATGGCCCACTACCACGTCAAGCCATGTAGGCTGCTAGCACGAGGAGTGTCGATAGGTCCCTAGTCGATACTCTACATACCGACAAACATCTATTTCTGCAAATTTCAGATTTTAGATATTATTTTTTAATTTTCTAATGAAAAAATATTTAAAAAAAATCAAGGCAATGACCGCTCTCAAGGGTATGTACGTCAAGACACATGACCCTTTCCTTCATGAGGTTTGCACATAACACGAGGCGGATGTGTGTTGGCAAGTGAGGGGCCGTTTGGTAGAGCTATGATTCTGTGGTGAGAGTGATTCTGTGGTGGAAGTAGGCTGGGAGTGATTCTGTGGTGGAAGTGATTCTGTTTGTAAAATCGTTTAGTATGCTAGCAGTGGAATTGATTCCTGAGAGGATATTGTGTTGAAATCGAGAAGAATCGGTCGGAAATCATGTGGAAGCTAGTTTTTTCAGCTCCCATCTCGCTATAAAAAAGGGAAGTGATTTCCGAGCAGAATCACTCCCCGACCAGCCCGTTTAGCAACGCTGGGAGTGATTCCAGAGCAGAATCAGCTCCCAGTGCTCTACCAAATAGGACCTGAATTGCGGTAACCTTGACTAAGAAAAGACCTTTCCTTCACGAGGGAGAAATACTTCCTCTTGGAAGCTAGACAGCCGCGCGCTTGCATGCTTCAACTGAAAACACATGCATGCATGTTAGCTCAGTAGTAAGTAGCTAGGAAGTTAGCATGCATGCATGCGCTAACTAATTAGAGTCCAGTTGTGCGAAATTTTACTATAATATATATGATGCGAAATCCTGACACTTGACCATATATAGTTGGTTTATTACTCTCAATTAAAACCTAATCTACTTACTGTGTACTCGGTTGTTTCCCGTCTAACGCTCTTTTTTTTTTTTTTGCACTCGTCTTCGTACCCATATACTCCATCTGTTCAAGAATATAAGGCAGGTTTTATTTCGAATAAGCCAAACTTTATAAATTTTAATTAACAATTTGTTAAAATATACATATTTAATATATAAAATTTGTTCCAATAAATTTGTATTTCAAAATATTTTTAATATAATATTTATTTCATAATCAAATTTTACTATATATTATAGGAGAATATAAGGCCCTAGGAGAGTGAGATGAGGAGCTGGGCAGCACGGCCGTGGTGAGCGTGGCCACGCTAGGAGATGGGGACAACAGTGAGTTCAACGATAGGCCCAAGAGGAGTGAGGTATGGAGCGGGACAGCATGGCTACGGTCAATACAGCTGAGGTAGGCGACGGGGACAGCAGCGGGATCGGCGATGGGCTTGAGGGGAGTGAGAAAGGGTGCGGCGAGGTAGGCAATGGAGACGTTGGCGAGATCAGCGATGCCCTAACCTTGACAACGAAAAGGCCTTTCCTTCACGAAGGAGAAATACCTCCTATTGCAAGCAACACAGCCGCGCGCATGCATGCTTCAACTGAAAACACATGCATGCGCTAATTAATTAGAGTCCAATTGTTCCGAATTTTACTATCACAGATATCATGCAAAATCTTGACACTTGACATAGTAGGTACCATGCAAATTAAAAAAAAAGGGGCTAGCTGCCAACCTAATTCTATAGCTCTACCAGTTTCGACAAAGAGCAGTTCCTTTCAAATTTCACACTAATCGCATGTCAATATATACCTGTCAAGACGTGGCCAGAGCAATTTCTCTTTTTATTGCAAACACACGTCATTACTTCGATTTGTGCAAATGAAACACATGGTGCATGCATGTCAGCGGCGCCCTGATAGACGGATGGACATCCTTTCTTTCTCAGTTTCACTATTGATCTTGTGATCGTACCGAAGAATCTCTGCTGACGACTTACAACTCATTGAGTTAATAGTTCAGTCCACTGTTCATCAGTACTAGCTTCGGCAGGGCAAGCAAGAACACCAAAAATATGGATGCATTGAGGTTAATAGTTCAGTCATGCATTCTAGTAACATAATTCGCCTCTGATTAAAATCAGATGGATGGACACTTGTAGCGAAAATGGTTTTATTAAATTATGATTGTGATTTTGGATGATTAATGATAATATAGTTAATGGAATTAATATATTTGTCAAGAATATATGTTAGTAGGTCTTATAGATGTAATACATGAAGAAGTCATCATAGTCGGGACAAAATTGGACTGAATTAGAGAAGTTTCAGGAAGATTTGACTCACCGGATGGTTCGATGCTCTAGGTGTTGAACTCATCGGAGCATATTTGATAAAAGGGGAGAGAGACCTGAAAACCTCGCCGGAAGGTCCGGTGATCAAAAAAGATACACACCGGAGCATTTTGTCCAAAGAAGATTGCAGCTTTGAAGTTGAAGATCAAAGCACCAGATGGTCCAGTGATCAATGTATTGCACATATTGGATAATGAACAGTGCAAAGAGGCAGAACAAAGTTCAACACATCGAATGGCCCGGTGATAAAGGCTGTACGCACCAGAGCATTATTTTCAGAGAGGGTTGCATTGGCTCAGTTGGCTGAAGTCAACTCACCGGATAGTCCGGTGATGAAGTGATGTGCGCCGGATGCTTACATCGGTGTAATTTACATAGAGAGGATGCGGTTAGCTCGTATGCTAAGAATAAACTCACTGGATAGTCTGGTGATGGAGACAAAGTATACACCGGTGTATCCGATATTCACAAAGGCTTGATTGGAGTTCCAATGGCTAGTTTGTGAGAGTGTACTCACCGGATTATCCAATGTTAGTACTAGTGTTCTCACCGAATTATTCGGTGTTAATAACTTTTCTGAGCCGTTGGGTTAACGATTAGTACGCGGGTTTGAGGTTATAAATACTTCTACACCTAGTCATTTGAAGGTGTGGTATGCTACTGGAGTCTAGAGAAATTGCATACACATTTGAGAAAACATCCAAGCTACCAAAGTACTTAATGTGATTATTCAAGGCAATTAAACACAAGAGTAGTGAGTGATGAGTGCTTATAGGCCTAGAGAGAGTGTTGCTAGGTCATTGCCTTCCTAGAGAGTAAATCAGGAGGATGAGCCTGGGCCAGACCCCGCATTTGATCTCGTGAGGGACTTCTTTGGGGGCACACCGGACTACGACGTCCTCACGCAGTCCTAGCTGCCCAGTGCTCCACTTCGGACATAGCACACCCAGGAGGAGGCTTCGACACCTTTGATCCCTACTAGGCCTACTGGGCAGGTTGGTTCACCCGATGCCTTGACCTACTCTAGGGGCCACGTGAGGGCGAACCAGTGGCAGCGGCACTGGGACCATGATGGTGGAACTGGCCAACGTCAATAAGGGAGACAACAGTAGGATTGTACCTTTGCTTTTGTAACTTACATATGCATCTTCGATTAGCGAACTATTCTTATATATTCGGATATGTCTACTCTCTATGGTCTACTTACCATGTCATAACTGCATTTCTTGTTCCAATGTGACCATACGCTAGTTGCATTTCTTAATCCAACGTGACCACACGCTACTTTCTATCATCCTTGGCTTTGTATGAACCGTTCACGACAGACTTAGAAAAGTATTTCTTTAAAGCTACTTATACATGAAGTGACCACTCGAAACCTCTGTCGGGAGTCTAGGTTTAGACAAGAAGTGACCACACAACTCAACTTTAACCATGAAATGACAACACCTCTGTCTTGGCGTAATCTGTAGACACGAAGTAACCGCACGACTCAACTTTAACCATGAAATGACAACACCTCTGTCCAGGCGCAGACTGTAGACAAGAAGTGACCACAGAGAAGAGCTTTAACCATAAATTAAATAACAACACATGTATCTTGACACATGTAATCTCTGCCTAGCATCAATGCCATAACTTTTCCATTCTTCAACAGGGAATCCAATGCTCGAGCCTCTCGCAAAGCCCATACACTCACTCCATGCACCTGCCCTCCGCCACCATAAATAACCCCACCTTCATCCATAGATACACCACTCATTTCTCATCCCTCTCAACTACAATGTCTTCCTTAGCTCCACCAAGCCCACCCAAGAAACATTGGGGGATTTTTCATCTCCCAGGGGTCGAACCACCGATGTGCTTCTGTGGCGACCTTTGTAGGCTTCGTGAGTCCCAGGACCTCTCTTACACCTATGGCCTACGCTTCTTCATTTGTGCCAACTACCAATACGACAAGCCTCAACATGGACCGTATGAGTACCCACTGGTATAGCGAATAGATCAGTCATGTGGCACTTTCCACATCTTGTTCCTGATTTCATGCACTGTTTTACTAATATCTCATCTTGTTTTATTTGTTCAGTCTCCTCCACCTATCTGTGATTTCATTGAATGGCTCGACATTGAGCAAAATGAAGACCAGAAGCGGTAGATTGACATGAACATGCGGTGGAGGAGGGAAGTTTACGCATGCCGGAAGTACGAGCAACAGCAAGAGGAACTATGGCTGAAGCGGCATGAAGAGGAGCGCATGAGAAAGGCAACGTAGGATCATACTGCGGCTTAAGCTGAGAGGGCAAGGAAGCGGGAGAGGGTCCGTCGCGCTAAGGCGGCAGGTCCCGCTGCCTTGAGAAAGGACACAAAATTAGATTTTGCATCCTCCCAACAATACGTCACTAAATAATTATTGATACAATTTTACATCAAATATCGATAAATTTACAATGATCTAGAATTTTCAAAATATCACTACTCCATGATGCCATATTTGCCACTTTTTTACCATTCTGATCCAAAATTGCAACATATCAATTTCAAATATTTTTCACCGAATGAATGTGCACTATTTTTAATATTGAGCAATACAAACGTAAAATTAAAAAACAAACTAATTTCACCATATCTGGGTCTACCCGTGCTCACAGAGAGCGATTACTCCCTACCTGCCCTCTGAGAGGGCGGTTAGCCCCAGCCGCCCTTTCAGAGGGCGGTAAGAGGTGGCGCTGCCATCGTGGCCATCCTTACTATCCTCTGAAAGGGCTGCAGCCCTTTTAGAAGATGGTAGACGCCTATTTCTGCAAATATTGACTCAAAAATCTATTTATTTAAATATTTAATAAAAAATATAAAAATAAAAAAAACTCGCTAGACTTGGATGGGGAGAAGCAACGAAGGCCCGAGGAGCACGGGGACTTGGTGTCAGCAACAGAGACTCAGTCCTAGTAGCAGAACGAGCAACCAACGTCACTGGTCAACTTATTTGACTTTGAGTACATGAGTAAACTCATCTTCTATGCGGATCAGTGATACACATTTTTTGTTGACAGCTAATCTAAGATTTCTCCAGCAAGTTAAGAAGAGGATCAATGCATATAGAGATCATTTGCTAATCGACTAATCACTAAAAAATTAGTAAGATTGCAGGTAGTATGAATCGTTAGAACAGATTGGGATGATAGAGTCATTGTATTAAGCTTAGCCTCTCTTCCTAAACTTGTCATTTGCATTGTCAGAGCATGGACACTAGTGCCTAATGGAATCCATTATTTGATTTAAGCACACCATCTGTGTCATACATAATAATTCGAGCAAACAACCAATGAATGGTTTGGCAGTTCCTCTGATCTAAAAAATCTATCACTTCAATTTACACAAGTAACCCTCAAGCTCATATATACATGTAACCATATACAATCAGACCCAAAACCAAAGAAAAGCAACACTACTGCCAATTTAACTTGCAAACAGTCGAACCATACCATGTTTTCATAGCAACCATCATCAAATAAAAATGTGGCTGTAAGAACACATCCAATTGCCTCTAGAAAATATGCAAAACATCACAAACAAAAATTACCTTGAAAATGTCAAAAAAATCAGCAGTGATAACTTTTTCTGCAGTAGTGTACAAAATAATTCAAGTTTCGGTCATTTTTCTACATACTAGAAGGTGTCGTATTCCACATCTCAAACTTCCATCTTACAAATCCACATAAAAACAGTTCAATATTATACCATTGTGTTGTATTTCACTACAATTTTCCATTAAATATTTTTTATTCACATAAAAACAGTTCAATACAAAAACTAACTAAATTAAAAAATTACCTATTGGCAAGCGGTGTGCCGACAGGCCTGTCGGCACTCGGTGTGCCAATATCCCTGTCAGCACACCGCTTGCCGCCAGGCCTGTCGACTTCAATATCGCTGCCGACATACTTGTTTGCATGAACCTAGGGACCCATCAGCACATCGTGTGCCGACGGGCCCTATGGCCCACTACCACGTCAAGCCATGTAGGCTGCTAGCACGAGGAGTGTCGATAGGTCCCTAGTCGATACTCTACATACCGACAAACATCTATTTCTGCAAATTTCAGATTTTAGATATTATTTTTTAATTTTCTAATGAAAAAATATTTAAAAAAAATCAAGGCAATGACCGTTCTCAAGGGTATGTACGTCAAGACACATGACCCTTTCCTTCATGAGGTTTGCACATAACACGAGGCAGATGTGTGTTGGCAAGTGAGGGGCCGTTTGGTAGAGCTATGATTCTGTGGTGAGAGTGATTCTGTGGTGGAAGTAGGGTGGGAGTGATTCTGTGGTGGAAGTGATTCTGTTTGTAAAATCGTTTAGTATGCTAGCAGTGGAATTGATTCCTGAGAGGATATTGTGTTGAAATCGAGAAGAATCGGTCGGAAATCATGTGGAAGCTAGTTTTTTCAGCTCCCATCTCGCTATAAAAAAGGGAAGTGATTTCCGAACAGAATCACTCCCCGACCAGCCCGTTTAGCAGCGCTGGGAGTGATTCCAGAGCAGAATCAGCTCCCAGAGCTCTACCAAATAGGACCTGAATTGCGGTAACCTTGACTAAGAAAAGACCTTTCCTTCACGAGGGAGAAATACTTCCTCTTGGAAGCTAGACAGCCGCGCGCATGCATGCTTCAACTGAAAACACATGCATGCATGTTAGCTCAGTAGTAAGTAGCTAGGAAGTTAGCATGCATGCATGCGCTAACTAATTAGAGTCCAGTTGTGCGAAATTTTACTATAATATATATGATGCGAAATCCTGACACTTGACCATATATAGTTGGTTTATTACTCCCAATTAAAACCTAATCTACTTACTGTGTACTCGGTTGTTTCCCGTCTAACGCTCTTTTTTTTTTTGCACTCGTCTTCGTACCCATATACTCCATCTGTTCAAGAATATAAGGCAGGTTTTATTTCGAATAAGCCAAACTTTATAAATTTTAATTAACAATTAGTTAAAATATACATATTTAATATATAAAATTTGTTTCAATAAATTTGTATTTCAAATTATTTTTAATATAATATTTATTTCATAATCAAATTTTACTATATATTATAGGAGAATATAAGGCCCTAGGAGAGTGAGATGAGGAGCTGGGCAGCACGGCCGTGGTGAGCGTGGCCACGCTAGGAGATGGGGACAACAGTGAGTTCAACGATAGGCCCAAGAGGAGTGAGGTATGGAGCGGGACAGCATGGCTACGGTCAATACAGCTGAGGTAGACGACGGGGACAGCAGCGGGATCGGCGATGGGCTTGAGGGGAGTGAGAAAGGGTGCGGCGAGGTAGGCAATGGAGACGTTGGCGAGATCAGCGATGCCCTAACCTTGACAACGAAAAGGCCTTTCCTTCACGAAGGAGAAATACCTCCTATTGCAAGCAACACAGCCGCGCGCATGCATGCTTCAACTGAAAACACATGCATGCGCTAATTAATTAGAGTCCAATTGTTCCGAATTTTACTATCACAGATATCATGCAAAATCTTGACACTTGACATAGTAGGTACCATGCAAATTAAAAAAAAAGGGGCTAGCTGCCAACCTAATTCTATAGCTCTACCAGTTTCGACAAAGAGCAGTTCCTTTCAAATTTCACACTAATTGCATGTCAATATATACCTGTCAAGACGTGGCCAGAGCAATTTCTCTTTTTATTGCAAACACACGTCATTACTTCGATTTGTGCAAATGAAACACATGGTGCATGCATGTCAGCGGCGCTCTGATAGACGGATGGACATCCTTTCTTTCTCAGTTTCACTATTGATCTTGTGATCGTACCGAAGAATCTCTGCTGACGACTTACAACTCATTGAGTTAATAGTTCAGTCATGCATTCTAGTAGCATAATTTGCTTCTGATTAGATGGATGGACACCCGTTCACTGTTCATCAGTACTAGCTTCGGCAGGGCAAGCAAGCACACCAAAAATATGGATGCATTGAGGTTAATAGTTCAGTCATGCATTCTAGTAACATAATTCGCCTCTGATTAAAATCCAGATGGATGAACACTTGTAGCGAAAATGGTTTTATTAAATTATGATTATGATTTTAGATGATTAATGATAATATAGTTAATGGAATTAATATATTTGTCAAGAATATATGTTAGTAGGTCTCATAGATGCAATACATGAAGAAGTCACCGCAGTCAGGACAAAGTTGGACTGAATTAGAGAAGTTTCGGGAAGATTTGACTCACCGGATGGTTCGGTGCTCTAGGTGTTAAACTCATCGGAGCATATTTGATAAAAGGGGAGAGAGGCCTGAAAACCTCGCCGGAAGGTCCGGTGATCAAAGAAGATACACAACGGAGCATTTTGTCCAAAGAAGATTGCAGCTTCGAAGTTGAAGATCAAAGCACCAGATGGTCCAGTGATCAATGTATTGCACATACTGGATAATGAACAGTGCAAAGAGGCAGAACAAAGTTCAACACATCGAATAGCCCTGTGGAGCGGAGAACGCAGGACGTGGTACAAACCACATCGGTCGTGGGTAGCCAGCCGACGGCACCTGAGACTGTGGAGGCTGACTCTCAGTGCGGGCGCGCTGCGAGCTCCCGCCCACGGAAGACGAGGAACCCCTCTTCCGCCTCTTCTCCTCTTGGTGGCTCTTATACTTGAGCTCCACCGTGATCGACGTGCTCACCAACTCGTTGAAGTCGGCAAACTTATGTGCGGACAACCGGTCCTGCATCTTCGAGTTCAGGCCATTCACGAAGCGACGCTGCTTGCGCGCATCCGTGCTGACCTCCTCGGTAGCGTATTGTGCAAGGTGGTTGAACACCTGCACGTACTCCATCACCGCCCGACCTCCTTGCTTGAGGTCCTCAAACTCCAGCCTCTTAGCCTCCATGAGGCCACTCGGTATGTGAAACGAGCGGAAGGCCTCACGAAACTCCGCCCATGACACGCGGTGATCGGCGGGGTGCATGGCCAAAAAGCCGGACCACCATGCACCCGCCGGGCCCTGAAGCTGATGGGCGGCAAAGAGCGCCTTCTCGTGATCCTCACAGCAAAGAAGGGCGAGCTTCTGCTCGATCGTCCGGAGCCAGTGATCAGCATCCAGAGGATCCTCAGCTCGCGAGAAGACCGGCGGCTGAGTCCGCAAAAAGTCCGAGAAGTCATCTCGGCGCATGGCCCCACCTCCTCCATGGGGAGCCGCGTTGCGCACGAGAGCCTCTAGGAGCGCTTGGTTCGTCTAGAGGAGAGCGTGATTCGCTTGGCGGTTCTGCTCGATCTGCATGAGCACATCCGCCATGGTCGGCGGTGGAGGAGGGTTGTTCTGACCGGAACCCTCCGGGACCTCCCCACCACGCCGAGTAACAACCATTCTGAAATGTAAAACAAAAGGGGGAAACGTCAAATTCCGACTTAGCACAATGCATTCGCCGGATATACTGTTAGAATCCCGTAATACATGAACAAGTATAAATGCATGCATGAATGCTATGAAATGATGCATGCTCGAACCTAGCTACCGCTTCTTTCTCAAAATAAGAACCGCACCTGCAAGCATCAAAATCACAGGCAGTATATAACATCCAGAACGTACCCTTCGCGCTAGAAAGGGTAAGAGCGCGAATGGCCCTTGTACCACATGCCGTACAAGCGACAATCCATACGTCGACAACGACGTATTCACTTCCCGTAGACCCTACGGGACATCTCGTGTAATCACCACACGAGTAGACGACCATGTCTCCCATCGCATGGTGGATGTTCATACGCTATCGCTAGCGTATTCACTTCCCATACGGATCGCCGTACGGGACACGCCGGGCCCCTGCCTCGCATCCGGCTGAGCCCTCGGTGATTAACCGCCACCGAGCGTCGTACCTTACCTTCCGACGATGCAAAGCCGAAGATGCAATGCTCAACATGAACCAATGCAGGGTCGAAAGCGAAACAATGTGGTATAAGACATATAAACGCCACTCATAATACGCATTTTAACTTAGGGGCATAAACGATAGCAGTTTAATACATATTAAATATGAAGAGGCGTAAACATAAATTGTGGGTTGTTTAGGTGGAGTTGTCGACTTACTAAACAACGCACTAATTATGTTTAGGCTACTAAATTAAACCAGGCTTTGATACCAAGCTGTGAAGAACCGTCCAAATAGTATTCTAATTAATCATCAGGAGGATCATTGTTCATAATCACAACCTCGACGATTAACCAGAATACCATTCTGGTAGTCCCGGCACGTGTTTTGTGCTCAGGATCAGAACACATGCCTTCCAACTCAAATATCACAACACAGTTTAATAGAGAGCAAGTAATTAAGCTGTATTACAATACTTAAATATGCAACTGCTTCCACAATTTACAACAAAAGAGGAACAACAACAACTACGCAGCGGAAGATAAACCTATACAACAAAAGAGTATGGAGCCATATGCCCTTAGGCTCCATACCAAAAGCGCCGGAGTTCGGAGTAGAAGGTGCTACTCCTGCCCGCCACCCTGATCGGTAGGCACAAAGTAGCTGAACACTGCCTCTTCCTCGCCAACCTGGGAACCTGAAAGCAACTTAAGGGTAGCACCCCTTAGTACGAAGGTACTAGCAAGTCTTACACAGTATGAGTATATATATATTCTCGACTCCAAGGATCATGCATTTAAAGCTGTAGCAAGGATTAAGACATGTTTAAGTTCATTAAGCGGTAAGCAACCTAGACTCTAGGTGTAAGCAACTGACTTAACCAACCACTGACTCAAACCCTGCCAACCAACTGATCAGAACAGATATACAAACAACAAGTGTATAAAAGTAAACCATTACCACAAAACCACCGACCACATACCGACCAAACCACCCAAACCAACCATGCCACAACCCACATCGAAACTCTACGACCAAACATGGTCGCTTGGTGGAGATAAGCGATAGCAATGCTCATGACCGAGAGCACGGCAGTTCAAACTGATTATACACCCTGCAGGGGGATACTCCTGGACCCACACGACACAGGGACCATACGGCTTGTGCCACCCGCTAAGATGCACACAAGGGGGTACCCATGACAACCTTTCCCAACCAGGCCCAACCATGTGGATCAACCATAGCTCGACGCGGCGGTATTAGAACTACTCCCCGAGCAAATAAATACCGCTAAAAGCCCGGACTCAAACCGGACTCACACCGTCTATGACGAGGCCCACATGACCACGTCTGCGAAGGTAATCAGCTCGCCTACCATTATATCAGCATGTGGTGAGTAAGGTAAGTGCTAAAGCCGACTACACCGACGGTCGGTGCTTAACCGGTGCAAGCGATCCACGGTGTCCGGGTTCCCTCCCCGAACTGCCTGAGGACTCCTCGTGAGCAGATGACACCCCTAACACCGCCCACACATCGTCTCAACTCACCACTCACCAAACCGACTCATCCTCAACACAACCACAAGTGTGAACAAGTAATAAGCCCTAGGCTCGCGACAACGGTGGACGCCGTCGTCGACTTCTACCGGAAAGCCTAAGTACCACTAAGCATAGCGAACTATAATTAGACCTCGACGACACCACTAGGCTCCTAGGAACAACACATGACACGTGACCGAAATGGGATAATGCATCGGCATAGGTTCTACCCAACTCGGTACCCGACACATGCAATGTATACGTAAGCGTAGATAACATATTAAATTTTCAAGTAGACACGGTGCAATATGAACGATGCTTGCCTTGCTGCCCTAGCTGCTACTCATAGCTACCCGAGTCACCATCACCACTGCGGGAACCTCCGGGGATAGCCTCGTTCGCCTCGTTCGCCGGGTCGAAGTTCCCTAAAAGAATCACGCGTGCAATGCAATGAATATGAATGTTATGAAATGAAGGATGCTCCATAGAATGCGATAACAGTGCAAATCATCGGGGCACGAGTTCTAAAGCATCGAAGATTTTTCTTAAATGGGATTACTGCTAAACATTTGAACACTTCTAGGATTAATTAAGCTTAACCCTATATAGAATTGTAACAACACCTAACATGTGGGTGATTATTTTTTCTGGACAGGGAGTATTAAAACATGAATAACAAAATTGGACTCATCAATTTTGGAAATACCAAACTTTAACTATGAATTATCAAAGCCTAGACATATTTCATTAATTCAATAATTCACAGCACACATTTCATGGCCACTGGTATTTTTAATGGATAGATCATATCATAAAAAAACCAACAAAATTTGTTTCATGAATTTTGGAGCTCTACACAATTTCCTATGCATTTTTCAAGATTTCAGCCGATTTATCAACTCAACAGATATTCATTTCGCAATTTCCGAATTTCTCTAATATTCAAATGGACCCACGCTTTTTTCTACCGGCACTGACCTAGCCAGAGCCACTGACCGTGGGCCCAGCTCCCTTGATCGAAGTCAAAATCAGCCCACGGCCGCTGCGCGCGCGCAACTGGCGGACGGCCGACGGCCCTTGTGGTGGCTGCCGGCGGCGAGCGGCAGCCTGAACAGCTCGGCCGAGGGCGGAAATGGCACTAGCGCGAGCACACGGTTACGGTGGGGCACACGTCAACGCCGGCGACGGCCGGAGCACGGCGAGCGGCGGCGCACAGCGGAACGGGCACGGCGGCGGCTCGGTTTAGGCTGCCGGCGGCTAGACAGCGGCGTAATAAGCCCGGCCGAGCACACCTACGAGTTCTACGCGAGCACGTGGACCTAACGGTGTGCTTCCCGGCCGACGAGCTTGACGGCGGCACGACTGGCGGCATGCGCGGGGAGGCGGCGACGGTTCGACCACCGCGGACGCACGCGCCGGTGACGGGACGGAGGGAAAACAGCATGCGCATAAGGTGTACAGGAGCATGGGGAAGCTCACCGTGCAGCGGGTTGGGCCGGAGAAGCGAGGATGTGGCAGGTCGACGGAGGACGGCGGAGCTCGGTTGCCGCCGTTGGGGAAGAAAGCGCGGACGGCTCCAATCCGTGCGGGAAACGGCCGGGGAAGGAGGGGAAACGGCAGAGGAGGGCCTTGGCGACCTCCCTCGATGCTCCACCCTGCTCGGGCTCGGCGGAACACGTCGGTGGCACGCGCTTTTGGCCGGCGGCCGCGGCTCTGCTCGCTCAGCGCTGCGCTGCTCTCTATGCTCGCTGGTGCCGCGCGAGAGGGGAAAGAGAGAGGGAAAGCAGAGGCAGGGAGGGGAGGATAAGGACGCAGCGTTGTGTCCTGGTTTCCGGCGACGTGGCCTGGCCACCGAAGTCATCAAGGGCGGCGCCGCGTGCTCTGTGAGAGCGGGAGAAGGGGGAGCAGCGAGCTGCGCGTGCGAAGGGGATGACAGGTGGGGCCGTGAACAGTGCCGGCAATGCAAAATATCCCCACTACTTTAGCCATCCATTTGAATGCCTTCCCAAGGGTCAAAATTGGTAAAACGAATTTTGTTTGAAACTAAAATTCATAAGGAACCCATTTGAACTTGTTTGACCCAGAATGCTTGAGCCAATTTTGAATAAAATTTGTTTAAAGATGCAACCTTTTCCAACTTGTGATAATTTTTATGCCTTCTAAATATTTCCCAAAAATTTGGAAAAATTCATTTATATTCTTCTCCTGTCATCTACTAATTTCTAAAATTATCACCAGCCCTATGTTCCATAGAAGTTTTGGGAGATGCTTCACAACGCATCAGTTAAACCTAGTTTAACAAAATTCGGTTTAATCCACATTGCATGTCTATACTACCCAAAACAAAAACAAATGATGCTCATGATGCGCATTAGCACTTAATTACATGTTTAGAAACTCTGGGCCGTGACAACATCCAAGCTACCAAAGTACTTAATGTGATTATTCAAGGCAATTAAACACAAGAGTAGTAAGTGATGAGTGCTTATAGGCCTAGAGAGAGTGTTGCCACGTCATTGCTTCCTAGACAGTAAATCAGGAGGATCAGCCTGGGCCAGACCCCACATTTGACCTCGTGAGGGACTTTTTTGGGGGCGCACCGGACTACGACGTCCTCGCACAGTCCTAGCTGCCCAGTGCTCCACTTCGGACATAGCACACCCAGGAGGAGGCCTCGACACCTTTGATCCCTACTAGGCCTACCAAGCAGGTTGGTCCACCCGATGCCTTGACCTACTCTAGGGGCCACGTGAGGGCGAACCAGTGGCAGCGGCACCAGGACCATGATGGTGGGACCGGTCGACGTCAGTGTGGGAGACAACAGTAGGATTGTACCTTTGCTTTTGTAACTTACATATGCATCTTCGATTAGCGAACTATTCTTACATATTCGGACGTGTCTACTCTCTATGATCTACTTACCATGTCATAACTGCATTTCTTGTTCCAATGTGACCGTACGCTAGTTGCATTTCTTAATCCAACGTGACCACACGCTACTTTCTATCATCCTTGGCTTTGTATGAACTGTTCACGATAGACTTAGAAAAGTATTTCTTACAAAGCTACTTATATATGAAGTGACCACTCGAAACCTCTGTCGGGAGTCTAGGTTTAGACAAGAAGTGACCACACAACTCAACTTTAACCTTGAAATGACAACACCTCTGTCTTGGCGTAATCTGTAGACACGAAGTAACCACACGACTCAACTTTAACCATGAAATGACAACACCTCTATCCTGGCGCAGACTGTAGACAAGAAGTGATCACACAGGAGAGCTTTAACCATAAATTAAATAAAACCATATGTATCTTGACACATGGAATCTCTGCCTAGCATCAATGCCACAACTGTTCCATTCTTGAATAGGGAATCCAATGCTCGAGCCTCTCGCCAAACCCATACACTCACTCCATGCACCTGCCCTCCGCCACCATAAATAACCCCACCTTCATCCATGGATACACCACTCATTTCTCATCCCTCTCAACTGCAATGCCTTCCTTAGCTCCACCAAGCCCACCCAAGAAACATTGGGGGATTTTTAATCTCCCAGGGGTAAAACCTCCGATGTGCTTCTATGACGACCTTTGTAGGCTTCGCGAGTCCCAGGACCTCTCTTACACCTATGGCCTACGCTTCTTCATGTGTGCCAACTACCAATACGACAAGCCTTAACATGGACCGTATGAGTACCCATTGGTATAGCGATATAGATCAGTCATGTGGCACTTTCCACATCTTGTTCCCGATTTCATGCACTATTTTACTAATCTCTCATCTTGTTTTATTTGTTCAGTCTCCTCCACCTATCTGTGATTTCATTGAATGGCTCGACATTGAGCAAAATGAAGACCATAAGCGGTAGATCGACATGAACATGCGGTGGAGGAGGGAAGCTTACGCACGCTGGGAGTAAGAGCAACAGCAAGAGGAACTATGGCTGAAGCGGCAGGAAGAGGAGCGCATGAGAAAGGCAACGTAGGACCATACCGCGGCTTAAGCTGAGAGGGCAAGGAAGCGGGAGAGGGTCCGTCGCGCTAAGGCGGCAGGTCCCGCTGCCTTGAGAAAGGACACAAAATTAGATTTTGCATCCTCCCTACAATACGTCACTAAAAAATTATTGATATAATTTTACATCAAATATCGACAAATTTACAATGATCCAGAATTTTCAAAATATCACTACTCCATGTTGCCATATTTGCCACTTTTTTACCATTCTGATCCAAAATTGCAACATATCAATTTCAAATATTTTTCACCAAACGAATGTGCACTATTTTTAATATTGAGCAATACAAACGTAAAATTAAAAAACAAACCAATTTTCACCATATCTCGGCCTACCCGCCGTCACAGAGAGCGATTACTCCCTACCCGCCCTCTAAGAGGGCGGTTAGCCCCAGCCACCCTTTCAGAGGGCAGTAAGGGGTGGCGCTGCCATCGTGACCCAAGACGGTAGACGCCTATTTCTGCAAATTTTGACCCAAGAGTCTATTTATTTAAATATTTAATTGAAAAAATATAAAAATAAAAAAACTCCCTAGACTTGGATGGGGAGAAGCAACGAAGGCCCGATGAGCACGGGGACTTGGTGTCAGCAACAGAGACTCAGTCCTAGTAGCAAAACGAGCAACCAACGTCACTGGTCAACTTATTTGACTTTCACTACCACAAAACAGACTTTCCCCATGGGTTTCAAACCACCACGAAAATAATGAAAACCGCCACGAAAATTATTCCCATGGGTCAACCGTCTGGCAAAATCACTCACGGAACTGACGCCACGGAAATATTTATTTCCTGGCGGGTGCCCGCCCGGAAATAATTTCGTGACAGGAATTCATGACGATGATCCTCATGAAATATCCTGTGTCGTCAGATTTTCAAAGTCGGATTTGTGACGGCCAACCTACACGAAAATTCGACAGGAATATGATTCCTGGCAGTACAAAACCACCAGGGTAATTGTTTATTTCCTGTGGGTTCCAAACCGCCAGGGAAATACATGTTTCCGTGTCCCATTTAAACCCTCAGGAAAAATATATGACCCGCCACAAAAAGTATTCGTTCCCTGTCCAGCTGCACCGCCAGGAAGAAGGCTCCTCACCCACAGGAAAATGTGTTTTCAGGTTAGAACCACAAGGACACAGGAACAGTCACAGTACAATTTGCAAATACACCTCAGCCACAATCAACTCCAGCACACATGGACAGATATCATTCGAGCAAATTGTACACAAGAACAGCATGCACACTCATTCGAGCAACAACCACAAATATATGTGTATATATCCATTCCAAAGATATCATTTCAGCACATGTACACATCCACTCCAGCACCCAAAAGCACAGTAGCTATAGTTTAAGTCTACCAAAATATCAAAAGGTTCGTTGACTAAGTTAACCTGAAGCTAGTCACTAGTTACCAAAAGTACTCCTGGTGCATCTGTTCCGCCTGAACAAAAAAGAGGCCAAAAGCATCAGGTGCTTCATCCAGTTTGACATTCACCATCCATTGTATCCATAGTCATCACTATTGTATCCACCATCCATCTCATCGCGACCATACATGCCATCATAGCCCTCATCACCATAGACGTCATCGCTGCCCTCATCGTCACCATAGTCGTCCAGGTCATTGCCATTGCTGCGCATGTCGTCTGGGTCAGTGGCTGCATGTGATGAACCTGTCCCCTGCAAAAAGAACACAATGTCAATTTGAATTTTGTACATATGTGCTACTGCGGCATTATAGTATATGATACTAGTATAAGTCATAGTTCGAGATTCATAATTCAGGGAAAGTGCTGCGAGTCACTTTTCCTGGTCCCCAGCTAGTCTTTTCCTCATTCTGCATCTTCCAAGGAAGTTAGGATCAAAAGAAATGAAAAAAATAACAGACAATTTTTTGTTTAGCAAAAATAGCAAGATCAAAGGTTCCAGATAGGAATAACAAGCTAGCTAGCTGCTCGTGGAAATCTTTTAGTAAAAAAAAAATCTAGCTTGGATTTCATCTAAGCTAATCTTGTGCATATAACAGCTAGACCTATTTCTTCAGCTTAACTTAGTGTTACAAACCCTAGTTCTCATTTTCCTCATGATGATGATCATAAACATATACCCCTGTGGCTGTTCAAAAATCAAACTAAGATTAGGCATTTGATCATGGTGGTTTTGTGTTTGATATGCAGGGTACATGCATGACTCTCTCTTCTGATCCATGTATGCATTTGGATATGTGGGCACGATGGGAGTTTGGTAAGCATAAAGATATCATTTTTTTTGTTGTGCATGTATTTAAGAATATTCTGGGGGCTATTACCAGTAAATTACTAGGACTGTTCAAAGAGATAAATCTATTGACCGTAGAACTGCTAGCTGGATTGCATTCTGACCTGATGATGACGGGGATCAATATTGGCTAGACGGTTTAGCAGATCAGCAGGTGGTTCTTTTTCAAAGTCCGCATAGAACCTCTGCAATTGAAAAGTAGGCAAATAACCAAAGTTGTACAAGACTAAAAAGATTGTTGGAAGCAAAGAAATAGATATTACCAGGATCAGCTCACGATTGACACTATTTTCCTCCATGAGGAGCACATTTGTCTGCCTCAGTTGCTCATTCGTCTCCTTCAATTGCTCATTTTCTTCGACTAGACTTCCATGAGCTATTTTGGATATGTGGACATTATTGGATTTCACAGCTGCTAGAATGTCAGCCTTTTCTATAACACCATTGGCTATTGGTACACGGCCATGAGGCATGCCATGTCCTATGGAGTATAACACTTTCACATCCAATTCTTGTGAATTCTCATCTGTTTTTGCCCCCGCTTTGTACTCATCCTAAAAACAAAATATCAAAATTACAAAGAATGGAAAAAACTCATCTAAAAAGAATACTAAGCATGAAGAATGTACCAATCACTTTTGTGCTATCTGGCTGCGGATTGGAGCACTTTTTCCACTGCTGTCCACATTTTTCATCCCAGATTTCATTATAGCATATGTGTTTAGAGTGTCAGCTTTCTCATAGCCAAATTTATGTTCCTATAAGACCATCAAACAATAAATAAATTATAATGGACAAGATAGCCATATATTTTTAGAGGACAGAACAAACTCGTCATATAAAATGAATATTCATGCAATAGGCTAACATCTCAACTTAGCTTATAACTTCTGAGGGATAAAAGCCCATAAGTCACCACCACTGAGTTTAGCTTCTCTTTGGCAGCTTCAGACTAAACATACACCTATAAATAAGTTGATTCTTTGGCTCTAGCTTATTTCAATGATAGGTCTAAGCTGAAGCTACACTTGACATGCCTTAGTTATGTAGCTGTTGCCTAATTATCTCTGCAGTGTTTTCTTGCATTGACTTGATAATTTCTACTTTTGAAAAGTAAACAAGGACATGCTTACACTAAGAAGTACTGAAGTAGAGCATTGGATTTACTAAAATGTTGCATTTCTGAATGCAGATGCAACCTCTTAGAAGGGAACTAAGTTCCGGTGTGCGCCCTTTACATGAAACTTTTGTGGCTTTGGTCCGTGTTTTCACCAAGAAGGATCTTTCCACCAGGGGCATGGAGATTCTTGCTGCTATGGAGAGAGATAAGTATGATATTCGCAAGGCTTGGCTAATTCTTGTAGGTTTGGAAATTGACTTCGTTGCATATTCAGTTTATTGGACAGATTATAGAGCGATTGAGCATGACAAGGAAAGCACAAGGATACTGCTACATATATATTCACCGACAAGGAAAGCACAAGGATTTCGTACCAGCAATTGGTGTGTCTCCTCCCATGGCCTTGAACCTCTGTTCTGAGCAACATCTTCAGATTTCAATCTTGATGCTTGAGCTTTCATTCTCTTTTCCTTGTACTCATCAGTGGTCCAATAGTGGGAGAGTTTGGTCCAAACTTCCTTACTGCACCAATCAAACTTACAGGTTAAGTATTGTTCTTCTGTAAGTTCTATGGTCCGTGCTCACTTGTCATCGCAGTCCTCTTACTTTTTGGAAAAGTACAATTTGACAGCATCCAAGCGGGCTTAATACATCATATCAGATACTCTTTTAACTAGATAGGTCTCTAAATTATGGTCAGCTTTTCTCATATCTTGTCGCCTAACCGAGAACAAACTCTGCACATGTGAAAACCAACTAAGTCAGATATGTCCACTCAAATTTCAGAACCCAAAAGATACAAGCTAGTTAGTTTTCTTACCCAGAATTCATACTTAACTAGTCTGGCATGTGATATTCCACGTTCATTCTTTTTCCAAAAATAATCGCTCCATGAAAATACCGGATGTGTATCAACAACTCTGCCTTCCTCATCATGGATCTGGATAATACCCGAGTATAGCCGTTTGAGGATTACTCCAAGCTGTGAGCCATACTTGTAGTCTTTAGGATTGTAATTGGCATAGGTGAACTGACTGTTAGCATATAAACTTCAAATGTTAGTTTGCAATTTTAGCATATATATTCAGTGTGGAATATATATATCCTGTTGTACCAGATACGTGAAATATAAAGCAGAATACACAAATTCAATTGACCACTGCAGCACTGCTACATGATTTATGGTTGGGAAAAACAATATATGACTAACTACCACAATATAAAAACAGCAACCCAGACACCCAGGTTATCGAGCACTTTGGCTCTTCACAATTAACAAGCATATTCACTCTTATCAAATTATTTCCTGTGTGCTCAAAGAATCAATCAATCCATGTTCTGCCAGGAAGGTACATATGAACTTGAAATTAAGCTATAAACATAATACTTCCATCGTATAAGTTCCCTTTTTATGAAAAAGGAATAATCAAATTCTGGAACTTTGGTTCAAAGGAACAAAGACAATGAAGCTTAAGCTATCCGAGAGTTGAGGCTGGCATCAAACATTAGTAAACTGGTCCTTAGAAAACAGTGCTCAGTTCATGTTTAATTAAGAAATTCTCTAAAGAAGGAGGGAACATGACCCATTCTGGTCCTTGAAAAGCTTAGCTCTTGCTCCAGCTAATGTTTATACTTACCTAGAACCCTTAGAAATTAGCTGAACCTTCCCATCACGTGGAGGTAATCTCAGTTGTGTCCTACACCTCTTCCCTCTCCCTCTTTTTGGAGGATCCTCGCTGGCCCGTGTAGTACCAATAGCACCATCATTTGAGTCATCACCACTAGCAGCACTACTCAATTGGGAGTTGGCACCATTAGTACCAACTCTTTGGGAGTCAACATTGTCAGCATCGCTCCTTTGGGAGCTCCCGCCAGTGGCTGCACGCAGGTTACCTGCAAGTTTTCGTGTCGAAGGCCCTGCATCTCCTGCATTACCAAAAAAATTATAAGCTCATTGCAAAAAAAAAAAAAAGATTCAGGACATGTAAATTAATGCAATAGCCAAATGGTAGTTTCACCTTTAACTATCTGCGAGTGCTTAGTCATTAGAATCTCGCACCATAAATTAATGCAATAGCCAAATTCATATATAGCATAAGAGTAATGTAAACTCCAGTAGATATGATCCCCGCTCTCCCAATAAAACCCCAACATCTAGAACAAAGTGACCAAATCGAGGAATGACTTAACAACACTGAACTTCAACTTAAATCATATGAGAAGTGACAAGAAACAGTAAGAGGCATAAACTTGGATGCTACAGAGATAGAAGGACATGTAAATAAAGCTTGGAGGAAATTTAGAGCATTACATACATACAACACAATTTTATTTCCATATAAGAGTATAAGTCAAAAATCATTTGGGTCATAAGGTGGGTGTTCAGGTTGATCATCTTGATCCTCTTCATCATCTTCATCGGTATCTTGATCAGCCATATCTTCTTCATCTGCCGCTTTAATATTCAGTTTGGATAGAAATTTCAAATCCTCTGGATTCGTTATCTCATTTGAGACAATTGAAATTATATTGTCTAGATCTATCCCTAAGTCAACGACAAAAGTTCCTGGCAGCCCATCCTCTTGATAGAATGATATTTCTTGTGTTGGCCCATTAGGAGGATTTGAATAATCAATGATGTCATTTGAAGGAATATAGCTACGCGAAGAAACATGATATGCAATCCACCATTCCGTTAGATCTATTTTGGCCGTACAGGCGTAAGGCAAGTAATAAACCTGTTTAACTTGACTTACCATGACAAATGGTTCAAACACTGAAAGTCTAGAAGTATGCTTAATCTCCACCAACCCTAACTTCTCAGTACGCCTAGCTCCATTTGGTGTTGGATCAAACCAATAACAATCAAATAAAATCATCTCTAGTTGCAAGCCTCCTTCCCATTTTATTCTTATGATGTCCTTAATAACACCATAATACTCCAACTCATTGTTGTTATCATCAAGGCAAGATACACAAACAGCACTATTAACCGTTGTTAACATTGATTTAGTTCTCTCATATGCCTCTGAATGAAATCTATATCCATTCACGTCATAGCATCCATAGCTGGTTACTATTCTGCAAAATCCATAAGATATTTCATGCAAGGCATTATCAACACTACATAACTTCATGCACTGCAAGTTCAAAATAGTATGATATGTTAGTTCTTAGAGTATTCAAATGGCTACATTACTTTAATGTGAAAATTTTCAGCAACATACTTGTTCTTTGAACCAATCGAAAAAATTAGACCCGTATTTCCCACGGCTATTCTTCCACCCATGCAACCATAAGTCACAAAGCTGCTCAGGTTTTGCTTTAATTCGGCTCTTCCATTGTTCCTTCTCAAATTATCTAAGGGAACAAAGTAAGTTAGCATACTGCCAATAAATTATATGGAAAATAAATTAGAGTTTGTAGATTCAAAGTGTGCATACTTGAAGAATTTGTCCATCTCTAGCATATTTGTCAAAATATATAGAAAAGCAACCTCATACTCTTCCGTTGAGAGCTCACGAACACCTCGAGGGCTAATGCACCGACCAGGGCATTGAAAGATTTCAAGGTTGCATGAACTTTGGAAGGTAGAAGCACCATCATCATATCAAGGAATCTTATTTCTAATTGACCGAGCTTGGGGCTTAAAAAAGAGAGAAAGGTAATTTGTGGCCTCTTCAACTAATTCAGCCTCAACAATGCAACCCTCAACACGAGCTTTATTTCGTACTTTCTTTCTAAGCTTTTGAATTTCCCTGCATAAACCAAACAAAGAATGACGAGAAGAATAGTATACCATAAAACATAGTATACTGTTTCTATTTTTACCTCTCATATGGATAGTTCCAACGGGATTGGACATGTCCTCCAAGTCGAGCCTCACGAGAAAGATGAATGATTAGATGTTGCATAGGGGAAGAACCTAGGAGGAAATATCTTCTCCATTTTGAAGAGAAGAACAACAATCTGTTGTTCTAGCGAGCATATGGTATCCTTGCTCAACTCTTTGGCACACAATTGCCAGTAGAAGAAGCTAAGTTCAGCCAAACAGACCCATATGTTTTCCGGAAGAAAACCACGAAATGCAACGGGAAGTAAACGTTCCATGAAGATGTGGTAATCATGGCTCTTTAGGCCAAAGATCTTCTTTTGCAACAAGTTAACCCCCTTCCTAATATTGGCTGCATAGCCATCAGGAAACTTGAGTTCTTGAAACCATTTAAGAATTTTTGGCTTGTCATTCTTATCAATGACAAATGGGGCCCGTGGCTTGTCCCACTTGCCATTTTCCTTCAGCTTCAAATGCAGTGCTGCACGATTGCATATCTCGGCTAAATCTTGCCTCGCCTTCGCATTGTCTTTAGTCTTATCGGGTATGTCAAAGCATGTGTTCCATATAGCTTCAGCCACATTTTTCTCATTGTGCATCACATCAATGTTGTGTAGCAACAGCAATTTATGAAAGTATGGAAGCTGCAAAAACAACTAACATGGGTCCAATTGTGCACTTTACCAAAGTTTCTTGTGTCACCTACGAGTGTATTCATTTGTGCAAATATTTTCTCCCCTGATAAATGCCTTGGAGCCTCATCAAGCACCACTGTGTTCTTACGGAACGCATTAGCTTGAAATCTGAATTCATGGCCTCTAGGTAAGAAGCGCTATGGCAATCAAACCAGCAAGCCTTGTGACCATAACGCAGTTTGAATGCTATACTATCACACAAGTATACTGGGCATGCAAACTTACCATGAGTGCTCATCTAGCAAAGTTACCATAAACAGGAAAATCATGAACTGACCACAGATAGGCGGCTCACATTATAAAGTTTTGCTTGAGTGAAGCATCCCATGTTTTTACCCCCTCCCACAGCCTCATTAGTTCATCAACTAAAGGTTGCATTAGAACGTTTAGTTTCTTTCCAGGGTGTTCAGGACCCGGGACTACAAGGGTAAGGAATATGTACTCTGACTTCATAATCGTGCTTGGTGGAAAATTCAATGGAGTAACAAACACTGGCCAGCAAGATTATGGAGCTGCATTCAAACTGAAGGGCGTGAAACCATCTGTTGCAAAATCAAGCCGCACATTTCTACAGTCACTAGCGAAGTCTGGAAAGTCTTCATCAAATTATTGCCATGCTTCTCCGTCACATGGGTGCACCATCTTACCAAATGTGGACCGCTTGTGAGACTGCATTAGCTTTGCCGTCTCCGCATGTGCATATAACCTTTGTAGCCTATCTGTGATGAGAGGGTACCGCAACACTTTATGTGGGACTCGATTATGGCATTCCTCATAACGAGAGGTATCACAAATATCACACTTGTCTTTATTTTCATTATCTTTATAGTAAAGCATGCAATTGTTATAACAGACATCAATTTTAATATATGTCATACCAAGGCCCTCTAAGAGTTTCTTTGACTGGTAGAAGTCCTTGAGCAACTTAGATTCCAGAGGCAAAAGTTCATGGATTAAATTCAAGTTCGCTTCAAAGTGTGCAATTGACATGTTGTATTGTGATTTCAAAGCGAGCAAGCGTGCTACAGCAGACAGAGATGAGTGTGTTATGTTCTCATGGACCGATTGATCAGCACTAGCAACCATCCTATAAAAGGCTCGAGCACTCTGTTGGCTCCTCATCGATTGGCGGTGAATGGTTGCCGCTAAGTTCAACCAACATATCATCCATGCGGTTAGTTTCTCCAAATCCTTCATCATGTCCACCTTCAAAATGACTATCAACAAGTCTCTCGCCATGTACTGTCAATGTTGCATAGTCATCCTTAAACCCAAATTTACAAAAGTATATCTCTATCGTAAACCTTTTACGCATAACAAAGTTCCAGCACATACTGCATGAACACCTAATGGTTCCACCTACAACCAGATTAGGCATAGAGAATACACGATCTAAGAATTGGTTGGTGTTTTCAATCCAATCATTAAACGGAGCCTGCCCACGAGACCAACCAGCATACATCCACTCACGGTCTACCATGACTTTATTATGTTTAAAAAAAAAGATGAGCAATATCATTCAGTCATGTTGTCTGATTGCTCAAATAATTACAGCTAATGGCATGACACATGAAAAAAAATTCATATGAACAAGCATCACCTTATCAAAAAATTTCTATCTAACACAAGTACTGAACAAGTATATGTTCTGTACATATGAACAACCGTATAAAAAAATTCATATGAACAAGCATCAACTTGTGGAAAAATTGCTACTCTAACACAAGTTAATATTGCAACTTGCAATACAGATCACTAGATAAGAACTAGAAAATAGCGCGCCATTGGCGCACCGTATGGCCCGTCGCTAAGGTAGGAATATGATTGGTCTAAATAGTGCAATGAGTTAGTTAGCAAAAGTAGTGCAATGAATGATAATGCGCTGCAAAAAGATGAAAGTGATTTAAAACAGAAACTAAACACCAAATCTTTAGAGGACGCAAAACAACCATGGTTCGAGGAGCTGTTTTGTTAAGCTCTTATCTGATTGATATTGTAGACGGTCAACGCGAATTAAGCTATTATCTCAATTCCACGAATAAAAGAATTTATTGCAGATGATGATACTCCTTGTCAACGGAGTGCTGCCAATGACTCTTCAATTGGCCTATGCCTCCGTGGACTATTCATCTTGTTTTCCCTGTACTCCTTGATGTCTTCTGCGGTCTAGCAAGCATATACCAATCAGCATGTACACATTTTATTTCTCAAGGATTCATTAACTATTTGGTCAAACTATGTACAGGAGAGATGGAAAGTACCTGGTGATCTACATAGGCTAGCCCTTTCCGTATTAACTGAACAGCATGCTCATACAAAGCTTGGAAATAGTCACGCGTGTATGTTACTTTGTACGGCTCCCATCTCATCCAATGGACAATTTCCTGAATGTGGTCTATGTATTCTTTTCTTTCAGCTTCTGGATTTGTGTCATCAAACCTGTTATTCAAATACATGTCACAAAATGGTAACACAAAAGAACTGAAGTAGCAGCAAATTCTTAGAAATCCAATTCGGCAAAAAAAAAAATCCAAATAAAATCCAGGAAAAAGGAATACTGAAAAATCCAATTGTTTAGGCTGCTAGAGCAGCAGCAACTATTATGAAAAATTCAGAGATCATGATGGAGACATCATATATAGGCATTTTCAACAACTACATTCAGTCACATTGTGTTACTTTGTAATTAACTGCTGAAGCAGTTGATTGACATCTCTAAAAAAGGACATTGAGGAATCAAATTGAACTGATCTAATCTATTTAAACCATATGACTTCAGCGACTGGTGGAACCCCAATATTTTCAGCACTGAAGGCAGTAAGAAAACACATAAATATATAATGCAATATTTCATATAGGTGGAAGTTTGATTGTTTCGTTTGGAGCAAAGTTATACATACAGGAAAGCTAATAAAATCCCATATAAATTATTCATTGGGATCAAGTAGGATACAGTATACAGGTAAGAGATCACATCAAGAATAAAGTGACAATGCAACAAAGGGATATACCTGTATTGAACCATCTCCTATGGCACCCACAATTCGCTTTGGTCTTGCTAGCTTAGGTTTGATGACCTATTTATAAAGTATAAACACCAAGCTTCAACTATCCAGAGTTCAAATGATAGAAGCTTTGTTCATTCCAATAGGAAAATGATGAACTCCAAGCAATCGCATACTAAAAGAAAGCAATTACAGTGCATTCTAGGGCCGCCTGATGTTACTTCATAGAAACAACGCATTAATGTCTGACAAAGACATAATAGATTAAACTACCTACTTTTGACTTTTAAACTCCGACACATCGCACCCACCACCTGTAAGCCCGCAAATGTGACCCTTTGTATTCTTCAGATCACGAATATACATATCACCCTTAACAAACTCGCCTAGCGTAAGCCCTTCCTGGTCATATATTTGATTTGAAGCTTAAATGTCAATAACAATTTTTGAAGCTTATTGGGAAATTCTGTAAGATTACAAAAGTAGAATACCTTGGCCTAAGCTGAACCTGTAACACATAAGAATCGATCTGACGTTGGACTCGAACTTAGGCTATGAACTTGATGGCCCTCAAAGGGTTCTAATTGCCTGAATGATTGCAGCTTTGAATTCATACCTTGGAAATCATACATACGCACTGTATAGTCATAGCTACCAGAGAGAACTCTGGATCCTGCATGGTCAACAGCAAGGGCTGAGACAACCTGCAAAGAAAATAGCATGGTTATTAACCAGCAAAAATACATGTACTGTGGAGAGACTCAGATATTAATGCTAAGAAGCAATCACTTGCAGCTTGGAAAATGGTTTGTAGACCTAAGAATGAAGCTGCACTTGGTGTAATCAAGCTCAGTGTACAAAATGATGTCTTCTGCTTAAGATTTGGACAAATTTTTTAATAAGCATAAACTTCCTTGGGCCAAACACATTTGGGAAAATTATTATGCCAATGGCTAGCTTCCTGGCATGGGACAAAGGGGATCATTCTGGTGAAGTATAATTCATCTATTAGATACTTTCAAAGGAATTGCAACAGTTCAAATAGGCAATGGAGAAACAATCCACAAACAATGTGGATTCCACATTATAATTTTGGATATTCTACTGAACACAACCTTTGAAAGGACATGACAGCGATTCATAAGAATATGAGTACTGGAAGGCTAATTATACATCTTACAGAGTAGCCAGAAACTAAGTTCAAGAAAATGCATGACATATATCAAGTTATTCATATAAAAAGAAGTAGCAGTCTATCCAATACTGGCACAATTAGAGAAAAAATTCATCAAGGTATACTGCACGTAGCTTTTAGTACTATCATCAAGATATGTTTATAGCAACAATTGTCAATAAAGAAACAGCAGTGGAATAGAAGGACTATTGCATTTGAACAGAAACAGAATTAGAAAATTATGCCATGCGGTTAAGAAAATTAAACCTTATGAACATAGAGTAGACAGAACTCATTGAAAAACATGGAGTAGAAAGCAAAGCTTTTGAATCAGATACCTGTGTCACATTTGAGAGAGCCTGCCGGAAGTACTCGGTGAAGTGGAACATTTTTTGTCATTCTTGGCACTGTATAGCTTACATGGTTTTTGATCCACCGTTTAATCAACAATGCTATGACCACAGGCGTAAGGCAAGTATTTTATCTTGTATGCATAAAGGTTTGAAACAGTTACATAATAGCTACTATTTTCAGGCTCCACATGGAGCAAATACCAGCCCGTCCAATCATGTCTACAATGCAAAAATGGTGTTCTGGTGTTGGGATAATCCCAAAAAAATTTTGACATAAGGTGGTAATACTTCCACCCTTTATCAATAAGTCCAGAGTGACTGCAAGCTGATAAAAAAGCAGTAAAAGTGTTTTTTGTGGTTTTCATTCTAGAATCATTCATCTTCCAGAAAAGTTCTATAGATTTGAACCCATGGCCATGGAATACAAAAGCTGATATCATGGAGTTCCGGCCAGCAATTGATTTTTCAGCAGGAGCTTTGAATACTCTGACAGCAATGTCCAGTCTTCCACACTTGCAGTACATATCAACAAGTGATGCTGAAATAAAAAGATAATTTTGCAGACCAGACCTGACGACATGCCCATGTATGCTCTTTCCCTATCTAATATTTCCAAGTCGAGTGCAAGCACAGATAACATCGACTATAGATATTTTATTAGATGCACAATCCTCCATCTTCTGATAGAACTGCAATGCTCTCCAGCCTTTGTTATTCTGCGCGAAACCAGATATCATACAATTCCAGGAGCACAAATTTCTCAGACCAAGCAAACAGGGAGCCGCCCATACGGATCCGCAAAAACGTAGTTCAAAAATCCCCAAATCAAAATGCAAAACCCTGTACGAATCGATCAAAACAGGTTTCCACCCGGTGCGCTCACCTTGGGGAGGCACAAGCATTGAGCACGAGCACGAAAGTGTGGCTGGTCGGCGCCATGCACTCCTTCATCAGCTTGAACAGCCGCAACGCCTCGTCTCCAAGCCCGTTCACGGAGTAGCCGTCGATCATGATATGCCATGAGTCCATGTTCCGTTCAGGCCTATTGTCGAACGTCCTGCGGGCATGGGGCATAGCGGCGCACTTGGCGTACATCTCGAGCAGCTCGTTGTTGACCTTGAGGGCGCCACGGAAGGGAGAGCGGAGGAAGAAGTTGTGCACCTTCCTCAGCTCCTCGAGCAGCTTGTTGTCGGGGGCATTACCTCGCATGTGCTCGCCCGCAGTGAGGGAGACGTGTGCGAGCTGGGGAAGGAGGGCTGCAGCGGAGGCCGATGGGATATGGATCCGGCGCGCCGACGGAGGTACCTGCCAGCAATTACCTTTGCGCGGCGGCGCTGCGGGGGGACGCCTTGTACTCGCCGGTCCTGGTGGCGGCGCCCGCAAACGCCGAGCCGGCACCGTGGGCGGAGGAGCCGGGGTAGGCGCGCTTGGAGGTGGCGGTAGTCTTGGCGGGGGGGGGGGGGGCGGTAGGGGGCCGAGGGAGAGAGCAGCGGCGACGTCCTCAGAGCAGTCGCGGTCGGGGCACTCGGGGCCCGGGAGGCCGAGGCGGAGGGTGAGGCGAGGGATGGGGGAGGAAGAGGTCGGTATCCTTTTGCCGCCAAGGAGGAAGGAGAGCACTGGAGAGGCGGCCGGGCGAGCGGAGAAGTTTGTCGAAGCCTCCGGAAGCCTGTGACACGGTGCGGGGCGAACAGACCGTATCGGATGATCCTGATCTGGTGATGAAGTAATCCGATGGTTCACGATCAAAAACCGACGTGAACATCACCAGAAGCGACGAACGCGCCCGCATTTAGATTGTTAGAGACTAGGGATATGGTCAGGCCCAAGTACGGTCCGATCCAGCCCATCACGTGCGTTTGGAAGAGTAGTCGTCCAGAGGAGGATTATGGGCTATCAGAAAATTTGGTAGATCGGTAGCTAAGAAATGGATCATCAAGCTCAACTGTGATGATGGTGCTTTATCTTTTTTCTTTAAAAGAACAGGAGCCAGAAGTGGCGGATGGGGAGGAATGAATGCGAATGGAACTTTAGTAGCTCCTGGAGTTAGCCATTTCTTTGCTGGAACTGGTGTTTGCATGGATGCGCTGATCAGGTTAATTTGGTCAGACGATGCTGATATACTTGTGTTGGTGGCCAGCGATATATCTTGCCGAGCCTCAAGTTCAATAGAATTTCAAAAAATAAAAACAGCTGTGCGTAGCATACAAACTAATTAAGAGGAGATCATTACATTTATTCGATAAAATATACTACATTATTTCATCAACACTGATCTTAACTGTC
Organism: Phragmites australis; assembly: GCF_958298935.1. Taxonomy (NCBI): domain Eukaryota; kingdom Viridiplantae; phylum Streptophyta; class Magnoliopsida; order Poales; family Poaceae; genus Phragmites; species Phragmites australis. Next base: position 2,640,443 of record NC_084936.1, read on the forward strand.
CACATTTATACAATGATTTCATATTAAGCTGGCGTGCATGATCATGGCCACTGTCATAAGATTTTAATATATTAGATCCACATACTGTGAATCCAAAGTGTCTTTGATAGTGTATGATTCGGTGTATCCATCTACATCTTTGTATAGAAAATCCATTGTACGTGCCAGATTGACCACCCTGTCCAGAAGCGTCAATGGTTGTGGTTGTCTGAGGCACTCCTCGGTGATGTCCATCCACGCTTCCTCGATTAGTTCTCTGAGCTTTTCTGTTGCCTGTTCTATTGTGACACCATATTCTTTCGCACAAGCTTGCACCGTGGATACCATATTCTTCGATTCTTGTTCTCGCTTCAGAAAAAGAGAATGAGTGAAAAGTTCTTTTTTTAGCGGAACAACAGAGGAGAGAGCCCCCTACTGGTTTTTTCTATTTCATTAAAATAAAAAGTATTTACAGGTGTACAAAGTCCGTAGGCCCAAAGAAAGACCCTATATAGAGTATTTTCAGTGAAAATTTAGGAATGGTTCAGTTAAATTTATTATTTATTTTCACTTATGATATATAGAGTTAAGTAGTACGTATACCTTGTACGACATTATATCATTAGCAAGGCGTGCAATAATGCAAACAGCTCGGATAATCTTTGGATAGGTATAGACCCACTCGATAGCCTCCGTAGTTGCCAGATCTCCCATTGAAATGAATCCCTGGCTCGTTAAGTGCATACAACCACTACTACGTGCCGAAACTTTTAGATGTTCTTCAACAGTGGCTGGCACATATTTCTTATCACGCCATTCCACCTCAGCATGATAACATTTGGCCATGTCGATTACCTAAATACATGTGAAAAATGTAAAGTTCAAATATACATATATGCTAGACTATTTTTCCATTTTTTGTAATGGCTGGCTGCATGCACACCATATGCATTCAAACACACACTACAGCTGGAACTTGGAAGCATGCCAAAATTAAAATTTTCTCTGGAAAATAATTAAGATTAGACCAAGCGGTTACACGTTAAACTTGTAATCTATTACACATGCAAGGTGAAATTTGTAAGATTAGATTAATTTTAGATATTTCATGCTTGTTTATTTGGTATCAAAATAAAATACATAAGTGAATTGATTTTAGATTGCACTGTACAATGTAAGATTTTAAATCTAACAATCGGAAGGATGCACAATGAACATTTAAAGCTACACGCATAATATAACCAAGATTCTTCACAATAATTTGCCTCCTATGTTGTTTCGGTAAGATAACATAAGCCATACCAGTCTTTTTACCAACTTGGCATGTTTGTTCTTTTGAAGTTTCAGCTCTTCCTCCATAGCCTCTACAGTGGTAAGTATATTTATATATAAGGTCCTTAGGTATGCTGGGCATTGCTCTGCTACTTCTTCATCCCACCTGCCATTTCCAACAAATAAATGAGATTTTTTTACCAAATTTTATAACAAAATAGAATATATATACCTTACGTACAAATAATAATGCTTAGTGTGGATAAGCTATATACCATAAGTAAATTGAGATTATGTTTTTCGCAATATTCTTAATATCACAAAGCTTGTGTTTACAAACATAGAAAAGAGATATCCACAAATACTCTTGCACTACATGTATATACTCCCTCGAAGTCCTTTTGTTGTCTTACAGATAATTTTATCTTCACTAAAAATATCTTCACAAAGATTTGAGATCCACAACATGAAAAGGCACAAACTGTTCAAAAACACTTTATGATACTCTAATTTAAATTATTCTATTTAAATATTACAATATGTAAATTGCTTCTCAAAACTATGTTTTAGGACCAATTTGATGTCAAAAGGGCATCGTTTTTGTGGTAGAAGCTAGAAAGTAGTTTAATTTAAGTGTCCATTTTTCAAAAGCGTTATAATATATTATCATATTTTTCACATATAGTATCATAAAAATAAATTATTTAGGGCTACTTCGGAATGTAGGAATGCGAAACCACAAGAACAGAAAAAAAGCACACTAGATTTTAGTAGGAATGTAAATGCAAAACAAAGGATTGCAAAATACAAGAAAATTGTAGGATTGACCGCTTGGAAGGAGCACGTGAAATACACAGGAATTAGAAGAGAGAGATGGGCACACAATAATTTTTCCATGAGGTTGGGCCTCATGTTAGAAATCCTCGAAAATTCCTACTAAACAAGTCATTTCATAGGAATGTTTGAATTTCAATCCTTTGTTCCAAAGAACTGTATAGGAATTTTTCCTATAGGATTCAAATCCTATATATGAGATCGTCCCTCCACTTTTATTTCCTTTAATCCAAAGGAGGCATAGAGTATAGACCTTTGTTACTATATATAATAAGCAGCGTAATGAATTTGAACAATAAGTGATGCTAACCTTTGCAGTGCTGCTAGGAAGACACTGCCTTCTTCTGTGGTGCAATAATTGTCATACAAATCATCAAGTATGGATACCATCGTAAACAGTTGTGTAAGCATTTTTCGTGAACATGAATATTGGGGCTCAAAGAACACTCCGAGCATCCAAAAATGCATCTCCACCATCCTATCTCGTGCATAGCTTGATATATTTGCCTGCGTTTGGAACTCTTTCCACCACCTGTAAATAGATATATATGTATAAGAACATGTATAGAGACATTGATAATGAAAGTACATACTGCAACTTCACTCTGTTATTAGTGACTGTTCTTACAATGTAAGATCTTTTAGCTCCTCACAATATAGAGTTAGTATAATGTTGAAGTCCAACTTTGCAAACTCCAATACCACGTCATTATGGGTAGTCTTTTTCTCGTATATTGAGATATATTGCCTCGCTTCTACTCTTTTGAGTCTCCTGAAAAGAGGTGTTTTCAACGCAAATTTCACCTCTTCTTTCAAGTCTGGTTCGAGATATTCTACAATAGATTGAAGCAGACTCTTGGTGAAAGTAATAATATTATCGAGTATTTCTTCCCCATTCACTCTAAGATATGCGGCATCATACAGCCTTAACAAACATCTTGCATCATTGCTTACAATATATCCTTCATTATCCCTGAACTTCAAAAATATGTCTGCAACATTAAAAAAGGCATCATCAGCCAAAAGTATAGACTACTAAGCAAATAGCCTGTAGCTTGTATTGCTGAACTTACCAGAACAGACGGTGTACCCATGCTTCCTGAGCAAGTAGAACCTCAGCGAGGTGACATAGAGGTCATCAGAAGCTCCATCCTTGTCATCATATACGGCACGAAGCAACTCGTCGATCTCCTTCTTGTAGTGGTAGTCGACTCCAAGCCGCTGCAGCGCGTCGACGAGTTCCAGCTTCCGCGCCAGGTCGGAGGAGGCTGCGGCGTCCAGCAAGATCCGCCTCACCTCCTCCTTCCTGGCCTGCGCCTTCTCCTTCATGGACAGGAGCTCTGCCGGCGTGCACGGCTGGTGGGTGAGGAAGAAGTCGCCCCAGGGGCTCGGGGTGTACGGCCGGGGATTGTGCTGCACGTCCTGCTTCGTCGACTGCGAGGCCAGAGCGATGGGGCCGTGGGTGGTGGTGGTCGCCATAGCAACGGCTGGGGTTGATCACACAGGTTGCTAGGATGCTAGCTAGCGCTGGATGATCGATGCCTGAGCTCGAGGGCGGTGGATGGGTTGAAGAAGATGGCTGGATTCGCTGGCTTTATATAGACGCGCGCGCACAATAATCAGTGATGTAGATCAGAATACCATTCAAAGGTACGGTCATGTCGAGTTGCGGATCGCTACCAATAAAAAAATGCTGCTGAGGCGAAGGCGATGGAATTTTTTTAAATAATATTATTTTATAGGAAAATTGAAAAAATATATCTAAAATCCGAAATTTACAGAAATAGATGTTTGTCGGCACGTAGAGTGCCGACCAGGGACCTATAGTCACTCCACGTGCCGACAACCTACGTGCACTGTGGGCTCAGGGCTTGTCGGCAGTTGAAGAGCCGATAGGTGGTGCGACCAATGCCAGGTTGGCGCCACTTCGGTATTCGACGCACCGCGGAGGCCTGTCGGCACTTAGTTTGTCAGTATCAAAATTATACCGCACAAGCCATTATCGTTGTTATAGTCGGTGTGTGGCTCATCCGTGGTGTGCGCAAATAAAATTGTCGTATTCAATTACTCTTGTCGAATAATTTAGCATTTCAATATTATACCATTGTGTTGTATTTCACTACAATTTTCCATTAAATATTTTTTATTCACATAAAAACAGTTCAATACAAAAACTAACTAAATTAAAAAAAAATTACCTATTGGCAAGCGGTGTGCCGACAGACCTATCAGTACTCGGTGTGCCAATACCCCTGTCAGCACACCGCTTGCCGCCAGGCCTGTCGACTTCAATATCGCTGCCGACATACTTGTTTGCATGAACCCAGGGACCCATCAGCACATCGTGTGTCGACAGGCCCTATGGCCCACTACCACGTCAAGCCATGTAGGCTGCCAGCACGAGGAGTGTCGATAGGTCCCTAATCAGTACTCTACGTACCGACAAACATCTATTTCTGCAAATTTCAGATTTTAGATATTATTTTTGTAATTTTCTAATAAAAAATTATTTAAAAAAAATTCAAGGCAATGACCGTTCTCAAGGGTATGTACGTCAAGACACATGACCCTTTCCTTCATGAGGTTTGCACATAACACGAGGCGGATGTGTGTTGGCAAGTGAATTGCGGTAACCTTGACTAAGAAAAGACCTTTCCTTCACGAGGGAGAAATACTTCCTATTGGAAGCTAGACAGCCGCGCGCATGCATGCTTCAACCGAAAACACATGCATGCATGCATGCGCGCGCTAACTAATTAGAGTCCAGTTGTGCAAAATTTTACTATAATACTCCATCCGATTACAAATATAAATCGTTTAGATTTATACACAAAGATTAAAAAAATAGATTAAATGACCTTGCTACCCTTTATTTATTCTGTATTGGAAAAGATAACTTATTCAATTGTGAGAGCGGTAGCATTTATTAAACAATGGTAAGACGGGAAAAAAAGAAAAAAAATGTATAGAAGTTCGAGAATAACTTATATTTAGAGAATAGTTGAGAAGACTAAAATAATTTATATTTACAATCAGAGGAAGTATATATATGCTACGAAATTCTGACACTTGACCATATATAGTTGGTTTATTACTCCCAATTAAAACCTAATCTGCTATACTGTGTACTCGGTTGTTTCCCGTCTAACGCTCTTTTTTTTTTTTGCACTCGTCTTCGTTGGCCTCGACGAGCTCGTTAAGCACATGTCCTGGGCTTTTGGGGTGTACGGGGGTGTTACCACAAAATTACATCACCTAGCTAGTAGTCAATTTTTACCCATATACTCCATCCGTTCAAGAATATAAGTCAGATTTTATTTCGAATAAGCCAAACTTTATAAATTTTAATTAACAATTAGTTAAAATATACATATTTAATATATAAAATTTGTTTCAATAAATTTGTATTTCAAATTATTTTTAATATAATATTTATTTCATAATCAAATTTTACTATATATTATAGGAGAATATAAGGCCTTACGAGAGTGAGATGAGGAGCTGGGCAGCACGGCCGTGGTGAGCGTGGCCACGCTAGGAGATGGGGACAACAGTGAGTTCAGCGATAGGCCCGAGAGGAGTGAGGTATGGAGCAGGACAGCATGGCTACGGTCAATATAGCTGAGGTAGGCGGCGGGGACAGCAGCGGGATCGGCGATGGGCTTGAGGGGAGTGAGAAAGGGTGCGGCGAGGTAGGCAATGGAGACGTTGGCGAGATCAGCCATGCCCTAACCTTGACAACGAAAAGACCTTTCCTTCACGAAGGAGAAATACCTCCTATTGGAAGCAACACAGCCGCGCGCATGCATGCTTCAACTGAAAACACATGCATGCGCTAATTAATTAGAGTCCAATTGTTCCGAATTTAACTATCACAAATATCATGCTAAATCTTGACACTTGACATAGTACGTACCATGCAAATTTAAAAAAATGGGCTAGCTGCCAACCTAATTCTATAGCTCTACCAGTTTCGACAAAGAGCAGTTCCTTTCAAATTTCACACTAATCGCATGTCAATATATACCTGTCAAGACGTGGCCAGAGCAATTTCTCTTTTTATTGCAAACACACGTCATTACTTCGATTTGTGCAAATGAAACACATGGTGCATGCATGTCAGCGGCGCTCTGATAGACGGAAATGGACATCCTTTCTTTCTCAGCTTCACTATCGATCTTGTGATCGTACCGAAGAATCTCTGCTGACGACTTACAACTCATTGAGTTAATAGTTCAGTCATGCATTCTAGTAGCATAATTTGCTTCTGATTAGATGGATGGACACCCGTTTCACTGTTCATCAGTACTAGCTTCGGCAGGGCAAGCAAGCACACCAAAAATATGGATGCATTGAGGTTAATAGTTCAGTCATGCATTCTAGTAACATAATTCGCCTCTGTTTAAAATCCAGATGGATGGACACTTGTAGCGAAAATGGTTTTATTAAATCATGATTGTGATTTTGGATGATTAATGATAATATAGTTAATGGAATTAATTTATTTATGAAGAATATATGTTAGTAGGTCCTATAGATGCAATACATGAAGAAGTCACCGTAGTCAGAACAAAGTTGGACTGAATTAGAGAAGTTTCGGGAAGATTTGACTCACCGGATGGTTCGGTGCTCTAGGTGTTGAACTCATCAGAGCATATTTGATAAAAGGGGAGAGAGGCCTGAAAACCTCGCCGGAAGGTCCGGTGATCAAAGAAGATACACACCGGAGCATTTTGTCCAAAGAAGATTGCAGCTTCGAAGTTGAAGATCAAAGCACCAGATGGTCCAGTGATCAATGTATTGCACATACTGGATAATGAACAGCGCAAAGAGGCAGAATAAAGTTCAACACATCGAATAGCCCGGTGATAAAGGCTGTACACACCAGAGCATTATTTTCAGAGAGGGTTGCATTGGTTAAGTTGGCTGAAGTCAACTCACCGGATAGTCCGGTGATGAAGTGATGTACGCCGGATGCTTACACCGGTGTAATTTACACAGAGAGGATGCGGTTAGCTCGTATGCTAAGAATAAACTCACTGGATAGTCTGGTGATGGAGACGAAGTATACACCGGTGTATCCGGTATTCACAGAGGCTTGATTGGAGTTCCAACGGCTAGTTTGTGAGAGTGTACTCATCAGATTATCCAATGTTAGTACTAGTGTTCTCACCGAATCATTCGGTGTTAACAACTTTTCTGAGTCGTTGGATTAACGATTAGTACGCGGGTTTGAGGTTATAAATATTTCTACACCCAGTCATTTGAAGGTGTGGCATGCTGCTGGAGTCTAGAGAAAGCTCATATACACTTGAGAAGACATCTGTGAAGAACCGTCCAAATAGTATTCTAATTAATCATCAGGAGGATCATTGTTCATAATCACAACCTCGACGATTAACCAGAATACCATTTCGATAGTCCCGGCATGTGTTTTGTGCTCAGGATCGGAACACATGCCTTCCAACTCAAATATCACAACACAGTTTAATAGAGAGCAAGTAATTAAGCTGTATTACAATACTTAAACATGCAACTGCTTCCACAATTTACAACAAAAGAGGAACAACAACAACTACGCAGCGGAAGATAAACCTATACAACAAAAGAGTATGGAGCCGTATGCCCTTAGGCTCCATACCAAAAGCGCCAGAGTTCGGAGTAGAAGGTGCTACTCCTGCCCGCCACCCTGATCGGCAGGCACAAAGTAGCCGAACACTGCCTCTTCCTCGCCAACCTGCGAACCTGAAAGCAACTTAAGGGCAGCACCCCTTAGTACGAAGGTACTAGCAAGTCTTACACAGTATGAGTATATATATATATTCTCGACTCCAAGGATCATGCATTTAAAGCTGTAGCAAGGATTAAGACATGTTTAAGTTCATTAAGCGGTAAGCAACCTAGACTCTAGGTGTAAGCAACTGACTTAACCAACCACTGACTCAAACCCTGCCAACCAACTGATCAGAACAGATATACAAACAACAAGTGTATAAAAGTAAACCATTACCACCAAACCACCGACCACATACCGACCAAACCACCCAAACCAACCATGCCACAACCCACATCGAAACTCTACGACCAAACATGGTCGCTCGGTGGAGATAAGCGATAGCAATGCTCATGACCGAGAGCGCGGCAGTTCGAACTGATTATACACCCTGCAGGGGGATACTCCTGGACCCACACGACACAGGGACCATACGGCTTGTGCCACCCGCTAAGATGCACACAAGGGGGTACCCGTGACAACCTTTCCCAACCAGGCCCAACCATGTGGATCAACCATAGCTCGACGCGGCGGTATTAGAACTACTCCCCGAGCAAACGAATACCGCTAAAAGCCTGTACTCAAACCGGACTCACACCGTCTATGACGAGGCCCACATGACCACATCTGCGAAGGTAATCAGCTCGCCTACCATTATATCAGCATGTGGTGAGTAAGGTAAGTGCTAAAGCCAACTACACCGACGGTCGGTGCTTAACCGGTGCAAGCGATCTACGGTGTCCGGGTTCCCTCCCCGAACTGCCTGAGGACTCCTCGTGAGCAGATGACACCCCTAACACCGCCCACACCTCGTCTCAACTCACCACTCACCAAACCGACTCATCCTCAACACAACCACAAGTGTGAACAAGTAATAAGCCCTAGGCTCGCGACAACGGTGGACGCCGTCGTCGACTTCTACCGGAAAGCCTAAGTACCACTAAGCATAGCGAACTATAATTAGACCTCGACGACACCACTAGGCTCCTAGGAACAACACATGACACGTGACCGAAATGGGATAATGCATCGGCATAGGTTCTACCCAACTCGGTACCCGACACATGCAATGTATACATAAGCGTAGATAACATATTAAATTTTCAAGTAGACACGGTGCAATATGAATGATGCTTGCCTTGCTGCCCTAGCTGCTGCTCACAGCTACCCGAGTCACGATCACCACTGCGGGAACCTCCGGGGACAGCCTCGTTCGCCTCGTTCGCCGGGTCGAAGTTCCCTAAAAGAATCACGCGTGCAATGCAATTAATATGAATGTTATGAAATGAAGGATGCTCCATAGAATGCGATAATAGTGCAAATCGTCGGGGCACGAGTTCTAAAGCATCGAAGATTTTTCTTAAATGGGATTACTGCTAAACATTTGAACACTTCTAGGATTAATTAAGCTTAACCCTATATAGAATTGTAACAACACCTAACATGTGGGTGATTATTTTTGCTGGACAGGGAGTATTAAAACATGAATAACAAAATTGGACTCATCAATTTTGGAAATACCAAACTTTAACTATGAATTATCAAAGCCTAGACATATTTCATTAATTCAATAATTCACAGCACACATTTCATGGCCACTGGTATTTTTAATGGATAGATCATGTCATAAAAAAACCAACAAAATTTGTTTCATGAATTTTGGAGCTCTACACAATTTCCTATGCATTTTTCAAGATTTCAGCCGATTTATCAACTCAACAGATATTCATTTCGCAATTTCCAAATTTCTATAATATTCAAATGGGCCCACGCCTTTTTCTACCGGCACTGACCTAGCCAGAGCCACTGACCGTGGGCCCGGCTCCCTTGACCGAAGTCAAAATCAGCCCACGGCCGCTGCGCGCGCGCAACTGGCGGACGGCCGACGGCCCTTGTGGTGGCTGCCGGCGGCGAGCGGCAGCCTGAACAGCTCGACCGAGGGCGGAAACGGCACTAGCACGAGCACACGGTTACGGTGGGGCACACGTCGATGCCGGCGACGGCCGGAGCACGGCGAGCGGCGGCGCACAGCGGAACGGGCACGGCGGCGGCTCGGTTTAGGCCGGCGGCGGCTAGACAGCGGCGTAATAAGCCCGGCCGAGCACACCTACGCGTTCTACATGAGCACGTGGACCTAACGGCGTGCTTCCCGGCCGACGAGCTCGACGGCGGCACGGCTGGCGGCATGCGCGGGGAGGCGGCGGCGGTTCGACCACCGCGGACGCACGCGCCGGTGACGGGACGGAGGAAAAACAGCATGCGCATAAGGTGTACAGGAGCATGGGGAAGCTCACCGTGCAGCGGGTTGGGCCGGAGAAGTGAGGACGTGGCAGGTCGACGGAGGACGGCGGAGCTCGGTTGCCACCGTTGGGGAAGAAAGCGCGGACGGCTCCAATCCGTGCGGGAAACGGCCGGGGAAGGAGGGGAAACGGCAGAGGAGGGCCTTGGCGACCTCCCTCGATGCTCCACCCTGCTCGGGCTCGACGGAACACACCGGTGGCGCGCGCTTTTGGCCGGCGGCCGCGGCTCTGCTCGCTCAGCGCTGCGCTGCTCTCTGTGCTCGCTGGTGCCGCGCGAGAGGGGAAAGAGAGAGGGAAAGCAGAGGTAGGGAGGGGAGGATAAGGACGCGGCGTCGTGTCCTGGTTTCCGGCGATGTGGCCTGGCCACCGAAGTCAACAAGGGCGGCGCCGCGTGCTCTGTGAGAGAGGGAGAAGGGGGAGCAGCGAGCTGCGCGTGCGAAGGTGATGACAGGTGGGGCCGTGAACAGTGCCGGCAATGCAAAATATCCCCACTACTTTAGCCATCCATTTGAATGCCTTCCCAATGTTCAAAATTGGTAAAACGAATTTTGTTTGAAACTAAAATTCATAAGGAACCCATTTGAACTTGTTTGACCCAGAATGCTTGAGCCAATTTTGAATAAAAATTGTTCAAAGATGCTACCTTTTCCAACTTGTGATAATTTTTATGCCTTCTAAATATTTCCCAAAAATTTGGGAAAATTCATTTATATTCTTCTCCTGTCATCTACTAATTTCTAAAATTATCACTAGCCCTATGTTCCATAGAAGTTTTGGGAGATGCTTCACAACGCATCAGTTAAACCTAGTTTAACCAAATTCGATTTAATCCACATTGCATGTCTATACTGCCCAAAACAAAAACAAATGATGCTCATGATGCCCATTAGCACTTAATTACATGTTTAGAAACTCTGGGCCGTGACAAACCTCCCCCCCTAAAAAGAATCTCATCTCGAGATTCGGTGCGAGCCGGAGAGGGGACAATGAGCACGCTGCGATGGCTTAGCAAGCTGTGAACCGACATCATGACGCAAAAGATGGAATCCCATGTAGATTTTTATTCAATCATAGAGATGAACACATACATGCGAGAGATTCCAAATACGCTACATTACATTGGTATTACAAATTCTCAAAGAACTCAGGATACTCGGAACGAAGCTGATCTTCCCGCTCCCAAGTCGCTTCCGACTCGGAGTGGTTACTCCACTGAATCTTCAAGAATTTGATTGAACTCCGCCGTGTCTTGCGCTCGGCTTCATCCAAGACTCGCATCGGCTTCTCACAATATGTCAAATCCGGTTGCAATTCTTCGGGCGCAACATCAACGACATCGGTCGGGACTCGTAGGCACTTCTTGAGTTGTGAGACATGAAACACATTATGTACCGCGGAGAGGGACGGCGGCTGTGAGGAACCGTCCAAATAGTATTCTAATTAATCATCAGGAGGATCATTATTCATAATCACAACCTCGACGATTAACCAGAATACCATTCCGGTAGTCTCGGCACGTGTTTTGTGCCCAAGATCGGAACACATGCCTCCCAAACTCAAATATCACAACACAGTTTAATAGAGAGCAAATAATTAAACTGGATTACCATTGTTAAACACGCAACTGCTTCCACAATTTACAACAAAAGAGGAACAACAACAACTACGCAGCGGAAGAAAAACCTATACAACAAAAGAGTATGGAGCCGTATGCCCTTAGGCTCCATACCAAAAACGCCAGAGTTCGGAGTAGAAGGTGCTACTCCTGCCCGCCACCCTGATCGGCAGGCATAAAGTAGCCGAACACTGCCTCTTCCTCACCAACCTGCGAACCTGAAAGCAACTTAAGGGCAGCACCCCTTAGTACGAAGGTACTAGCAAGTCTTACACGGTATAAGTATATATATTCTCGACTCCAAGGATCATGCATTCAAAGCTGTAGCAAGGATTAAGACATGTTTAAGTTCATTAAGCGGTAAGCAACCTAGACCCTAGGTGTAAGCAACTGACTTAACCAACCACCGACTCAAACCCTGCCAACCAACTGATCAGAAGAAATATATGAACAACAAGTGTATAAAAGCAAACCATTCCCACCAAACCACCGACCACATACCGACCAAACCACCCCAATCCAACCATGCCACAACCCACATCGAAACTCTACGACCAAAACATGGTCGCTCGGTGGAGATAAGCGATAGCGATGCTCATGACTGAGAGCGCGGCAGTTCGAACTGATTATACACCCTGCAGGGGGATACTCCTGGACCCACACGACACAGGGACCATACGGCTTGTGCCACCCGCTAAGATGCACACAAGGGGGTACCCGTGACAACCTTTCCCAACCAGGCCCAACCATGTGGATCAATCATAGCTCGGCACGGCGGTATTAGAACTACTCCCCGAGCAAACTAATACCGCTAAAAGCCCGGACTCACACCGTCTATGACGAGGCCCACATGACCACGTCTGCGAAGGTAATCGGCTCGCCTACCATTATATCAGCATGTGGTGAGTAAGGTATGTGCTAAAGCCAACTACACCGACGATCGGTGCTTAACCGGTGGAAGCGGTCTACGGTGTCCGGGTTCCCTCCCCGAACTGCCTAAGGACTCCTCGTGAGCAGATGACACCCCTAACACCGCTCACACCTCGTCTCAACTCACCACTCACCAAACCGACTCATCATCAACACAACCACAAATGTGAACAGGTAATAAGTCCTAGGCTCGCGACAACGGTGGACGCCGTCGTCGACTTCTACCGGAAAGCCTAAGTACCACTAAGCATAGCGAACTAAAATTTGACCGCGACGACACCACTAGGCTCCTAGGAACAACACATGATACGTGACCGAAATGGGATAATGCATTGGCATAGGTTCTACCCAACTCGGTACCCGACACATGCAATGTATACATAAGCGTAGATAACATATTAAATTTTCAAGTAGACACGGTGCAATATGAACGATGCTTGCCTTGCTGCCCTGGATCAGAAAGGTGGGACGCCTCACGATTGCCCACGGCCTTCGGGATCGACGGATCGGCGTTCACTATAGAGAGCAACGCGTGCAATGTAATGAGCATGTATGAAATGCGACCATATAAGAAAAATATGCTCCACAATACATGACAATATTTTTCCCAGATCACACTGTGCAAAACAAGAGTTTTCCCAGTGGTCTCACGACTTTCGAACATGGCATTGACTATTTGTGCTCTAACTAAGCTGAAATACATTTAATCAATAAATAAATTCTCAGAACGTACTTAGTGAGTTTCAACATTTTTAACAAGTAGTTCATGTTCCTACGAAGCCAACGCAACTGGTCTCATAAAGTTCGGAGTTCGTACGAATTAACTATGAATTTTACAAGCTACCAGCTTCCAAGAAAACATGATAACCGTCCTGCGACACTGCTACAGTGCTCGGGGTACCGGGGTGACCAGTGCTCGGGGTACCGGGATGAACCGTGCTCGGTGCTCGGGGTGAACAGTACCGGGGTGTACAGTACCGGGGAGTACAGTACCGGGGAGTACAGTACCGTGCTCGGTGCTCGGGGTGAACAGTACCGGGGAGTACTCGAGATGAACAGTGCCGGGTGCTCGGTGAACAGTACCCGGGAGTGCTCGGGATGAACCGTGCTGGGGTGCTCGGTGAACAGTACCCGGGAGTGCTCGGGTGCTCGGGGTGAACAGTATCCGGATTGCTCGGTGAACAGTACCCGGGAGTGGTCGGGATGTACCGTTCTCGGGTGCTCGGGGTGAACAGTATCCGAAGTGCTCGGGTGAACAGTTCTTGAGCACGGGGAACAGTCCCGGGGAAGTGCTCGGGTGCGCGGGTGAACAGTACCTGGAGTCGGTGAACAGTACCCGGTGCTGGGGTGAACAGTGCTCGGCGCTACAGTAAAAATCAGCCTCGTGTAGCTCTAGAACAGCAGCCATTACGAAGGGAAAAACTGGGCTAAACTAACCTGTGAGTCTCTCTAAATCAAAAGTAAAAATGCCTAGAAGGGTGTACAGGGTCTAGCCTTTGCTCAACCGTCTAGCAACATGATTCATAACTCAAATCCACATAAATCCTCATTTGTTCCCAGACTGAAGAACTTTAAGAACTTTGCAACCCTAGTTCCAAATTCAAAATCTATCCAACCAAAAATGAGCATACTTGCCATGGGAGCCTAGCAGACTCACCCAATGTCCTTTGCTGAGGTTGGTGACCGCCAGATGAAGGAGGAAACGACGGAAAATGGCTTGGAGAAGAGAGGAAAAACTGCTGCTTCCTTGCTTCACTCCGGGTCGATTCCAAGTCCGAGGCAAATTGGCGCCTCGGTATGTTGGCCCATTTCAGATTCTTGCTCGGCGTGGAGAGGTCGCGTACCAGTTGGACTTGCCTCCGTCTCTCTCCGCCGTACACAATGTGTTCCATGTGTCACAATTGAAGAAGTGTCTCCGAGTTCCGACGGAAGTCGTTGATGTTGCACCCCAAGAGTTGCAACCAGATTTGACATATTGTGAGCGACCAATCTGTATCTTGGGTGAAGCAAGGAAGCAGCAGTTTTTCCTCTCTTCTCCAAGCCATTTTTCGTCGTTTCCTCCTTCAACTGGCGGTCACCAACCTCAGCAAAGGACATTGGGTGAGTCTGCTAGGCTCCTATGGCAAGTATGCTCATTTTTGGTTGGATAGATCTTGAATCTGGAACTAGGGTTGCAAAGTTCTTAAAGTTCTTCAGTCTGAGAACAAGTGAGGATTTATGTGGATTTGAGTTAGGAATCATGTTGCTAGACGGTTGAGCAAAGGCTAGACCCTGTACACCCTTCTAGGCATTTTTACTTTTGATTTAGAGAGACTCCCAGATTAGTTTAGCCTAGTTTTTCCCTTCGTAATGGCTGCTGTTCTGGAGCTGAACGAGCTGATTTACTGTAGCGCCGAGTACTGTTCACCGAATCCAGGTACTGTTTACCCCGAGCACACGAGCGCTCCCCGAGTACTGTTCACCGAGCGCCCGAGAACTGTTCACCCCATCACTCCGGGTACTGTTCACCCGAGCACTCTCTCGGGTACTGTTTACCCGAGCACCGAGCATAGCCCACCCCGAGCACTCCCCGGGTACTGTTTACCGAGCACCCGAACACTGTTCACCCGGGCACTCCGGATACTGTTCAACCTGAGCACCCGAGCACGGTTCATCCCGAGCACTCCCGGGTACTGTTCACCGAGCGCGTTCATCCCGAGAACTCATGGGTACTGTTCACCGAGCCCCCGAGCACTGTTCACCCTAGTACCCCCGAGCACTGTAGCAGTGGTCGCAGGGCGGTTGTCAGGTTTTTTTGGAGCTGGTAGCTTGTAAAATTCATAGTTAATTCGTACGAACTCCAAACTTCATGAGACCAGTTGCGTTGGCTTTGTAGGAATATGAACTACATGTTAAAAATGTTGAAACTCATTAAGTACGTTCTGAAAATTTATTTATTGATTAAATGTATTTCAGCTTAGTTAGAGCACAAATAGTCAATGCCATGTTCGAAAGTCGTGAGACCACTGGTAAAACTCTTGTTTTGCACAGTGTGATCTGGGAAAAATATTGTCATGTATTGTGGAGCATATTTTTCTTGTATGGTCGCATTTCATATATGCTCATTACATTGCACGCGTTGCTCTCTATAGTGAACGCCGATCCGTCGATCCCGGAGGCCGTGGGCGATCGTGAGGCGTCCCACCTTTCTGATCCAGGGCAGCAAGGCAAGCATCGTTCATATTGCACCGTGTCTACTTGAAAATTTAATATGTTATCTACGCTTATGTATACATTGCATGTGTCGGGTACCGAGTTGGGTAGAACCTATGCCGATGCATTATCCCATTTCGGTCACGTGTCATGTGTTGTTCCTAGGAGCCTAGTGGTGTCGTCGCGGTCTAATTTTAGTTTGCTATGCTTAGTGGTACTTAGGCTTTCCGGTAGAAGTTGACGACGGCGTCCACCGTTGTCGCGAGCCTAGGGCTTATTACTTGTTCACACTTGCGGTTGTGTTGATGATGAGTCGGTTTGGTGAGCGGTGAGTTGAGACGAGGTGTGGGCGGTGTTAGGGGTGTCATCTGCTCACGAGGAGTCCTCAGGCAGTTCGGGGAGGGAACCCGGACACCGTAGACCGCTTGCACCGGTTAAGCACCGATCGTCGGTGTAGTCGGCTTTAGCACATACCTTACTCACCACATGCTGATATAATGGTAGGCGAGCCGATTACCTTCGCAGACGTGGTCATGTGGGCCTCGTCATAGACGGTGTGAGTCCGGTTTGAGTCCGGGCTTTTAGCGGTATTAGTTTGCTCGGAGAGTAGTTCTAATACCGTCGTGTCGAGCTATGGTTGATCCACATGGTTGGGCCTGGTTGGGAAAGGTTGTCACGGGTACCCCCTTGTGCGCATCTTAGCGGGTGGCACAAGCTGTATGGTCCCTGTGTCGTGTGGGTCCAGGAGTATCCCCCTGCAGGGTGTATAATCAGTTCGAACTACCGCGCTCTCGGTCATGAGCATCGCTATCGCTTATCTCCACCGAGCGATCATGTTTTGGTCGTAGAGTTTCGATGTGGGTTGTGGCATGGTTGGATTGGGGTGGTTTGGTCGGTATATGGTTGGTGGGTTGGTGGGAATGGTTTGCTTTTATACACTTGTTGTTCATATATCTGTTCTGATCAGTTGGTTGGCAGGGTTTGAGTCGGAGGTTGGTTAAGTCAGTTGCTTATACCTAGAGTCTAGGTTGCTTACCGCTTAATGAACTTAAACATATCTTAATCCTTGCTACAGCTTTAAATGCATGATCATTGGAGTCGAGAATATATATACTCATACTGTGTAAGACTTGCTAGTACCTTCGTACTAAGGGGTGATGCCCTTAAGTTGCTTTCAGGTTCACAGGTTGGCGAGGGAGAGGCAGTGTTCGGCTACTTTATGCCTGCCGATCAGGGTGGCGGGCAGGAGTAGCACCTTCTACTCCGAACTCTGGCGTTTTTGGTATGGAGCCTAAGGGCATACGGCTCCATACTCTTTTGTTGTATAGGTTTTTCTTCCGCTGCGTAGTTGTTGTTGTTCCTCTTTTGTTGTAAATTGTGGAAGCAGTTGCGTGTTTAACAATGGTTGAGCATTGCATCTTCGGCTTTGCATCGTCGGAAGGTAAGGTACGACGCTCGGTGGCGGTTAATCACCGAGGGCTCAGCCGGATGCGTGGCAGGGGCCCGGCATGTTCCGTACGGTGATCCGTACGGGAAGTGAATATGCTAGCAATGGCGTATGAACATCCACCATGCGATGGGAGACATGGTCGTCTACTCGTGTGGCGTTTACACGAGATGTCCCGTAGGGTCTACGGGAAGAGAATATGTCGTTGTCGACGTATGGATTGTCGCTTGTACGGCATGTGGTACAAGGGCCGTTCGTGCTCTTACTCTTTCTAGCGCGAAGGGTATGTTCTGGATGTTATAAACTGCCTGTGATTTTGATGCTTGCAGGTGCGGTTCTTATTTTGAGAAAGAAGTGGTAGCTAGGTTCGAGCATGCATCATTTCATGGCATTCATGCATGCATTCATATTTATACATGTATTACGGGATTCTAACAGTATATCCGGCGAATGCATTGTGCTAAGTCAGAATTTGACGTTTCCCCCTTTTGTTTTACATTTCAAGAATGGTTGTCACTCACCGTGGTGGGGAGGTTCCGGAGGGTTCCTGTCAGAACAACCCTCCTCCACCGCCGACCATGGCGGATGTGCTCATGCAGATCGAGCAGAACCACCAAGCGAATCACGCTCTCCTCCAGATGAACTAAGCGCTCCTGGAGGCTCTCGTGCGCAACGCGGCTCCCCATGGAGGAGGCGGGGCCATGCGCCGAGACGACTTCTCGGACTTTTTGCGGACTCAGCTGCCGGTCTTCTCGCGAGCTGAGGATCCTCTGGATGCTGATCACTGGCTCTGGACGATCGAGCAGAAGCTCGCCCTTCTTCGCTGTGAGGATCACGAGAAGGCGCTCTCCGCCGCCCATCAGCTTCAGGGCCCGGCGGGTGCATGGTGGTCCGGCTTTTTGGCCATGCACCCCGCCGATCACCGCGTGTCATGGGCGGAGTTTCGTGAGGCCTTCCGCTCGTTTCACATACCGAGTGGCCTCATGGAGGCTAAGAGGCGGGAGTTTGAGGACCTCAAGCAAGGAGGTCGGGCGGTGATGGAGTACGTGCAGGTGTTCAACCACCTTGCACAATATGCTACCGAGGAGGTCAGCACGGATGCGCGCAAGCAGCGCCGCTTTGTGAATGGCCTGAACTCGAAGATGCAGGACCGGTCGTCCGCGCATAGGTTCGCCGACTTCAACGAGTTGGTGAGCACGTCAATCACGGTGGAGCTCAAGTATAAGAGCCACCAAGAGGAGAAGAGGCGGAAGAGGGGTTCCTCGTCTTCTGTGGGTGGGAGCTCGCAGCGCGCCCGCACTGAGAGTCAGCCTCCACAGTCTCAGGTGCCGTCGGCTGGCTACTCACGACCGATGTGGTTTGTACCACGTCCTGCGTTCTCCGCCCCACAGGTGAACAGTGCCCGGGGTGAACAGTACTCGTCGCTACAGTAAAATCAGCCTCGTGCAGCTCCAGAACAGCAGACATTACGAAGGGAAAAACTGGGCTAAATTAACCTGGGAGCCTCTCTAAATCAAAAGTAAAAATGCCTAGAAGGGTGTACAGGGTCTAGCCTTTGCTCAACCGTTTAGCAACATGATTCTTAACTCAAATCTACATAAATCCTCACTTGTTCCCAGACTGAAGAACTTTAAGAACTTTGCAACCCTAGTTCCAGATTCAAGATCTATCCAACCAAAAATGAGCATACTTGCCATGGGAGCCTAGCAGACTCACCCAATGTCCTTTGCTGAGGTTGGTGACCGCCAGTTGAAGGAGGAAACGACGGAAAATGGCTTGGAGAAGAGAGGAAAAACTGCTGCTTCCTTGCTTCACCCAAAGAACACCAAACAAGTTCAGAACCAGCTCGAATTCCTTTGGGGAAACTGAAAATGAATTAGATGGACGAGTAGTCCTTGAGCTGGTGGTCACGCGAGTACCACATACGTACCTTGATCTTGCTCCTAGAGGTAGGGATCCCAAGGGGAAAAAGGGAGCCTAAGAGAGAGAGTGAGAGACAGCCAACTCCAACTTGCTTCCTCAAAAAGCCTTATATGGTGGAGTGGGTGAGGAGTACGTATGGACAAGTTTGAGGGGGAGAGAGAGAGCTGTTGCCCACTTATAGAGAGATATTTTCCATACAAATGGGCCCCATTCACCTAGAGGAAAAATCCAGACTTGCTTCTAGCTCCTTTATTTCTCTTAGTTTCCTTCTCCCACCTCATTGATCCAAAGTGAGGTGCTCCAGTGACCCAAACTGGAACATGAAGCTGAAATTGCATGCTTTTGGATTAAAACACACAATTACGGATTTCGGGATGTGACAGCGGCAACTCCAATTGATATGCAACCTCTCCACTCCGAGCTAGAATCTGAAATGGTTCAACATACCGAGGCGCCAGTTTGCCTCGGACTTGGAATCGACGAACGCCTTTGAGAGGTGAGACCTTCAGGTACACATGATCCCCCACCTCAAATGTGAGCTCCCGGCGACGTCGATCTGCATAGCTCTTCTGCCTAGACTGGGCCGTGAGAATACTCTTGCGGATATTCTGGATATGGTCTTCTGCCTCCTTGACCAAATCCGAACCTAGAAAAGCCCGCTCACCAGATTCGGACCAATTCAGCGGCGTACGGCACCTCCGACCATAAAGGGCCTCAAATGGCGCCATCTCTATACTAGCCTGGAAACTGTTGTTATACGAAAATTCCGCGAACGGCAGGCATATGTCCCACTTCTTCCCATAAGTGAGCACACAAGCACGGAGCATATCTTCGAGAATCTGATTTACCCTCTCCGTCTGACCATCCGTCTGCGGGTGATACGCCGTGCTGTGGAACAACTCGGTCTCCATAGCCTCCTGGAAATTTCTCCAGAAATGAGAAGTAAACTGTGTACCCCTATCAGAGATGATCTTCTTCAGCACCCCATGGAGGCAAACAATTCTAGTGAGGTACAATTCTGCATACTGCTTAGTAGAATAAGTGGTTCTGACAGGAAGGAAGTGTGAGGACTTTGTCAACCGGTCCACGATGACCCAAATAGAGTCATACCCACTCGAAGTCTTCGGTAAGCCGGTAATGAAATCCATCCCAACTTCCTCCCACTTCCAAGATGGAATGGGCAAAGGCTGGAGTGTGCCGGCAGGCTTGATGTGTTCAGCCTTCACCCTTCGGCAGACGTTGCACTCAGACACATACCTAGCAATCTCCCGCTTCATGCGAGTCCACCAGAAACGGGGTTTCAAATCCTGATACATCTTCGTACTGCCTGGGTGAATGGACAGCAACGAATCGTGAGCCTCATCAAGGATCTTCTTCCTCAGCGCCTCGACCCTCGGAACCACTAGATGGTTCCCAAACCAGATAACGCCCTGATCATCCTCAGTAAAGCACAAGGCCTGCCCGATCTTCCTCTTCTCTCGAATTCGGGCCGTACCCTTATCATCCCTCTGAGCAGCCTTAATTTCATTAATGAGCGTGGACTTGATTTCGAGATTTGCAATAAAACCGTCCGGCACCATATCAAGCCCAAGACGCCAGAAATCATCACACAACGTGGAATCCATCGGCGAGGCTACAAGACAGTGACAATGAGCCTTTCGACTCAAAGCATTGGCGACCACATTCGCCTTGCCAGGATGGTAGTGAACCTCCAGCTCGTAGTCTTTGATCAACTCAAGCCATCTACGCTGCCTCATGTTCAAATCCGCCTGCGTGAAAATGTACTTCAGGCTCTTGTGATCCGTGTAGATACGGCACAAGTTGCCCATCAAGTAGTGGCGCCACATCTTCAGAGCGTGCACGACAGCTGCAAGTTCAAGATCATGTGTCGGGTAGTTCTCCTCGTGACGCTTCAACTGTCGGGATGCATATGCAACGACTCGGTCCTCCTGCATCAAAAACACAGCCGAGACCGATGCCGGATGCGTCGCAATACACATCAAACCCTCTGGTCACATCAGGCTGAGCCAGCACTGGAGCGGTCGTGAGCAGCTTCTTCAACGTCTGGAAAGCAGACTCACAGGCCTCTGACCACTTAAACACGCTGCCTTGCTTCAACAACTCAGTCATCGGCTTCGCAACCTTGGAGAAGTTCTCAATGAATCGGCGGTAATAGCCCGCAAGTCCAAGAAAACTCCAGATCTCACTGACATTCTGGGGCTGAACCCAGTCGAGCACATCCTGCACCTTACTCGGGTCAACTGCCACCTCGTTCTCTGATAGAACATGTCCCAGAAAGGCCACCTCCCTGAGCCAGAACTCACACTTGCTGAACTTGGCGTACAGCTGATGCTCTCGGAGTCTGCCCAAAACAATACGGAGGTGCCCAATGTGTTCTTGTTCAGTCTTGGAGTATATCAGAATGTCTTCGATGAAAACCACGACAAACTTGTCCAACTCCTCCATGAATACCGAGTTCATGAGGTACATAAAGAAAGCCGGCGCATTAGTCAAGCCAAACGACATAACGGTGAACTCATACAAGCCGTATCGAGTAGAGAACGCTGTCTTTGGAATATCGTCTGGCCGAACCTTGATCTGGTGATAGCCCAGCCTCAAGTCAATCTTTGAGGAGACTCGGGCTCCAGTCAAATGATCAAACAAGATGTCAATCCTAGGAAGCGGATACACATTCTTCACCGTAACTGCATTCAGCGGACGGTAATCAACACACATCCGGAGAGTGTCATCCTTCTTCTTCACGAATAGAGCCGAGCATCCCCAAGGTGAGGAACTCGGATGAATGAAACCCTTCGCCAGCAGCTCCTGAATCTGCTTCTTCAGCTCAACTAGCTCAATTGGTGACATCTTGTACATCTTCTTCGAAACCGGGGCCCCACCGAGCACGAGATCAATAGAGAACTCCACTGCCCTGCCAGGCGGCATTCCAGGCAACTCATCCAGAAAGACATCCGGAAATTCCCACACCACAGGAATGGTCTTCATAATCCTGGTGGGGACAGCCTTTATGGCGAACAGGCAGGATTTGACACCCTCTAGCTTCAACTGGATCCGAATACCTGACAGACCATTGAGGGTGACGGTCCGCCGAGCACAGTCCAACACAGCCTTGTTCTTGGAGAGCCAATTCATTCCCAGAATAACATCAATTCCCTTCGAGTTCATCACTAACAGATTGACAAAGTAGGGCACTTCGTTGACTATTACCGCCGCTTTATTCACACACTGGTTGATTAGAACTTTGGCCCCCGGGGCGTCTATAAGATACAGCGTGTGGGTAGCACTGACTCTCAACCCACTCTTCCAAACATAATCCGAAGATATAAAGGAGTGAGAGGCTCCTGAATCAAACAAAACCACTGCAGAAAAGATGTCAGAGTTGAAACTCATATCCAACGTACCCATCAGGACGGTGTCACCCTCCTGAACCTCGTCGGCGGTAGTGTGGCGATCTCGACCACGCTTGGGAACGTGAGTCGCCTACGAAGACTGCGGTGCTGACTGAGCCGGCGGTGGTCGCGGGGCACTCACCGCGGCTCCCGGCCTCGGATACGGGCACTCCCTCGAGAAATGGCCGACGCGGCCGCAGTTGAAGCACGGACCGCCTGAGCCACCGGTCACGCTCACTTGGGAGCCGGCTGGTCGTGCAGCCTGCCCCTGTGGAGCGGAGAATGCAGGACGTGGTACAAACCACATCGGTCGTGGGTAGCCAGCCAACGGCACCTGAGACTGTGGAGGCTGACTCTCAGTGCGGGCGCGCTGCGAGCTCCCGCCCACGGAAGACGAGGAACCCCTCTTCCGCCTCTTCTCCTCTTGGTGGCTCTTATACTTGAGCTCCACCGTGATCGACGTGCTCACCAACTTGTTGAAGTCGGCAAACTTATGCGCGGACAACCGGTCCTGCATCTTCGAGTTCAGGCCATTCACGAAGCGGCGCTGCTTGCGCACATCCGTGCTGACCTCCTCGGTAGCGTATTGTGCAAGGTGGTTGAACACCTGCACGTACTCCATCACCGCCCGACCTCCTTGCTTGAGGTCCTCAAACTCCCGCCTCTTAGCCTCCATGAGGCCACTCGGTATGTGAAACGAGCGGAAGGCCTCACGAAACTCCGCCCATGACACGCGGTGATCGGCGGGGTGCATGGCCAAAAAGCCGGACCACCATGCACCCGCCGGGCCCTGAAGCTGATGGGCGGCGGAGAGCACCTTCTCGTGATCCTCACAGCGAAGAAGGGCGAGCTTCTGCTCGATCGTCCAGAGCCAGTGATCAGCATCCAGAGGATCCTCAGCTCGCGAGAAGACCGGCAGCTGAGTCCGCAAAAAGTCCGAGAAGTCGTCTCGGCGCATGGCCCCGCCTCCTCCATGGGGAGCCGCGTTGCGCACGAGAGCCTCCAGGAGCGCTTGGTTCATCTGGAGGAGAGCGTGATTCGCTTGGTGGTTCTGCTCGATCTGCATGAGCACATCCGCCATGGTCGGCGGTGGAGGAGGGTTGTTCTGACAGGAACCCTCCGGAACCTCCCCACCACGGTGAGTGACAACCATTCTTGAAATGTAAAACAAAAGGGGGAAACGTCAAATTCTGACTTAGCACAATGCATTCACCGGATATACTGTTAGAATCCCGTAATACATGAACAAGTATAAATGCATGCATGAATGCCATGAAATGATGCATGCTCAAACCTAGCTACCGCTTCTTTCTCAAAATAAGAACCGCACCTGCAAGCATCAAAATCACAGGCAGTATATAACATCCAGAACATACCCTTCGCGCTAGAAAGGGTAAGAGCGCGAATGGCCCTTGTACCACATGCCGTACAAGCGACAACCATACGTCGACAATGACGTATTCACTTCCCGTAGAACCTACGGGACATCTCGTGTAATCGCCACACGAGTAGATGACCATGTCTCCCATCGCATGGTGGATGTTCATACGCTATCGCTAGCGTATTCACTTCCCATACGGATCGCCGTACGGGACACGTCGGGCCCCTGCCTCGCATCCGGCTGAGCCCTCGGTGATTAACCGCCACCGAGCATCGTACCTTACCTTCCGACGATGCAAAGCCGAAGATGCAATGCTCAACATGAACCAATGCAGGGTCGAAAGCGAAACAATGTGGTATAAGACATATAAACGCCACTCATAATACGCATTTTAACTTAGGGGCATAAACGATAGCAGTTTAATACATATTAAATATGAAGAGGCGTAAACATAAATTGTGGGTTGTTTAGGTGGAGTTGTCGACTTACTAAACAATGCACTAATTATGTTTAGGCTACTAAATTAAACCAGGCTCTGATACCAAGCTGTGAAGAACCGTCCAAATAGTATTCTAATTAATCATCAGAAGGATCATTGTTCATAATCACAACCTTGACGATTAACCAGAATACCATTCCGGTAGTCCCGGCACGTGTTTTGTGCACAGGATCGGAACACATGCCTTCCAACTCAAATATCACAACACAGTTTAATAGAGAGCAAGTAATTAAGCTATATTACAATACTTAAACATGCAACTGCTTCCACAATTTACAACAAAAGAGGAACAACAACAACTACGCAGCGGAAGATAAACCTATACCCGAGTCACGATCACCACTGCGGGAACCTCCGGGGACAGCCTCGTTCGTCTCGTTCGCCGGGTCGAAGTTCCCTAAAAGAATCACGCGTGCAATGCAATGAATATGAATGTTATGAAATGAAGGATGCTCCATAGAATGCGATAATAGTGCAAATCGTCGGGGCACGAGTTCTAAAGCATCGAAGATTTTTCTTAAATGGGATTACTGCTAAACATTTGAACACTTCTAGGATTAATTAAGCTTAACCCTATATAGAATTGTAACAACACCTAACATGTGGGTGATTATTTTTGCTGGACAGGGAGTATTAAAACATGAATAACAAAATTGGACTCATCAATTTTGGAAATACCAAACTTTAACTATGAATTATCAAAGCCTAGACATATTTCATTAATTCAATAATTCACAGCACACATTTCTTGGCCACTGGTATTTTTAATGGATAGATCATGTCATAAAAAAACCAACAAAATTTGTTTCATGAATTTTGGAGCTCTACACAATTTCCTATGCATTTTTCAAGATTTCAGCCGATTTATCAACTCAACAGATATTCATTTCGCAATTTCTGAATTTCTCTAATATTCAAATGGGCCCACGCCTTTTTCTACCGGCATTGACCTAGCCAGAGCCACTGACCGTGGGCCCGGCTCCCTTGACCGAAGTCAAAATCAGCCCACGGCCGCTGCGCGCGCGCAACTGGCCGACGGCCGACGGCCCTTGTGGTGGCTGCCGGCGGCGAGCGGCAGCCTGAACAGCTCGGCCGAGGGCAGAAACGGCACTAGCGCGAGCACACGGTTACGGTGGGGCACACGTCGACGCCGGCGACGGCCGGAGCACGACTAGCGGCGGCGCACAGCGGAACAGGCACGGTGGCGGCTCGGTTTAGGCCGCCGGCGGCTAGACAGCGGCGTAATAAGCCCGGCCGAGCACACCTACGCGTTCTACGCGAGCACGTGGACCTAACGGCGTGCTTCCCGGCCGACGAGCTCGACGGCGGCACGGCTGGCGGCATGCGCGGGGAGGCGGCGGCGGTTCGACCACCGCGGACGCACGCGCCGGTGACGGGACGGAGGGAAAATAGCATGCGCATAAGGTGTACAGGAGCATGGGGAAGCTCACCGTGCAGCGGGTTGGGCCGGAGAAGTGAGGACGTGGCAGGTCGACGGAGGACGGCGGAGCTCGGTTGCCGCCGTTGGGGAAGAAAGCGCGGACGGCTCCAATCCGTGCGGGAAACGGCCGGGGAAGGAGGGGAAACGGCAGAGGAGGGCCTTGGCGACCTCCCTCGATGCTCCACCCTGCTCGGGCTCGGCGGAACACGCCGGTGGCGCGCGCTTTTGGCCGGCGGCCGCGGCTCTGCTCGCTCAGCGCTGCGCTGCTCTCTGTGCTCGCTGGTGCCGCGCGAGAGGGGAAAGAGAGAGGGAAAGCAGAGGCAGGGAGGGGAGGATAAGGATGCGGCGTCGTGTCCTGGTTTCCGGTGATGTGGCCTGGCCACCGAAGTCAACAAGGGCGGCGCCGCGTGCTCTGTGAGAGCGGGAGAAGGGGGAGCAACGAGCTGCGCGTGCGAAGGGGATGACAGGTGGGGCCGTGAACAGTGCTGGCAATGCAAAATATCCCCACTACTTTAGCCATCCATTTGAATGCCTTCCCAAGGTTCAAAATTGGTAAAACGAATTTTGTTTGAAACTAAAATTCATAAGGAACCCATTTGAACTTGTTTGACCCAGAATGCTTGAGCCAATTTTGAATAAAAATTGTTCAAAGATGCTACCTTTTCCAACTTGTGATAATTTTTATGCCTTCTAAATATTTTCCAAAAATTTGGGAAAATTCATTTATATTCTTCTCCTGTTATCTACTAATTTCTAAAATTATCACCAGCCCTATGTTCCATAGAAGTTTTGGGAGATGCTTCACAACGCATCAGTTAAACCTGGTTTAACCAAATTCGGTTTAATCCACATTGCATGTCTATACTGCCCAAAACAAAAACAAATGATGCTCATGATGCCCATTAGCACTTAATTACATGTTTAGAAACTCTGGGCAGTGACAACATCCAAGCTACCAAAGTACTTAGTGTGATTATTCAAGGCAATTAAACACAAGAGTAGTAAGTGATGAGTGCTTATAGGCCTAGAGAGAGTGTTGCCAGGTCATTGCTTCCTAGACAGTAAATCAGGAGGATCAGCCTGGGCCAGACCCCACATTTGACCTCGTGAGGGACTTTTTTGGGGGCGCACCGGACTACGACGTCCTCACACAGTCCTAGCTGCCCAGTGCTCCACTTCGGACATAGCACACCCAGGAGGAGGCCTCGACACCTTTGATCCCTACTAGGCCTACCAAGCAGGTTGGTCCACCCGATGCCTTGACCTACTCTAGGGGCCACGTGAGGGCGAACCAGTGGCAGCGGCACCGGGACCATGATGGTGGGACCGGCCGACGTCAGTGAGGGAGACAACAGTAGGATTGTACCTTTGCTTTTGTAACTTACATATGCATCTTCGATTAGCGAACTATTCTTACATATTCGGACGTGTCTACTCTCTATGATCTACTTACCATGTCATAACTGTATTTCTTGTTCCAATGTGACCGTACGCTAG
This sequence comes from Phragmites australis, assembly GCF_958298935.1. Classification (NCBI taxonomy): domain Eukaryota; kingdom Viridiplantae; phylum Streptophyta; class Magnoliopsida; order Poales; family Poaceae; genus Phragmites; species Phragmites australis. The sequence goes on from NC_084936.1 coordinate 2,667,936, forward strand.
TTGCATTTCTTAATCCAACGTGACCACACGCTACTTTCTATCATCCTTGGCTTTGTATGAACTGTTCACGATAGACTTAGAAAAGTATTTCTTACAAAGCTACTTATATATGAAGTGACCACTCGAAACCTCTGTCAGGAGTCTAGGTTTAGACAAGAAGTGACCACACAACTCAACTTTAACCATGAAATGACAACACCTCTGTCTTGGCGTAATCTGTAGACACGAAGTAACCACACGACTCAACTTTAACCATGAAATGACAACACCTCTGTCCTGGCGCAGACTGTAGACAAGAAGTGACCACACAGGAGAGCTTTAACCATAAATTAAATAAAACCATATGTATCTTGACACATGGAATCTCTGCCTAGCATCAATGCCACAACTGTTCCATTCTTGAACAGGGAATCCAATGCTCGAGCCTCTCGCCAAACCCATACACTCACTCCATGCACCTGCCCTCCGCCACCATAAATAACCCCACCTTCATCCATGGATACACCACTCATTTCTCATCCCTCTCAACTGCAATACCTTCCTTAGCTCCACCAAGCCCACCCAAGAAACATTGGGGGATTTTTCATCTCCCAGGGGTCAAACCTCCGATGTGCTTCTGTGACGACCTTTGTAGGCTTCGCGAGTCCCAGGACATCTCTTACACCTATGGCCTACGCTTCTTCATGTGTGCCAACTACCAATACGACAAGCCTTAACATGGACCGTATGAGTACCCACTAGTATAGCGACATAGATCAGTCATGTGGCACTTTCCACATCTTGTTCCCGATTTCATGCACTATTTTACTAATCTCTCATCTTGTTTTATTTGTTTAGTCTCCTCCACCTATCTGTGATTTCATTGAATGGCTCGATATTGAGCAAAATGAAGACCATAAGCGGTAGATCGATATGAACATGCGGTGGAGGAGGGAAGCTTACGCACGCTGGGAGTACGAGCAACAGCAAGAGGAACTATGGCTGAAGCGGCAGGAAGAGGAGCGCATGAGAAAGGCAATGTAGGACCATACCGCGGCTTAAGCTGAGAGGGCAAGGAAGCGGGAGAGGGTCCGTCGCGCTAAGGCGGCAGGTCCCGTTGCCTTGAGAAAGGACACAAAATTAGATTTTGCATCCTCCCTACAATACGTCACTAAAAAATTATTGATACAATTTTACATCAAATATCGACAAATTTACAATGATCCAGAATTTTCAAAATATCACTACTCCATGTTGCCATATTTGCCACTTTTTTACCATTCTGATCCAAAATTGCAACATATCAATTTCAAATATTTTTCACCAAACGAATGTGCACTATTTTTAATATTGAGCAATACAAACGTAAAATTAAAAAACAAACCAATTTTCACCATATCTCGGCCTACCCGCCCTCACAGAGAGCGATTACTCCCTACCCACCCTCTAAGAGGGCGGTTAGCCCCAGCCGCCCTTTTAGAGGGCGGTAAGGGGTGGCGCTGCCATCGTGACCCAAGACGGTAGACGCCTATTTCTACAAATTTTGACCCAAGAGTCTATTTATTTAAATATTTAATTGAAAAAATATAAAAATAAAAAAACTCCCTAGACTTGGATGGGGAGAAGCAACGAAGGCCCGATGAGCACGGGGACTTGGTGTCAGCAACAGAGACTCAGTCCTAGTAGCAGAACGAGCAACCAACGTCACTGGTCAACTTATTTGACTTTCACTACCACAAAACAGACTTTCCCCATGGGTTTCAAACCGCCACGAAAATAACGAAAACCACCACGAAAATTATTCCCGTGGGTCAACCGTCAGGCAAAATCACTCACGGAACTGACGCCACGGAAATATTTATTTCCTGGCGGGTGCCCGCCAGGAAATAATTTTGTGACAGGAATTCATGACGGTGATCCTCACGAAATATCCTGTGCCGTCAGATTTTCAAAGTCGGATTTGTGACGGCCAACCTACATGAAAATTCGACAGGAATATGATTCCTGGCGGTACAAAACCGCCAGGGTAATTGTTTATTTCCTGTGGGTTCCAAACCGCCAGGGAAATACATGTTTCCGTGTCCCATTTAAACCCTCAGGAAAAATATATGACCCGCCACAAAAAGTATTCGTTCCCTGTCCAGCTGCACCGCCAGGAAGAAGGCTCCTCACCCACAGGAAAATGTGTTTTCAAGTTAGAGCCACAAGGACACAGGAACAGTCACAGTACAATTTGCAAATACACCTCAGCCACAATCAACTCCAGCACACATGGACAGATATCATTCGAGCAAATTGTACACAAGAACAGCATGCACACTCATTCGAGCAACAGCCACAAATATATGTGTATATATATCCATTCCAAAGATATCATTTCAGCACATGTACACATCCACTCCAGCACCCAAAAGCACAGTAGCTATAGTTTAAGTCTACCAAAATATCAAAAGGTTCGTTGACTAAGTTAACCTGAAGCTAGTCACTAGTTACCAAAAGTACTCCTGGTGCATCTGTTCCGCCTGAACAAAAAAGAGGCCAAAAGCATCAGGTGCTTCATCCAGTTTGACATTCACCATCCATCGTATCCATAGTCATCACTATTGTATCCACCATCCATCTCATCGCGACCATACATGCCATCATAGCCCTCATCACCATAGACGTCATCGCTGCCCTCATCGTCACCATAGTCGTCCAGGTCATTGCCATTGCTGCGCATGTTGTCTGGGTCAGTGGCTGCATGTGATGAACCTGTCCCCTGCAAAAAGAACACAATGTCAATTTGAATTTTGTACATATGTGCTACTGCGGCATTATAGTATATGATACTAGTATAAGTCATAGTTCGAGATTCATAATTCAGGGAAAGTGCTGCGAGTCACTTTTCCTGGTCCCCAGCTAGTCTTTTCCTCATTCTGCATCTTCCAAGGAAGTTAGGATCAAAAGAAATGAAAAAAATAACAGACAATTTTTTGTTTAGCAAAAATAGCAAGATCAAAGGTTCCAGATAGGAATAACAAGCTAGCTAGCTGCTCGTGGAAATCTTTTAGTAAAAAAAAAAATCTAGCTTGGATTTCATCTAAGCTAATCTTGTGCATATAACAGCTAGACCTATTTCTTTAGCTTAACTTAGTGTTACAAACCCTAGTTCTCATTTTCCTCATGATGATGATCATACACATATACCCCTGTGGCTGTTCAAAAATCAAACTAAGATTAGGCATTTGATCATGGTGGTTTTGTGTTTGATATGCAGGGTACATGCATGACTCTCTCTTCTGATCCATGTATGCATTTGGATATGTGGGCACGATGGGAGTTTGGTAAGCATAAAGATATCATTTTTTTGTTGTGCATGTATTTATGAATATTCTGGGGGCTATTACCAGCAAATTACTAGGACTGTTCAAAGAGATAAATCTATTGACCGTAGAACTGCTAGCTGGATTGCATTCTGACCTGATGATGACGGACATCAATATTGGCTAGACGGTTTAGCAGATCAGCAGGTGGTTCTTTTCCAAAGTCCGCATAGAACCTCTGCAATTGAAAAGTAGGCAAATAACCAAAGTTGTACAAGACTAAAAAGATTGTTGGAAGCAAAGAAACAGATATTACCAGGATCAGCTCACGATTGACACTATTTTCCTCCATGAGGAGCACATTTGTCTGCCTCAGTTGCTCATTCGTCTCCTTCAATTGCTCATTTTCTTCGACTAGACTTCCATGAGCTATTTTGGATATGTGTCTATTATTGGATTTCACAGCTGCTAGAATGTCAGCCTTTTCTATAACATCATTGGCTATTGGTACACGGCCATGAGGCATGCCATGTCCTATGGAGTATAACACTTTCACATCCAATTCTTGTGAATTCTCATCTGTTTTTGCCCCCTTCTTTGTACTCATCCTAAAAACAAAATATCAAAATTACAAAGAATGGAAAAAACTCATCTAAAAAGAATACTAAGCATGAAGAATGTACCAATCGCTTTTGTGCTATCTGGCTGCGGATTGGAGCACTTTTTCCACTGCTGTCCACATTTTTCATCCCAGATTTCATTACAGCATATGTGTTTAGAGTGCCAGCCTTCTCATAGCCAAATTTATGTTCCTATAAGACCATCAAACAATAAATAAATTATAATGAACAAGATAGCCATATATTTTTAGAGGACAGAACAAACTCGTCATATAAAATGAATATTCATGCAATAGGCTAACATCTCAACTTAGCTTATAACTTCTGAGGGATAAAAGCCCATAAGTCACCACCACTGAGTTTAGCTTCTCTTTGGCAGCTTCAGACTAAACATACACCTATAAATAAGTTGATTCTTTGGCTCTAGCTTATTTCAATGATAGGTCTAAGCTGAAGCTACACTTGACATGCCTTAGTTATGTAGCTGTTGCCTAATTATCTCTGTAGTGTTTTCTTGCATTGACTTGATAATTTCTACTTTTGAAAAGTAAACAAGGACATGCTTACACTAAGAAGTACTGAAGTAGAGCATTGGATTTACTAAAATGTTGCATTTCTGAATGCAGATGCAACCTCTTAGAAGGGAACTAAGTTCCAGTGTGCGCCCTTTACATGAAACTTTTGTGGCTCTGGTCCGTGTTTTCGCCAAGAAGGATCTTTCCACCAGGGGCATGGAGATTCTTGCTGCTATGGAGAGAGATAAGTATGATATTCGCAAGGCTTGGCTAATTCTTGTAGGTTTGGAAATTGACTTCGTTGCATATTCAGTTTATTGGACAGATTATAGAGCGATTGAGCATGACAAGGAAAGCACAAGGATACTGCTACATATATATTCACCGACTAGGAAAGCACAAGGATTTCGTATCAGCAATTGTTGTGTCTCCTCCCATGGCCTTGAACCTCCTCTGTTCTGAGCAACATCTTCAGATTTCAATCTTGATGCTTGAGCTTTCATTCTCTTTTCCTTGTACTCATCAGTGGTCCAATAGTGGGAGAGTTTGGTCCAAACTTCCTTACTGCACCAATCAAACTTACAGGTTAAGTATTGTTCTTCTGTAAGTTCTATGGTCCGTGCTCGCTTGTCATCACAGTCCTCTTTCTTTTTGGAAAAGTACAATTTAACAGCATCCAAGCGGGCTTAATACATCATATCAAATACTCTTTTAACTAGATAGGTCTCTAAATTATGGTCAGCTTTTCTCATATCTTGTCGCCTAACCGAGAACAAACTCTGCACATGTGAAAACCAACTAAGTCAGATATGTCCACTCAAATTTCAGAACCCAAAAGATACAAGCTAGTTAGTTTTCTTACCCAGAATTCATACTTAACTAGTCTGGCATGTGATATTCCACGTTCATTCTTTTTCCAAAAATAATCGCTCCATGAAAATACCGGATGTGTATCAACAACTCTGCCTTCCTCATCATGGATCTGGATAATACCCGAGTATAACCGTTTGAGGATTACTCCAAGCTGTGAGCCATACTTGTAGTCTTTAGGATTGTAATTGGCATAGGTGAACTGACTGTTAGCATATAAACTTCAAATGTTAGTTTGCAATTTTAGCATATATATTCAGTGTGGAATATATATGTCCTGTTGTACCAGATACGTGAAATATAAAGCAGAATACACAAATTCAATTACCAGATACGTGAAATATAAAGCAGAATACACAAATTCAATTGACCACTGCAGCACTGCTACATGATTTATGGTTGGGAAAAACAATATATGACTAACTACCACAATATAAAAACAGCAACCCAGACACCCAGGTTATCGAGCACTTTGGCTCTTCACAATTAACAAGCATATTCACTCTTATCAAATTATTTCCTGTGTGCTCAAAGAATCAATCAATCCATGTTCTGCCAGGAAGGTACATATGAACTTGAAATTAAGCTATAAACATAATACTTCCATCGTATAAGTTCCCTTTTTCTGAAAAAGGAATAATCAAATTCTGGAACTTTGGTTCAAAGGAACAAAGACAATGAAGCTTAAGCTGTCCGAGAGTTGAGGCTGGCATCAAACATTAGTAAACTGGTCCTTAGAAAACAGTGCTCAGTTCATATTTAATTAAGAAATTCTCTAAAGAAGGAGGGGCCATGACCCATTCTGGTCCTTGAAAAGCTTAGCCCTTGCTCCAGCTAATGTTTATACTTACCTAGAACCCTTAGAAATTAGCTGAACCTTCCCATCACGTGAAGGTAATCTCAGTTGTGTCCTACACCTCTTCCCTCTCCCTCTTTTTGGAGGATCCTCGCTGGCCCGTGTAGTACCAATAGCACCATCATTTGAGTCATCACCACCAGCAGCACTACTCAATTGGGAGTTGGCACCATTAGTACCAACTCTTTGGGAGTCAACATTGTCAGCATCGCTCCTTTGGGAGCTCCCGCCAGTGGCTGCACGCAGGTTACCTGCAAGTTTTTGTGTCGAAGGCCCTGCATCTCCTGCATTACCAAAAAAATTATAAGCTCATTGCAAAAAAAAAAAAAGATTCAGGACATGTAAATTAATGCAATAGACAAATGGTAGTTCCACCTTTAACTATCGGCGAGTGCTTAGTCATTAGAATCTCGCACCATAAATTAATGCAATAGCCAAATTCATATATAGCATAAGAGTAATGTAAACTCCAGTAGATATGATCCCCACTCTCCCAATGAAACCCCAACATCTAGAACAAAGTGACCAAATCGAGGAATGACTTAACAACACTGAACTTCACTTAAATCATATGAGAAGTGACAAGAAACAGTAAGAGGCATAAACTTGGATGCTACAGAGATAGAAGGACATGTAAATAAAGCTTGGAGGAAATTTAGAGCATTACATACATACAACACAATTTTATTTCCATATAAGACAATATAAGTCAAAAATTATTTGGGTCATAAGGTGGGTGTTCAGGTTGATCATCTTGATCCTCTTCATCATCTTCATCGGTATCTTGATCAGTCATATCTTCTTCATCTGCCGCTTCAATATTCAATTTGGATAGAAATTTCAAATCCTCTAGATTCGTTATCTCATTTGAGACAGTTGAAATTATATTGTCTAGATCTATCCCTAAGTCAATGACAAAAGTTCCTGGCAGCTCATCCTCTTGATAGAATGATATTTCTTGTGTTGGCCCATTAGGAGGATTTGAATAATCAATGATGTCATTTGAAGGAATATAGCTGCGCGGAGAAACATGATATGCAATCCACCATTCCGTTAGATCTATTTTGGCCGTACATGCGTAAGGCAAGTAATAAACCTGTTTAACTTGACTTGCCATAACAAATGGTTCAAACACTGAAAGTCTAGAAGTATGCTTAATCTCCACCAACCCTAACTTCTCAGTACGCCTAGCTCCATTTGATGTTGGATCAAACCAATAACAATCAAATAAAACCATCTCTAGTTGCAAGCCTCCTTCCCATTTTATTCTTATGATGTCCTTAATAACACCATAATACTCCAACTCATTGTTGTTATTATCAAGACAAGATACACAAACAGCACTATTAACCGTTGTTAACATTGATTTAGTTCTCTCATATGCCTCTGAATGAAATCTATACCCATTCACGTCATAGCATCCATAGCTGGTTACTATTCTGCAAAATCCATAAGATATTTCATGCAAGACATTATCAACACTACATAACTTCATGCACTGCAAGTTCAAAATAGTATGATATGTTAGTTCTTAGAGTATTCAAATGGCTACATTACTTTAATGTGAAATTTTTTAGCAACATACTTGTTCTTTGAACCAATCGAAAAAATTAGACCCGTATTTCCCACGGCTATTCTTCCACCCATGCAACCATAAGTCACGAAGCTGCTCAGGTTTTGCTTTAATTCGGCTCTTCCATTGTTCCTTCTCAAATTTTCTAAGGGAACAAAGTAAGTTAGCATGCTGCCAATAAATTATATGGAAAATAAATTAGAGTTTGTAGATTCAAAGTGTGCATACTTGAAGAATTTGTCCATCTCTGGCATGTTTGTCAAAATATATAGAAAAGCAACCTCATACTCTTCCGTTGAGAGCTCACGAACACCACGAGGGCTAATGCACCGACCAGGGCATTGAAAGATTTCAAGGTTGCATGAACTTTGGAAGGTAGAAGCACCATCATCATATCAAGGAATCTTATTTCTAATTGACCAAGCTTGGGGCTTAAAAAAGAGAGAAAGGTAATTTGTGGCCTCTTCAACTAATTCAGCCTCAACAATGCAACCCTCAACACGAGCTTTATTTCGTACTTTCTTTCTAAGCTTTTGGATTTCCCTGCATGAACCAAACAAAGAATGACGAGAAGAATAGTATACCATAAAACATAGTATACTGTTTCTATTTTTACCTCCCATATGGATAGTTCCAACGGGATTGGACATGTCCTCCAAGTCGAGCCTCACGAGAAAGATGAATGATTAGATGTTGCATAGGGTTGAAGAACCCAGGAGGAAATATCTTCTCCATTTTGCAGAGAAGAACAACAATTTGTTGTTCTAGCGAGCATATGGTATCCTTGCTCAACTCTTTGGCACACAATTGCCGGTAGAAGAAGCTAAGTTCAGCCAAACAGACCCATATGTTTTCCGGAAGAAAACCACGAAATGCAACGGGAAGTAAACGTTCCATGAAGATGTGGTAATCATGGCTCTTTAGGCCAAAGATCTTCTTTTGCAACAAGTTAACCCCCTTCCTAATATTGGCTGCATAGCCATCAGGAAACTTGAGTTCTTCAAACCATTTAAGAATTTTTGGCTTGTCATTCTTATCAATGACAAATGGGGCCCGTGGCTTGTCCCACTTGCCATTTTCCTTCAGCTTCAAATGCAGTGCTGGACGATTGCATATCTCGGCTAAATCTTGCCTCGCCTTCGCATTGTCTTTAGTCTTATCGGGTATGTCAAAGCATGTGTTCCATATAGCTTTAGCCACATTTTTCTCATTGTGCATCACATCAATGTTGTGTGGCAACAGCAATTTATGAAAGTATGGAAGCTGCCAAAAACAACTAACATGGGTCCAATTGTGCACTTTACCAAAGTTTCTTGTGTCACCTACGAGTGTATTCATTTGTGCAAATATTTTCTCCCCTGATAAATGCCTTGGAGCCTCATCAAGCACCACTGTGTTCTTACAGAACGCATTAGCTTGAAATCTGAATTCATGACCTCTAGGTAAGAAGCGCTATGGCAATCAAACCAGCAAGCCTTATGACCATAACGCAGTTTGAATGCTATACTATCACACAAGCATACTGGGCACGCAAACTTACCATGAGTGCTCATCCAGCAAAGTTACCATAAGCAGGGAAATCATGAACTGACCACAGATAGGCGGCTCGCATTGTAAAGTTTTGCTTGAGTGAAGCATCCCATGTTTTTACCCCCTCCCACAACCTCATTAGTTCATCAACTAAAGGTTGCATTAGAACGTTTAGTTTCTTTCCAGGGTGTTCAGGACCCGGGACTACAAGGGTAAGAAATATGTACTCTGACTTCATAATCGTGCTTGGTGGAAAATTCAATAGAGTAACAAACACTGGCCAGCAAGAGTATGGAGCTGCATTCAAACTGAAGGGCGTGAAACCATCTGTTGCAAAAGCAAGCCGCACATTTCTACAGTCACTAGCGAAGTCTGGAAAGTCTTCATCAAATTATTGCCATGCTTCTCCGTCACATGGGTGCACCATCTTACCAAATGTGGACCGCTTGTGAGACTGCATTAGCTTTGCCGTCTCCGTATGTGCATATAACCTTTGTAGCCTATCTGTGATGGGAAGGTACCGCAACACTTTATGTGGGACTCGATTATGGCCTTCCTCATAACGAGAGGTATCACAAACATCACACTTGTCTTTATTTTCATTATCTTTATAGTAAAGCATGCATTTGTTATAACAGACATCAATTTTGATATATATCATACCAAGGCCCTCTAAGAGTTTCTTTAACTGGTAGAAGTCCTTAAGCAACTTAGATTCCAGAGGCAAAAGTTCATGGATTAAATTCAAGTTCGCTTCAAAGTGTGCAATTGACATGTTGTATTATGATTTCAAAGCGAGCAAGCGTGCTACAGCAGACAGAGATGAGTGTGTTGTGTTCTCATGGACTGATTGATCAGCACTAGCAACCATCCTATAAAAGGCTCAAGCAAACTTTATTGGCTCCTCATCGATTGGCGGTGAATGGTTGCCGCTAAATTCAACCAACATATCATCCATGCGGTTAGTTTCTCCAAATCCTTCATCATGTCCACCTTCAAAATGACTATCAACAAGTCTCTCAACATGTACTGTCAATGTTGCATAGTCATCCTTAAACCCAAATTTACACAAGTATATCTCTATCGTAAACCTTTTATGCATAACAAAGTTTCAGCACATACTGTATGGACACCTAATGGTTCCACCTACAACCAGATTAAGCATAGAGAATGCACGATCTAAGAATTGGTTGGTGTTTTCAATCCAATCATTAGACGGAGCCTGCCCACGAGACCAACCAGCATACATCCACTCACGGTCTGCCATTACTTTATTCTGTTTAAAAAAAAGATGAGCAATATCATTCACTCATGTTGTCTGATTGCTCAAATAATTACAGCTAATGGCATGACACATGAAAAAAAATTCATATGAACAAACATCACCTTATCAAAAAATTTCTATCTAACACAAGTACTGAACAAGTATATGTTCTGTACATATGAACAACCGTATAAAAAAATTCATATGAACAAGCATCAACTTGTGGAAAAATTGCTACTCTAACACAAGTTAATATTGCAACTTGCAATGCAGATCACTGGATAAGAACTAGAAAATAGCGCGCCATTGGCGCACCGTATGGCTCGTCGCTAAGGCAGGAATATGATTGGTCCAAATAGTGCAATGAGTTAGTTAGCAAAAGTAGTGCAATGAATGATAATGCGCTGCAAAAAGATGAAAGTGATTTGAAACAGAAACTAAACACCAAATCTTTAGAGGACGCAAAACAACCATGGTTCGAGGAGCTGTTTTGTTAAGCTCTTATCTGATTGATATTGTAGACGGTCAACGCGAATTAAGCTATTATCTCAATTCCACGAATAAAAGAATTTATTGCAGATGATGATACTCCTTGTCAACGGAGTGCTGCCAATGACTCTTCAATTGGCCTATGCCTCCGTGGACTATTCATCTTGTTTTCCCTGTACTCCTTGATGTCTTCTGCGGTCTAGCAAGCATATACCAATCAGCATGTACACATTTTATTTCTCAAGGATTCTTTCACTATTTGGTCAAACTATGTACAGGAGAGATGGAAAGTACCTGGTGATCTACATAGGCTAGCCCTTTCCGTATTAACTGAACAGCATGCTCATACAAAGCTTGGAAATAGTCACGCGTGTATGTTACTTTGTACGGCTCCCATCTCATCCAATGGACAATTTCCTGAATGTGGTCTATGTATTCTTTTCTTTCAGCTTCTGGATTTGTGTCATCAAACCTGTTATTCAAATACATGTCACAAAATGGTAACACAAAAGAACTGAAGTAGCAGCAAATTCTTAGAAATCCAATTCGGCAAAAAAAATCCAAATAAAATCCAGGAAAAAGGAATGCTGAAAAATCCAATTGTTTAGGCTGCTAGAGCAGCAGCAACTATTATGAAAAATTCAGAGATCATGATGGAGACATCATATATAGGCATTTTCAACAACTACATTCAGTCACATTGTGTTACTTTGTAATTAACTGCTGAAGCAGTTGATTGACATCTCTAAAAAAGGACATTGAGGAATCAAATTGAACTGATCTAATCTATTTAAACCATATGACTTCAGCGACTGGCGGAACCCCAATATTTTCAGCACTGAAGGCAGTAAGAAAACACATAAATATATAATGCAATATTTCATATAGGTGGAAGTTTGATTGTTTCGTTTGGAGCAAAGTTATACATACAGGAAAGCTAATAAAATCCCATATAAATTATTCATTGGGATCAAGTAGGATACAGTATACAGGTAAGAGATCATATCAAGAATAAAGTGACAATGCAACAAAGGGATATACCTGTATTGAACCATCTCCTATGGCACCCACAATTCGCATTGGTCTTGCTAGCTTAGGTTTGATGACCTATTTATAAAGTATAAACACCAAGCTTCAACTATCCAGAGTTCAAATGATAGAAGCTTTGTTCATTCCAATAGGAAAATGATGAACTCCAAGCAATCGCATACTAAAAGAAAGCAATTACAGTGCATTCTAGGGCCGCCTGATATTACTTCATAGAAACAACGCATTAATGTCTGACAAAGACATAATAGATTAAACTACCTACTTTTGACTTTTAAACTCCGACACATCCCACCCACCACCTGTAAGCCCGCAAATGTGACCCTTTGTATTCTTCAGATCACGAATATACATATCACCCTTAACAAACTCGCCTAGCGTAAGCCCTTCCTGGTCATATATTTGATTTGAAGCTTAAATGTCAATAACAATTTTTGAAGCTTATTGGGAAATTCTGTAAGATTACAAAAGTAGAATACCTTGGCCTAAGCTGAACCTGTAACACATAAGAATCGATCTGACGTTGGACTCGAACTTAGGCTATGAACTTGATGGCCCTCAAAGGGTTCTAATTGCCTGAATGATTGCAGCTTTGAATTCATACCTTGGAAATCATACATACGCACTGTATAGTCATAGCTACCAGAGAGCACTCTGGATCCTGCATGGTCAACAGCAAGGGCTGAGACAACCTGCAAAGAAAATAGCATGGTTATTAACCAGCAAAAATACATGTACTGTGGAGAGACTCAGATATTAATGCTAAGAAGCAATCACTTGCAGCTTGGAAAATGGTTTGTAGACCTAAGAATGAAGCTGCACTTGGTGTAATCAAGCTCAGTGTACAAAATGATGTCTTCTGCTTAAGATTTGGACAAATTTTTTAATAAGCATAAACTTCCTTGGGCCAAACTCATTTGGGAAAATTATTATGCCAATGGCTAGCTTCCTGGCATGGGACAAAGGGGATCATTCTGGTGGAGAAGTATAATTCATCTATTAGATACTTTCAAAGGAATTGCAACAGTTCAAATAGGCAATGGAGAAACAATCCACAAACAATGTGGATTCCACATTATAATTTTGGATATTCTACTGAACACAACCTTTGAAAGGACATGACAGCGATTCATAAGAATATGAGTACTGGAAGGCTAATTATACATCTTACAGAGTAGCCAGAAACTAAGTTCAAGAAAATGCATGACATATATCAAGTTATTCATATAAAAAGAAGTAGCAGTCTATCCAATACTGGCACAATTAGAGAAAAAATTCATCAAGGTATACTGCACGTAGCTTTTAGTACTATCATCAAGATATGTTTATAGCAACAATTGTCAATAAAGAAACAGCAGTGGAATAGAAGGACTATTGCATTTGAACATAAACAGAATTAGAAAATTATGCCATGCGGTTAAGAAAATTAAACCTTATGAACATAGAGTAGACAGAACTCATTGAAAAACATGGAGTAGAAAGCAAAGCTTTTGAATCAGATACCTGTGTCACATTTGAGAGAGCCTGCCGGAAGTACTCGGTGAAGTGGAACAGTTTTTGTCATTCTTGGCACTGTATAGCTTACATGGTTTTTGATCCACCGTTTAATCAACAATGCTATGACCACAGGTGTAAGGCAAGTATTTTATCTTGTATGCATAAAGGTTTGAAACAGTTACATAACAGCTACTATTTTCAGGCTCCACATGGAGCAAATACCAGCCCGTCCAATCATGTCTACAATGCAAAAATGGTGTTCTGGTGTTGGGATAATCCCAAAAAAATTTTGACATAAGGTGGTAATACTTCCACCCTTTATCAATAAGTCCAGAGTGACTGCAAGCTGACAAAAGAGCAGTAAAAGTGTTTTTTGTGGTTTTCATTCTAGAATCATTCATCTTCCAGAAAAGTTCTATAGATTTGAACCCATGGCCATGGAATACAAAAGCTGATATCATGGAGTTCCGGCCAGCAATTGATTTTTCAGCAGGAGCTTTGAATACTCTGACAGCAATGTCCAGTCTTCCACACTTGCAGTACATATCAACAAGTGATGCTGAAATAAAAAGATAATTTTGCAGACCAGACCTGACGACATGCCCATGTATGCTCTTTCCCTATCTAATATTTCCAAGTCGAGTGCAAGCACAGATAACATCGACTATAGATATTTTATTAGATGCACAATCCTCCATCTTCTGATAGAACTGCAATGCTCTCCAGCCTTTGTTATTCTGCGCGAAACCAGATATCATACAATTCCAGGAGCACAAATTTCTCAGACCAAGCAAACAGGGAGCCGCCCATACGGATCCGCAAAAACGTAGTTCAAAAATCCCCAAATCAAAATGCAAAACCCTGTACGAATCGATCAAAACAGATTTCCACCCGGTGCGCTCACCTTGGGGAGGCACAAGCATTGAGCACGAGCACGAAAGTGTGGCTGGTCGGCGCCATGCACTCCATCAGCTTGAACAGCCGCAACGCCTCGTCTCCAAGCCCGTTCACGGAGTAGCCGTCGATCATGATATGCCATGAGTCCATGTTCCGTTCAGGCCTATTGTCGAACGTCCTGCGGGCATGGGGCATAGCGGCGCACTTGGCGTACATCTCGAGCAGCTCGTTGTTGACCTTGAGTGCGCCACGGAAGGGAGAGCGGAGGAAGAAGTTGTGCACCTTCCTCAGCTCCTCGAGCAGCTTGTTGTCGGGGGCATTACCTCGCATGTGCTCGCCCGCAGTGAGGGAGACGTGTGCGAGCTGGGGAAGGAGGGCTGCAGCGGAGGCCGATGGGATATGGATCCGGCGCGCCGACGGAGGTACCTGCCAGCAATTACCTTTGCGCGGCGGCGCTGCGGGGGGACGCCTTGTACTCGCCGGTCCTGGTGGCGGCGCCCGCAAACGCCGAGCCGGCACCGTGGGCGGAGGAGCCGGGGTAGGCGCGCTTGGAGGTGGCGGTAGTCTTGGCGGGGGGGGCGGTAGGGGGCCGAGGGAGAGAGCAGCGGCGACGTCCTCAGAGCAGTCGCGGTCGGGGCACTCGGGGCCCGGGAGGCCGAGGCGGAGGGTGAGGCGAGGGATGGGGGAGGAAGAGGTCGGTATCCTTTTGCCGCCAAGGAGGAAGGAGAGCACTGGAGAGGCGGCCGGGCGAGCGGAGAAGTTTGTCGAAGCCTCCGGAAGCCTGTGACACGGTGCGGGGCGAACAGACCGTATCGGATGATTCTGATCTGCTGATGAAGTAATCCGATGGTTCACGATCAAAAACCGACGTGAACATCACCAGAAGCGACGAACGCGCCCGCATTTAGATTGTTAGAGATGTGTTCAATGGGACACTTAATATGAGAAGTAACATCAGCTCACTACTGCACATTATTAATTTCACAAATAATGAAATCAGCGATCTAACATAGACCTAAGTTTTTCAAAAATAGGGTAGGAGCTTTGCTATTCATTAAAGAAGAATAGAGTGTTACGACAAAAGATACCGCTCTCACCAAGCCGGCAGCAAACGGCCACTAAATTACCATTGAATTCACTATGAACCGAAGATAACCTAATTTCAGTTATACCTTCACATGGGGAGTGTGCTTTGTACTGGTTACCATTAATAGACAAGTTCAAGTAGAGAACAGAATGATAGAATCTAAGTGCAGATACTGACGTTTTTATGATAGAACCTAATTTCAGTTATACCTCCTCTCGTTCAGCTTTATGAGTTTTCTTTGGATCATTTTCCTGAGATCTTTGGTCAAGAGACCTGCAGCCAAAAAACTGTCAGAAAACAGAAGTGAAATGTAGCGGCAATAAAAATGGGTACACTGAGTGAGGAGGTGCACTACTAGAGGAAATAAACTTGAGAAAATAATAGACAACAAGAGGATTCAGATTTCAGAATAATATGAAGGTGAAAATGTACAAATAGCCCAACTTAGAGTCACTGAAAAATCCTAAGACTAGGTAACTCTGAACACTGACAGTTATCTGAATATCAAATTAGAATAGGACATGTTCAGAACTTTTTTTAGTTTGTCAACTAAATTGAATTGAAGTTTAAAACAGTAGCAACCTAGGGGTTATAGACATGATTTTTATGTGGCAACCATTAAACTTCATACAAAAGGTGCCTAACTGCTAACCTCTATGATTACTATGGTCCTAGAGGTCATACCACAGGTCATGAACTACACCTTGTTTTCATTCGTTACCTGAATTGGATTGGAGGTGCAGACGGTGCAGTGGCCTCCTCGCCTGGCCTCGTCCGGCGTCCATGCAGCAGGCTCCTCGCGCGGCCTCCTCCAGCATCAGTGCAGCTGCCACCTCGTGCGTCCTTGTCCGGCGTTGGTGAAGCGGTCTGGATCGGTGCAGCTGCCTCCCCCAAGGTCGATGTAGGGCTCCAAGGATGATGCAGTGATGGGACGAAGGAGATCGGGAGGAGGCGGGTGATTTGGGGGCACCACGACGATGGATTTGGACGGGCAGCGGCGCAGGGGCTTGAACGGGACGGGGCCGGCGCAAATTCGGCAGCTGGACGGAGGGGGGTTGAAAGCACAGGGGGGGCGAAGGCTGGAGAGGCGGCGGCGGGGGCTAGAGAGGTGGGTCGCGTTTGGGGCTGGAGAGGCGGCGGTGGGGGTTGGAGAGGTCGATGGCGGGGGGGGGGGCTGGAGAGGCGGCAGCTGGGGCTGGAGAGGCAGCGGCGGGGCGCGTTTGTGCTGGACACGCGGCGGTGGGGGCTGGAGAGGTGGGTGGCGGGGGGGGGGGGCTGGAGGGTCGCGTTTAGGGTTGGACACAGGTGATTTTTTTTTTGAGAGGGGACCAGGTGGTGTCAATTAACGCGCGCGATGTTGAAAAAGTAACGCGCCAGCGGAGACTTACGCGCAGGAAACTAATTTTCCTAGAAGTGCACTAAGACCCGCCGTGAAAAAGTGTTTTCGTGGGGGTTTAACGCTCCCCGCCACGAAAATACATGTTTTTTATGAGGGTTTTCAATTCCTCTCACGAAAAATTTATCACCCTCACGAAAGATCCGTTTTGTGGTAGTGTTTGAGTACATGAGTAAACTCATCTTCTATGCGGATCAGTGATACACATTTTTTGTTGACAGCTAATCTAAGATTTCTCCAGCAAGTCAAGAAGAGGATCAATGCATATAGAGATCATTTGCTAATCGACTAATCACTGAAAAATTAGTAAGATTGCAGGTAGTATGAATCGTTAGAACAGATTGGGATGATAGAGTCATTGTATTAAGCTTAGCCTCTCTTCCTAAACTTATCATTTGCGTTGTCAGAGCATGGACACTAGTGCCTAATGGAATCCATTATTTGATTTAAGCACACCATCTGTATCATACATAATAATTCAAGCAAACAACCAATGAATGGTTTGGCAGTTCCTCTGATCTAAAAAATCTATCACTTCAATTTACACAAGTAACCCTCAAGCTCAGATATACATGTAACCATATACAATCAGACCCAAAACCAAAGAAAAGCAACACTACTGCCAATTTAACTTGCAAACAGTCGAACCATACCATGTTTTCATAGCAACCATCATCAAATCAAAATGTGGCTGTAAGAACACATCCAATTGCCTCTAGAAAATAGGAAAAACATCACAAACAAAAATTACCTTGAAGATGTCAAAAAAACCAGCAGTGATAACTTTTTCTGCAGTAGTGTGCAAAATAGTTCAAGTTTCGGTCATTTTTCTACATACTAGAAGGTGTCGTATTCCACATCTCAAACTTCCATCTTACAAATCCGCAACCATATTATTGTTCTTTTTGACCATGTCCTTGTCCTTTTGCACCATATCTTGAAGCTTCTGCCTATAATGCCTCCACACTAGCCAGCTTGTTGTAACCCTTTGTGAGATCATGTGTAATGAAAAATTGGTTTATTGATGAAATTGGTATATCAAAGTGGTTTAGCATAATGGTGTAAGGATTATATGTATGAGTTGCTAAGATGTTACTTGGATAGTGTTAATGATTCGTGAACAACCGATCTAACAAACTATTGAAGAGGTACGAGATACTTCGAGTAGATGAATCATAGGAGAACACACATGAGATTTTATACAGGTTCGGCCTCCTTGAGGATAATAACCCTATATCCTGTTTGTCTTGTATTAATCTGAGCTTGTTATAAGGGGGTATGTGGCTAGCCTATATGGATCAAAACCTAGTCGATGACTTACTTGCTCGACTTCGGGTGTCTTCTAGATTGTCAAAAGATTTGAGTGACTTCTTCGACTTCTAATGGCTATTGTCTTCTGTAGGGGGTGTCATATATCTTCTTGAGTCTTTGTTCCAGTTCTTGGAGACAAACATTCATGTTTATGGGATACCCTGAGTACTTACAGGTAGTTCCTTTTATCTAGAGATCTCTTTCCTGGAGATAGAGATATGCCTCAAGAATTACAGGAACCCATAAGGTGCCTAGATATGGTAATTGTCTAGCATTCATCATCAAGCCCCCCCCCCCAGTACATGAAATGAGGCTTTGATAGATCAAGTACATGGCCAGTAAAGATAAGCTTTTTATCCGACCGTGTCATCGAGTAAAACTTAGGTTTCCAATTATGATGAAACATCTAATCGTGTTTTCTAGGTCCTCAGATTACCTACTTAGGATTCTGAACACCTTCAAGTTCTCAAGTAAGTCCCTAAGAAGGTGTTCCGTCCGGGTAGGTTTTCTAATTGGTCCAAAAATATCATCCCATCCTTACAAAGGTATGAGGTAGATAAGACTCGTCACTGGCTAGGATTGAAAGTTGAATTGTCGCAGTAGAAATTTTGCATAGTGGTGAAAAAGATTCTCTGTCACGAGCACGAAAGAGTTGTTGTACCGTCTTTTCGATTGTACCTCATGCACTGAAAAATCTAGCGGATAAACGACTGTGCCGGTGATTGCCTCGATGACTGCACGTTTCTTAGGCATCCATGGCTCATAATGTGGCTGCACCCATAATTAATGTTTGGAGATGAAGCAATGCTCCACTTGAACCGTTGGCCTATAGAAACCTCCAGGTACTGGAGCCCAGTTGCATCAAACCTGAATCTGATCATGGAACCTCCTCCTTCACCTGAATACACACCTTATTCTCCTGATTATTCCGCATCTTCCCCCCAAGTACTCTCCCTTTCCCCTTTTGTCGTCTCCCATGAATCTGGTTTGGTGGTGGAGGTTATCGACGTCTCCTCTGATGAGGAGGCTGAAGAGAGGGTGGCAACCTGTAGTGTCCCTATTAAAGATGGGCAAGCCCTCGGTGTCTCCAGTCCAAGATTAGGTGGATTGAGACTTCTTGGAGGCAGAAATAGAGGAAGAGGAGGAGGAGGCTGAGGCAGAGAAATGGGAGGCATTTGGCATCATCTCTGTTAAATAAGGTAAGATGCCAGGCACTTCATCATCTCTGTCCTCGTGTTATTCTGGTGAGGATAGCCAGAGTAGAGACATTGACATTGAAGGAAGGGAGTCAATGCCTCTCCCAAACCCATCATCGTCGGAGATATCGATGATCGGGTGGTGACATCAGCGAGCTCAGTGGGGAGCTGGAACGTCGATGACCCCATCCTCTCTGTTGACATCGATGGTTTGAGAGAGTCAAGGAAGTCACTCCTTCCTCTTTGAGTATATCTTTTAGGACTTCTTGTAATCCTCTTTCCCCTAGATTATCTGTAAAAGAGCTCAACATCTTGTTAAATGAAAGGTTCCTATTTCTACTGCAATGCCTGTGTATGACTGTGAATCTTCTCATGAATGCAAGGGAAGTTCAAACAAGTCTTCGGCCTTTGTTTCTTCCTAGTAACTTAGGGGGGTTTTGGGATTTCTTATCAGAATGTTCATCGTGATCACCTTAGGTCAGACTCTGAAAATGTCTTAGCTCTTAGGCACTCGGGGACATGATAAGGTTTTCTGAGGTTTCTAAAGATATTTGTTCACGTGAAGCCCTCCCCCCCCCCCCCCACTGATTACTGGAGAAGGATTCTTGATGGCTAGTCTTAGAATCCCAAGTGCGTGTATGGGCGTAAGTTCCCAAACAATGGCTTATCTCGGTTTTTTAAGGCATCATTTCGAACTATATAAAAGACATATATTGATAATATGACAATTACTATTCACAAAATATATCCTAAATACTTACATAGAACTTGCGAAGCTAGCCAATATTCCAAGAATTATTAAGGACTTGACAATCCTCCATAGCTAACCTATAGGACCCTGATCACTTAGATTTGACCACCCTATAGGGACTTTCCCACCTCAGAGGTAGCTTGTTGCTAATTTTCTAGCTCTGTACAAGTCGTAGGATCAGATCTTCGAGTTTGATAGATCTTTTGTGGATGTTTTGCTCATGGTAACACTAGAGAGCTTGCTGGTACCGCTCTGATCTTATCAACACTTGTGTCCTTTCTTCT
The DNA here is from genome assembly GCF_958298935.1 of Phragmites australis. Lineage (NCBI taxonomy): Eukaryota > Viridiplantae > Streptophyta > Magnoliopsida > Poales > Poaceae > Phragmites > Phragmites australis. Next base: position 2,688,403 of record NC_084936.1, read on the forward strand.
TCGAGAACATTGAGGTCATCCTATCTTCTCAGGATTTCATCCTTGTCGGCGTACAATTCGACTTAGGGAGATTTGATCTTTAGTTCATAGAGCAACATTGCTTTGACCCCATAGACTAGGAAGAAAGGTGTTTCATTTGTTGCCCGGCTGGATGTTGTTCGAAGTGCCCAAAGTACGTTAGGCAAGTCGAAAGCCCAAGCTTTAGCGTAGGCAGATAAGCGATTAAAGACGTAGGTTTTGATTCCTTGAAGTACTAGATTGTTTACTCTCTTGACCTATCCATTACTTTGTGGATGTGCCACGAACACAAAGCAGACTGTAGTGCCTAGTTCTTCATAGTAATCGATGAACATTGAGCTATAGAACTGGGTGTTGTACATCGAGCCTTGTCATGACACTTTCATGATGAATTTCTTGGCAGCCGCTGAAGTTATTTTTCCATTTGGCTCATCTTCAATACAATTGGTGAAGGTATCAATTGCGACGAATAGGAACTTGAAGCCTTCGGGCGCTACTGGTAAGAGCCCAAGAATATCTAACCACCAAGTTGTGAATGGCCACGACAATGGGATCGTTTGTAGGGTCTGAGTGGGTTGATGTACTCATTTACTATGAAATTGACAGCTCGTACACTTTTTTACTAACTCGCTTGCATCATAGAGAGCCGTAGGCCAATAGAAACCTTATCTAAATGTCTTTCTGACTAGGGTTCAGAAGGAAGCGTGAGCTCCACACACTCCTTGAGTAGTTCTCTACCCTCTTCTGAGAGATGTATTTCATGATTACTCCATTAGCACCTCTTCGACGAGAAATTTGCTCAGTTAGTGTATCGTCCTAAGGCACAACTCGATCTTGAATGTACTTGCAGATTGAGTCCACCCATGAAACTTCACTTTCCAGTTGAGCCATGAGTTCCCTTGTGACCCCTTTTGGAGCATCGGCCCCCTGGTGAGTCCCCGAGCTGGTTATAGGTCTCGTAGATCACCACTCCTTTGGTTGTGTCCTTTGATGATTTCATAGATTGCTTCGAGAGTTTCTCTATGAAAATCTCTGGTTGTCCTGGAGATCATGAGGATGCTAAGTAGGCAAGACTATCGGTGAGGCGGTTGTCCTTTCTTGGGATATACTTGACCTCGACTCTGACGAAATTCTATTCCAGTTTCCTCACCTCCATGAGGTATACTCCTTGCTAACTTGCTTCACTACCAACTGTGAATCCACTTTCACAAGTAGGCAGTGGATGCCAAGAGCAGAAGCTACTTATGAGTAGACCCTCATATTCGGCTACATTAGTCGTGGCTAGAAAATCGATCTACAAAGTGTATTGTAGGTTTTCTCCCATTAGAGAGATCAATATAATCCCAGCCCCTCCATCTTAAAGTGTGAGTGATCCATTGAAAAATAGTTTCCATACATCCGATAAGTGGTTGTGGTCATCCTGGGGTTGATCGGGTTTTGTCCATTTGACCATGAAATCAGCGAGTAATTGCAACTTGATTGTTGTTCGAGGCATGAAATAGATATCGAATTCTCTGAGTTCAATGGACCACTTGGTGATTTGGCCAATTGCATATCTGTTGTGCAGGATCTCGCTGAGTGGGAACATTTATGGTACAATAATCATGTGAGTCTGGAAGTAATGTCGCAATTTGTGAGAGGCCATTAGTACAACATATAATAGCTTTTGCACCTGCGGATAGCGTTCTTTAGGACTGTGGAGCACTTCATTGATGTAGTATACCAATCGCTGGCTTTTCACTCATTTGTCATGTGCTTCTCTTTCCACCACCAATGCACCACTTACAGCACGTGTTCCAGCCATGATGTATAAGAGCATATCTTCATTAGGGTTCGGAGTGATTAGCATAGGGGGGAAGAAATATACCTTTTCAAATATTTCAATGCCTCTCTTGACCATTCAAACTTGTCATGTTGTCCTAGTATCTTGAAGAACGGAAGTCCTCAATCTCCAAGTTGGGAGATAAAACGGCTAAGGGCTGCCATGCATCAGGTTAGTCTTTGAACTTCTCGCACTGACTTGGGAGGTTGAATCTATTCAATAGCTTTGATCTTCTCAGGATTGACTTTGATTCCTCGGTAGGACACCATGTAACTGAGTAGTTTCCCCACGTCGACTCTAAACGCACACTTCTCCGGGTTCAGCGTGACTCAATTCTTGCGCAGATTGTTGAACGTTTCTTGTAGGTTGGAGATAAGATCTTCCTTCTTTTTGGTTTTGACAATGAAATCATCGACGTAGGCCTTGACATTCCAGCCGATCTAACCATGGAGAGTTATCAGCATTTCCGGTTGGTATGGTACCAACATTCTTCAATTTGAAGGGCATCTTAACATAGCAATAGACTCCAAACAGAAGGATAGTAGGCATCGAGAAGGCTTAGATAGTCATAGCTAGAGGTTGAGTCAACTATCTGATCTATTCGTGGCTGAGGAAAAGCATCCTTAGGGTAGACTTTGTTGAGATTCGTGAAGTCAACACACATTCGCCATTGCTGTTTGATTTTTTTTTTTTTACCATGATGAGGTTTGTGAACCACTCGGGGTGATCCACCTGAATAAGACCTGCCTTGGCGAGCCTTTCTATTTCCTTTTTATTGGCTTCTTTTCGGTCAGACATAAACCGTCAGAGTTTCTTCTTGACTGGCTTTGCATTAGGTCGGATAGCTAGTTTGTGCTCAACCACCTCCCTAGGGATCTCGGGCATGCTTGGCAGTTGCAAGGCAAACACATCGGTGTTTTCCTAAAGGAAGGTGATGAGCATGAGTTCCTATTTGAGATCCAGGTTGGAGTTGATCGGAACAGTCTTGGATGGCTGTGTTGTGTCCAGAGGAACTGCTTTGACCATGGGACTTCACGACAGCCTTAGGCTTCGAGTTTTTCGTCTCTTTGTTAGATTGATGCTGTGTGGCCATATCCAGATTCTGCTTGTTATATCATAGGCCTGCTTTTGGGCAGCCTAGGACAATGATGACTCCCTTGGGTCCCGGGATCTTTACACACTGATAAGCATAATGTGTGGCTGCCATAAATTTGGTGAGACTAGGTCTTTTCAAGATGGCATTGTATGTCATCTCAAAATCGACCATGTCGAACAGAATCTTTTCTATCCAAAAGTTTTCATGCTTCTCGAAGGTAACAGGAGGTGATATCTGGCTAATGGGGGTGGCCGAAGATCTGGGTAGTATATCGTAGAAGGCTTGAGTAACAGGCTTGATAGTAGACCGGGTGATCTGCATCCCTTTGAGTGCATTAGCGAAGATGATGTTCAGGGAACTCCCTCCATCGATAAGAACTTAGGTAACTCTATAGTTATTTATCGTAGGCTTGACCACTATAGAGAAGTGTCCTGGTCATACAAAGTTATCAAGGCAATCTTTTTGGCCGAATGCGATCTCAATGTTTGACCAGTTAACGACCTGACAACCCTTGGGGATGGTGGCTAAGATTTCTCGGACCACTATCTTGTACTGTCTTTTGGACTCATAGGATGTAGAACCACTGATCATGTGGTCAATCGTCCTCTCGTCTAGTTGAAAAGACATTGGATCTGTGTCGTCCTCACTGCCGTTGAAGCTAGAATCCCTACTCTAAGTAACGATTTGGGTCTTCTTTCCTTTGATTCCTTTCTCGACCTTCGCCGGGCCATCTTCTTCTACAAGTGGCACTTGCAGATACTGTGGTTGTCAGTCTAGTGATGGTCACACTAAGACTTACTATCGCGTTTGCCAGAACCTGTTTTAGAGCTCTTGCCTTGAGAAGAACCAAGACACTTGTCAGGACGGGTGTTAGGAAGATCTACAAAAACTTTCTCAAAATTATTTTTCTTGCCCTTACCTCCCTTGACGTTCTTCTTTCACTTGGCCTTGACCCTATCACTCTCGTGTCTGGGTTGAGGGCATTTGATGCCCTGAGTCTTCTCCTTAAAAAAAGAAGCGCGTCTTCAGCCTTGTTAGGCTCATTGATGATTTTCATGAGCTCCTTGAATGTCTTAGGCTCGTGAATGGTGCTGTCTTCAATGCATCTCTGGCATTTGACCCCCCTGAGTAAATGCTTGTATGACGTTGTATTCACCGACCTTATGGATTTTTATTCGGATATTGTTGAAGCAGCGTACGAACTCATGCAAGGTTTTGTTCCCTGTCTACTCATAATGGCAGGGATCATTTTTCATGTTGGGGCGAACGTATGTATCTTGGAAGTTGGCTCAGAATACATCATAAAGCTGCTCCCACAAGTAGATTATTCTCGGTTGTAGGTTGGTCAACCATGTCCTTCAAGGGCAATACGAAGATAATTCACCATTACCTTCTCATCTATCACACCTAGTTTTAACGGATAAAACCAGATACGGTTTATATGTGTCCAGGATGTTCAACACACATAAGGACGTCATAGGTGAAGTAACAAAAGTAACACTTTTATTAAATAAATGTAAGCTCTTATAACAATTGACATATATTATATTCTATGTAGATATCTACAGCGGAACAGAAGCACTGGTACCCAATAACACCACAGGCAACCGACCGGGAGACACACGCCTAGAACGTCACAACCTCGTCTTGATAGTCTTCAACATCTTCACTTACTGAGCAACATCACACATGTCACATAGCATAGGAAAATTAGCAAGTGTGAGCACATGACACGCTCAGCAAGTGTGAAAAAGATAATGATATGTAGACTTATAACAAAAATAGGCTAACACATGATATATTTGCGTAAATATGAGTAATGAAAGATATTTGGACTCAAAAAACATTAAACGATTTTAAGTGAATGTAACCCATACAGTTCAACACCTAGCATACAAGACTCCCCACCTTGCATACCATAACTGCCTAGTATTCACTGTACTATAACCAAAACCACAACCAAACCCCTAACCACAACTCACTAATCATGTGAGGATCCAAGTCTCCCATAACCACGGGCACGGTTGTTATAACAGTTTTTACACTCTGTAGAGGTTGTCCAACTTTCCCCACGAGTCAGTGAATTCTATGTTGCCGTGTTCGCGAAACACTTAACACATGCCAGTGGTATGCCGCTAAGAAATCACTGAATGACATTTTCCACTAATCAGAGCCTAATCCAGTATGCATCTGCCCACTAGGTTACATCGCTAGGGTTTACGCGAGTCTAACTCCTACCCAGAAGCCCTCTTTTTCGCTGACCATAAGTTCATTAATCAAGTATATGACACTTCTCAACATCCTAAAAGCATGGCTAAGCAATCTACCCACCAAAAATACCTAACCATAAACCATCTAGGTTCCAAGGGATGATAAGGGAAAATCTAGAGAAAACCCTAACATAGGTGACTACCCATTATATTGACAGACACTGTATGCAATTTTGTAAAACAAAACAAATTAAATCATAGGTTGAAGATGATCAAGGATACTTACCTTTTACTCAATGCTGCTTAGTGTTGACGAAATCTTGGTCTTGAAGTCCCTTGAACTCCTCCAGAACGTTATCGACTAATCGTGAGAACTACCGACAAACAACACAAAGTAAAACACTAAGAACAACATACCAAACATCATTAAAATACTTTAAAAACACTATGGTTGGATAGGTATGATTTTAGAAACATTTAGATGCAAGAATCGTCTAAATCGGAGTTAAGATGAAAACAAAACAGCTTTTGGGAGATGGATTAGACTGAAAAGGAAAAACTGATTTACGAGAACTATCTTCGTATGGGAAAAAGGCTTTATTGCATAATCACTGTGTAAGGCTTGACAACGTCATTACGCAAGATTCAAGGAGTGTAGGGCAGACCATACTTCGCTGACTAGGCTAAGGAGAATGATGTGGTGCTAACTTGGCATGCTATACAAGTATCGTCTTGGATTAAAGAAGGGATACGCTGAGATCTAGTCTTGACCACCCATGATGGATCAAAAAGGCTGGAGGTTGCGCTTCTAGGTTAAGGATACTACCGGCAACTCTGCATAGCGGCGGCGGCTTGGGTTTCGTCGGAGATGGCGATTGGACACGTGGGCACTGACATCGATGTTGGGCTTCGATGGTGTTTCAGTGAAATGAGTGAAATGAGGGAAGCATGACTTAGAATGCAGAAAGATTAACTCAGTGGTATGGTTGGTTTTGGAGGGGGTCATCCGAGGTAGCGGGAAAACATTGATGACTGCGAACAGATGCAACAACGAAGACGCTCGCGTTCCAAGAGATTGGCTATGAAATTTGAGAAACCGTTTGAATAGAGACGTTCATATAGCCTGGTAACACAATGCTATAATATGGGTTTGGGTAGACAATCCACTGAGAGGTAGAACAATCAGCGGAGATGAGATGGATGATGGTTGCAACATGTTGTGGTTGGCAATCGTGTTCCGGTCGTTTTGCTGCACAAACGGGGATGGGCTCCTAAGGTCAAGTATAAGACTCGATGGGACATGCCGTGACGTGGTTGGTGCATCCATACGGCTTTCAGATTGATAGGGAACGCTGATGCAAATCCGATGCGCACGCAGAACGCGTTCAGAAACCGGACAACGGGCATGCTGACCTTGATTATGGTGGTTTGGTTGTCTACTGGCTGACTAGGTTGGTGAGAGTGTGGGAAATATCATGGTTCATGCGCTAGTGAAAGGGCATGACGATTTGACTTCTGGTCGGTCGGAAACGTCGATGCCAATCGGCGATGGCACGCTGTCTACAATGGCGATGAACGTGGCATTGTAGATCGGGCTTTAGCAAGGACTAGGGCTTTTCTAGGGACTTAGTATGATTGTAAAAAAGCACTAAGGGAGGAGAAGAAAATGTCGTCACCTTGCTTTGATGGTTGAGGAATGAGGATTCGCGGAGATGATGACATAGCACATCACGGGCGGCGGCGGCTCCGGCAAGCGGCAATGCATAGACAGGGAAGTAGCGGTGTCTAGGGCTTGGGGTGTGGAATATGGGTAGGAGAGGGCATGCAACTTATATTTATAGTGCTAGGGGCGGCTAGTTGAGGTGGAGTCGAAGCTGGACACGAGTCGGATTCGAGTTCGAGTCGGTTATGATTTCCTTTTTCCCAGCTCTCTATTCTAAGGATGATATCTTTACCGTACAGACTCTAAATTGGACGTTTATAGACTCTAAATTATAGTACTCGAAAATATCTACAACTTTGGTATTCATTGGAACTTCTGAAAATGACATCTTTACTTTAAAAAAATACACCGCAAGATAAACTATATGAACTCAGACTTATCTACGCAGTACTGATTTCGGGGGCCATAAATCCTAGCTCCATTATCCAAGGGGACTTCCATAGGTGCAAAATCGAAGCTCTTGACGAGACCTACAACTTTAGTATTGTTAAGATTTGCATTTGACGCTGTTTTGAACTTTGAAACTTCATGGGAAGATGAGGTTGTCTAGGACTCCCCAAAAATTTGCATATTTTATGGATCCTTTTTGTTGGGCCTTCTAGATGACTTAGCTAAGAGTTTGGACTTGATTAAGATTGAGCCCAAAGACATATTAGGTATATCTAGGGTTTAGAAAAGAAATTTTTGAAGAGAAATTTGAATAGGGTTTGAATTTGAATTGAGCTTTGAGTGAATTGGAGAGAAACAAAAAAAATGAGGGTGAACAAGAATAGGAGTAGATAAGAAATTTGAATTTGGATTTGGGTAGAATTTGAGAAATAGGAGAGATTGGTTTTAAACAAGGATTTGGATAAGATTTGAATTGAACTAGAGAAGGATGAGGTATAATCAAGGATTAAATAAATGATGAATTCAAAGATTTTGAATTCCAACCATTAAGATCTTTAACTAATTTACTACTGAGTTTTGTAAAAATCTTTTCAAAATCTTTTTCACTCAAAACACCAAAGAGAAAGAAAAGGAAAATGAACTCTAATAAATTTACCTAGCTCCTAATAAAACTCAGCATGCAATGCACACAAAATAATAACCTATTTTGATTGATTGTTTATTAAAATAGGTTTTGAACCTATTCTACTAGTGAAGCTATTCAATAATCTTGAAAACTTTTAAAAAGTTGTAAATTCTAAAAATCAAGGTGTTACAAATCTACCTCCCTTAAAAGAATCTCGCCCTCGAGATTCAGGCAGATCGTAAACGAGATAAGGGATCTTGATCTTCAAGTTTTCTTCTCAAAATTGTTTTTTTCTTCTCAGTGTTAATCTCATTGCCCTGATATACTCTGCTCACTTTGCTTTTGATGGCTTTCACAACTGTCTCAACAAATCTTGATTGATTAACCTGAGTATGTTGGATTTTCTCGGATATTCTATTCCTGGTATCTTAAACGGTTGTAGTTGTCTCTGATGTACTATTCTAGCTTTTTTGACATGTGTCTTATAGGACCATATACTTTGCTACACCACTCTTATTTCCATACTATCGATAACAATCCTTGAGATCATGATATATCTTAGTGCTTTCTGATTCCTGAGAATTCCATATATTTAGCACTCCTAATAAGTTTCCTTTATTATTATTTTTTAATGATCTTCTCATCTGTTGATTGACCTTAGCGGACCTTCTTATCCTTGAAGATTTAGTAAGGCCTATCCTAATTCAGAGGAAAGAGTACTTGTTCTTAGCAATCATTTCTGTGGTCGGAGTGCAGCTTCTGGGTACTGTCCTTTCTTTAGCACACTTTATTACCGCATTACCTTTGCTGACTAGCCATTTCCAATATCTGTTTTTAGGTTCTAGAACCAAGAGATTAGTTAGGAAGACTACCCCCTTAAAAAGGAGCGGACTTCCCTGACTTATATTTCCAGTTCTTGAGAAGTAGACAGACATGTAGCCTTTGACATGGAATATATCACTCTTTTTTTTGTGCCTACTGGGCTTCTGTGAGCCTAATGAGATCTCATCGATCTTGGCTATCTTGAGATACAACTTGAAAGTCGTGACAGCCTGAATGTTGAACTGAGATCTTCATATGGGATTTGGGGTTGATCACGTTTCATGCGGGGTGCTCCATGGGACATCTTTTGATCCAGCACGTAGGTTCTCCATAGTGGACACACACCTTCTTATTGTCAGGTACAAGGATCCTCTGGGGACATCGATTACCATGGTGTCTTTCTTCTTCACAGTAAAAACATACATTCCTTGTAGGGGTACTCTGTAAATTTTCTCTTGACCTGTGAAACTTCCTTTTTGACAGAACAAAGTGCTTGTTCTGGACTGGACGTAGCCAAGAATTGTTGTTTGCTTCATGGTCTTCAAAGGTTTTCTTCCTCTTCTTGTTGTTGCCTTGCTTTCCATGCTCGTCTTCTGCACCCAGAGCTTCGACGATCTGTAGTAGACTTTCTATATTCTGAGTCATGCCTTGAAGGATCTGAGTCTGTGTCTCCAAAAATTGTTCCTTGTTGAATTGAGGAGGCATCTATTGAATGTTGTTGTTATTGTTGTTGGTACCTTTACCAAGCTGATCTTTCTTTGTGTTCACCATCTGATTGGAATTGAGGCGGAAGGTTTGGCAAGAAAAGAAGGGACTAGAAGGATAAAACCCAACTATACTATTAACTATAGAAATATATAATGAATGCTGCTGTTACCAGATGCTAAAGCATCCCACAACGTATGCCAGCACTCAAACAGAAAATACAAATCACACAAGGCACATAACACAAACACACACTACCAACAGTGCTCTAACATTTCCAAAGATTAGGGAAAATTCTCCTTCCGCCTCAATCGGAGTAATCAGGACGGTTCAACAACTAAAAGTTTGAAAGGTGTGTTGAAAATTTATTTTTCACAATAGATTGAAATGGGTAAGTAGAGAGAGAAATTGAGAGGTCAAAAAAGCAGGGGATGGTTTTTTTTTCCAAAATAGACTTTTAGAATATGACCTGATGGCATGATCATTCTATATAGACTTGCGTCTTACGGTCAGTATGGCTCTGATACCACCTCTGTCACACCCGATTTTAACGGGCAAAACTAGATGCGGCTTATGTGTACCCAGGATGTTCAACACACACAAGAAGGTCACAGGTGAAGTAACAAAAGCAATACTTTTATTAAATAAACGTAAACTGTTACAACAATGGACATATATTGTCTTCTATGTAGATATCTACAGCGAAATAGAAGCATTGATGCCCAACAACACCGCAGGCAACCGACTGAGAGACACGCACCTAGAACGTCACAACATTGTCTTGATAGTCTTCAACATTTTCACTTATTGAGCACCACCACACATGTCGTATGGTATAGGAAAAATAGCAAGTGTGAGCACATGACGTGCTCAGCAAATATGAAAAAGATAATGATATGTAGGTTTATAACAAGAATAGGCTAACACATGGTATATTTGTGTAAATACGAGTAATTAAAAGATATTTGGACTCAAAAAGTATTAAACAATTAGTAAGTGAATGCAACCTATACAGCCCAACACCTAGCATACAAGGCTCCCCACCTTGCATACCATAACCGTCTAGTACTCCCTATACTATAACCAAAACCACAACCAAACCTATAACCACAACACACTAATCATGTGAGGATCCAAATCTCCTATAACTGCGGGCACGGCTGTTATTACAGTTTTTACACCCTGTAGAAGTTATCTAGCTTACCCCACGAGTCAGTGAATTCTATGTTGCCATATTTACGAAACACTTAACACACACCAGTGGTATGCCGCCAAGAAATAACTGAATGATATTTTCCACTAACTAGAGCCTAGTCCAGTATGCATTTGCCCACTAGGTTTCACCGTCAGGGTTTACATGAGTCTAACTCGTACTCAGAAGCCCCCTTTCGTGCTGATAAAACACACACTAGATAGATTCTAACTAGTATGTCACACCTTACCCATATCAGTATCGTGGTTGGTACGTTACTTCTTGGGTTATCGCTCCATGAACCGGTCCTTACTTAGGTTACTTGACCAAACACTAAACCATGCTAACCACCAAAACCACTTTGCTCAAGGCCTAAGGTTCCATGTTGCTAAACCATTAACACATTAACGACCATTGTTGCATAAGTTCATTAATCAAGTATATGACACCTCTCAACATCCTAAAAGCATGGCTAAGCAATTTACCCACCAAAGATACCTAACCATAAACCATCTAGGTTCCAATGGATGATAAGGGAAAATCTAGGAAAAACCCTAACATAGGTGACTACCTATTATGTTGACAGACACTGCATGCAATTTTGTAAAACAAAACAGTTTAAATCATAGGTTGAAGATGATCAAGGATATTTACCTTTTACCCAATGCTGCTCAATGTTGGCGAAATCTTTGTCTTGAAGTCCCTTGAACTGCTCCAGAATGTTATCAACTAATTGCGAGAACTACTGATAAACAATACAAAGGAAAACACTAAGAAAAACATAACAAACATCATTAAAACATTTTAAAAATACTATGTTTGGATAGGTATGATTTTAGAAACATTTAGACGCAAGAATCGTCTAAATCGGAATTAAGATGAAAAGAGAACAACTTTTGGGAGATGGATTAGACTAAGAAGGAAAAACTGATTTACGTAACTATCTTCTTATGGGAAAAGGCTTTATTGTACAATCACTACGTAAGGCTTGACAACGTCATTACGCAAGATTCAAGGAGTGTAGGGCAGACCAGACTTCGTTGACTAGGCTAAGGAAAATGATGTGGTGCTGACTTGGCATGCTATGCAAGTACCGTCTTGGATTAAAGAAATGATATGCTGAGATCTAGTCTCGACCACCCATGATGGATCAAAAAGGCTGGAGGTTGCGCTTCTAGGTTAAGGATACTGCCGACGACTCTGCGTAGCGGCGGCGGCTTGGGTCTTGTCGGAGATGGCGAATGGGCACGTGACCACTGACATCGATGTCGGACTTCAATGGAGTTTCAGTGAAGCAAGGGAAGCATGGAGTAGAACACGGAAAGACTAACTCAGCGGTATGGTTATTTTTGGAGGGGGTCATCCAAGGTAGCGGCAAAACATCGATGACTATTGCTAGGTTTGGTGGTGACCACGAACAGACACAACAACGAAGACGCTCGCGTTCCAGGAGATTGACTATGAAATTTAAGAAACAATTTGAATAGAAACGTTCATATAGCCTGGGAACACAATGCTATAGTATGGGTTTGGGTAGATAATCCACTGAGAGGAAAAACGATCAGCGGAGATGAGATGAGTGATGGTTGCAACATGCTGTGGTTAGCAATCTTGTTCCGGTCGTGTCGTTGTACAAACAGGGATGGGCTCCAAGGGTCAAGTGTAAGACTCGATGGGACATGTCATGATGTGGTTGGTGCATCCATACAGCTTTCGGATTGATGGGGAACACTGATGCAAATTCAGTGCGCGCGCAGAATGCGTCCAGAAACCAAATAGTGGGCATTTCGACCTTGATTCCGTTGGTTTGGGTGCTCTACTGGCCGATTAGGTTGGTGAGGGCGTGGGGAACATCATGGGTCATGTGCTAGTGAAAGGGCATGGCCATTTGACTTCTGGTTGGTCGGGAACGTCGATGCCAATCGGAATGGCACAACTGTCCGCGATGGCGACGATGGTCGAGGAATGAGAATTTGTGGAGACGATGACGTAGCACATCACGGGCGACGGCGGCTCAGGTGTACGACAGTGTACGGACAAGGCAGCAGCGATGTCTAGGGCTTGGGGGCGTGGAATAGGGGTAAGAGAGGGTGTGTGACTCATATTTATAGTGCTAGGGGCGGCTAGTTGAGGTCGAGTCCAAGCTGGACCCGAATCGGATTCGAGTTCGAGTCGGTTAGGATTTCTTTTTTTGCATCTCTCTATTCTGAGGATGATATCTTCACCTTTCGGACTTCAAATTGGAGATTTCTAGACTCTAAATTATAATACTCGAATAGATCTACAACTTTAGTATTCATTGGAACTTCTAAAAATGCCATCTTAATTTTCAAAGATGCACCACAACATAAACTGTTTGAACTCCAACTTATCTATGTAGCACTGATTTTGGGGGCCATAACTCCTAGCTCCATTATCCAAGGGGACTTTCATAGGTTCAAATCGAAGCTCTCGACGAGATCTACAACTTTGGTATTGTTAAGATTTGCATTTGAGGCTGTTTTGAACTTCGAAACTTCATGGGAAGATGAGGCTGTCTATGACTCTATGAAATTTTGCAGATTTTGTGGATCCTTTTTGTTGGGCCTTCTAGATGACTTGGCTAAGAGTTTGGACTTGACTAAGATTGAGCCCAAAGACACTTTAGGTATATCTAGGGTTTAGAAAAGAAACTTTTGCAGAGAAATTTGAATAGGGTTTGAATTTGAATTGAGCTTGAAGTGAATTTGAGAGAAACAAAAAAAGAGGTTGAACAAGAATAGGAGTAGATAAGGAATTTGAATTTGGATTTGGGTAGAATTTGAGAAAGAGGGGAGATTGGCTTTAAACAAAGATTTGGATAAGATTTGAATTGAATTAGAGAAGGATCAGGTATAATTAAGGATTAAATAGATGATGAATTCAAAGATTTTGAATTTCAACCATTAAGATCCTTAACTAATTTACTATTGAGTTTTGTAAAAACCTTTTCAAAATCTTTTTCACTCAAAACACCAAAGAGGAAGAAAAAGAAAAAGAACTCTAATGCATTTACCTTTCTCCTAACAAAATTCAGCATGCAATGCACACAAAATAATAATATATTTTGATTGATTGTTTATGAAAATAGGTTTTAAACCTATTCTACTGGTGAAGCTATTCAATAATCTTGGAAACTTTTAAAAAATTGTAAATTTTGAAAATCAAGGTGTTACATCATCCCCACCAGCCGTTGATATAGACGTAGTATAGATCTGGAGAAACTCAACGGGATTTGTGCTTCCATTATACTTTTTGATTATCCCGAGAAGGAACCTTACCAGTCAGCTTACGTGCTATAAATCTGAAAAGAAAGCTAAACATCTGTTGATGGTGCCCTACCTTGTTCCAGTAGCCTTGAGGGTTTTTGCCATGAGGATCATAGATCGGTCTCGATTCGATCGATATCGAAATATTCCCCGATTAGATTGCTCAGAGGTATAACAAAGCCCTTCTAAGGCCCTCAGCCGCATTCGTTGATCATTGATGACATCACGCAAGTTATTAATTGGATGACAGAAAATCCAACCTCACGAATAAGTCAAGTGCACAACAGAGTTGTGCATGAGCATGATACGGACTCGGATATAGGAGCTGGACGTAGTTTTATTTGGTATGGATTCTGTCCGAGTAGGACGCTACAAGGCTGTCGCCTTGTTGGTTGATTAAAGTAATGCCGCTACATGTTTCATGTTTATGCATATATGACTGTATAGGACATGTAGTGTCTAGCTGGTGTTTGTAACCGAGTAGAAAAAGGACAGGGCCATGTGTTGATGCTAAGCAGTACAAAAGAAGACCGATGTTGCTGGGTTGCTGCGGGTGAGAGAGAGAGAGAAGGCGCATGCAACAGAAGGACAGATGGGTTAGTATTTAGCGACAGAGAGAGAAAAAGAGAATTTAGGAAATCAGTGAGAATTCTTCCAGATGCTTGTGAGAGATATCTTGTAAGTATATTTGAGCAATAAAGATCAAGTTTGCGGGTTGATGTCTTGGTAATCTTGTTCGTCTTTCGTTATTCATCTAGTTGCATGTCTTGTTTTGGTTTTCAATCGATTTCGTGTTACAACAAGTCTTATCTTTATTTAATCCATCTAAAATCTTGCTAGGTCATCATGTGATTGATCTGAAAAAAATCTAAGTAGTTTTTGCTTAATTCCAAGTAAGTAGCTTCAAACTTATAATGTGCCTTATTTTCAATAACTATTCTTGTGGATACCGATCCAAACAAATAAGGAGGGACCTTAAGATTTGGATCCAGAGGGTGAGAACCATGAAGGCTAGAGAGAATTGATTAGGGCACAAAGGAGGCTATAGTATTAGGTGTCTTATACCCCAGAAATGAATGTCCTATTATAATCAGGAATACAGAGGTGGAGATATTTATAGCCAATACTCAACTATCCCATTGAATTTTACCGGAATGCCCTTATACGGAAGCATACATGGGTACAGTGATCTTCAAAGTGATATTTGTTGCCTTCAGATGGGGTCCTTCAGACGGGGGCCTTCGGTTGTGTCCTCCAAAGAATCCGATTCTCTTCTGCGGAACTGTGTGACACGTTGTAGGACCTTCGCACCTGATTCGAAAGCTTCGTCCGATCCCTCCCCATAAAATCTTGTTCTTCAACTATCATACAGGGATGAAGTACGGTTCCCTCAATAGTTACAACTAGTGAGGAGGCCCGCGCAAATTGCGCGGCTAGATAATATTTTTTCTTAGAATATATCGTCAAGGTTAAATGAATATTTTTTTAAAATTGTAGTTGTAGCATAAGTAGTATCAATAATCAGAACACTTAGTTTTTCATGCATGGATTGTATATTATTTTGACGTAAATATTATATGTGGACTTATAATATAGGATTGTTATTCATTCCTATAATAATCTGTAGTCACTCATATTGCACAATAACAATTTGACTGGGAGTATTATGGAGACATTTAAAGGAAGCAAGAACCTCACAGAGCTGAACTTGCTAGGTAATTCATCTTCAACCGCTAATTCCTCATGTGGTTGCTGCGTATCATTGTTTTGCACATTAAATCAATATAAAAAAAAGATATATGAACTCTATGTTGTACCTGATATGTTGGGTTGTCATGTCTCATTTGTGTAATTTTTAATAAAGTTCTTCTGGTGTAAAACATTTGCTCTTTTATTGTACCTTGTGTACTTTTATCTACCTCCATCAACTTTGCTACATTTTCTTCATATTGGAGACTATAAAATATAAAGCATTAGGATAAAAAAAAAAATTAGCTGTACATTGAAATTTGGAGAAAAAAAAGGCATCATTTCACATACCTGTCAATAAGCTCCAAAGTTTCCGGTATATCTAAATTTGTATATAATCTTGTGCCATTGCCTGAATTTAGAAATAGCATGTCTATTTTTAGAAATATTAATATGTTAGTGTTTCTAAATTTGGAAATATAATGATACATAGTAAATAAATTGAAAATACCTTGAAATCCATCCACCATTGTTGATGTAACTATTGAGACTGTTTGCTTCCCAATAAGATCTTCAGTCAAAGAATGAGCTAAGTTCCCCCATAATATTATACTGACTTTATGATCCCTGAATTTTTATGCAATATTATACAATTTTTATTTTAAATTGCAAACAATCAATCACATCATTTCCAATAAAATAAAAATAAATACAAATTGACATGCTTACTTTGCTATCAAAAGATCTATCTCGCGAATGTCCCTTTGTCACGGAATGGCGGTGTTTTTCATTATCATTCTACTTTCTACTTTCTTAATTTTTATGAGTAATCCAATAACATCTGCAAATTTAGAAAACAAAAATTAAAGTTAAAATAATATAAAATAGATAGATAGATAGATTTTTATATTATAAAAAACATAACGGTAAACTTACCGGAGCATTGCTTATCACTATTTCTACGCTCTAGCAGTATATCTCTAGAGGCAAACTCAAAATAATAGTCTTGATACTCATTTGATTGTTCTTCCAATTTCATGATATTTGTATTGTAAATGAATATTATTTTAAGTGTATTCTTAATGTACCTGGTGTCTTCTTGGACTTTGAAATTGCTAAGTGCATAGTTACAACCCTCGTTTACCTTTGGTTTAAAACTATTGATCAGGTTCTTCCATATAGTAGCATGAATTGTTTCACCCTGTGAAACAAATATTAATTTCGTAATGATCAGTAAAATTAATAACTAAAAGGAAAATGACATGCCAAGGTGTTTTAAATATTAAGTGTTACAGCAATACCTGATCATCCATAAGAATCATATCTAAGCTCATAAGTTCCTCAGTTGCAAAATTAATTGACTCCCACATTCTAATCACTTTCACTTTAATTTTCCATGCTTGTCCATATGTTGTCAACTGACTCAATTTTTTTATGTCATAGTGCGAAATCCTGTGAAAAAATGCAAATATGACATATAGACTGTCTATACTTACCAATATTTAGCTATACTGTTGCAAAACCGAATTTCATAATGCATGCCCTTAGGAATAAGAATAATTGTAGTTATCTATTTGCTCACTAATTGTAAAAGTGAATTTTAACTTTAAATGTTATCACTTGCACTTGTGTTCATCTGAAGGAACTGATCTGTTGCAAAACTGAATTTCAATATGTTTGTGCTTAATATATAGCTATGAGTAATTAAACATTGAAGTTGTCAAGTTACTACAATGATTAACATATGTTTCAGAGTCAGAATGCTAAAGGCAATATACATCTATGAGTAAGTAATTTTGCGTCTAATTTTTGGTCAAAACTAATTTTAGAGAATTTATCTTTTACTTATTCAAATAAACTTACCAGTCAACATGCAGAAGCTGAAAGACCACCAAACAAATAAAAAGCCAGCTGATCAGGATGCTATACCATAGCAGCCAGATGATGGTGCAGCCAGGTTGATTCCGACGAAAAACTTGGACGAAGGTGAGATTCAGAAAAACCGGCACAAAAACCAATCTGACAAAAATAATCTGACTGATTCTTCTGCAACGTAGAACCAATGCAGGTCAATGAAAACCCAGCAAGAAAGCAAAACTATCAGATACTTCCGCAATGCATAACTAATGGGGGTCGACGAAGATTACAAATACCTGGCAAGAAACCTGCAGCACCAATGCAGGTTGACGGAGAAATAAAAGCAATGCAGAATTTCATCATATTTTTTTTAATATATAGGCCTGTCAACCAAATATCCTTTGAACCATATCATACTCTCAAACCGATTCGAATACATGTCTACCGTCAAACAAAATTAGCACGATCGAACTTGGACTCTGAAACCGATTCAATTACGTGTGGTTACCGACAAAAAAAAAATCATTCAGTTACGTGTGGTTACTATAAAAAAGAAATCAACATGGAGCTTGGACTCTTTGATTACAAAAATTTGTGGTCTAGATCTTGATCTTTTTCTTTTCTTTTGAACTTTTCGAATAAATTTAAACCGTTAGATATTCATAACAATGAGTGGTTAGATCTTTTTCTTTTTTCCCCGATTAACGTGGTAATTTTGTGGTATTGAGAGCGAACGTGGAAGCTCCTTTTGCACATCAAATATTAAGATAATAGATGAACAAAGCCTAAAAATAAAGGATCGTCAGCCTGACCCTAGGGCAGGGTTGCTCAGTCGACCGCCCTGGCCCCCTAAAAGCCACAGGTGCCCAACCCATGTCTACATTTACGTATCTGGGCATTTTGTATGGCTGCTTCTTTGGACCTGCCAACAACTAATGAGCCAAGAATTTTGCCAAGGTACACAACTGGAGAACTGCCAAAGCCCAGTCCACAAGTGTATTGTTCTGATGTCCACAACGTGGATTAGCTATGCCAACTAAGGCACCTAGGCCAAGGTTGCATGTAATTACGAATTTAGGATCGATCCTTCCTACTGAAAAGAAGGCCGCCGCCTATTCCTTCTTCATGTAGGTCCGCAAGGGCTCCCCTTTTTAGGCATGAACGGAGAACTAGAGTTTAATTCACTATTATAGGACTATGCTTATATGTTGATTTCTTACACGTCGGTAATGATAAAGTATCACTGCCGGTTTGTATTAAGAACCAACAAAAAAAGTTATTTAAAAATAACCGACAATGAAATTTGATTATCACTGCCGGCTCTAGGCACAAACTGGCAGTGATATCACTACCGGTTTGTATCAAAGACCGACACTAAAAAGCCATTCGAAAAGATCCGGCAATGATAATTTTACTATCGGCTCTAGCTACGAATCGGTTTGTATCAATAGTAACTATGAATGTCTGTGCCACTGGATGTTACATTCCTCCTTCTCACAGGGTTCCTGGCAACAATCCTCATGCGAGTACTGAAGAATAATTTTGTCAAGTAAGGGTCTCACATCTCCATTTGTCTGTGAAAATGAATAATTGCATTCTCACTGGAAATAACCATCCTAGATGTGCTAGAAAATTTCTTACTTCCTTTTAAGCAATATGATTTGCTTTGTTCTTGGTGCTTATGGGAGGTCAGGTACTGTGGGTTTGCATTTGTGGGGACAATCTGCATAACCACAGTCTCTTCTGCATTTATTTGTTCAATTCATTATGCTAACCTCTGGAGTTCCCTGCTTCGCAATTTTAACTTTTTCTTCTGTTATGTTCATAGAAAATTCATGCCACCTGTGTATTCCACGCGAGGATTGACTTCATAAGCTGACTGGAAGGGGAACATGTTCACCATTTGCTGGATTATTCCACCGCAATTGAGATGAGGATACTATATTTCCTCTTTTAGCATTCCTAGAGAGATATCATTATCATTTTTTCCTCCTTTTTTCTTTAATAAATTGGGAAATCCAATATGGATGGAATCAATTTTGTTTTCAGTATGTAACCGTTCACAGCTTTGGACTTTGAGCTATTAAAAATACACTACTTTCCTCCTTTTGTCATTGCAAGTTTTTATCTACTACTTTATCTGGCTATATTATTTTAGACATCAAACTGTTTGGTAAGCTACCTAGGAATGGTTATATTACTCTCAACTTTCTTGAGCAAGTTGAAAGTATAAATTATTCAAGGGGTGTACAAGGAAGTATAAATTATTGTGGAGGTGATCAATAATTTTACTTCTACGATGAATTTTGCTATTTGAATTGGTCAAACTCACGATGAAAATGGGGGTATCATAACCATGCAAGTGAGTTGTAGATGCATTTTGCCTGCTCTCAATTTGATTCATTCTGTGCTGCTATTACTTATTTTCTGACTGAAGCACCACTTGATTTTACAGATTTTTCTATTGTTCAGTTTAGCTCATTCTTGCATAAGTAGTTTCGGTATTTTTGCAAGATATATCATGTTCTCAGATAACAGTTGGAAGTAGTACGGATATGTAGGATGGCAGAGATAAATCTGAATTGAATGCTTATTTGATACTTCCTCTGGTTGCAAATGTAGGTCGTTTAGTCTCATCAATTATTCTCTAAATATAAGTCATTCTTGAACTTCTATGTGTTTTTTCTCTTTTGTTCCCGTCTTGCTCTTGTTTAATAAATACTACTACTCTCACAAATGAATATGTTATCTTTTCTAATGCAGAATAAATAAAGGACAATAAGACCATTTGATCTACTTTCTTAATCCTTATACATAAAACGACTTACATTTGCAATCGAAGGGAGTATATTGTTCTGACTGCAGCAAGATAGAGGAAGTCATAGCAAAATATGCGCAACTGATTATATATGATAGAAAGGGCTAAAAGGTAGTTCTTGTTGTGTCAATCGTCGTAGAATTTAGTACAGGTTGTTCATATTGTATTAATTGCCATTCTTTTTTCCTCTGACCAGGAAATTGGAGAGCTTAGAAGTAAGTTGTCTCAACTAATATATTTGTTGACAGATTTATCCTTACCATAACAAGTTTGAGAATGATCTGCTTTTTTTTTTCCTTCTAAAAAGGCCCTAAAGAAGACCTTCAAGAAGCTAGACCATGATGTAAATATTCAGGACTTCTTAGGCTCTGGGTAATTCTACCATATTAGATATAGAGACCTCATGATGGCAGAGATGCCTAATTGCATAGACTGTCACTCACACTCTGACTCTGAATTTGTTGCAGGGGTCAGACAGTGGAGGTAGATTTTAAAGAATCGACAACTTGGATTCAATAATTTCTTTCTTCTTTCTTCCTGTTTGTAATGCTGTTGGATTCAATAATTTGACAGGAGTTGTCAAGCTATCTCGGTTCGTGGAAATGTCAAATGGCAGACGTTCAAAAACGTCTCAGGGGAACAGCCTTGACGCACGTAAGCAGAGTCACAAATTGTCTTCTTGCGACAATTACTCTTCACTACTCATGAACTATTTTATCTCGCAACCGTTTCACCTAATGAACTATATTATTTCATGAAATTTTCAACCGTTCCACCCAATGAAGCGCGTGCGTGTCGCACGTGCATAGTAACTAGTAGCATAAAAGCATCAGTTGGTACCCTCGTACTGACATGTTAATGTTTTGATCTGAACACTCTTAAGATGATACCAGGCGCTGTTATATATATTCGGGAAATCAGCCCTAGGGCCTACCATATCTTGCTGATGCCAGACAAAGCACAAAGGACTCACATATAAACTAGACAGGGATAGATGCGACAACCTCTTGTGTGTTTCACGCTTGGCCCTATATATAAGAGCAAGATCCGGCAGTCACGTTACTACGAGGCAACAATGTGGTCGTGCTCGGCATCCAGTTGTGTTGTGTCCCCATTGGATACAGTTTCAATGGGGTCTCATTCATCAGAGCGATGCTCCCCTCCACAGCTCGATGTGGGGGCTCATCCATCAGAGCGATGCTCCCCTCCACAGCTAGATGTGGGGTCTCATCCATCGGAGCCGAGACGATGAGAAATAAATATTTCATAATTATATATATTTAATAGAAATATGTGTATCCTAGGTATATTTACCATATATGTGTTCTTAACCTAATAGAGTAGGTTTCACAATCAATATAGGTAAATAAGACATGCGTCGGTATTTTATGTAGTTTATCGTGTTTTATACGAAATTACTCTTAAATTATGAAAGAGTCTTTTAAATATCTGAAAGTGATACAATCTAATAAGAATATTACACTTAGAATTTTAAAAGTGATACAATCCAATAAGAGTATTACACTTAGAATTTTCTAATGTGATACGACTTCTCTTCTTTGACTATATGACGATCTAGAGCCTGAGATCTAAAGCCAAAGATCCCGAATCAGAGATCTCGAGCTAGACCAGTAGTGCACCCCACGCTTTATGTATGTATACATGCTTGTAAATGTCCTATTTAACTAGCAAAAAATAGTATAAAAGGATCAGTTGGTGCCCTCGTAGTATTTTTTCTAGCTCTGACCCTGCGTGTATCTCACTGACATGTTTATGTTTTGATCTGAACACTCTAAGATGATACCACGTGCTACTATATTCACGGAAATCAGCTCTAGGGCCTACCATGTGTGGCTCGTGCACTACATAGCACATATGAGGTCACACACATATATAAACTAAACAGGGATGCGACAATCTTGTGCGTGTTTCACGCTTCGCCTTATATATATTTATATACACAGAGAGGACAAGATCTGGCAGTCAACTTACTATGAGGCGACAATGTGTCCCTGTACAATCTCAATGCTCCCCTCCACAGCTCGACGTGAGGTTCGTCCTAACTGCTCATCGATCAGCGGAGCTCGAGAAATAAGTCACAATAACAAATTTAACTATGGATAGTGACAGGTTATTAGTATAGTTATTATGTGAAAAATAGATAAAGAATTAATAACAGCGACGGGTGATCTAAGAGTCATTAGTGACAGGTCAAGTTATGACCTGTTACTAATAATTAGTTTGATAAAAAAGCAGCCGAACGAATTTAAATTAATCAATCATTAGATATATTAGTTAATCAATTCCCTATCCCAACTTACTTAATTTTTTTACTTATATAGTAAATATGTACATAGCATGATGCTATAATTTTTTTTTAATTTTATTTTTCTCTTATTTTTTCTTACCTCAGCAACACTAGAATAGAAATTATTGTACATTTCTGCTCAAGTTTGATGTACTGGTGGAGGCTATAGACACAAACGCGTGTTCCGAAAATGATACAGAAACTTCAGAGGGCGAGAACTCAATCTTTTAGGCCGTTTTTAGCCTCTAAAAGTTCACTGAACTCAACAAAGATGTGGAGAAACGGATGTAACTTTTTCTGTAGATGTCTGTAGAGTTAAAAAAGTCAAAATCAGAGTCCGTATGTAAAAGTTATATCTATTTTACTGAAGGTAACTCTGAGTCACCTATCAAATTACAATTAAAAAAATATTAATAAGTGATGAGTCATAACCGTAACCCGTCACTTATGACTTTTGACAAAAATATAAAAACAATAAAATATCCAGTTTTCTTCAAAACGCATGTGAGGGTGTGGTGGTAAGGGGCAACGCACGCGAGTGGAAGTCAGGAGTTTGATTTCTACAGAACGCAAAGTTTAAAAATAGTGTGAAAAATAGCATATAACACGTGGCGAGTGTTGATGGCCCCTTCATTGGGATGGATCGGGTGAAAAAAAAATATTTTTTAACTTTTTATATCCAAAACATAAAAAATATTCTTCAGTCATAAGTGACAGGTAATAATTGTGACCCGTCACTTACGGAATAAGGAAAAGAAGAAAAGAAAGAAAAGAGGAAGGATGAAATTCTGTAGTCTAACTCGGTCCACTCCAATTAAAGGTCCAGTCAACACAACGTTGTAAAACAAATCTGGAACAGGAAAACAAATTTTATAAGTGGCATGTTGCAGTTATGAACTGTTATTTATAATTTTTATTAGTGATAGGTCAAGTTGTGACCTGTCATCAATGATTATTGGTGACGGATCTTACCTGTCACTTATAAGTAATCATCAGTGACGCGTTCAAGGTAACGGGTGTAGGACCCGTCACCTATAATGATTATCACTCGTCACTTATGTCCTTTTTTCATGTAGTGAGTATAATTTTTTTGTCACAGAATAATAGTATTGATTTATTTTCTACATCATGTGCTTCGGCATAGAATCGGTGTCATATAATATAGGTAGTGACGAAATTCATAAAATCATCGTGGAACATTTTACAGTTTATAACAATTATACTATCGTCATGGAAGGGAGACTATTCAACAATATTTTAATTTGTCATGCAATATAAGATTAAACGTCATTATTGCCTCGTGTTTTATTATGACCATTTTTGTTATAGATGATCAAATTTCTTGTAGTGAATAATTAATGATTATATCTATGTAATAGAAATATAGTATATCCTAAGATCAGGTATCTACCATAAAAGTGTCTTTAACCCAATACCGTAGGTTGCGCAACCACCATGTGGTAAATAGGGCATGTGCCGGTATTTCTGATAGTTTATCATGTTCTACACGGAAACCATCCCTAGACTAACTAGAAAGGAATTTTCTAAATATCCAGAAATAATACAATCTAAAAAGATTACATTTGGAGTTTTCAAGTGTGGTATAACTACTCTTCCTCCACTATATAAGGATCCCAAGCCAAAGATCCCGAGCCAGAGATATCGAGCTAGACTAGAGCTCGAGCAAAGTGATCAGATTCCTAGTAAGAAGATGAAAAGGCAATATAGAGCAAGCATAGTCAGATAGGAGCAGAGACAATCTATTGAGATCTACAACAGAGCCATACCTTGACGAGATTCATCTGATAAGGGCTTCATGATGTAGAACACGATAGAACTCGTCAAGATCCTTAGGATTAGATATAGACATATCATAATTATAATTATCTTTTCTTAAGATTAGTCAAGGCAAACCACAATGTAGGGACATAATCTCATGGTGACCTAAACTTGTATAAATTATCATGTCTTCTTCTTTGATATGTATAATTAAAGACTAAATATCCCTATTTTATATAAATATTTATATAATCAAATTTACCGATCATTCACAGGAGTCCGTTCCCATCTCCGCATGAATGAGCCTTTGCAAGTTGCAACGGAAAGATAGTCTGGGTCAGAGCCCAAAATGATATATGCAACTACAATCTAGGGATGCTTGTTTCATGATTTTTTAGGAATAAAGCTGGAATTATATTAAATTTGGAAGATATAGAGGTTCCTATAAAATAAAAAATTACAAAGATAATACAACAAGGCCCTTTTTTATTTTCTTAGCTAGTTATAGTGGAAAACCTTTTTTGCACTGGTCATGACTGTGAGCGTGCATATATATATATATGGCGACCTATTATGCGTGCGTAGTTGCTATTCGCATTGCGTACATCCCCAGTTACAACTCGAAACACTGTGAGTTGCAATTTGTTAGGTAGATCAGTTACAATTTCGTATCTAAAAATACAGAATTGTAACACGAGAAACTAACACTGTGAGTTACAGCTTCTTATTCGCACTGCGCACATCTCTTATTTACAACTTGAAACACTGTGAGTTACAACTTGTTAGGTAGACCAGTTACAACTTTACGTCCATAAATGCATAATTGTAACACGAGAAGATAACACTGTGAGTTACAACTTATTATTCGCACTGCGCACATCCTCTAATTACAATTCAAAACACTGTGAGTTACAGTGAGCATACCTGAATAATATACATACAGTGTATATATATATCTTATGCTAGTCAGTTCTGGGATATAAGTGACTATGGTATGTACATTATCAAAGTCAGTTTCATCGAAGAACTATCTGGGATAAGATATAGTCAGATTTTGTCTAGAACAGATGCGATATGTATTTATCATAGTTGGTCATTGTTAAGAACCGATTGTGATAATCCCACAAATACCATCTCTCCAGAGCAACTCCTGCTAAAATCGAGCGGAGCTACCCAATTAGTAGCTGCTCGGTTTGAACAAGAGCTGCTTGAGAGTCGCAATCATTTTCTAATATTTTTGTGGAG
This sequence comes from Phragmites australis, assembly GCF_958298935.1. Classification (NCBI taxonomy): domain Eukaryota; kingdom Viridiplantae; phylum Streptophyta; class Magnoliopsida; order Poales; family Poaceae; genus Phragmites; species Phragmites australis. The sequence goes on from NC_084936.1 coordinate 2,713,989, forward strand.
GAGACTCTATTTTTTTTTATGAGGCTTTCCTTTTTAGTGATGAATGGTAAGTAGTTTTGATCTACTTAGCCTGGTTGCATGTATTAGATCTAGAATTGCTAGTTCCCTAGGGTTTATATGGTTGTAGCCATTTAGAGTTTCAATTTTACATGTAATTCTCTGTGCATGATAAATATCCATATGAATCTAGCCATGTAGTCTTGTAGAGATCCAAAATCTTTCTCCAGTTTTATGTTTAGATCTAGATCCAATTAATAAGGTTCATGAATTTATTTAATTTTCTGTAGACTTTTGTATTTATTTAATTAGGTGATTATGGCAAGGTAGTTATTAGATCAGAAATTTTCCATCTCATTTCAAGGAAATTCAATACATTGTTTTAGCTACACTTCTTTCAAAATTTAATTAATTTTTTTATCACTATTAGTTTAATTATTTCAAAAATTAATTAAATCGAGTGACACTTAACTTTTTTTTTACTAAATTTATGATAGACCAAGGAAAGATGTACGCGGAACTGAGACATATGCAAGAGTATATAAATGCCATACACTACCACAGAAAAGGTCATAGTGTCGGCTCAAAACGGCATCAGTGATGGTTCACAACCGGCATTGATGCCGTTTTTGAGCTGGCACTGATTACTCAGTACTGATAGTTCATGGCTATCAGTGCCAGTTTATGAGCCGACACTATTATCCGGCATTAATAGTCCATAACTATCAATGCCGGTTTATGAACCGACACTGATAATTAGTATTAGGGCCGGTCCATATCAAGGAACTGGCACCGATACTTAGTGGCGGTTCCTTGTTATGGACCGGTATTGATACTCTTTATCAATGTCAATTTATGAGTTTCAGCTGACAATATTACTATTTTCCAGAAAACAAAAAAAAAACCAATCATCTCCCAAAAGCAAATCGAAAATATTCAGTAATCATACCATAAAGTCCAATCATCTCATAGAGGTGATTACAATCATCTCACAGAGCATAATCGGAAGCATTCAATAATCATACCATATTACAATCATCTCACATAGCATAATCGGAAGCATTCAGTAATCACAATATATTTATTTTAAGTTAAACCACATACTAACAAAACCAAAATATGGAAGGAATGTATATCTAACTACTCTGAAGAAGGGTCACACAAGAGGACTAACTGAAACAGAAGAGGGGTAAAAATGCACCTGCTTGCCAGTGGTGTGTAGAGACCCATGACTACATATTGAACCACATCTATTTCGACAAATAGCAGAAACAAGACATAGAAGGCGAAACCAGCGCCAAGAAGATCGTAATCGCCACTACTGCACACATCTACAGGGAAGCAATACACATTAGGAACAAGAAGGACCTGAAGAGGATTGTATGGCAGGTGACAAGAAGCAATACACACTACAACTCGGAACTGCTGCGATGGCTAGTCGAAGAATCACCAAGCCAGCTTAGGCTTTCTTCTGCATCCTGTGCTTGGAGATAGAAACATGTACCTTTATGTAAGTCAAAGAATCACCAAGTCCGCTTAGGCTTCCTTCTGGCATAGAAGATCATACTCCGAGTAGGCCTTGGAACCGCCGTGGTGGCTAGTCGAAGAATTAGGTATCTTTATGTAAGTCACAATCAAGTCGAAGAAACAGGTACCTTTATGTAAGTCGTAATCAAGGTACCTTTATGTTCGGGATCTTTTCCGGCGCATAGGGGGTTGTTCACACAAAATACCAGGAGAGCTGGCGCACTACACCGACCAAAGCGCTCAGTTTCCAAATGTCATCATGGTCTTTTGCTAGAAAAGAAGGAAATATTCTTTTCACCACTACGCAAAATTTCTGCTGTGACAGTTCAACTTCCAATCCTAGCCAGTGATGAGTCTTATCTCCTTCGTACCTCTTAAGGATGTGATGATATTTATGGGTTGATTAGAAGATCTGCCCAGATGGAACACCTTCTCAAGGACTAGCTTGAGAACTCGGAGGCGTTCGGAATCCCGAGTAGGTGATTTGAGAACTCAGAGAACCCAGTTAAATGCTTCACCCTAATCAGGAACTCGAGTCTTACTCAACGACATGGTCGGACAAAAGCTTATCTTTGCTAGCTAGGTACATGATCCATCGAAGCCTAATTTCACATACTAATGGGGCGCTTGATGATGAATAATGGATAGTTACCATATCTGGGCACCTCAGGGTTTCCCACAATTCCAAGGGTATATCTCTATCTCCAGGAAGGGGATCCCTGAATGAAAGGAAGCTACCCATAGGTACCCTAGGTGTCCCATAACTAGAAAAGATTTATCTCTAAGAATAGGAAGGAGGAGTCCAGATGACGTACGGCAAGACAAGCCAACAGAGGCCAAGAAGGAAATCGCCAACTAGGTTTAGCTCCATATAGGCTATCCACACCCTCCTTTGTAAAAGGCTTAAATCAATGCAAAAGAAAAATGATGTAGGGTTATTATCCTTAGGGAGGCCAGAACCTATCTAAAAACCCCTATGTATTTCCCTTGTGATTCATCTACTCAAAGCATCTCCTAATTCTTCAACAAGTTTGTTTGATCAGCAGTTCACCAATCGTCGACAATGATGAAAAGAAAACAATGTTTCTTCACAGACCTCTCTCAGTAAAGTAAGGAAGAAAAAAAAATTTATGCTCACTAGTGTTTGATTGAATTCTTACTTGTGGAACACAAATAGTGGCATGAGGATTAAATAGATGATGTAGTTTTGCTAGATTAAGATGCCAACATGTAGTGATAGGCCGATGTCTCAATTCTCACAATCATATTACGATTGGTTGAAGTTAACAACCGGTACTGATAGACTGATTCATCAATTCGTGCTCCCCTATCACTTCTAGGTGGATTTATCAACCAGTAGAGATGACATCAATGTCGGTTGGTAACTCCAACTAGCACTGATAGATTACCTACTCCAAGCAGCGAGCACGGAGGAGGACGAGGCTGGCACACAGGATGATGCATCCTCTAAGGAGGAGGATGAGGACAAGGAGGACAAGGAGGAGGAGCAGCAGTCATCATCATCAAATAACGATGATGGCCCGCCAATGAAGAAGCGTAAGCTAGCATAGGAGTAGGCTAGCCATAACATAGGCTAAGTGATCTTTTGCAATCTTCTTTTATAATCAGAACCTTATATATTTTGTAATTGAACAAGACATTATTTTTTAGTGTAATCATACATTTCGTAGTGCAATTAGGAACTTATTTTGTAGTTACCTTCTTAGTTTACATTTTGCAACTTCCAAACTATGTATCTTAATTAATTTGCACTGTCAGTGCGTGGTATCAACCGACAGTGATAAAGTGTATATCTCTGTCGGTTTTAGCATTGAACTAACAGTAATGTCCACTTTTGGGTCATGTTATGAACTGGTAATGATATGTGGTATCACTACCGGTTCCAACAGAATCATCAATTATTTCATCGTTGTTGGTTATGAATCAACAGTGATACTTTATCATTGCCAGTGCTAGCAACACCAGCACTGATAGGCAGTCACCAACTGAGGTTTCTATGGTAGTGGTGGTTCTTATACAAAAACACATGCACACAGATGGTTCTTACATAGGGGACATAAATACTGTAATATGAAGAAAATATTTATTGACAGGACAAAGGAGGAGGAAACAAATATGTAAGATGGTTAAAAATGTCAATTTGGTTCTTGAAAAGAAAAGGGGTAGACTGAGGATTCTTGAGAAGGTCATCTAGATGAAGAGATGAATATTTTGGGATTACTTGCCTTATTGAAAGTACTTAGACATTCTACATAGCAACAATATCATGCACGTAGAGTAGAACATATGTGATAGCATTCTCGGCCCCTTATTGTACCTTTCTATTAAAACAAATCATGGAATAAAGGCTTGCAAGGACTTTGTAGATATGGAAATCTGGCTCGAGCTACATCGTCATGATACAGCCAATGGCCAAAAGTACCCCCTTACATTCCTACACTCTGAAAAATGCTAAGAGAAATGAAGTGTATCAACGCTAGCATGATATGAATGTCCTGTCAAGTTACTCAACCAGCATCAAGAAACTAGTATCGATAAAAGATTTGAAGCTAAATGGCATGATGTCTCATGATTGTTATGGAATGATTACACATATCCTTCCTATTGCAATTTGAGAAATTAAGCCACAAAAGATGAAACAGGTAATCATACAGATGTGTCACTTCTATAACACAACTGCATATAAAGTAATGAATCCCGAAGGACTACACGCTCTACAAGATTATGTGTAGAGACTCTATGTCAGCTTGAGATGTGTTTCCCTGCATTATTTTTCGATACCATGGTACATCTCATTGTTGTTCACATTTTAATAGAGATAAAGTAACTCGGTCTCACGTTTCTACATCAGATGTACCTATATGAGAGGTACATAATCATTCTTGGATAGAGGGTAGCATCATGGAAGGATATGGAATCAAAGAAGTCATTAAGTGGTGCATAGATTACATAAATGGGGAAAAACCAATCATTATGCCTAAATCTCTACATGAGGGGTGGTTGGCTAGGAAAAGGATGAAAGGAAAAAAATATTCATTGACAACAAAAATATTTATTAGAACAAGCCTATTTCACAATCTTACAATAGCTTACCAAAGCTACAGTCCAAAGTTACAGTGTTCATAAAGATGCCTATGACACCAAATGGAACAAGGGCACCTACTATGGGTTCATAAAGGAAATATGGGAGCTCAGCTATGACCTTTCAGCTTCCAAGGTCTCGCTGTTTCGATGCAAATGGGTCAAACTCTCAAAGGGAATGAAGGTTGACAAGTATGGATTCACTATTGTGGACCTCAAACATGTTGGCTATAAAGATGACCCTTTCATACTTGCTAATAACATTGTACAAGTCTTCTATATAATCGGCCCAAGGACCGGAGTGAAGGGGTTGTCACTACCGGCTGAAGGCTTCAACAGGTGGTGATAGTCAGTTTCACTGCTAGCTATAGGCTTCAGCCGGTAGTGATAATCCGTCCCGAATCAGCGTTTTGTGGCCTGAAAAAAGCGATTATTTTGCACCCAAGGAACCCCACAGCCGCGTCATTGGAAGTCACAAGTTATGCAATTTTTCGTGCAAAATACGCACGCGTACGGTTCATGGCACTCAAACCCGAAACCTCTCAGCTCACGTGATATGTCCTTACTATCCCAGATGTACTAGTGATCATAATAGCATATGCAATCCTTTTGACCTCTTCTTTTTGAAACTTCAAATGATTATTTGGACATCTAAATGATCTCAATTACAAAAGTTTTCAACAACAAAGTTGTAGATCTAGTGGACAGCTATAAGTTTCATATAAAGTTTATCCCCATCCAACTTTTTTTTTAAAGTTATAAATTTTTAAGATAAGCTGTCATCCATTATGATCCAGTAGTGATACTATCACTGCCAGTTCGTGGTTAGGACCGATAATGATAATCAAGTTTCGCTGCTAGTTTGTAATACAAACTAACAATGATACTTGATGCACTATCACTATCGGTTCATGGCTAGAATCGGTAGTGATAGTCCAAGTATCACTGCTGGCCGGTGTCCTCACCCGGCAGTGACGCTATAGCAGGGCATCACTACCAGCTCAAGCCATCGGCTGGCAGTAATGCCCTTCATCACCACTGGTTTATAAGCCATATTGGTTGATTCTTTCAGCACAACTTATAAACCGACAGAGATACCCCTTCACTACCAGCCCATTCGGTACATGCAATGATGGGCCGACATATATGATCAGTTTTGTAGCAGTGCCTACAGACAAGAGCAAACAACTAGTTCTTTTAAGAAAAAAGATGGATTACTGGAGTTAAGAATGTAGCGGTTGAGGAAGAACACAACAAATTTGATAACATGCCTCCTTTCATAAACCTCCAAAAAATCAAGCTTTTCAAATAAACCCTTGAGGAATTTGCATATCTATACAACAATCACGATGAAGGTCTAATTGTTAGAGCCGATTAGCTTGAATGATATGTAACTCGTTATTTACAAGGACTTGATTAATACCTCCCTTATAATATATTAAATAAGAATTTATGTTGAGTTATTTAATTAAGATTAATTAATAAATAAAAAATATTTAATTAATATATATGCAGAGTCGACATATCAAAATTATGTTTACAATAAATGACAACTACAGAAAAGGGTCATCCCAGCCCACCCTTTCACTGCCAGTTATGAGGAACGGTGACGTTCTAAGAGGGAAGGTGTATTAGGACACTTAGAAACTAATGGCTCCAAAAACTTCAGAAGATAAACATATCTCAGTGTCTTTATAAATGTGCTCTAAGTTTATCTAGTGTGTCTACTCTACCACCCAAAAGGATTGTAATCTACTCTAGCAAGGTAAAATGCAAGTATGTAAATGTGGAAACATAAATAAGGTAGACAAACAGACTCAGCACAAGGAATTTTTATCCTGTGGTTTTGGTTGCACACAAGCTACTCCTAGTCTATGTTAGAGCTCCACAAAGGATGTAATCCTGGATGCCAAGTCTCTTTCGGTCACAGCTCTTGAGATACCAAGTCACCAAGATAAGGCCTCAAGCACGATGATCCACTAAGCCACCAAGGTGAGGCCTTACCACTAACCTCTCTTCTGATCAATTATATGTCGTCTTCACTTCGGAGCTTTGGTCACAAAGACAAGGGCCTCCGTATCCCCGCACAATCTTCTTGCTGCTGCTCTACACTAAGTCGAAGTGTCAACAAGTTTCCGGTGAGTCACCAAGACTCCAAGGCGCTGATGTACCTCTCAGTACACGGTTGGATCACTCCATGATCCACTCTCTAGCTTGCAATGCCTACCAACAATTCTGTCTTGACCTATAAGCACTAATCACTATCTAATGTTGTGCTTAATCGCCTTAGATGAACACTTTAAGCACTTATATGGCTTGTATGTCTTTTCAGGTGTGTATGAGGTTCTCTGGACTCCAGCCCCTTCAAATAATCAAGTGGATGGGTATTTATAGCCTCAAACCTGTCAGCTAGTCATTTCTCCAATGGCTCAACTTTACTGTGAACATCGGACGGTCCGTTGACAACAGTAGTACAATCACCAGACCATTTGGTGTGTACATCAGTGAATACTAGCTGTTCGAACTCCACTCAAATTTGTTCTTAACATTGGATATTCTGGTGTTGCTTCAGTTCCATCATCAGACATTCCGGTATGTAGACTTGAGCTTGATCGAGCCATCTTCTACACTGTTCAACTGTCCGTTGTGTAGATTTTCTGATCATTGGACCTTCCGGTGTGTTGATTTCCAACTCCCTTAAGAAATCCAAGGTTCTGTTAAATGCTCTGACGTTCTTACTCTTCTAACATCGGACCATCTGGTGAGGTGATCCTCACCCTTCGTTAGAAATACTCTGGTATGTTCACCGGGGCATCATCAGACCTTTCAGTAAGTGCAACTTCACTGAACTACACTAACAAAGTACTCCAACGTTGCCAAAGCTTTTATCACCGGACCATCCGGTGAGTTTAACAGCCTTTGAACAAATTGCTTCGGTGAGTGCAAACTCCTCTGCACTAGACTATCTGGTGAGAACAATTTCTCTAGGACTTCTCCAATTCAATCAAACTTTGCCCGACTTTGATGTCTTCTTCATGTATTGCATCCATGAGACCTACTAACTTATATTCTTGACAAATATGTTAGTCCCAGTGACTTTTTTGTCATTAATCACCAAAATCACAATCATATCCTAATAGGTTCATTTTCGCTACAATCTCCTCCCTTTTTGGTGATTGATGACAATACAACCAAAGTAAGAGGCAAATGATACTAATTAAGAAAATACATGATTTCAAAAGTTTACAAGATCATACCTCTTTGCTTTGATGCATGGTAAGAACAAATTATGATACCAATTGTAAGGACAACCATGTTTTTACCAACATGATATCTCCCTTTTGCTATAATTTACCTCAACATTGTGTCCCCTTTTAGTTGTGGTTGCCATGTAGATAGTTCTTCCTTTTTCTCCATTTTCACTATCTCCCTTGATCGACCCATGCAAGAGTTTCTTCACTTTTGTCAACCCGTGATGCATCCCCCTTTGTCAACAATCTACCCGAGATAGTTCTTGCATCTTGCTTTGATCCCAAAATTCTCTGTCATTGTCAATAGTCTCAAAAAAGCTATAAACACATGTTGAACTCAAGGGAAAATATTAGATCATTTCGGAGAGATATTTATAAAAAATGACTCATATGAATGATACCACTTATGAAGAATTATGAGGAATTGATACCAATTGAAAAGATATACCAATGGTAAGGATAAGAGTTATTGAAATCAATTGAAAAGGACAAATAAGGTTCATAATTCATGAAACTCACATGATATAATCTAAACTCCTCCTATATGTGTGCATATATATAATGAGACCCACTTATGAATACCACTTGTAGGAATGTAGCAATATATGCACAACTAGACAATAGGGTAGGAAGTTTAAGCCATATCATGTATGGAGGTAGCTTAAATATAGAAATAAATTGACAATGATATCAATTGAATAATTTAAGCATTGTATACCTCCGGGGACTTATTGATCACTCTATGAGACTACAAAATATATTACTTGAAACACATCTTAGTCTCAAAATCACAACCCATAAGATATACTCCCCTTAAATATGTGCATACAAGTGTTGAATACTTGTGAGAGATATGTACTTGTTATTGATAACAATGGGAAGAGTACCCCATAGATTATTTCATGGAACATAAATCATACCAAATGTAAAGCTAGTACCATATAAGGAATCTACAACTAATAAACCATACATGCTGCTCATAAGAAAGAGAAAAACACAATCAACCTACCATATGAAAATCCTATACTAGGCATTGCAATAAATTGAATTGAGAGCATGCAATCCTATAGAAGGTAAATGTACAAATTGAAAGGATTTTGCATTTAGTTCCTTTCACCATTGGATGGAGATTTGGGTATATGATCATCATGATCTTCATCAATGCGCCCAATCTTGTACATTTAGCATATTTGCATGAACCTTCATTTCATCTTGTGAGCCAAGTCTCCAAATCCCTGAACCGCGTGGACTTCAAGTATTCTTTAGAACCCAAATTGATTGGGGCCTCTTCATGTTACTGATGACTTCCTTGGGCACCCAAATGGGTTGGTTCCACCCCTAGTCCTTTTTCCCAACAACGTGTGCAACCACTTTGGCATTGTTCTTCTTCTTGAGTTTGTAGTGGTTGCTCTTGGTTTTGATCTTATAGTTGAGCTTGGTGTATATATTGGAGGTCTTGTTAAAGAGGTTCTTCATCTTCATCTTCTCCTTGGTCTCCTTCTTAACTTGCTTGCATTGGAAGGACTTCTGGCCTTCTTGATAGTATATGAAGCATGTCACGATGGACCCCTCCACAAGATTGCTCACCATGCTATCACGGTTATCTTGTGGAGGTTGGACATGTCCTTTGCCCTTTAATCTTGCTAAGTCTTCTTTGAGCTTCTTCACTTCTTGCTTGAGCTCATAATTCTCTTATGCAACGAGTTCATTAGATGGTTCTACAACAATATTCTCAATGCATATCTCATTGCAAAGGGGTAAGCTAGATAAATCAATCAAATCATCACAAGAAGTGGAAGCATCTACTTATGGATTGAAATTAAAGAGAGAGGTAGATTGCTTCAAAGGGACCTTAGTTTGAGATTCAATGCACTCAAATGTAGCCTTAAGCTATTCATGCTCATTGTTTAACAAATTAAATTTGCTCAATAATTATTCATAATTAGAAACAAAGGTATCATGAATATCATTAAATGCATAGAATTTATTTAGCTCTTTTAATTGTTTTTTAAGACCCTTTGTGCTCATTGATCAAATCAAGAAGTTCTTCATGGGAGGGAGAATCCTCATTGGATTCATTATCATTTACATTGCTTTCCATACCTTTGGCTACGAGGCACTAGTGAGATGGCTTTCGTGACGACTTGTGTAATGATAACCTTGAGGAAGTGCTTTCCTTGAAGGAGTGGATGGTGAGACTTTCATCACTTGAGCTTGACTCTTCATCTTTGCTCACCCATCTATGCTTATGAATGCTTTAGCTCTTTCCCTTGTCTCCCTATTGTTCTTAGTATTCTTTTTCTTCTTAATATGATCAATTGTTTTGACCAAATCTTCAATGGATATTGAATGAACAATCTTGGCATTGATCCTCTTCATATTCTTCTCTAATTTTGAGAAGAGCTTTGAGACCTTAAGATCAATTTCTTCATCCTCTTCATTGCTCTATTCATCTTGATCACCATTATCTTCCCTTGAGCTTGACTCTTCCTCTTGTCTCCTCATCTTTGTCTTCATGTGTGAGCATGGTGCTTGCTTACTTGTGAGAGCAAGGTTCTTGCTGTCAGATGAGGTAGAAGCTTCAACCCCTATGTTTATGGTCATCTCATGGGCGGTGATCTTGCTGTGAACTTGGTTTGGAGTCATCTTGCTAATTTTATGGTTGTTATAGATGATGGATACAATTAGCTTGTACTTTGGAAGAAGAGTTTGAAGTATTCTTCTTACCACTTGAGCATCTTCATTTTGCGTCAAACCTAGCCCATTAATCTCATTGATAGGAATATTAAAACGTGAGTACATATCATGAGTATTTTCACGGGGAAGTTGTTTGATGTAATTGAGCTTAGTGACTAGTACATGATATTTCTCATTGTGAACATCCTTTGTGCCTTCCTGTATTTCAATGAGACTAGTCCAAATATCATGTGCATTGATGAGAGAATAAATACAATTAAATGAATCAACGTATAAACATGATAAAAGGATACTCTTTGTCAATGTATCTAATTGTCTTTCCTTGTTGGTGACACGTGATCTCATCCCTTCTTCGGTGACTGTACAAAATCTAAACCTTTAGCTATGGGTAATTTGTGCCATCGAAATGTGAAGCACTATGGGTATCCATCACAACCCCGAACATCAAAACTCTAGGATGTTAAGCCTATCAAGAGCACGAGACTCTGATACCAAATGTAAGGAACGGTGATAGTAAATTTCACTGCCAGCTGAAGGCTTCAGCAAGCAGTGTAGTCCATCCCAAATTGGGCTTTTTTGCCTGAAAAAGCGATTTTTTGTGCCTGAGGAACCACACACTGCACCGTCATAATTCACAAGTCATGTGATTTTTTGCATGAAATACGCATGTGTGCAGTTCATAGGACTCGAACCTGGAACCTCTCAGCTCGTGTGATATATCCTTACCATCTCAGATGTACTAGTGATTACAATAGTATATGAAATCCTTTTGATCTCTTCTGTTTGAAACTTTAAATGATTATTTGGACATCTAAATGACCTCAAATGCAGAAGTTTTTAACAACAAAGTTGTAGATCTAGTCGACGACTATAATTTTCATATAAAGTTTATCCCCATCCAACTTTGTATGAAAAGTTATGAATTTTTTAAGTTAAGCTATCATTCATTATGAATCGGCAGTGATACTATCACTACAGTTCGTGGCTAGAACCGGCTCTGATAGTTAAGTTACACTACCAGTTCGTAACACAAATCGGAACCGGTAGTGATAGTCAAGTTACACTACTAGTTTGTAACACAAATCGACAGTAATACTTGATGAACTATCACTGCCGATAGTCCAAGTTTCACTGCCGGCCAATGTCCTCACCCAGCAGTGAAGCTATAACAGGGCATCGCTGCTGGCTCAAGCCATCGGCTGGCAGTGATGCCCTTCATCACTGCTGGTTCATAAGCCACATTGATTGATTCTTCCCGCACAGCTTATGAACCGGTAGAGATGCCCCATCACTACCAGCCCATTAGGTACCAGCAGTGATGGGCCAGCATATATGATTGGTTTTGTAGCAGTGCCTATAGAAAGGAGCAAGCAACTAGTTCTTCTAGGAAAAAGACGAATTGCTGGAGTTGAGAATGTAGAGGATGAGGAAGAAAACAACAAATTTGATGATGTGCCACCTTTCATAAACCTCGAAAAAATCAAGCTTTTCAAATAAACCCTCGAGGAATTGCATATCTACATAACAATCATGATGAAGGTCTAATTGTTAGAGCCGATTAGCTTGAATGATATGTAACTCGTTATTTACAAGGACTTGATTAATACCTCCCTTATAATATATTAAATAAGAATTTATGTTGAGTTATTTAATTAATATTAATAAATAAATAAATAATATGTAATTAATATATATGCAGAGTCAACATTTCAAAATTATGTTTATAATAAATGACACTACTACAGAAAAGGGTCATCCCGCCCCCCTTTCACTGCTGGTTATGAGGAACGATGATGTCCTAAGAGGGAGGGTGAATTATGACACTTAGAAACTAATGGCTCCAAAAACTTCACAAGATAAACCTATCTCAAATTCTATCTAAATGTGCTCAAGGTTTATTCAGTGTGTCTACTCTACCACTCAAGAGGAATACAACCTACTCTAGAAAGCTAAATTGCAAATATACAAATGCAAAAACATAAATAAAGTAGATAGACAAACTCGGCACAAGAGATTTTTATCCCATGATATCGGTGGCAAACAAGCCACCCCTAGTCCATGTTGGAGCTCCACAAAGGATATGCTCTCACTCGCTAAGTCTTTCCCGATCATGACTCTTTAGATACCAAGTCACCAAGACAAGATCTCAAGCACGATAAGCCACCAAGCCACCAAGGTGATGCCTCACCACTAACCTCTCTTTCGATAATTTGTGCATCGTGTTCACTTCGGAGCTTTAGTCACAAAGACAAGGGCCTCCGCGTCCCTGCATAATCTTCTTGCCGCTGCTCCACGGCTAGTCGGAGGTTCAACAAGTTTCCGATGAGTCACCAAGACTCCAAGGCGCCGGTGTACCTCTCAGTACACTATTGGATCACTCCTTGATGCATTCTCTAGGTTGCAACACCTAGCAACACTTCTCTCTAGACCTATAAGCAGAAATCACTCTCTAATGGTGTGCTTAATCACCTTAGATGAACACTTTAAGCACTTATATGGCTTGGATGTCTTCTAAAGTATGTATGAAGTTCTCTTGACTCCAGCCCCTTCAAATGACAGAGTGGGTGGGTAATTATAGCCTCAAACCCACCAACTAGTCGTTGCTCCAACAGCTCAACTTTACTGTGAACACCGGATGGTCCAGTGACAATAGTAGTACAATCACCGGGCCATCCGACATGTACATCAGTGTATAATAGCTGTTGGAACTCCAATCGAACTTCTTAACATCGGATATTCCAGTGTTGCCTTCAATTCTATCATTGAACTTTCTAGTGTGTAGACTTGAGCCTAACCGGTGTGTAGATCTTCTGATCATTAGACCTTCCGATGTGTTGATTTGCAAGTCCATTAAAAAATACAATATTCTATTAAATGCTCTGGTATTCTTACTTTTCTAATACTGGACCATCCTCCGCTAGAAATACTCTGGTATGTTCACCGGGGCATCACCGGACCTGACGGTAAGTGCAACTTCACTAAACTCCACTGACAGAATACTCCAACATTGCCAAAGCTTTTATCACCAGACCATCCAATGAGTTTAATAGCCTTTGTACAAAATGCTCCAGTGAGTGCAAACTCCTCTGCGTCGTACTATCCGATGAGAACAATTTCTCTAGGACTTCTCCAATTTAATCAAACTCTGTCCCAGCTTCGATAGCTTCTTCATGTATTGCATCATTGAGATCTACTAACATATATTCTTGACAAACATGTTAATCTCAATGACTATATTATCATTAATCACCAAAATCACAATCATGGTCTAATTGGGCCATTTTCGTTACACCAGTTTAATAACCGACATTGATATAGTTTGTAAGTTTAATGCGCACATAAAAAGTTGAGCCAGTAAGAACTAGTGGTGATAGTGATTATCACTATTGGTTCTTGTTGCGAACTGATAGCAATACATCATTGTCGATTGGTAATATGAACCGGAAATGATATTCAAATTATCACCGCTAATTCTTTACTAAGTCACTGTTTGTTCATAACACAAACCGATTGTGATACCAGTTCATAAAAAGACATACCTTTTCATAGCAGTAATGATAATGGCTATCACTACCGACTGTTCATATAATTTTTGGGATGTCACTGCTAGGTTGTAAATTTCTGGGATATCTCGCTCTCACTCTCTCCTCTCCAGTGCGCTGCTACGATGGATCTGCATGCTTCTTCTCCCACTCCAACCACTCCATCGCCGGCTTCGCTACCACCTTCTCTGGCCACGTCATCCATACCTGTGCCATTGTCCGATGATGATGTGGAGGCCCCGCCGAAGAGCTCGGATGAGATGACGATCTTGGACTCCGCCGAATCAGCAGGGTCCCTCTCTGAGGACGACGACATGTGGGACTACTTCTCGATGAACAAAAGGTAAAGAGGCCCTAGCCGAGCTCGGTTGAGGAGGAGCAAGAGGAGGAGGAGGTGGAAGAGGAGGATAGGGAGGAGGAGGCCGATGACGTTGGCGATGTGGATGATGATGACTATTACTACTCCTTTGTCATCGTGGCCGACCGGTAGACGCTCACATTTATAATTTTTTCGCATGGGTGGGTTTAGGGTTTTTTGCACACAATAGTGCATGTCTTTTATTTTTGGTGTACAGTGATAGATTTAGTGACTTAACTATAGATTGGCGTGATATAAAGCTCTACTTCTAGAGAATAGTAATATAAAGCTCGATTAAATTATTGTATGCCTGTTTAAATTTTAATTTTCCCTTTGGATTGAGTATCACTACCAGTTTGTAGCTAGAACCGGTAGTGAAAACTATACATGTCAACAGAATAAGCTCAAGAACCAACTATGATAGCTTGTATCACTGTCGGTTCATTACATAAACCAGCAGTGAAATGTACAATCACTGCTAGTTCAAAACTCACAGTAAAGTAATTTTTGAATAGACAATGATGACATTTTCTTTAGTGTGTGATATGGTGCAAAAGCCATTTTCCCATTCGGTATGGAAAGGAACTGACTGCGAAAATGGAATTTTCCAGGCGGTTTGATTTCCTACCCGACTAAGTATTTTCCTACGAGGTTCTTTGTTCATTTTTGTAGTTGATAACCTAATTTGTATATACATGTTGAGTAGTAGATACTAGCTAGATACAAGAACTACTAGATCTGACTAATATGAACACTGACAGTTGAGAGTTTTGACTAAATCAATATGTCTTAGTCAAGAATCTTGTCTCATGCATGCATTTTGTATTTTTGTCTCATGATGATGGGCACAATGTTGCTGTTAATTTCAGTATCATTGTTGCTGACATAGTAGTTATTAATACCTCGAAGAACCTATGTCACACTCATCCATCATGGGCTGTCGGTCACATGCTAGCACCCCTCGTCTAGCTCGGGAGGAGGTGTAACACCCCAAGTACCCACATACCTAGAATGCTACCACTTCACACCTAAATCCTACTAAGTTTGAGAATTTTAGAAAAAAATTGGCGGTGTTTCCCTTATAACTATGTTCATCCTAGACAGTAACTCATGTATTAATCACAAGCATATCATATAAGCAATAGATAAGCATCACAACATGTCCCAAGAACCAAATAAACATGACCACCCAAACCACAGGACCATCTCAACCATACCAAGGTTTAACTGATTGTAACTAATAAAATGGAGTTCAAGTAAAGAAATATGAAAGACTAAATATGGAAAGGTATGTGTGTGCTCAATTCGATGGTGTTACTCCCATTCCATGCATTCCGCAATCACTTGCTACCTAAAAACCAAATAAACACAAGAGTAAAAACACATAGCAAGTGCAATTCGAAACTGAAAGAACACATACATCATCAAAATCAATGAAGAACGAGAATAAATATTTTTTTCCTTTTCTTAGAAAACAACAATAGAATAGTAGTTTCCGTCTAAAATGCATACATAAATACATCTATAGTATTTACCGGTAAAGCCGAGCAAGTAGGACATGTACTCACTCACATAAATATGAATATAAGAACCAAACTGCTCATTGGGTCCCATCGGAACATGAATGATATGAAAGAAAAAACATTGTGAAACATGAATCATTTAACATGATCATAATTTTGAAATCTTGAATTAGGACTTCACATAAACACATAAATCATGAAATAAATTAGAACGAAACAAGTAGAGAAAACCAAACCATATGACACAAATCAATACAAGTTTACCATGCACTTGCCTTAACTGTGGCGAGAAACCAGTGTCACCCCCGCTATATCGGAACTTCGCAAACATGTGGATTAAAACTACACTCAATATCTATTCCATTATATCTATATGTCTATAGTTATAATACAACAATGATTCTAGCATCAACATGGATAAACCCAATTTTCCTTGTCGTCCGAAAACAGGCTTAATTATCAGATCACTCGATCTATCTGTAACTTTTAATCTCCTTGACCAAATTCATCAAATAAGTACATCTCGGACATCAAGTGAAAATTTCCTACACCTTTGATTTTATGGCTTTGTGAGAAATTTTCTCCTAAATACGTAAAAAACAGATAAAGAACATAATGCACAGATTAAAAGTCACCAGACAGAAGCAGTGTTTTAACAATTTCTCCTAAACCACTTATTCAAATCAAACAAGACTAGCACCGTTAGAAAAATATCAACAAGACCTAAAACTTTTGTTTTAAGATTATGGACAAATTTGGTACCGATTAATACAATATTTTAATTTAAATTCACTGCTAGCAAATTGGACTACAAGTCCAGCATCCGGCGACAAATTGAACCATCATAACTCACCTACAGCCGTCTAGAGACTACATAGAGGTTATCCTTACTGTGAAGATTGGCAATTGAAGACAATTTGTGACAAGTTCTCAACATACCCTTTTTCCCTTTCTCTTTCCTCCCTTCTCCCCTTTTCTTATTCTTTTTCTCTCTCCCGTGCTCTTATTTCCGTTTTCTTGCTCGCTGTTGTCTTCTTCCTCTGGCCACACAGCAGCAGCAAGAGCACAGTAGCAGCTGCTAAACCCCAGCCAAGCTCAAATGCAGAAACAGGCCAGCACATGAGCAGCATGCAGCAATGGCGCAGTAGATCAGGCAGCCCCAGCCGCATGGAGCACAGAGTAGCAGTAGGCCACCTCACATAGGACAACAAGGCGCGACGGGCGAGGGAATGTTTTGGCAGGGGCGGCAGGAGGCGGCGCCGGCAGAGCGAGGCATAGTCCGAGTCCTTTCCGACTCGGTCGGTGCCCTCCCTATTCTTTCATTACTACATAAACAGTTATCACCGCCGGATTAAAAACTACATTACTACCGGTTATTGAACCGGCTATGATTAAGCGGTAGTGATAATCCATTATTATCATTATTGGCTCAAGAACCGGCACTGATAATGAATATCAGTATTGGTTCGTAATACAAGCCAACAGTGATACAAGCTATGACTGATGGTTCTTGAATAGATTCTGTCGATTGATATACTTATCACTGTCGGTTCTAGTTACAAACCGTTAGTGATTCTCAATCTAGAGAAAAATAAAATATAGACATCCAGACAATAATTTAACCGAGCTTTATATTACTAATCCCCATAATTACTAGTTTATATTACACTAATCTATAATTAAGTCACTAACTCCATCATTGTACACAAATAACAAATGACATACATGGTTGCGTGTGCAAAAAGCCCTAAACCCACGTGCACAAAAAAATCCTAAACCCGTGCATCTATCGGTAAGTCACAACAATGAAGAAGTAGTAGTCGTTGTCATTCATGTCCTCGCCGTCACCGTCTTCATCATCATCCTCACCATCATTGTCGTCGTAGTCGCCATCCTTGTTATCATTGTCGGCCTCCTTCTCCTCCTCCTCTTCCTTCTCACACTACGTGAAAAAAATCATTAGTGACGGGTCCTATATCCATCACTCTTATCGTGTCACTAATAATAGGTCATTAGTGACAGGACATAACCGTGACTCGTCATTAATGTTCAGTCATTAGTGACGGGTCGTAACCGTGACCCGTCACTATTGACTGAATATTAGTAGCAGGTTGTAATCTTGATTCGTCACTAATGGCCGATGAATATTTTTTGTATTTTTTGGACACAAAAAAGTCAAAAAAATATTTTTTTCATCCAAGCCATCCCAACGTCGGCCCATCCCATATACCTCACAAGTCACACTTTTTTCACATTGTTTTCAAGTTTACGTTCCATGGGAATCGAACACGCGATCTCCTCCTCGCACGTGTAGCCACCTTACCACCTCCGCTATCACATAGTTGTGATAGAAACTGGATATTTTATCCTTTTAACCTTCTTTGCCAAAGGCCATTAGTAACGCGTCATAACCATAACCCGTCACTAATGACTAATTTTTCCAAATTTTGTATTCTAGTGCTACCGAGGTGAGAAAAAGGATAAAATAAAAATAACGTCATTAGTGACTGGAGTTGATCATTAGTAACAGATTACAAATTGACCTGTTACTAATGACTAATATAGGACGACTCGTCACTAATGAGTGGATCATTAGTGTTGGGTCTAAGTTGTGACCCGTCACTAATGATAGGCCTAGGACGACCCATCACTGATGACCTCATCATTAGTGACGGCTCACAACTTAACACGTCACTAATAACTGGTCTAGGATGATCTGTCACTGATGACCTAATCATTGGTGATGGGTGACAACTTGACCTATCACTATCATCATCAGTGATAGGTCATGTTATGATCCATCACTAATGACCACTCATTAGTGATGGGTCTATATCTTGTCCTGATCGAAAGACACATTAGTGATGCGTCCTTATTGGACCCGTCACTAATAGGATATTAGGGACGTGTGTTAAGCAACCATCACTAATGTGGTGTCTCTTTTGCTGATTTCTTACGTAGTGTCATCCGAGCTCTGAGACCTCGTCAACTTCGATTCGTCGAGGAAATAGTCCCACAAGTAATCCTCGGATGGAGACCCCGCTGATTCACCTGAGTTCAAGGACTGTTCCTTGTCCAAGATCTCCAATGGGAACTCGACCTTGTGGTCCAAGGACAGTGCCGATGTGGGTGGTGTGGCCGGAGAAGGTGGTGGTGGAGTGGCCGGAGCGTGAGAAGAAGGTGACGAATCTATCGCAGCAGCGGCAGTATAGGGGAGAGGGCATATCGAAAAGATGGAGTGTGAGAGTGAGAGCGATCGAGTGAAATATTTAAAGGCACTCGAGAGAAGCCAAGTAGACGGGCTCAAGAATTCACATAGTTTTGGAGATATCACTATCATTATGTAAATACAATTGACAATGATAGCTATTATCATTGTTGGTTATTAAAGGGACATCTTTTTATGAACAGGTATCTAAAAAGATAATGATGTCACCTAGATGGGGTGAATAGGTGTTTTTAAAAACTTTATCCCCTTTTGATATTTTTCCTAAACTTGTAGTGAAAATAAACTAATGGATTTTTCATGAGTGAAAAAACTAAATATGCTAGTCTCAACTAGTGCGCAATCACCCTAAATAAATATGAATGTTACAATCCTAGAGTGACAAAGATTATTCAATTCTAACAAGATATGCAAGAAACTCTAATCAGAAGGTCCGATCTCACTGATCGAATGTCTCGATTACAGCCAATCGGTTGTTCTGATACTATTCATCGAATGTTCTGATACTATTCATAGCATGTTTCGATGCAAATAAAAATAGCTAGATAGAATGTCACAAATTTAACTCAATGTACATACATATAAGCATACATGCAGGAATATCAAAGTAATGCATAAGAGTAAAGAGATACAAAGATAAATGATTTGTTACTGAAGTTCGGATATCCACCAATATCCTACGTCTATGTTGAGGAAGCTCGATCACACTTGAGTCGGGTCTCTTTTAACCCTTTTCCTCACAAGGTTGCACAATGCACTCCTCATCTTCACAATGGACAATTCTTCCTCCACTCCAGAAATAGTGAGTTCCACTACCACTTCCGGGTCTCCTCACAATCTTCACTTGAGCAGATCATCGGCAATCCACCACCAAGCCATCAAGGAGACGGTGGTCTCCAAGAGTAACAAACTCCCAAACTAGCACAAGATCAATGTCGAGTGCTCAAACATATGCAACCAATGCGCTAACGGTGGGCTACCAAAGCACCACACCTCTCTCTCTACTCACTGAGCCACAAAGGCCTTGCATATCATAAAGCAATCCTAGAGAGAAAGAAATGGAGCACTCAAAGGTGGCACACCAAGTTCCAACACCTCTTAAGCCTTTGCAAGCACCAGAGAAAAACCTTCAAACCCCCTCCAAAGACTTGTCCCCACACAAGGAAGCAAATGGGTATAAATACCTCAACTCTAAAAACTAGTCGTTGGACAGACTCTGCACTAATTGGAACATCCGATCCCAGATCAGAACATATGATCCTTTGAACCCCAATGGTCAAATCAGAGACACAGAGAACACCTACACCTAGTAAAAAGCACATATTGGAACGTTGATGTATGGATAAGAACATCCGATCCAAAAATAACTCAAACTCGAGAACACCATGTTTCTAAAAATCAGTCGGAACATCCAAAATCGGGATCAAAACATCAGATCAGTAGAGCTGACACTCAGAAAAACAACAATAACTTTTGAACCGATGTCCGATTTTCGTGATCTTGAACTCTACAGAAAGCTTACTCAGAGGGCTACACATGCTAACTTATTTAATGATCACAACCACGTTGAATCAAATATAGGAACACTGCAAAATCTTATTTGGATACATCCACCCATTTTACAAAGCTTAACCCCCAAGATTGAACTATGTACAACATGGAATATGCCAAACACTAGTAAAGCTTAGCCACAGCCACTTTTCACCACTAAAGTTGACAACTACAAAAGGTTAAATCTAAAATACCTTTTAGACATCCCGGACTCCTAAAACAAACTCTCAACATAAACACATCCCGCACTACGTACATGGTTTGAGCACTCAACAAAATAATCAAGCAACGCTTTCAATAGCCTCTCTTGATAGTACGACTATCGATTCTATAACCCGGCCTCCCACCAAACTCCTTCAGACTGACAGAACTAGAAAATCTCTTCTAGTTATACCTTTGCCTTAAGCAATCCCATTGGACATGACAAACACATCATCCAAGCCTCGACGCTTCTGGTAGCTCTTCAAGACTCATCATTAACTCCTTTTATCTTGATGATGATGATCATCCTCACTTCCATATTGATCTTCACTCGATCTTCGGAAGCTTAAAAAAGCTCTCTTGGTAGCTTCCCACGCACCAAACATAGGAGACTGCACTCTTCGTGTCATCTTCATTTGGTTCACCATCAAGGCATGAACCGCAGGCATCAAGCATATAATTTGTCCACTAAGCTTGTCTTAATCTAGCTCTTCCTACTTGGCATATTGAATATTTCAATTCAACTCATGCCTTCTTATGAAACCTAACACCAACTCACACTCAAGCATAAAGCACATGGGTTAATCCATAAAACATAATTGACAATTTTATGCCTTAAGTCCCTTGATCTTCACAAGTAACTTGGCCTTCATACTTATTTTCAATCTTCATATGCAACCTAACCCCACTATCACTCTTAAGCACATGGCACATGAGTTACTCTATAAAACTCAATTGACAATCTCGTACCTTTAGTCACTTAATTTCCACAAGTAATTTAGCCTTCACGCTTATCATCAATCTTCTTAAGCTTCTCCTTTATCTCATGAGCATCACCTAGAGCTCAATGACATTGATGCATTTATTTGATCTCATGAAATTGCTCAACAAAAACATAATTTATCACTTATGCATCTTCTATAGAACAACCTACTAACAATTCTCAGCATAATTGTTAGTCCATAAGTATTATCACCATTTACCCGAGCATCACCTAGAGCTCATTTATCTTGATGCATCTCTCTTGGTCACATAACATTCCCCAATGAATCCTTGCTCAATCCTCCATGCATCACCTATGGAACAACCTACTAACAACTCTCAACGCAATTTTTGGTCCATATGTATTATCATTAATTATTAAAATCACACTTAGGGACTAGATAAACCTTCAATATCACTATTGTTTCAAGTTATGAACCGGTAGTGATCACTGCTAGTTCTAGTGAAGAACCGACAATGCTAATTAAATATCACTTCCAGTTCATGTTACAAACCGACAGTGATAATCACTATCACTGCTGGTTCTTGCTGGCTCGACAGTTTATGTGCCACTTGAGCTTACGAACCGACAGTGATATATTATCACTGCCAGTTATTACTGAACAGGTAATGAAACGGGGGCATGGATAACCCTTTTTATAGTAGTGTTTCTCTTTTTCAATTATGATCTAATGGTCTAAAATTATTGGGCTTGTTACAGATTCACCTAATTTCCAAACGGGATGTTTGAATAGTCAAACGGTCTCCGTAATCCATCCGAGCTCTAGATCAATAGTCAAAAAAATTTCCCACTCTTTACTTTTTTTGGCCAACATTTTATTTTATAATATCTAGGCTATTGCATGGAGACGCTAAGTAGCAGCCGGCACCGACCCAAGTGCGACCAAGGCAATTTATTTGGGTTTTATGTATGTATGCATGGCTTTACCGGAAACATTGTCAACCAAAATGATGGTGAGGTATGTCATTACATATTGATGCCTACTTTTGAGTTTCTATGTTCATAGATTAATCTTCTTAATTATTTAATGATAGTACTTGAAGTTGAACATAAGTCAACTGCTACTCCATGAAATCATAGCTGTTCAAGAACAGCTTGTCGGGTTCATCAATAACCAGGTTATTGATCCAAGGGGTGAGTTTCATGACCTGGATAACCATAACCAGCGAAGATTCATTCATTATTGACTCATGACTTAGGTAGTTTGCTACCTTCTAGTAAGTCGAAATATAAATGAAACTTGAATTATTTTGTAGTCTTGTAGATCCTTATGTCAACCTTATTGCAAATTGTGGTGCATGAGTGATATATGTGAATAATAAAGTGTCTGGGGTATGCGTGAATGGGATGTGAATGAACTATGGTGTATATATATATGTGTTAATGAGATGTGGTGGATGAACTATGCTTATATGTTACTATGTGCTATTTTTGTTTCAAATGGTATGGATAGAATTACTTGAGGCTAGCAAAACAATGAAAATTTTGCATTTTGGGATGTTAAATTATCACTGTCGATTCAAGAACAAAATCGAAAGTGATATCATTACTATCACTATCGTTTCATGACATAAACTGGCATGATAAGGGGTATCATTGTTGGTTCTTTAACCGATAGTGATAATCCTAGATCATCACTACTGATTGCTCATTGTCGGTTATGAACTAACAATGATGAGGTATTATGTGGTAACGAGCCATATATAGACTCTGAATGAGTCTGGGCACAATATAAATCTAAATATATACATCATGCACACTATACACATAACGGGGGACAACCGTGGGAAGAAATGTAGTTATTTAGGGCCTGTTGGTAGGTTTCATATTCTCTCAGAAATGTTTTGATTCTAGTTTCTTTCAAAAAAACTTTTTTTGGTGAATTAGAATCACTTCTGAAAATTATTTGACTAGCTGACTGGATTTAGTTTCTTGAAAGAGATGATGATGGTGTAATTGACTAATTTACCATTCTCATGATATTTTTTTCATTAACAACATCTGAAATGAGTGTTAACAAAATACATGGTTCCAAAACGACATTTTAAAATACATGCTTAATAAGGTAATAATTAGCGTCTAAATTTTTCTCCAATCCTAGTACCAGTGCAATTGTTGGCACCAAAATAAGAGAAAAAGGAAATCAAAAGGAAAACTTGTGTTATATATCAATAATTTTTAATTTTAAGCGAACCTCTTAGTTTTCTTGGGCCCTCAGCTCCATGCAGTGACTATATATGTGCATTAAGCACCGACAAGTTAGTTGCGAGCCAATTTTTTACGCTTTTTTTCCATGTCTCTTGTATACAGGTTTGTTTGATCAAGTAAATAAGGTCGAGGGGTGTGGCTACACGAGGGATGGGTCGATCTCATAATTATTTTTATTTATCCCACAAGAAATAATCATTTTGTTATCTTTGTCTGAAAATCAAGTTGGGGCCTTTACATCCTAGCCAAACCTTTTATGTGTGTTTTCTTCATTTGGGTAGGTCTCCCGTACGCCATAGAAACTTTAGGCAAATTGTTTCATAAATCTAGGCACCGTTGGATCCAAAACAAATATATAGATTCATAGGAAGAATTTGATTAATCTATTTCTATTATTCTAAGTTAACTATTTCAAATAGGTTGGTAGAAAAACTGATTCATTGTTGATGACAAGATTTAGTATTTATAGTGGTCATTGCAGTGGTCATACTTCCGACCAGTACCTTCGATCATAAACAGTAACTTCGACAAGTGAACAGTAACTCCGACCTGTAAACAATAACACCGATCATTGAACAGTAGCATCAACTAGTGAACATCAGCAGTGAACAGATGTTGGGATCGAAGAAAGCCGAGCTTCAATAAGAAATACTCGGGTAGATATATGGAGTTTGAGTGGTTGAATAGGAAAGATATAACTAAATCATATCAGTAAGTTTTATTCGATTTGTATGGAGTCCTAATCTTGTATGGCTAAGACATGCCACCCTTTAAATATAAGAGGGTCATGGCTAACTGAATCATCAACCAATTGATCAAACATAATCTACATTACATTTCATCTTTTACATAGCTCTTGTAGTCTTTTCAATCTACATTGCTATATGTTCTTGATGTCGACAATCAAGGACGAGCCGTCGGCCACCTGTGCTCTGACGGGGTCTCTCCTGGGCATGGATGACAATAAAGGTCCGAAAACGTAGCACCATGACATGACAGGGATATTTTGGGTGCTACTCATTGGACATTACACACGAAGTCCTCAGTGTTTGGCACTATATCTTTTCACGTCAACATTCATAGATATAACGAACATGACCCCTCTTTTGAACTAATGTTTGTTATAACTTTAGTCTGGTTTTCCTTTCGGCTTTATATACAACGGAGCATGCATTACTTCTACTCTTTTCGTATTTATTTATTGCTAATGCTCATAAAAATACTCCATCCGTATTTATTCACCATATACATCGAGTTCGGATTGAAGGTTGGTCCTATCAACTTTTTAATTCGTTGGTTTGATATATCACATCTATCCTAATAAGGTTTGCAAACCATAAGTTTGTGGCGAATTTTTTTTCTCAAGTTAGGAAAACAAGTTCAAACTCACCAAAAAAACTGTTCTCGATCGGTGCATTAAACGATTCATATATATTAAACACGGAGAGCGAGATTAACTTACAAGAACATGGAAAAAAGAATAGAATGCCTCAACCCTCTTTCTTGACAAAACTGCTCATCATCAATTCATGATCACTACATGTGTAGAGAAAAAACAACAACTCGATAAATATATATATAACATAGCCCATACGTAACATTTATTCGGTAGGTCCAATGCAGTACATACCCTTCCATACATGCATGATAGACAGCGATTATGCATGCATACACCACCGAAAGGCGCGCGCTATTCGACACCACCTTTCGGCATTACAACAATCAATCCAGAATATATAAAAATTAATCAATACAAAACAGTCTACATCTCTGCCTTGATGATCTCGGTGGTCTTCTTCTTGATGAGCTCCCACGCGCTTCGCACGTGCCTCTCCTCCTGCAGCGACGATCCCACGGCGAACCGCAGCACGAACTTGCCACCGATAACCGTGTGCGCCAGGTACGCCTTCCCAGTCTTGTTCAGGCGCTCCATGAGCTCGCGGTTAGCCTCATCGGCATCCTCCTCTGTCATGGCGCCGCGGGGCTTGATCCTGAAGCAGACAAGTGCGAAGTTCCTCGGCACCACGACCTCGAACCGGTCGTCGGCGCGCACGGAGTCCTCGAACATCTTGGCCATGGCGACGTCGCTGCGGATGTGCTCCTGGAGCTTGGCGGCGCCGTAGGTGCGCATGACCATCCAGAGCTTGAGGCCGCGGAACCGGCGGCCGACGCCGACCTGCATGTCCTTGAGGTCGGTGACGACGCCGGACTCGCTGGCGTCGTTCTTGAGGTACTCCGGGTTGGTCTCCAGTGAGTCGGTGAGACGGTGCGTGTCGCGCACCCACAGGCAAGTGCAGTCCAGGCACGTCATGAGCCACTTGTGAGGGCTCATGCTGATGGAGTCGACACGCTCGACGCCGTCGAGGTGATGACGGAACTCCGGGCAGATGCATGCGCTGCCGGCGTAGGCAGCGTCGACGTGGACCCACGCATTGTACCGGGCGGCAACATCGGCGACATCGCCCACCGGGTCGACGGCGTTGGACGACGTGGTGCCGACCGTGACGCAGATGTAGGTTGGCACGAGGCCGGCGTCGACGTCAGCCTGCATGATCTCGAGGAGCTTCGCCGGGTCGATAGCATAGTCGGTTTCAGCTCCAGTGGGGATGGACTTGATGTTGGCAGGGTCGAAGCCGGCTAGGCGGCACGCCTTGAAGAACGTGGAGTGCGTCTGGTCGGCGGCGTACACGGTCAGGCGCGTGATACCGGCCACGCCAATGGACCCGCTCCGGCGCAGGGCGGCGTCACGGGCTGCGACGAGCGTGACCAGCATTGCCTCGCTGGTCGTGCCGAGGATGACGCCGCCGCCAGTGCTACGTCCAGCGTTAGTCCGGTTCATGAAGTTCGTGGGGAGGCGCAGGAGCTGCGCGAGCCAGTCGAGCGCAAGAACCTCCATCTCCGTGGCCGCCGGGTTCGCCTGCCACGTGAACCCCACGGTGTTCATCGCGGAGGCGATGAGCTCGCCGGCGATGGCAGCGGCGCTGTTAGTGGACGGGAAGAAGGCGAAGAAGTTGGGGCTGGCCCAGTGGGTCGTCCCCGGCACGACAGCCTCGCGGAGCTCCTTCATAGCAATGTCGAACGGCGCGGAGGCGTTGGGCGCCGCGGACTGGAGCAGGCGGAGCAGGTAGCCCGGCTCGACGCCCGGGAGCACGGGCAGGGACTCGACGGTCTTGTAGTAGTCGTAGATGAAGTCAACGGACTTGAGTAGGTAGGAGCGGACGTCGTCGGCGTTGAGCGGTTGGAAAGCGTGGGCGTCAGCGGCGAACGCAGCGGAGGAAGCAGGGTTAGTGCCAAGGCTCCCCATGTTAATACGTCGATTGATCGCTGATTAATGAGCTAGCTAGTGGGGCTAGTTCAAGATTGCTCAAAATTAAGCAAACAAGCAACAAGAGGCAGCTGAGCTAGCTCGAGCTCAAATAATTAAATGGTGAGACGCGGAAGCTGGAGGAGATTCTGTGGTGTGATGCGGCGGGGTGGGAGGGTTTATATAGGCCAGCGATGATGAAGCTGAGCAGGGGGGCTGGGAAGCGGCGTGGCGAGATGGGCGTTTAACCGGGGTAGGTGGGGTGGGGGTGGGGCTGGCAGCTGCAGCTCAGAATGCACATGGCATGTCCCGTGGAAGAAACAACGTGGCGCTGCAGGCTGCAGCACGCCTACCTAGCTTGGCACGCGCGCGAGCCTCGTGGAAAATGCAGAGCGCGCGGGTTCGGATGCATGCAATAAGGCCATTTATAACTGAAATCTTTCACGGATTTCGATCTCTTCAGAAAAAAAATTCTTCTTCTTTTAGTATTCTAATAGTTTCACTTCGTAGTTACAGTTACAGGTACGAAGTTCTCATCTACATTCTCTTCATCTTGATATTCTCTTTTCCCTTCATAAATCTCCTTAAAAAGAAGTTATTATTGGAGATAGAATGGAAATAAAAAATAGAAAAAAATTATAAAACTAAAGTAAAATGAAGAGAATATAGTTAGCATGGTGTAATGCTTGGTCTCCTCTTCTTTTGAATCCGTTAAGTGCACATGAGAGAGACATGCTAGGTGGTATGTGGTAGGTAGGGTGTTCTTCCACGTTTGTTTAGTAAATTAGCGACCGAATTAAGCTGAGGAGAGATTTGGGGACGTCCCCAGCCTAATCAAAGCAAAAAAATTCAATAGTCCAACCGAGGAGTTTGTTACGATCTCGATCCATATTCAATATATAAGTACTCATTGCGGTTGTTGCACATGCCATATGGTAGTTTGTAATTAAAGAACAGCATCGCAAATACCAATCCATCGAGGTCACTGCTGACATAGTCACTACTACACAACAGTACTACATAACAGTACTACACAGGCGAGTAGAAACACCTTTTTACTGACGTTTAGCGTACCCGCCTGTGACCGAAGGCTTGCGAAAATGAACGATTTCCACAGACGCAAAACAGGCCGCCTGTGAAAATACATTTCTACATGCGGTTCCTTAAGACAACCGCCTGTGAAAATTTATTTCCACAGGCGGCCCACTTTATGTGCCACCTATAGATATTTAGATTTTCACAGGCGATTCTCTTATGGAACCGCCTGTGATATATATTTCTTTTAAAAAAAATAATGAGCATACAGATTTCACACATATTTCAATAGCATCATAGATTTTACAGATTTAACACAAGTACAATAATATTCACAACATCACAAGTCTTTCCTCTCCCACTCACAAAGCTTCAGATGGCTAGCTAATTCACCTCCGGGATCAAAGAATATGCCACTCTTGTGGATGACTTCATGCAAAATAAACCGGCACATGTCACGTTGGACATTTTGAATATCTTTGTCTGTGAGAGATTGGTCGGTATATTGAATCGTCCGTGCCTGGATTGAAAACACAACTAAAAGAGTTAAAACACCCCTGACAACGAAAACATAACCAAATAAGAATGTGCAGGCGCAATGATAACTTACGTCCCCAGGGTTTGTTGTGTACCTTCCGTTTAACCTAAGAAACTCGCAAACATAATATCCACAAAGAACGCTATTAAAACCTTGTTTGTGGCACTTCAAACAAAAACATACTTCTATTCGTTAGTTCAATAAGACTCTTCGTCATAAATAGCGAAATGCAAGCATTACAAGTGTGTTATTACCGGAAAGTGTGTACGGACCGCCATCGCATCCGGTTTGGCCGTATCGTGTATCCCACTTTTCGTTACGTACCACTTGTAGGCCCTATTTGAATGCCAATAATTAATTATCTATTCATAAATGATTTATAAGAATTTTATGTATGGGGATTTCTTTTACCTTTGTATAACGTCAATGAAATCTAAATAGGATTTTTGTTGGAAATCAGTTGAGTCAAGGACCACGAGTCGACTTGACTTCGGCATCAGCATTATACAAATATAGTGGTCGCTACATGAATACTTATGTTAGATTTTTGATCGATCAACTAAGTTGAATACTTATGTTAGGTTCATGACGTATCACACTTACTTAAAGTTGTAGGGAGCTAAGATGCGGTCCTTGTCCTGCATTTCTAGCATAGCCCTTCCTATGTAGACTGATATTTCGAGTCTTTTTATTTGGTCAAGCCTTTTAGGACCCTTGTTTTATCCTTTTTACTCTTCCCCTTAATCTAGGGTCATCATTCCTCAAGTTCACAACCATGTTGGGCTGAGAAATTCATTGCGGATTAATGAATCCGACGGGCCTCTTCAACTTTTTTGCATCGTTAAATTGCATCCTACAGAACAAGTCACTAGTCATTAGCTTCTATAGCATATATTGGTAGATATATGAACGTAGGGGTAGATTGTAGGTAGTTACAAGCACCACACGCTTATGAGATTGATGTCGAATTAGACCTTCTTGGAGTTGAAACGAAGGCAAAAATAGCTTACCATGCTCATATTTCTCTGGAACATCCGGTGTAGGTAAGAAATCCATCTGAGGGGTACTTAATATTTTGCCAGTCTCTTTCGCCAGATCGCCCTTCGCTAGAGATTCCTGAGCAGATGATGCCTTTTCTTTTGAGGACAGAAGCCACCTCTTCACGGGATCAGGTAGAGTCTTCTCATATGGGGTAATCATTTTGATGACTCTTCGATGCTCAGGTGATGAATATGCCGGAGTCACAGACGCTGGAGGCGGAGGTGCCGGAATCACAGACGCTGGAGGTGGAGGTGCTGGAGTCGCAGACGGTGAAGCATGATGCGAAGATGCCTGAGGAAGAGATATTGGGGGCGGGGGCGAAGCTACCTGAGGAGGAGAGGCTTGGCTCTGGGGCGGAGTTGCCTGGGGCATAGAGGCTCGGCTCTGGGGCGTAGGTGCCTGAGGCAGAGATGCTTTGCGCGGGGGCGAAGCTGCCTGAGGAGGAGAGGCTTAGCTCTGGGGCGGAGTTGCCTGAGGTGTAGAGGCTCGGCTCTAGGGTGTAGGTGCCTGAAGCAGAGATGCTGGACGCGGGGGCGGCCGTGACACTGGCGATTGTGACTTCTGATGACTGAAGATGATATCCCGTCTGGGCCACAGAACGAAGTTACCAACAGCCTCATCGAGAAGCTCGATATCCTCAGGTGTGCTGATGTCTAGCTTGTACTTCATGAAAAGTGGTTGTACCGAGTCCACTTGTACCTTGGCGTAACTGGCCGAAATATCTAGATTATGAAACAAACGGCCTGGAATGGCCTGGCCCGTGGCCACCTCGACAGTGAAGTCTTCCTTGCCTACTGGAACATGTAGTATGCAAGGGGTAGCCTCTGTGATGTCATCCATAGGGTATCTCTAGTTATCGGCCTGCGTGGACCCAATGTTGCTCCGAAAGCCTAGGCTGGTTGGTTGCTCTATCAGCATTAATACCGCCTTTTCCTTCTCCTTTTCATTCTACATTTTTATGAATTGGACCTTAACTTGTTCTTGTATCTGTTCCTTTAGGGTCTTCTTATATCTATTACGGGTCTTGTACTAGCCCGCGACGTCTAGGAACCCATGCTTCCAACCCACTTTTGATCCGATGTCTCGAGTGCGACCCGAGTGTTTCTTGTTTCCCAGGGCCTTGGTAAGCAGGTCATTCTCCCTATCGGGCTCTAGAGATCCTTCCTTAGCAAGCCCTTGAATGATTTGGATCACCTCCATGGTCTCAGGGCTGTTGAAGGCTAAGTCCCCAAACTCGGTTCGTTGTGACCGAGCGTAGACTCAGTTTCTGCTTCGCTCGTCACAATTTTTCAAAGGGTTGGGTTTCCCAGCTCGGGCAGCCTCTTCTTCTTGCCTCCTCCACTCAGGAATTTTAGGGGCGTACCCAGACGAGCCTAGGTGATGGTGGTGCTTATTTTTCTTCGCAAGGTGCTTGAACAATTCACTCTGTTTGATGGCCTCAGGTGTGGTCTTCTGCCTAACAAACTCTGCCCATTGGTCTGACGTAATTTTTCCGTATTTATTGTAGGGTACCAGGTTCTTCTTCATGAATTCCTTATTCAGCTCACTCTTCTAGCCTCGGAAGCTCTTTCCCATAGTTTTCAATGCATTATGTTTGGCGCCTTCCTCTGTTCCCGCGGGGAATCGGATGGTTCTCTGCAATGTTGCCCACAGGAACTCCTTCGTCTCATCCGGCAGTAACCGCCAATCAGTTATAGTGATTGGGACGTACTCCTTGACAAGAAATCCGCAACTATTGTGGAATTTAGCGCAGGCCTCACGAGGTGCAACAGGCTCCCCTTCAACACCGACCTGTGTTATTGTATAAATGCCGGACGGCAACTTGTTTCTACAACGCTCGCCCCTTCTTTGTTTCAGCGTACCCCCAGAGAGACCTGAAGTTTTGGGAACAGAGGTAGCGGTGTGTTGTGGCGCAGATAATAGACGTGAAGATCGTTGCACCCTGACCCTCTAGAGAGAAAAAAGAGGAGAGTTGAATAAACAAAAGACATTCCTCCATTTTAGAAGTATAAAATGCATTGACTCAACTAAATACCTCTTCGGTAGGATCGTAGTCGTTGTCACTTTCGCGACGCCGGATCTCCCGATCGCACGGAACAGGGCTCGGGCTGTGATACGACCCCGAGCTTTTGCTGCTATCGGAGGAGGACGACTGGTGAGGGCTTGGACTCCTATCCGACCCCTTGCTTGCATCCGCCCCATCTTGTGCTGGGACACCCTCTATTGGGAGCGGGCTTGGGCTCTTATCAGATCTCCTGCTTGCTTCTGGTTTCTTAGACCCCATTGTAATTACTCAACAACTAGATTATTTTAGAGGAAAGAAAAGGAATCAATGTATGGATTTTAAACTTTTAGAGGAAAGAAAAGGAATCAATGTATGGATTTTAAACTGTTAGAGAAAAGAAAAGGAATCAATGTAACAGATCCTAAAGGAACTGTGACTAGCAAATAACAGAAAATCTACGACAACCCATGGCCTTTTCCTCACTGTTCTGCATCTCTGGTCGACCTTCTGCTCTCTAACGATGGAGTACGAGTTCTCGTACTCGTACTCCCTCGTTAGAGAGCAGGAGGTCGAGCAGAGATGCAAAACAACTTGTTATTCCCAAATGTGTTCACCATTGTTATTAAGTCGAACGATTAGTCATGACTAATCGTCGATTAATCGACAAGTCGGTACCCGTTCTCTACTAGAGAGTCTCGACTCGACACGGTCCAGATTCCAGACTCCAGAGTCCACCTCCAGACTAGTCGTGGACTAGTCGCGACTAGTCGACCGACTAGTCGACAAAATCGACAAGTCGACCCTGTGGCGACTCAACTCGACTCGACTTTACGACTTGATAACTATGGTGTTCACCCTTGGATGAGATCTCAAATAGATAGTTTGGGCCATGGACCACTACTATTTAGACAAAGTCAAATTCAATGGCAACAAGGCAATAATAATGCAAGAAAGTTTCATCAGATGAGGCACAGAGTTACTGCTGTCCAACCTTTCTACTAGATCATTTAACCTGTCCCAGTTGTGCTCAGATCATGGTTCTTTGTCTTATCTGAAATGTTTTTTAAACAGACATTGTTCCTATTTTCAGTTTAAATTGGTGAAAACTATGTGTAGATTTATTAGATTCCCTTCTTTACAGCCAATATGATCACATAATGTATATGAACATGCAATTTGACGTCATCATCATGGTCCAGAAGTCAGTATTATTATTTCTAGAAAGATGATACATAGGACAGCTCCTTGTTATGGCACAACCTTCAATTGAAAATCTGAAATCCAGCTGTTAATGGGCTTTCTTTGTGCTGCTATTTTCAACTTTACACCTTCAATCTCTTACTGTGATGATTCAAACCTAGACACTTCAGTCAGTTTAAGTTGTGAAATACGCAGTCTTCAGCTTTTCCATAAGCTTTCTGGAGATCAGAGGAATTTTCAATACAGGAATATGCGGCCTGCCCTGATAATCAGCCATCCTATATCGAAGGTGGAAAATGGTGATTGGGCCGCACCAATATGTAATATTTGATAGTACATCTATGGCTTACAGACTGATGTTCTCATGCCACACAGAGATGCAAAAATGTCAAGACAGGAAATGCAATGGTCACTAATTGCTGGAAACCAAATGATGAGGAGCATCTCTGTGTTTAGACATACACTTATCTTTTTCTAGTTGGTTTCTTTTTTCCTTTTTTAAGGCTTTATTCTGCTCATATATACTGTCATATCTTATCTGCCAGTCATGAATGAAGTTCAACTATAGACTAAAGCTGGCAAAGTTTTCATAACAAGACTAATTTAGACCGCATAATGTTCTTTGTGTTTCTTGAGTGAGCAACATATTAGCTTCTTGCAGAGATAAAAGAATGTTTTCTGCCTTCCTGTCTAATTCATCTATCAAGCTGATAGAGTCCAGCAACTGTAGTGATATCTAATTGATTTTGATGAGCATTAGCACGCTCAACTTGACCGTTACTCTGTGGGAGAGCTACTGACGCAAAACAAGTTTTGTTATGAATTCTTCACAGAACGCCGCTTTTGAACTGGCTACTGTTATCCATAATTATCTGATGTGGAATCCCGAATCGAGTAATTATGCTCCTCATGAACTTTTTGGCCGCTTCTATAGTTATTTTTCCTACAGGTTCGACCTCTATCCACTTAGTGAACATATCGATAGCCACAAATTGGAACTTGTAACCGCCTTAGGCCCTTGGGAACGGTCCCAGGATATCCAAGCCCCAGACAGAGAAAGGCCAAGAAAGAGAAATTATTTGCAGAGCTTGGGCTGGTAAGTGGTCTGCCTTCCGAAAATTTGGCACCTCTCGCACTTTTTGACCAGCTCGGATGCATCTTGGAGGGCAGTCGACCAATAGAATCCTTGGCGAAAAACTTTTCTGACCAAGGTGCGAGAAGATGCATGATTACCACATATGCCTCCATGGATATCGAGCAGTATTTTACTGCCCTCTTTCTGAGTGATGCACTTCATCAAGATTCCGCTACTCCTCTCTTGGTAGAGCTTGCCGTTTACCAATACGTTGAGCTTTGATTTATGAGCAATTTTTTCTGTAGATGCATCATCATCAGGGATGTCTCGACCCTCGAGATAGGCTTGGTACAGAGTCATCCAAGTCGGGTTGCGTTCAAGTAGTGCAGCATCCGTGTCTGCAGGTTCTGCCTCGCTGACCTGGCCAGACTGCTGGTCAGGTTGGGCAGTATCCATTCACCGAACTGTAGAGATAGATGATTTAAGGAGTTTCTCAACGAAGACCCCTATAGGTACCAGTGCTCGAGAAGAAGCGAGTCTAGCAAGTTCATCTGCACCAGAGTTAACACTCCTTCTAATGTGCGTCGCGTCTAGCCCTTCAAACTTTTGCTCAAGCTTTTGTACCTCGAGTAAGTAAGCCGCCATGTTGTCATCTGAGCACTGGTACTCCTTTTGAACTTGGTTCATGACTAGCTGTGAGTCCCCTTTCACAGGAAGTCATTTAATTCCAAGCGATGCAGCTATGCGGAGCCCGTTTACTAGTCCTTCATATTCTACAACATTGTTAAAGGCTTTAATATCTAATTGAACAACGTAGCTAAGTTCGTCACCTGTTGAAGATTTCAGTACAATACCAGCCTCCATTCCCTGGAGCGTGAGCGATCCATCAAATAAAAGCGTCTAGTGATCTTCAACCATGTTTGGCCTTGTTTCTTCAACGCTTGTCCATTCAGCGATGAAGTCCGCTAACACTCCAAATTTCACGCTTGTGCGTGGTGCGTAGCTTACGTCGAACTGCATATATCAGCTTCTGTACTTGCAGGTACCATAGCTTAGCATCGTGTAGAACCTCGCTCATGTAGTAAACAGGCTTCTGGACCTTGGCCTTTTTCTCGGGACATTCCCGTTCAACCACCAGTACCGTGCTTACAATTTGTGGGGTAGCTACAATATACAAAAAGAGCTCCTCTTTTTCGTTAGGCGGTGTACGGATTAATGGAGACGATAAGTACCTTTTTAAGTCCTGGAAGGTGCGCTCCGCTTCTTCTGTCCACTCAAACCGATCTTGTTTCTTCAACAGCTTGAAGAAAGGCATGCCTCACTTGCCCATCTTGGAAATGAATCGACAAAGAGCAGTAATGCAACCTGTCAGTTTCTAGACCTCTTTCAGTGTTCGAGGTGACCGCCTCTAGTCGAGAGCCTCAATTTTGCCCGGGTTAGCCTCAATACCTTTACTTGACACCAGGAAGCCAAGAAGCTTGCCAAACAGCACACCAAACGTGCACTTTTCGGGGTTGAGCATCATGCAGTACTTCCCAAGGTTGCCGAACGTTTCCTTGAGATCGTCAACAAATGCACTTCCGATTTTTTATTTGACTACAACATCATCGACATATGCTTCTACATTGCGACTGATTTGGGGTTGTAGACAGTTTTGAATACACCTTTGATACGTAGCACCAGCATTTTTAAACCAAAAAGGCATCTTTACATAGCAAAATACACCAAAAGGAGTAGTAAAAGCTGTTTTCTGCTCATCCTCTAATCCCATGCTAACTTGGTGATACCCTGAATAGGCATCTAGAAAACATAGCAACTCGCAGCTTGCCGTAGAGTCGACGATCTGGTCGATGCGCGGGAGAGAAAAAGGATCATTGGGACAAGCCTTGTTGTGGTCGGTGAAGTTGATGCACATTCTCTATCTGCCATTGGACTTCTTGACAAGGATGGGATTTGCGAGCCATGTAGGATGACGCACTTCTCGAATGAAGCCCCGTTTAGAAGCTTATCGACCTCCTCCTTGATGGCCCGCTTCCTATCTTCTGCAAATCTTCGCTGCTTCTGCACCACAGGTTTGGCGTTGGATTTAATAGCTAGTCGATGCTCGATCACCTCCCTGGGGACCCCAGGCATATCAGAAGGTTGCCATGCAAACATGTCTTGGTTTACCTGGAGCAAGGTGATAAGCCCGAGTTCCTATTTGGGGTTAAGATTGGCCCTAACCTTAACTATCTTGGATGGTTCATACGGGTTGAGGGGCACTACCTTGATGCAACCATCGGTCTTTTTGGTGTTGATGTCGTCGTTGGTCTTGCCTTTGGCGTCGTCAGATTTAGAAGTGCTAGCAAGACTTATGAGCCTAGAATCTTTGGCCTTGACGACACCTTGGTGCCTTTGACACTTAGAATTTGCATCCTTAGGAGTGATGGCCACTCGACTGAAGTGTTCGACCATATCCAGGCTTTGCTTGTTGCATTTGACCGCCGCGCACTGATCTCCTTTAACTATAATGGCCCCATTGGGACCCGGGATCTTGAGTATTTGGTAGGCATAGTGAACTACCGCCATGAACTTGCCCGGCATTGAGCGGCCTAGGATCACATTGTACGTCATCTCGAAGTCTGTGACATCAAAGGTCAGCTTTTTTGTATGGAAGTTGTCGGGCATGCCAAATGTGACCGGCAGCTCGATTTGGCAAAGAGGCATGGTCAATGAATTGGAGTTATGCCGTGGAAAAGCTCAACTCCTGTCTTAAGCTTTGATCTTTGAATTCCCATCTTGTTTAAGGTTTTAGAGAAAATAAGGTTGAGTGAACTACCACTATCGACCAAAGTTCTGGAAACTTTGATGTTGAGTATGGTCAGCTGAACCACAACTGAGTATCAACCAGGATGTGGTACCGTAGCTGGATGGTCAGCTCAATCAAAGGTTATCGCCTGTTCCGACCACTTGAGATACCAGGTAGGCCCAGTTAGGACCAGGTTGACTTATCGCTCGACTGCCTTGTACTGCCTTTTAGACTCATACATGGTGGATCCTTCGAAGATGTGCGCCAAGCTATGGTCAGCCTCATGGAACTAGGGCTTGTCACCCTCAACATTTGACTTAACCAGCTTATTACCACACTCAGTATTTGCCTTGATCTTTTCATCAAGTTTCTTCTTGAACACAAAACACTCATCGAAGTCATGCTGGTTGCTCTGATGGATGGTACTCCACTTTCTGCCACCTCGACCAAGGCCTTTGTTGTCGCTAGTGTTGTGCGAT
Organism: Phragmites australis; assembly: GCF_958298935.1. Taxonomy (NCBI): domain Eukaryota; kingdom Viridiplantae; phylum Streptophyta; class Magnoliopsida; order Poales; family Poaceae; genus Phragmites; species Phragmites australis. Next base: position 2,751,421 of record NC_084936.1, read on the forward strand.
TTTCTCCTGTCGACCGTAGCTATAGTCTTATCAGGACCCTCGCGCTTGTCACCAGGTTTGTTCTTCTTTCCTCCGCTCTTTGAGGACTTAGGTTTGTCGTTGCCAGATTGAAGGTTTTATGCGTGCACCTGCGCTTCTGCTCATTTTGCGCACTTGTCGACCAACTCGAAAAGCTCTTTTACTGTGTGGATCTTTCGAGTATCCATCTTTCCACGCAAATCTATGTCTTGAACACCTCGTTTGAAGGTGATGATTATCAACTCATCGGAGATGTCCGGGATCGTGTTACTCTTGTCGTTGAACTGGCGGATGAAATCTTGAAGGGATTTTTCATTGCCTTGGTGCAGCTGGTGGAGGTCGTTCTCCGTTCCTGGGCACTCGAATGTGCCTTGGAAATTGGCTATGAACTTAGCCTTAAGTTCTACCCATGAACGAAATGAGTTGGGCAGCAAGTTTAGCAACCAAGACTTTGTGGGTCCATCAAGGGCAGTTAACAAGTAATTGGCCATTACTCGTTTGCCACCACCAGCTACTCGAATGATTGGTGTAGATTTGCAACCACTTGTTGGGATTGATCTTCTTGTTCTACTTTTGGATCAGGCCTGCTTTGAACTTCTCTGGCCACCGAATTGACCGGAGTTCGCTTTGAAAGCCTCGCAGCCCCATTGAACTGTTCAGGAGGAGGTGGTGGAGGATTGTCACGCTTGTCTCTTCGAGCAAGGGAGTCATGTCGACCATCTCATCCTGTAGATCTACAGTCATAGTAGTGGCGATCATCTTCATGGCGTTCCTCAGCACGGTTTTCGATCGCCATACGTAGATCATGCCAGTTGTGAGGATTATGGTTCCTCAAATCTTCTTGATTTCTGTGCCTATGGATAGGGCAGCTACAGTTTGGTCCACAGTATCGTATTTGGGCTCAACCACATGAGCTTCCCATATGACATTCCTCTACTCAAGAGCGTTCCCACTTGTGGCTCCTCGAGCCGAGACTGTTCCGCTTGGGGGGCCTGGAGCTGCGGGGATTGTTTGCTCGAGTGATTTGGATCTGAGCCACGTTGAGTAGGATCTTGACTTGATTGACCATAGGAGTTAGTGGATTCACCGAATCCAATTCTGGAAGGGATCTGAGAATTAGATGAGCTCCTTACATGTTAGCATCTGGAGTATTGAATATGTCTCTACCAAGGCTCGGTTACGGTCGAGCCGATGAAGCCTCACGATGACTATTCGGGGGAGCTTATCCCTTAACTCATGGGCTGTCACGGGTGTAGGTACACCCACCGGAAGTCATCGAGAAAGGCCATGGGGCATTTGCCTTCCTTTGGTCCACCGGTGGAGGGCCGTGTCAGGTTCATGTAAGGCTCCAGATGCTGATGTTTCGAGTGGTAACTCTGCACCAGTACCGTCAGTAGTGATGACTGTCACTGGATCTCCAAGAATTTTGATGCCGTTGTCAACCATGGCATTTGGATCTATCACCATTGGGTCAGCCGGTGGGGGGTCTTCACCTCTAGCCACAGTCACAAATCGATCAGCTACTTTGTCTAGCGTTAGAGTTACCGTCGCCACCCTCGTCGCTACCAGTGTCCATACATTGGAGAACATTAGGCTCTGCGAGATCCCACTCGAAAAGTCCCACCTCACGGTATGCATCCAATAGTTTGGACTCGAGGGTAACAGTGTGGATCAGTCCACCTTGATCATCCCAACGGAAAACCATAGTTCCGAAGATGATTTCTGAGTCGATGGGAGGGGACTCGAAGATGTCCGCCGTCAACTTGAAGTGGTCGTAGAAGCTGGTGTCGGAGAATCCGACGCAAGAGTGAGCCTGAGGCATGATTAATCCTACAAAACATAAGAAGGCCCCTACCTGGCGTGCCTACTGTCGAAGATTAGTTCCTGACAATATGTTTGTAAATTGATTGGGTACCTTTGAGTGTACGGATTAATCACGAGATGACACAAACGATGTACACAAGTTTGGGCCTCCGATTGGAGTAATACCCTATGTCCTGTGAGGGTGTTGCTGCCATATATTGATGATCTCGAGTACAAGCAATGTGGCTAAGACTATTACAAGTAGATAGATCTGTTTTGAACACTGGTCATTTTGGGTTGGGTAACCAATCTAAACCTTCCTAGTAGGTACTTCCTTGATTCCAGGTGTATCAGGTACTGCTGATTCAGTTCCGTGATATCTGGAGCTGCCGAATATGTGTCGTAAATACCCTGTCTATGTATGATATACTCCTTATGCGCATATACCCTATAGTTAGATATTCGACACTCTATATGTCAAGAATTGTGTACCTACATGGTATACCCAAAAAGATAGTGTCAGATCGAGATACCCAATTTACCTCTCGCTTTTGGCAGAAGCTGCATGAATCATTGGATACTAAATTAAACTTTAGCTCTACATATCATCCTCAGACCGATGGGTAGACGAAGAGAACCAATCAAGTATCAGAAGATATGTTGAGAGCCTATACCTTGAAGTACAAGCAGAGTTGGGATAAAAGCTTACCATATGTAGAGGTTTCCTACAATAACCGTTACCAAGCCAGTCTAAAAATGTTTCTATTTGAAGTTTTATGTGGAAGAAAGTGCAGAACTCCGTTATATTGGAATGAGACTGGAGAAAGTCAAGTGTTTGGACCAGAAGTTCTTAGAAAAGTAGAAGAGCAGTTTCAGACCATACAAGAAAACTTAAATACTGCACAGTCTCGACAAAAGAGCTATGCGGGTAACTGATGAAGAGAATTAACCTTTAAAGTTGGGGATATGGTGTACTTGAAAGTCTTGCCTGTTAGTGGTCTCCACAGATTCAAGGTTAAAGGAAAGTTGGGACCCATGTATATTGGATCATTCAAAATAATTCCCAGACGTGGAGAAATAGAATATCAATTGGCACTACCATCAGCACTGGCTGATGTGCATGATATTTTTCATATATCTCAACTAAAGAAATGTTTAAGAGTACTAGAGGAACAATTATCTCTAGAAGAAGTGGACCCATATGAAGATCTCACCTATGCAGAATATCCTATCAGAATTTTGAATATTGCAGAACAAACAACAAGAAGAAAGGCGATTAGAATTTGCAGAGTTCAGTGGAGTCACCACTCAAAAGATGAGGCCACCTGGGAGTGAGAAGATGATCTGAAGATAGAGTTTCCCCATTTCTTCTCTAATCTTCCCGAATCTCGAGGGAGAGATTCATCCTAAGGGGGTAGTGTCGGAGGGTTAACTCCTATCGCAGGGATCCTGAGGGACCCCTTTTTAGAGATTCAGCCGGGGGGATGATCCTGAATATGTTCGCCGGAGAAATAAATGGGTATGAATGCGATGGCCGGTGGGGTGGAATGATCTAATGTGGAACGGAGTAAATGCGCTGGTGTTTAGACAGGTTCGGGCCGCACGGATGCGTAACACCCTACTCCTGTATGGATACTATAAATGCCTTAAGAATGTCCCTCAAGGATGTTGCTGGTTACAAGAATGTTATCTATCTTAGAGCCTAGGGCTCCTTGTTCTTCGGTCTGCTCTTCTCTTCGCTACCTCGAAATCTTCTCAGGGATCGTCTAACTTGTCGAGCTTGCTCAAAGATTTCAAAGCTTCAAAAACTTAGCGATTGATTCACCTCTGAGCCTGTCTGCCCTGTGTCCGTGCTGCTGGCGGCTTTAAATACCCACCGACAGTAGCGTGCCCCGAACGGGAGGGGGCACGAGTTTCGAGACACCATAAATGGAAAGGGCGTCATCATAGCCTCCGTGCGAAGTGACCGGTGGTGGAAAATGCGTCCCACGCCCGGTCATCCATCACCATAAATGCACTAGCAACGGGCGCCGTGGAGAGAGCCCACCGGGCAGCCGTGGAGCGGCCCGGCGTGCCCACCTTGTCTTGTTCTCCTGCCACAGCAGCGCGGCAGACGGAATGCCTCGGCCCTTACGACATTATCCCAAGACGGGCCGAATGGCACGGGATGGGACCCGTGCATTCAATGACCCCACGCCCTTCTGCCAGAATGTGGCAGGAACTGACACCGAGCGTGACGGGAGCAGTTGGGGATGATAGGCCACGCGCGCTCTTTAAATGCGGCCTTGGGCCTTTGACTGGCTGACACCTCATCAGTGGGCCCCTCTGGGGCCACTGTCAGGGGGGGGGTTCTCTGAGTCGTCGGGGAACCGAGTGCTCGGGGGTCACTGCTCACCTCCCCAAGCACTCTCTCTCGGGAATGCCCTTTCTTGATCCTAGGGGAACCGAGTGCTCGGGGGTATTGTTCACCTCCCCAAGCACTCTCTCCTGGGCACGCTCGTACGGATCCTCAGGGGACCGAGTGCTCGGGGGCTGCTGCACGCAGCCCCAAGCACTCTCTCCCGGAGCTTCCTTCTGTGGGTCCTCGGGATACTTGGGTGCCCAGGGGGCCACCGCTCGCGGCCTCGGGCACATTTCTCCCAGTACTTAGCTTTCCTGATCGTCGGGGGACTCGGGTGCTCGGGGGCCACCGTACACCTTCCCGAACACTTTCTTCCCGGCACTTAGACTTCGTAGATCATCGGGGAACTTGGGTACTCGGGGACCACTGATTGTGGCCCCGAGCGCCCTCTCCCGGGACTTAATCTTTTTTACCTCACGGAGGAGACTCCGCGGGATGGCGCCATGTGGCGGATTGCTGGCCTGGCCTCGGGATTCGGGGACCCCCAGTTCCTGATTCACCGACAGGTAGGTTTCTAACACCCTAAATTTTTCAATTTTCTCATTAGTTTAAAATTTTGCAAGAGTTCAATAGGAGTTGTATATTTTGTTCAATTTGAAAGGAAATTAATTTCTAAATTTAATTTGCCATAGGTTATATTTATATTTGATGCATTCATTCCACAGTAGTTGCTTTATGTTTTATGTGTGGAAAATGTTTGCAAAAGTTTGCTAGATGGTGTTCGTTTAAAAGCGATTTGCGAGAATGGTTCAAAATAAAAAATAAAAGTAATGTCATATTTCCTAAACCTTCCTGGGCATAATCCTTTCTTTTCTGGCCCAGATCCCGCTCCCCTCCTCTCCTTTTGGCCTGGCCCAAGCTGCTCCCTTCCCCTCTTACCTCTTCGGCCACGGTCCGTTCACCCTCCCCCTCCTTACTCTCTCAAGACAAGCCACCCGACCGAGCCAACCTCTCCTGCACGCGTCGTCACCTCCCTCTGACGCACCGGCCCGACTCAAGCTGAGCTGTAGCCATGCCAAGCTGCCCAACCGCCAGCTCGCCTTCTTCCACCTTCGCCCGGCTTCGATCCCCTCAGCTGGCCACCGCCAAATCCACACCTCCCAATGCCCTCTACCCTCCCCGTAATGGCCAAAACCACGGCTTTAAGCCCCATCAAGACGCCTCATACATTTCTCCCTCTTCATTTCTCTCTAATGCCCTAATTCATGCAGTAATCGAAGCCCTTTATGGCCATCATCACCGCCAACCATTTCTCTCTGAGCCCCGGCTGCTCTGCTCTCCCTCGCTCCTATTTAAGTGGTCTTACATGTTCATGGCGAGGTTCTGCACCCAATCCACCCCACTCCTCGCTCAGATTGCCACCATCGTCATCATCTTCTTGATCTCTGGTGAGGTTGCACCGCAACTGCCATTCTTCGCGTTTGCGTTCCGGCACCGTAAGTCTCTCCAGAGTCGAACCCATGGGTCGTCATCATCATTCAACCGCCGGAGCCCATCCTCGATGCCGCACCGACCTCCACAGCCGCCGTCACTGTCGCCCGACCGTCTCGCCCCCGTTCCAATCTTGATTCCACTTGGGGTGAGCTCGCCAGTGCTCCCTCTCCATTTTTTGTCTCTCGACAGAGATCCCCGACCACCAGAGATCCCTGTCCAACCAACTCTGGCCGCTTGCCACCGTGCCGAACCCCATCGGAGCCTCTGGTCCATGGTCAACCCATGAACCGAGGGTCTCCCTTTGGTTCACAAGCAGTGTGGACTCAGTTCACACTGTTTTTCAATAACAAAATATTTCAATTTGTTTTATGAAGTCATCATGCACATTAAAAATTATTTTCAAAATTAAAATAAATCTAGAATTTCTCTTTTAATAGGTAAATTTGCAAAAAAACCCTAAAACTTCATATGCTTGTAACTTTTTGCTCGTAGCTCTATTATAGGCGATTTTTGTACTCAAATTATTGTAGCGAGTTTTGTTACTGTTTGGTATACTGTTCTTATGTTTGTTTGTGTGCTCATGTAGACAAATATTTTCAAGTGCAGTTCAGAAATCTCCAGGAAGAAGACTTTGAAGGAACCATGCCTCCCCTTGATGAAGGCAAGTGTCTGACCATGTTATGAGCCTAGTTTTCAATTAAAGTCATTTTACAAACATGCATGATGTTTTTGTTGTGAAATGGGGTAGTTTAGCAAATACTAGCAACATGTGTAGTTTTCCTCTATAGATGTTCTTCAATAGCATGAGTATACTACTTAACCATGCTTTTAGATGAACATGTAGTATGTAGGTGATGAATCATGAGCTATGGAAGTAAAAGTTGAGACAAGAAATATGTTATAATGATTGATGTTGTTAAGGGAATTTAGCAACATGGAACTTAGGGTCTGGGCATGTGTTGGCAGGTGGGAAGTCCTGTTGATGTGTTCCAGGTATGGTTAATTTTAGATGAATATTCTGGTGATTACTCTTATTGGTTAGTTAGTGGTCTTTCCCAGACCATACTAAGGACCGGTTCATGGAGTGACCACTCATGGTAACAGTACAACCACAAGGCCTATATGGTATGGTTTGGCTGAGTAACTAGTTGTTCTCGCAATGGTGTATGAGCCAGATGGATGTCTAGAGAAGGAAGGGGTACTTCACAGATCTACCTGGCATAAGTGGGGGCTTCTTGGGTGGAGGCTTACTCCACTTATGGACGACGGTGAAATCTCAGCGGGCAAATACATACTAGGAGACTGTTTGGAAAAGCCTCGTAGTGATCTCTCGGCGCACACATTGAAAGTGTGTAAGGTACCGACGCGTACTAGATAAAGAATTGATCACTACTCATGGGTAAAATGTACAAACTCTGCAGAGTGTCAAACTCAATATTCAGCCGTGCTCATGGTTACAAGCAGCATGGACCCTCATATGATTAGTTGGGTGGATGTTTACTGTGGTAAAGAAAATTGTGAATTCTTGGAGGTTAAAGGAGATCAATTACACATCTTTCCTTTAGAAAAATAGCATTATGTAACCTTAGTCTAAAATTGGCTTTTATGCAAATTAAACCCTAGATGATAGGAAAATCTTTGTTTAAGCCTCCATGTCATACTTTCCCCCACTTGCTGAGTATTAGAAATACTCACAATTGCTTTTCAGAAGGCAAAGCTTTTGATGAATATCTTGAGGATGGTACAGAGTTCTAGGCTTGTAGAGCTTCCGATCGGCTGCCTGTGGAGTGGGCAGCGCTGTGTTTTCTTTCAACTGCTATGTAATTTTCTTTAGACCCGTGTGGTTATTTTGTAATAAATGACGTTGTAATAATGAACATTGTGTCTATTTTCCACTAGTGACATCGCTATATGTATGTGTAAACTGATTCTATCATACATATAGTATATATTCAATTTGGTCTTAAAACCGGTTGTGACATTCGCTCACCTGCACTGCCATCATCCTCGCCCACCCAACGGAGAAGGTCCAAGAGGGTGTCGCCGTCCTCCTTGCCTGCCTGTGCCGCCGATCTTGTCATTCCGCTCCACATCCCTGAGGCCGCCCGTGCTGCCATCGTCGTTACTTGCCCAGGCCACCATCATCCCAACCACACGATGAAGGAGAAGGAACAAGATGGCGCAGCCATCCTCCTTGCCCTCCCGCACCACAAACCTTGTCATTGCGCCATCGCTGAGGACCACCACCCCAACATCTTCGCCGAGGACCACAAATGACCCTGACACTGAGGAGCTAGCCAGCTCCTCCCCGATGAGTGCCTCAGTGCTGAGGAGCCTGCACTGCCATGCCCTCGCCACCCACCTCCACGTCGACGAGGTGAGTCATCTTCCCCTCTGTGATGAGATGGATGAGATGATGGATTTCGTGAATAGATGGATGATTGGCTTCTATAGTTCCTGCTAAATAATCTTTTGAATAGATGGATGATTGGCTTCTGTGATTCGCATGTGCTAGCAGCAACTACATTTCTTGATTGACCAGATTGGCCTTTGTGATAAGATGGATGAGATATGCCAAGTTGCTCTGTGATGATTAATTAACACTGAATCTGCGCATTGTAAGGATGCAGTTGTGCTAGGCTCTTTCCATTTGTTTTGTTGATAAATTCAATCTTTTGTTTAGCTACATTGTATAATGTCTATACTCTTATCACATGGAATACTTGCACTGATGTGTTACTATGATGTTTACTGCTGCTATTGGATATGCTGGTAATCTGGGATGGAGCCTTTGGCTCAGTTTCAGTTGGCAGCAACTGTAAATCTTTTGTTACTATGATATCTATTGCTCATATGTTATGTTATTCAGTTCTATACAGTAGCTTAGATCGTAATGTGTAAAAAAAATTTAGTTAGGGAGCAAGGTATCTTAACCCTGGGGACAACTATAATGAACAATCTGAGAGGAAAGGAATTATTACATCATGTTGTCTAGTTGTGGTTTCTATTGCTTGTGGTCATGACACATAAACTACTACTATTTTTCTTGCCTATGACATGGTCTAGTCCTCTATAATGTTGCTCTGACCATGATAAGAATAGATACTATGACTTGGCCAATGACAGTGTTGTTGCCCTGGTTCTTCTTCTTTTCTCTTGTGTATGTGTGTGCAGGTTGCTTACATTTCCTTTTTTGAGTTGAGCTGCTTCTTTACTTGTCCTTGGGCAGATGCTAACTTGAAATTGTTGGGAATTTGGAGGCTATTTATATGCAGGGAACTTTTGAATAATTTCCTTTATTTTAAATGTGAATATTTGCATTTTGGCCCTTAGAAAATAATCAATATTTGTATGAGAGCCCTTGGCATGGTTGGTTTGTTGAAATTTTGGGCCTTCTATGTAGAAGAAAAAAAATATGCATTTGTATTTGTGCAAATTATTTTCTAGGTTTTTGGAATGTTTCCTAAAATGCCATGTATATTTTGTTTTGAGCTAATTAATAGTCATAATTAAATATGCATAGGTTATTTAGGGAATATCTGGGTTCAGGGATTTTTCATGCTTAGCCTCCTACATTAAGTGCTTTCTATGGAGAAGCAAGCATTTCTTTTGAAATACAACAAAATAGTGCTGATGATGATATGGCTCGAGGATGCTAGAACATGTCCTTATTAGGTTCACATAATAGTGGAAGAAGAAGGATTTGTCCAAATTGTGATGAATGCACTTTATCTTCCCTATTATGTGTGCCTAATAAGGCCATCTGCTAGAGGCGCTGAGGTCGTCTTTCTTTTTTACTCCTATTATTGCAGATGAGAAACTATGAGTGAAGCATGCTGGAGTGAAAATCATGACAAGTGTAGGTGCATGCCACTTGATTAGCCGGTGAAGCTAAAGAAGCTATTCGATTCGAGAATATTGTACTCTTTTTTGGCAAATGGGTTGTACCATAAGTTGTAATTATGTAATCACAATCATGTGAGAGCTCTCAAACTTGTTAATTATGAGTTCACTTTAAATTTTAGATTGGACACTTGAACTTGTTAATTATGATATCTGGGACCGTACAAGTCAGTTTGTGGGATTGCTGTTAAGAATCACATGACCATCAGCTACAGATTGTGGACTCGTTAATGAGTTGATCCACACGTGGTTCCAGATTTAATCAAGAATGACATCTTGTGGCCTATCATATTAGGGAAGTTCAAGTTCCATGAAGAGATATATATGGAAGTAGTTAAGCGTAAGACGCTAATGATCATGGGCCTTTCATTTAAGAAATGGAAGGGCACCCTGAACATAATCTTTGTGCAAAAAGGTACAATGCCAGAATTCACCAAATAGCTGCAACTGGAAGATCGTGGGCAAGCCTTTGCGGATTACAAGTTTTCAGAAGAAGCACAAAATTTGAGTGAGGTGAACAAATCAAGCTCAAAGAAAAACCTTTACCCCCACAAATTCGGCAGCCGTGGGTATGTGAGGAAAGAACAGTAGTGGCAACAAGAGCTAGATAAACTACGAGAGAGAGGTGTCACACCTGAGACAGAGGGTTGGAGTGAACGATCGACACACTTCCTTCATGGGAGGGGTGCTTCTTACTCCGCTGATAGAAGCTTATGCTTTACGACCTCTACAGATCAAGAAGCAACGCATACTCTTGCAAAAAGGCTTGTGGACATCCACACACAATTTGCAAAAGGCTCTTTCAAGACAGATAGGGATAAGGACGAGCTCACCTTGGCCCTGGAAAACAAGGAGCACGGTGGTCACACACGAGGTGTTGGTGTGATGGGATGGAAATATGGATTCTCAGACGCTGTTGACGGTTACAAGAGTCAAAAGAGATCCAAAGCAGAGCAAGATACAAAACAAGATATGATGATGAACATGCTTGAATATGTGCTACAACGTGAGAGGGAATAGACAGACGTAAAAATAATACAAGTAGTACATGAAGCCATTAGGAGTGCATAGGACATCATTAAGAGCGAACAGGAACAGCCGGCAGTGTCTCCTAATGTTGTGCCCTCCAGCCCTGGTGGTCGTCGAAGTAGTTGCACATCCACAGGAGTTCAGAGAGTTGACTCCATCACTTATCCCATGGACCACATCACAGTACACACACTGTGTGAACTACACATTGGTGCTAAGAACATTACCATCAAGGTGGATTTTGGCGTGGCTTATCCCTGCGACGCCCGTGAACTTTTGCACGGACATCCGATATTAGAGGGCTATGCTGTGGTCGAAATAGGTGAGACAGTTGACCATTACCATCATGTTGAGGCGGACTACCCGCAGAGGAGGGGGCGAACACAATAGGAGAGAATGAGCACACATTCATAGCGTGAAAGAAGGCCTACATAATGTTTCCACCAAGGACAGCTCCCAAGAACCTCTACTCTCCATGACACCCCAGGCCATCATGCTTCGAAGATGTCCCTCTCCTAAGCCATCTCCTAGAAGAAGTCCACCTCCTCCACCATCGCCTCAAAGAAATCCACTGCTCAAGAAGCCAGCACCATCAAGAAGCCAGTCATCATCTCGTAAAACATGATCAGGTTTCGCAACATCCAGCTAAAGGATACAATGGATGTGTCCAGTACTTGGCAGATACAATAGGCTGGTGGCTGAAGAACTCTCGTAAAATGGTTTATATGCGTCACCATAGGTTCCTTCGCTCGGTCACTTGTATTGCATCAAGGTAAGGGCTTTTGATGGGACAAAGGAGACTGATCAAGCTCTAAAGATTCGTACACCAAAATAGGTATTTGAGATGGTAAGGAATATTAGAGTTGTCCTTGGAAAGGGGTGAGGTAGTATAAAATTCCCAAGTGGAAAAGCAGTTCCTATGTGGAAAAGGAGATCAATATTTTGGGACCTACCTTATTGGAATGACCTGGAGTTTCGACACGCACTCGACATCATGCATATCAAGAAGAACTTGTTTGACAACTTGATTGGTACCTTACTAGATATACCAGTAAATACAAAAGATACACTCCAAGTTTGGATGGACCTGAAAGATATGAAACTCAGAAAGGACCTACATTATGAAGAATTAGACAATGGGAGAAAGCAGCTTCCTACAACTTGCTACACTATGAGCAAGGAAGAGAAACACAGCTTGTGTGATTGCTTGCATGAAGTCAAAGTTCCGTGCGGATACTTTGCCAACGTAAAGAGACTAGTATCGATGAAAGATTTGAAATTAGTTGGCATGAAGTCTCACAACTGTCACATGATAATGACACGGTTGCTTGCAATTGTAATAAGGGGTGTTCTGCCTGAGAAAGTTCATGACATGATCATAAAGTTGTGGTCATTCTTCAACACGATCTCACTGAGGGTTATCGATCTGTTAAAGCTAGAAAAGCTACAAGGTGATATGGTCCATACTCTATGCCAACTTGACATGTGCTTCTCTCCATCTTTTATTGATATCATGACCCATCTCATGGTTCATATCGCAAGAGAGATAAAGATCCTTGGTCCTGTGTTTCTTCATCAGATATACCCTTTTGAGAGACTGATCAGGGTTCTGAAGAAATATGTTCATAAGCGAGGTCGGCCAAAAGCCACATAGTGGGGAACCAACACTACTACAAAATCTATTTTTCGAGACACCTAGGGTGTCTTTCAGCAAGCTGGTCATATGGCATACCGTCTGAGCGATTTCCACAGGCAAGCAACATAAGAAGCTACCTGTGTAAAGGTCATTTCTACAAGTGGTTCCTTACGTAAACCATCTATGGTAATCATACCATTACTACATGCGGTTCACATAAGGAACCACCTGTGAAAATGAACCACCTCTAGAAATAGGTTGATTAACACAGGCAGTTCACATAAAGAGCTATCTATGGCAATAGTTATTTTTAGAAGCAGTTTCTTATATAAACCGTATGTAGAAATAGAGGGCATATGAACCGCCTCTGAAAATAGATGGCTAGTTATCTTAAAAACTTCATAACTTTTTCATACGAATTTGGATGGGGATAAACTTTATATGAAAATTATAGCCCTTGACGAGATCTACAACTTTGTAGTCGAATTTCTTTTATTTGAAGTCATTTAGTTATCCAAATAATCAATTGAAGTTTCACACACTATTGTTATCACAAATCCTATTAATTCAAGTAAGCTCGAGAACAAAGAGAATAAAAAAATACTGCCAACTCCAACATCTCCAACAAGATCAACAAGAAGAAGATTAAAGACCCCCACTATCAACAACAAGACTTGGCTTATAGAAATACTAGAGATAACAATAGCATATGCACACTTTTTTATCGATATCTTATGTCTAAGATTTCAAATGATTATTTTGATATCTAAATGACTTTAAATTAAAAAAAAATCAACTACAAAGTTGTAGATCTCATTGAGGGCTATAATTTTTGTAGTTTGTCCCCATTTGATATCATATGAAAAAGTTATGATTTTTTTAAGATAAGTTGTCATCTATTTTAAAAGACTATTCCTTATGTGAAACGCCTCTGAAAATAGCCCTACATAGATATAGGTGGTTCCTTATATGAACCATCTCTAGTATTGGATGACAACTTATCTTAAAAAATTCATACATTTTTCATACAAAGTTGAATGAGGATAAACTTTATATGAAAATTGTATTCTTGATGAGATCTACAACTTCATAGTTCAAAACTTTTTCATTTGAAGTCAGTTAAATGCCCAAATAATCGTTTGAAATTTTAGATAGAAGATATCAAAATGAGTACATATGCTATTGTGATCAATAGTAGTTTTATGGTGGGATGGTGAAGAGGGTTCACGCAAGCTGAAAGGTTTCAAGTTTGAGTGCCAAGAACTGCACGCACGTGTATTTTGTGTGAAAAAACGTGTGACTTGTGAATTTTGACATCGCTGCCGTAGGGGTGCCTGGTTGGTCAAAAAAAATTCTTTTTTTCACTCCAAAAAATATCGACTCAAGGATAGATTATCACAAGTGGTCCACTTAAGCGAACCACCTGTGGATACCTATTTTCATAAGCGGTTCCTTAAGTGAACCGCATGTGGTAATAAGTTTCCACAGGTAGTCTCTTTTGTGCGTATGGAAATCATCTATTTTCATAGGCATTCAATCACAGGCAGGTACACTAAATGCCTGTAAAAATGGGTTAGCACACGTCTCTGAAAATAGTTTTTGCAGTAGTGTGATGAGGTCGTTGTGTTTTGCATCAACTACATGAATCTCAAACTAATTGGTGTGCCTATATCTCACCATGAGAGGAGGCTATAGGGGATAGGGATCATAGGTGCGAAATCATTTTGTACAGCCAATAGTGCTTCCTTCACTAGAGCACATTTTGCAGTTCTATAACAATTAGTTATAGTGGGCCCATATGTTAATATGCATATGAACATGTTATGTACCAAAAACCAAACAAAGTTAGAGGATTGGATTACGAGAGAGCACATAGATCATTATGGTGATTTATATAGACCGATGATAGCTAAGGATGCAGAGGATGAAGTTGAAACTGCTTGCTCATGGACCATCAACTACAATTCTAACATTCCAAGGATATGACATCAATGGATATACATTTTATACGAGAGCACATGATGACAAGAGCACCAACCAAAATAACTATGTACGTATCGATGCCTACGACGACAATCGCATTAGGGAGCCTTACTATGGATTCATAAAGGACATTTGGGAGCTCCAGCATGGACTGTTGAATATACCCCTTTTTTGGTGTCAATGGGTCAGACTCCCAAGATGAGTGAACATCGACAAGTACGGCATGACTACCATAGATCTCAAGCTTGTCGATTATAGAGAAGAACCATTTGTACCTGCCAATGATGTCGCATAAGCCTTCTATGTAAAGGACTTAGCTGACAAGCAGTGCCACCTAGTTCTTTAAGAAAAAAGAATGATTCGTAGAGTTGAATATGTCGTCAATGAGTAAGACTACAATAAATTCGACAATCTCCCTCCTTTTGAAGAGAACATAGACCCAAGTCAAATAGAAGACACTGAGGAAACTGCTTACATACGATGCGATCATAATAAAGGTCTAATCATTAACTGAAAAAAGCTTTGATATATTCATTAGCGATTTTCTTAAATTTGTATTAATTAATGACATGTTTTTTTATCAATTAATATTGAATGATATATATGCTTCAATGTAAATAATATTGAAATAAATTATATGAATATTGTAAAGAAATACTCTACAAAATATTAAGAACATGCTTTAATGTAAATACTATGATATAATGATTTAATAAACTACACAAATAAACTTAAAAAATGCATCAAATATCTTAGTCGGCTGTATTTTATTACTGCTTGTGATATAGTAATACCTTGTATCACTATCGGTTATTATATAAAACCGGCAGTTATACGCCTAACATCACTGCCGGTTGTATTATACAGTAACACCTTGTATCACTGTATGTATTATATAACCGGCAGTGATGTTGGGGTATCACTGCCAGTGTACTATAACTGGTAGTGATTCTTTTGAGTATAATTTCGACGAACCCAACCCTTAGCCACAAGATCCTAAATTTCCAACTCCCGCCGTAGCCCCGATGCACGCCCCAGTGCCTCGACACCCGTCGCCTCATTGCTCTGCCGCCCTGGTGCCCTATCGCCTTGGTTTCGTGCAACAACTCACCAATACAGGAGGAAAAGTTGCCACATAAAGTTTACGCTCTCAAGCTCTTTTATATTCTGCACTTATTTATTGCACCATTTTATTTCCACATTTACCTTTACTAAAATTGCATATTTGATGCTAGGATTGGAACCTAGGGTGTCAATTTTTATTGCATTAGAGTAGCCACACTAAATAAATTCAGAGCATATTTAGATAGAATTTAATATAGTTTTGTCATGTTGAATAAATTTAGAACCCCAATTCTCTCTCCCTTTCTCTCTCGATACCACTAAAAACTGTCACGCCTCAAACTAAAACTCATGGAGGTGACAACCACCACACATATGAATTTGAGAGTTCATAAGTGTACAAGGCAATGAAAATTCATGAAAAGAGAAAATTTGAGATCAAGATTTATTCAAGTTTCTAGCTCACAAGGTTACATTGAAAGAACAATACACCTTCATCTCCGAGTTCACCAGATTATTCTAAAAGAAAAACTGATCTACTACTACTAAGATTGTTTCTCAACGCCACTATCCATCCCTTCAAAACTTTCCTCCTCATTTGAACCATTGACAATAAAATCTGCGCATATCAGTAAAGCAAGCAGTGAGTATGATTACATACTCAGTAAGTAATCTTAGATTCACAAGCATACAATAGTTAAGGTCTTGAAGTTCCCGCTTACCACACGACCATCTTCTTTGACAAGTTATATATAGAGTAATTCAATGTTAATGTTTTAGGTTAATCTCTGCTGAGAGGTGTCTTTTTAAATCGTCATAACATCCACCAATTGCTATTACCCCATCTCTGAGAAACCAACACCAGCATCTCTGCTTGACTGAGGCTTGCCCTTCTCACCCTAATATCAGTCTTGGCGCACATCGCTATTTCAAGAGCTGGCTGTCCTAGGCTAAGTACTACCACTTTCTTGCCTACGTTATGATGATAGAATTTTAGTCATCAATCAGTATTGTTAACCAAGTATCTAATATGCATAGCTTGCCTTGTAGATGTTTAAGTGTTCTTCCTTGCACCCCTAGAGGTCACACCTAAACACAGTTGAATGATTATTACCATGTAGGTGTTCAAGTGTTCTTCCTTGCACCCCTAGAGGTCACACCTAAACACATTTTGTTTAGGTGTGACCTTATTTGTTGCTGCTTGATGGAAGACATGTCCAGAGCTACCGGATGTATATAGGCTGCGTTGAATGGTCGAGGGTCTAAGTAACTTCGGTTCCCAGAGTTAGATATATATACTTTACACATCTTTGCACCAACTTTGAGCAGTTAAGTTGTATTGTCAATCTTATTCCAATGGGATTTGATAAATAATAAATATACGGATTAAATTTGATGAAAAGATATATAAGGAACAAAAATAAAATTTGCTAGAAAGAGCTAACTAGCCAAGTATTTTGCGGACCAACATACTAGTTTTATTTAAGTTGTGGGACCCACTTACATCATTTTCGTTGAGACGATGGAACCATACATTCGGGGGTCGAAAGACGTAATTACATCCAAATCACTACCACTAAGTAGAAAAATGATTTGTACAGATATATCGAAAACCTCATTCGAGATACTTTTTTAACCGTCTGTAAAAAAAGTCTGTACAAATCAAATTTGTAATTACGAGTTTTAAACCGTCTATATAAATCATTTATACAGACGGCTCGCTATTGAAAATGTCTGTATAAATGATTTGTACAGACAACTTGTTATTGTAACCGTCTAAACTAAATTTTTTAGAGCTAAAAAATTCTAAAAATATATTTTTCTTACCCACACCAGCCCCCTATATTATTAGATAGGCGCGGTCGCAAGTCACACAATTTTTCACGTGAAATACCGTGAGTGCATTTTTTAAGTCGAACCCGCAACCTCCAATCTTGCGCGAACCTTTCTTACCATCTCACCTGTCGTTTATTACTAATCATTGTATCAAAATAATTTATATAAGATATACGCTTAAAATGAGTGGGACACTATTAGTACATAGGTTTTAAACTTTGGACCATCTGTATTAATAGTACAGACGGTTCTAAACTTTGGATCATCTGTACTATTAATACAGACGGTTCTAAACTTTAAACCGTCTGTACTGTTTCTTTTTTTACAGACGGTTCCAATAGTACAGACGATTATAATTTGTAACCATTTATACTGTAGCATCTCGTTTTGTTGTAACTGATCGTTGTCATTTTCTCAAACAGTTATAATTTAGAGCCATCTATAATATCCTTTGTACATACGGCTTATAAAACTATTCATACATAGATGTCTTACTAAATAGTGTAATAATGTACATGTGGTCCTTTTGCTTTCTTTTCCTTTAACGTAAATAATCCATGTTTAAAACGTGGCTAATTAAGTTGGAGCGGGACTGCAACAGCGACAGTGCAACGACGCATGTAGTTAACAACAAATCAAATGTGACACACTCACATGCATATGTGAGCCATGATAGCCGAAAGAGTACGAATTACTCTCTGCAATAATTGTCATTTTAAAATGCTCACGGTAAAAATCTTAGACTTTAACCATTCATATAAAATTATTAAAATTGACAAATAAAGATGACATTACACTACTATTTCATATAAATTATTAAGAATTGATACATGAAGATGACATTGCACTATAAAAAAACCTTAATTCACGATTAGTTATCACCTCCCGTTCGATTGGAACTAATAGTGATGAGGTACCACTGCCAATTCATAACCTCCAGTGGCTAGTCAATAATTGAGGTTGTTGAAACCGGTAGTAATACCTCTTATCATTATCAGTTACATAATGGGCAGTCATAAGGGGTATATATCACTCCCATCCACACCTAGAACTGATAATGATAGTGTAACAGCTCAAATCTCAAAATAGAAGAAAAATAAAAAAAACTTCTATAAAAGAAAATAAAAACTTTTGTGAAACTAGATAAAACCCTAAGGGGCTTAGAGCGTCTGCTGCCCAAAATCGTAACTATTAGGACAAAAATCTTTCGTACGCAGAGTTTTCATATAACAACAGTTACCAATCCAGTTGACAGATGGTCCTATTCAATGCATTATATGAAATAAAGTGTAGAACGCCTCTCCATGGGAGTGAAACTGAAGAAGTCCACATGCATTGGAGTGAAATTGGAAAAGCCCATGTGTTTGGACCTAAGATACTAAAAGAAGTTGAAGAGCAAGTACGGGCAATATGACATAAGTTAAAGGCAGCTTAGTCTAGACAAAAGAGTTATGCAAATAATCGTCGATGGGAGTTAACCTTCAAGGTCGGAGATTATGTGTACGTCAAGGTTTCACCTGAATCTTAAGGACGAGATTCACTAAAGTGGGCTAGTTTTGTAACAGCCCAAATCCTAAAACTCAATAAAATAAAATAAAACTTTTATAAAAGAAAATAAATTTTTTGTGGAATTAAACAAAACCCTAAGTGTCTACATGTGCCTATATATCTGTATATATATATATGTGTGAATATATTTGTTATTTGTATAAACATATATATACGTTGATGGATATTTTTCTTATAAAAGTGTATATATATATTCGTATGTATAATTGTATGTACTATATTTGTATACATAATAATTAATACACAAGAGAATACAAGGAATAAAATGGATAAAGGGAAATAGAAATAGAAAAGGCATTTGGGCCGAATTCATCAACTGGTCCGCTCCCCCTTCCTACCCCACCTAGGCCGCTCAGCTAGCCAACCCAACCGATTCACCCGCCCTCTTCCTCTCTTCTCTCTCTGACTAGTTGGGCAAGCATGCCAGTCTCTGTTCCTCTCTACGCCAGTCTAGCAATAGGAGAAGACAGCATCCGCACACGTGGAATTCACCGTGTCCGAGCCCGAGACGGAACCACAAGCGCCAAAATGGATTCACTGAGGCCTCTAGAAGCTCAAGCCCACGCTGGATTTTCCAGAGCCTGAGCCAACTACGAGATAACTACATGAACGAGTCCACCGCCATATGGGAACCTCAATCACATTTGTGCATTTGAGCTAGATAAAAGCTGCAGATCAAGAGGGGAAAGATACAAGGATCATACGTGAGCTTTTGCCTAAGCAATAGGAAGCCGAGCTCATTTGAATCATCGGATTAGACTATTGTTCTGATCTGAACAGTCATGATTAGATGGATGCGTACTAGTTCGCTGATTAGATCTGAGATGGTCTGGATTTAATGAGCATATCGGTGCCGTTATGGACCGTGATGTCGTCCGTTATGCCACATTAGCCAACACGCCAGCCTGCCGCGTCAGCATGTTTGCTTATGTTGCGGTGCCACGTCGGACATGTGTGCTTACGTGTTAAGCCGAGTCAGCCCTTTTATTTTCATTTTAATTTATTTATATTGCTGACATCATATATGTTATATATTAAATAATAAATAGTTTTTCAGTATAAAATTAAATACAAAAATAGGAATAATTAGGAAAATAATTCCAATAATTTTTAATAATGTTTTTATAGTTTTATTTTATTCTTTTTAATAGTTTTATATGGTTTTATAATTTAAATAAATATTAGAAAACCCAAAAAATCATAGATGACTCCTAAAAATTCTAGAAAACTCCTAAGGATATAATTTCATATGTAAATAATATTTTTGATCCTGTTATAATCTTTAGAAAGTCATAACTTATTAATTGTAGCTCTATTTTGACTTGTTCTTTCAGCGGATTGTCTAGAAAAGTGTGAGATTGTGCGTAGCAATGTTTGTTACGTGATATTTGGTTCTTTTTGGATCTTGGTGTTTATGTGTTGCCATTTTGCATATGTTTGCGAGTAGACGCCAATGTTTTGGAGGAGCTAGAAGGACTACAGGATCCGAACTTTCAAGATCCAACTGAGTACAGTGAAGCCAAGTTGTGTTCTTGAACATATATATCCCTGCTCTACAAATGTTTTGTTTTACAAACATACATGCTACTAATTTTTTTGGGGAATCCCAAGAGTTAGGTTTTACCCTAGTTTTTCTTTATCATCCTTGTAGCCATGGTATGATTTTAGGTTATAGAAGGGTAGATGATGCTTAGCTTTGTTTTGGAATAGTGATCACAATAATGGCTTAATGAATATGATAAATGTCCAATGCAACAATGATAAAAGATGATGTCATAATTTTTGTAGCAACATGGTATAGGGATTTGAGCATATGGTATGATGAGACCGTACATAATGTACAATTAGGATGTGGTAATCTTGCTCAAATCGAAGGATGAGTTCGTGGGGTGATCTTTCCTTGTTTATAGTGTAACCACAAGCCTAATATGGGACGAGTCTAGCCAATTAATTTGCATACTCTCTGTATTGTGTAGACCATCTGGTTGTATGAAACAGAAAAGTGTAATTCCAGAATGTTCCATTCATGCAAGATGGGGCTTCAATTGTTGAGGTGTATCTATGTGACAGTGAAACCTTAGCGGTTATGAACATGCTAAGAGAGGCATTTTAAAGGCTTTGCAGTGGATTCCTAGCACATACCTTAGAAGTGTGTAAAAGTTCTCCGTCGACTAACGGATGCTCAACAAATGTGATGAAACGTCTTGTAGGTAAAGTGCATGACCTCTACAGAGTGTAAAACTGATTAATCATTTGGCTGGTGAGAACGCTGGCGTAATTTCCAGGGCTAGATCCTCTTTTATTTTAAAGGAAGAATCCAGGGTAAAAACTTCTGCCACAAAGAACGGTTGTGATAAGAACCGCTCAATTTTTCGTGCTCTTGCTACAGTTAAACGATCCTCCTCCGATAATTCATCCAACCCAATAATTCATCCGATAATTTTGTGGGCCATTTGTGGCATGCAGGAAGAGCCCGGGCTGCGTACTCACGGTTGTGAGTGGCATGGAAAACCTATCATGATTAGAACTTGATGGTTTAGTTGGTTTGGTCGACTATGATGGTGGGAACCATAGTTGAGGTGTTATCAATCATAGTGGTGAGAACTGTGGTTGAGGTGGTTTAGTTGTTCAACCTTGGTTGTGGGAACCTTGGTTGAGGTGTCGGAAAGTAGGTTAAGTCAAAATGGTTAGAATCTTGTGGTTATCTACAATTACTCACTTAATTGCTTCTGCTTTTCAAATGTTTTTACGTAAAAGTTATTTCTGAAAAAGAGTCATAATGCCATATCATTATCAAGCCTTCATATGCATATATTTCCTTCACAATTTGTTGAGTACGACAAGTTCTCACTCTTGCTGCCACCAAGCACTCAGTTGGAAAATGTATTAAGGTGCTCGCTAAGGATGGATCGTTCTAAGATGCATTCTATGTTGATCATGCCTATGGAGATGTCATGAAGAATTAGTCTACATAGCTTCATAGTAGAGTTTACATGGATCTTGGCCCTTGAAGGTCGCTTTTGTAAGACGATCTATTCGATTAAGGTATGAATATTGTAATGATAATCATCAATGAAGTCACTATGTATTATGATTGGTTCCTAGGCTCAACAAATATATGAGATTAGTTTGTCCCTTAAACTGGCCTTAACACAGGTGGTATCAGAGCCATATCGACTTAGAACACAGCCTTAGATAGCATGGTCAGCCATAAAGAGAGGAAATCTTGAAAATAAAAGCTATTATCAAAGACCTATCATCTTCCTCTTCCCTTTAACGCTTTACTTATGAAGTTTGTTATTCAAATGGATTGCGCCAATGGATCTTACCAACGATGCTTTGGTCTGTGCTCACTGACATGGGACACCAAAAGAAGCTGATGTATGAAGGAAGGACTGTCCCCATCTTTGTCTGTGTACGTCACGCACACAATGGAGAAATCATAATTACATGCACCTACTCCATTGAAACAAGAAGGTCCAGCTTTGAAGAAGGCATACGAGATGTTGCACTCCAAGATCTCTACCATGTGTGCCTGGACTACTGAGCCATAACTAAGGACTCGTTGTACCACTGTATCCCTATTCACAGTGACACAAGCCCAAATACTGGTGTCTAATGCTACTGAAATGAAGAGAATAACATGCTCCAAATTCAAGTTCAACTCACTATCTCCTAGATCTACTTTATGAGAGCACTATGCAATATCTGAAAGCTATTCACCATCACTTGGAAGAACCTAAAGAAGAGAACATGATACTTCATTGTAGCCTACATGAAACTATTACACCAACCTCACCTCCAAACAAGAGAGCTCACTCTGAACCTCTCTCAAGCTCAGGACCAGAGTATCAAGATAGTGATTCACATGGAAAACCAGAAACCACCACCATGTGTACCAAATAGGCAAACCCCTGTTAGGCTAGTAGAGATCGATCAGTAGTGTCACTTAGGTTATTTAGAAGTTTTAGGTTCTTATGGATCTTATTGCTTGTGTGTGTTATATGTGAGTTGCATGATCGCTCTAGGCACCCTGTAAGCCCTACCCCTGTCAGATAGTCAACACCAAGAATAACCCTAGAAGAAGTGACAACGGACAACATCCCCACCTCCACCACCACCTCCGATGAATATAGAGCAACTCATGGCTATGCAAACCCAGATCTTGTAAGGCCAATATGCAACATGCATCTTAGACTCACCCTCCACACTAGCCACAACACCACAATTAGTCCAAGTTGGGAGAGTTCATGGGAATCAAACCACCTATATTCTCCGACACAACTGAGTAACTTGATGCTGATGATGGTTGAAGACAATTAAGAAGAAGCTATTGATCGCTCAATGCAATGACCGTGAGAAGGTTTTGTATGCTGCTCATCAACTCACCAGTCCTGCTGCCGACTGGTGGGATGCTTTGTACATTGCTCATGAGGACCATGAACAGTCACTTGGGTGGAACTCAAGAAAGCTTTCTGTCACCACCATGTACCAGCAAGCACCATCACTATGATGAAGAAGGAGTTTTGCAACTTGAAGCAAAGCTCTATGTCAGTGAATGAGTATGCAAATAAGTTCACCCAACATTTAAGGTATGAGAGGATGTTGAGACTAATGAGAAGAAGAAGAATGTTTCTTGGATGAGCTAGTTTATGGTATGCAAGCTTAGTTAAGCACTCATAGCTACCCAAATTTTTTAGCAATTGGTGAACAAGGTATGCTCGGCGAATACCGCAAGAGAAGGATAGATTCATAAGGACAACACTCAGGCAGTAATTCCCACCCACGCACCATGCCACAGCAAGGACAACAGCAGCAGTCATCCACTTAGTTTAGACCTCAAGAAACAACACCCCATCTGTCATATCCGCAACCTCGCTCCAACAACAACAACACACCAGCCCCAGATAATAACCTAAACCCTTAGGCCACAGCTGGATAGCCATGTTTCAGCTATCAGAAGATTGGACACTTCGTCAATCAGTGCCCCAAGAGGCAGAGCCAGACAACAGTGCCATTCAATTTGAACACACTGGTGAAGACAACTGGTCCAACCCAGAACTGCACTTAGTATTAGACACCTGCTCCACCTAATGGAGCTCAGTAAACCATGTGAAGGGATGTGCGAACACCATTTCGTAGAAGAGACTCAAGATACACTCGACACTGTATTTCGTATATTCTTCCTCAACTAAGCCCTTGCATCTGTTTTGTTTGATTATGGAGATATGCATTCCTTTATTACATCCAATTATATGGCCAAGCATAGTCTGCCAATAACAACCTTGAAACATAAGATGCTAATTAGCTCACCTAGTGGAGAAATGAGAGTTAGTCTCATCTTCCTAAAGTAAAACATAAATTAAGGGGAGGGGGTAGATTCCCAGCCAGTACGCCAGAAGGGCAGTCACCTTGGAAAACTTTAATGTTAAGATAGAGTTTGTGGTGGACATACCGTTAATGCAAGAATGCCAGTTGAATCACACAAAACGATTGATAGTGGACCAGATTCAGATAGTCTTTGAGTTTCCAGACTTGTTTCCAGATGAAGTGCCAGGTATGCCACCAGACCAAACCATTGAGTTTGTTATTGAACTTGTGCCTGGAACTGCACCAATAGCTAAGAGACCCTATAGGATGCCCGCTAATGACATAGTTGAATTAAAGAAGTAGATTCAAAAGCTGTTAGAGAAGGGTTTTATCTGTCCTAGTTCCTCACTATGGGGAGCACCCATGCTTTTTGTTCAAAGGAAAGATGGAAGACAAAGGATGTGCATAGATTATAGAGGACTTAATGCTGGCACCATAAAGAAGAAGTACCCCTTGCGCAGGATTGAGGATTTCTTCGAGCAACTTATCAGGGCCCAAGTGTTTTCAAAGATAGACTTAAGGTCAAGTTACCATCAATTGAAGATTTAGGAATTGGATATATCTACGACAGACTTTGTCACCCGATATGGACTATATGAGTTTATAGTCATGTCGTTTTGATTGACTAACGCCCCGTCTTACTTCATGTACCTCATGAATAAAGCTTTCATGGAGTATTTGGATAAGTTTGTGGTAGTGTTTATCAATGACATACTGATTTACTATAAGAGTGAAGAAGAACATGAGGACCACTTAAGAAAAGTTTTGGGAAACCTTAGAGCGCATTAGTTGTATGCTAAGTTCATTAAGTGTAACTTCTGGCTAACAGAAGTGCGGTTCATTAAACATAATTTATCTGCTGGAGGAGTCACCGTAGACTCAAGTAAGGTGAAAGATGTTCAAATTCGTCATTTTCGTGCTGTCTTGACATGGATCCCTTCACTATAGTCGGAGCATAGGTATGGAGTTTTCTTGATCGGCGAAAGGTGTGACATAATTGCAATAGAAAAAGGGGGGATTTCAAAAAATTAATTGAGCTCCTCTCATCAATGATTTTTGCAACTCCGACGATGCATCTTTTCTCAGTGAGAACCACATGGTATTTCTTCTTTTTGTGTGTCACATAAAACACTTAGCGAACATCTTTAGCGAGTACGAAGGGTTCAGACTTGTATCTGACATGTTTGAGATCAACGCTAGTGAATCCATACTTGTCATTAGTGATGCTCTTTGCCCCCATGTACCCAACAGCACGGAAACAGGGCTACCTTGAATCCTATATAGTTCAGCTCCCAGATCTCCTCTATTTGATCATAGTATGTGTCTCTCTGCAAGTCATTGTCATAAGCATTTATACGGACACTATTGTTCTAGTATATGCTCTTCTCATCTTGGGCAACCATATAAAATGTGTATCCATTTATATCATACCTTGGATATGTCATAATTGTGTATATAGTGCTTGATGTCAGTTTTTTTATCAGAGCACTTGTAGGAGTACTCGATTGCCTGATTCAATCTCGTAACCAAGTCGTGAACCTTTCCATATGTTGCCTCGCAACCCAAGCTTCATTCTGTCGTGGATTCTTTTCAAGTAGCATATGCTTGTGCTCATCGACATATGGGCACATTTCACTCATTTGTTGCAACATGAGAAAATGAGCTTAGTCGTATTCCTTCGGATCAGGAGTTATTGTCATCTTCCTCATAAGCCCTACACATGCAAGTCTTCCCTCATGACAAGATTTAGGCACACCAATTAGGTTATTTGAGTCATTGTAATCAATAGACCACTCCAATGCCTCCTCTGACGTGTAACCCTGCACAATGCATCCCTCAGAAAATGCTCGATTCCTTATACAACTTGAGAACACCCATATATCTCTCATATGGAAGCATGTGATGTAGGAACACGAGGCCAAGGTAGTGTATCTTCTTCACAAGGTGAGCAGAGATGTACCATGATATCAAAAAAGGATGGTAGGAAATACACCTCAAGAGTGCATAGAGTCTCAAAGTGTCTTTTTTTCTAGCTCCTATAGTGAGTCTGGATCGAGCACCTTTTGCTCAATTTCATTGAAGAAAAAGCGCATGCTCAGGATAGCCTCGTGAACCTTAATTGGGAGGATGTTCCTAGTATCTACTGCAAGTAGTGACATCATCATCACATGGCAATCATGTGACTTCATCATAGTGAAATTCATTTTCAGCTCTTTCACCAAACAAGTCTTGTGATGTTGGATGAGTAACCAGATGGAACTTTCACACTATGCAAGAACTTGTAGAATTCTTTTTTGTCCTTCTTGGAGAGAGTGATAGCTACTGGTGGTAGGTGTTTTTCTTTATCTATATCATGTGCATGGAGCTCCAGCCTTAAGCCCATTTCTTCAAGGTCAAATCGTGCGCTCTCATGATCCTTTCATTTTCCCTTTATTTAGAGCAATGTACCAATCAGACTCTGACATATATTCTTCTTTACATGCATGTTCTCGATAGGCGAACATCTAATTTTTTTTCCAATATTGTATCTCGAATAGTATTGATTGTTTGTTCCATATTCCTTTTTGTTCTTCATCCTTGGAGGATGGTTTTTGCTTGCCATGGAAAACATTGATATTGTTAACCAGATTGTGAACATCTTCCCCACTAAAATGCCTTGGAGGTAATGATTTCTCCCTTTTGCCATCGAACTGCTTGTCCATGTTTCAGTACGGATGCTTCCTGGGAAGGAAATGTCGATGCCTCATGTACACTATTTCTTTGAGTTTTTCAACCTCAAACTTCATGTGTCATCTAAGCAATAGGGCAAGTTTCACCTTCTCTTTTGCTCTGACCTCACAAGTTACGAAGTGCTGGCAAATCATTGATGGTGACGAACAACATGACGTGCAAGGTAAAGTACTCTTGCTTGTAATGATCCCAAACCTCGATGCCTTCCGACCAGAGTTTCTTAAGATCATCGACTAAAGACCTGATGTACACATCGATATTGTTTCCAGGTTGTTTTGGTCCTGATATTAAGATTGACAACATAATGTATTTTTGCTTGTTACAAAGTCAGGGTGGAAGGTTGTAGATCGACACTATAATAGGTCAGGTGCTAGGTGAGGTACTCATGTTACCGAATGGATTCATGTCATCTGTGCTCATAGCAAAACTAATATTTCTCAATTCTTCAGTGAACCGACCAAATGTGGAATCAATGGCTCACCGCTAAGTAGAATCCACCAGGTGTCGTATCATTGTGTCGTTTTACGACTCTCCTTATGCCAACACACCAATTGCGCCTCATTTATGTTAGCAAAGAAACGCTTCAGATGGGGAATTGCAAGAAAATACCACACCACCTTCCTAGGAAGTCCTTTACTTTTATTACCTCCATTCCTGTCACCACCGTCATTTCTACGCTTATATCAATGGGTTTCATAAACGTGGCAGTGATCCAACTCTGCATTCTCTCCATGAACAAGATACAATCCTTCTTACATGCACGTATTTTTTCTATTTCTAGTCCTAAAAGACAAATATCTTATTCACGTCATGGCGTCCTCGGGCACCAAGTTTTCCTCCAGTATCATGTCCCTTAGCAGATCCAGTAATGCTTCGAAACTCTTATCAGTCCAACCTTGGTTTTCATTCAGTTGTAGACGCTTTAGGTCTCTAAATAGTCGCGTGTACTTCTCTTTACAGTTAGGATAAAAGGGTGCCTTGGAATCTCATACTAATTCCTGGAATTTAGCAAACTCACCACTATTATACTCGTTGTGCTGCTTGACATCCCGAACCATCTGGTCCACATTCTCCATAAAATCCTCAAGATCATTATCATTGAAACATAATATATTCTCGTCTCTAAGATCATGGTCCATATCACCAGGTATAAGTTCTTGATCCACACTATCGACATAAAGCCCGACGCAACTCTTCTTCGTTAAGGCCTTCCTCGTCATGTTTGTTCCAACATATATAATTCTCTTTAAATCTATGCATGACCAAGTATGCAAGGAAATTATCTGGTTTCGGGATTTCTTGTCATTCTTGCAATCACGACATGGACAATACATTGCCATTTTACCATGATCTTTCATATCCACCAAAGCAGCACTCATGAAATACTTCACCCTACTCAGGTACTCTGGATAAGTCCGAGTCTCAAGGTACATCCAACTTCTATCTGCCATCTACAATGTAAAAACATTCATTCTTCATAATAATTACCTTAATTGCGTGATTAAGCATGCGATTAAAAGTGGCATCTCACGGTAGATCGGGCAAATCTAGTATTAAATCGAACATAAATACAACTCACTTGTACTAAGAATTTGGATAAAGATGCAAAATAGTCGATTACAACTCAAAACACAAAAAATCTATCAACTAAGGGTTAGAGGAGGAGGAAAGAGGGAGATGCAAACTTTCAAAGACCTAGCAACAATTCAAACTTCAAATCAACAAGATATTAGAGTCTCTAGTAGAATAGAAGAAAATCGTCAGATCTACTATGCGTGCAGTACTATTGAGTCATGTATTGTTAGGCGTGCAAAGTAGCTAGCCAACTCTTATAACAAAGCTAAGTCATCTATAACGGGTCAAAAGATTATTCGTCACTTATGACTAGCCTAGGAAAATCCGTCACCTATGCCAAGTTATAAGTGACAGGTCGTAAGATGACCCGTTAATTATAACTGGTCTATAAAGATTCATCACTTATAACCATGTCAAAAGTGCTAAGTGTAGTTACAATCTATCACCAATATAATAAGTGACGAATTACATTATTACCTGTCACTAATAATCTGTTATCAGCGACCGGTCAAGATTCGATCCCAACACGATGTTATATAAGTGACGGGTCATAGTACCTGTCACTAAATCATCTATTTTATCTATTTTTTTACGTAGTGTCGCTGTCATGGTTAACACACGTGCATGCAAATCCGTATGTTTTTCCCTGATACTGATGCACATTAACCTAGGTGACATTCTACGTTGGAATTGAAAAGAGGAAAGGAAATGTAAGAACCAGCCTCACTTTGAGATCAGCGGCATTTGACTGCACACACCTTTTCCCTACTGTACTAGAGCAATGCAAATTAGCTACGGATTTAGCATAGTACGTGAAAATTCAAGATTATTTTTTATGTGTTATTCCTACATAAAGCGTATCTGGGTGAAAACTCAAGTTCATCGATTTATTTATTTAAAATCAAACGCAAAGTGAAATGTGAATAAAAAACCAAAAATTGCTGACACGGAAGATCTCTCCCTTAGAGAAAAATCAAAAATAATTTCTCCCTAAATAAGTAACTCTCTCCTCCTTTGACAAATATTTAATCAAAAATTCAAAAGAGAAAATCAAATATTATTATTTTTTATCATAATGAGCATAGTAGATCAGCCACATATATAACAGATACTCAATCAAGCCACATTATCAAAAATATCTACACTAACTCGTCTACACATATAAAAATATAGTGTGAGCACAACTTATTAAGTATAATTAATAATTTATTTGCAAGGCATAGTCTCACAATCTCAACTCCTTGAATCCTCAATTTATATACTATCAAAAACATGGGTTCAAAAAGTATGTCATTGTTTTGATTAAAAATAGCAAGATGCCAATTGTGTTGTTAAGAACTTCTCATATCTTTTGAACGAATTATATGCACCATCGGCCTTATTCTATCCAACCATGCTAAGTCTATGTCAAAAAACAATCAAAAGCTTAAGACAATAGTTATAGTTATACACGACTTCTTCCTAGTTCATACAAAAGTGCAATGATAAGCAGTCTTGTAAAGAAGAAGTGCGATAATACGTACTTGCTTGATCTTTTACCTATCAATTATTATTCAGGACTTTTCATTTCTTTGATTTTTTCACATATAGCATTTTTATCAAAGATTAAAACAATCAAGAGAGTTCAACCATGAAAAGATTTAATTGAAGTTGTCATTCGATTTATAAAGTCATGACAAAAACTACATCCGACATATATAGATATGAATGTGCAAAAAACTCTCACATAGCATAAGCGTTGGCTTCAAAAGTCACATATGTATTAGATATGATGCTTATCATATTTCATTGTTTTCTCATTTTTAAACTTGGACAAGCTTCAAGATATAAGAATTCTACCTCAAAATAATCTCATAGGATGAATAAGATCAAGTTCTCCCTAAAGAAAAACAAAACGAGAAGAATCCAAAGGTTTTACGAAAATATCTACCATTTTGGTGTTCAGTATCCATATGGAGAAGTTCAATGTTCCATTTTTCAACATTGTCTCTAAGAAAATAAAATATAATGACAATGTGTTCAGTTTGAGAATGTTGCTCAGGGTTTTTAGCAATACTTATAGCACAACGTTATCATAGAAAAGTGAAACACTCTCTAAATTAAACTCATAATCTTTAAGTGTAGCAACTATCCAAAGAGTTTGTGAATAAAAACTAGCAACAGCTAAATATTCAGATTAAATAGTAGATTATGTAACAGGGGAATGTTTCCTAAATGACTATGCAACAAGAGAATTACCCAAAAATGACATGTACCATATGTACTTTTTCTATCAGTTCTACTGAAATCAGCATCAGAAAAAGCTCTTAAGCTAATAGATGAAGAAGCAGAAAGCCAAATACCAAAAATCTTGAGTGACATGAAGATACATGAGAATCTGTTTGATAGCTTGTCGATGTGAAGCACATGGAGAAGCTTGAAATCATGCACACAAACATACATCAAACTGTATATCTGTTCTTGAAGCGGTGAGATACAAAAGTGATCCAATCATACTTCTATACTCTTTTTTTATCAACTGGCTCACCATCTTCATCAAGATCAAGTGTCATTGTCGCTCCAATGGGCGTCATGATCAGCTTGATGTTTTCCATCTCAAAACATCGTAGAAAGTCTCGTGTACACTTACTTTGATAAATAAATGTACCTTCTTTGGTTAGTTTGACTTGAAGCCCAAAAAGAACATTAGTTCACCCATCACACTCATCTCAAATTCCTTGCTCATCATTTCTGAAAATTGGGACACCAAAGCATGAAAAAAACAAACAAAGATGATATCGTCTGCATAATCTAAACAAATAGTTGATCATTACCATGCTTGAGCACAAACATCTTTCCACTTTTCCCATTACAAAATCTTTTTCAATTAAGAAAGTATTTAACCTATCATACCATGCTCCAGGAGCTTATTTTAAACCATACAAAGCTTTATACAGCTTATATACATGATCTGGATATTTAGGATTTTCATAACCAGTTGATTTCTTAGCATAATCTCTTCATTAATGTAGCTATTCAGAAAAGGCGCTTTTGATATCTATTTGATATAATCTAAAGCCTTTAGATGCAACAAAAGCTAAAAGAATTGCAATGGATTCTAGTCTAGAAACCGGAGCAAAAGTTTGCTCAAAATCTAGACCTTCTACCTATGTAAAACTCTAAGCTACAAATCTAGCTTTGTTTCTAACAACAACACCATTCTCACTTTGTTTATTTTTGAAAACGCATCTAGTACCGATAAGGGTATAAGCTGGAGGAGCTGTGACTAGCTTCTAGACTTTGTTGCGTTCAAAATTTTCAAGTTCCTCAAGCGTGGCATTGATCCAAGATTCATAAGTTATTGCATGTGAAACATCTTTGGGTTCAAACGAAGCAACAAAAGCTGAATGAGCATGAGAATTAGAATCAATAAACCTGGATCATATGACTCGTTTATGCAAATCACCAATCATCTGATCAGGTGGATGACTCCGCTTAATGTGCAAAGGAGCATTGACTCCAGAAGCAATCTCTTCTTCTCCTTCAACATGCACAGATGATGTAGTAACTTGAGGATGTCCAACTATAGCCGAAGTAGTCGAAGGTGCCAATAGATCTACCGCTGATTGTGTCATCAGAATTAAAATATCATCCTCATCCTCCTCATCATCATCCACAAAAATGCTCTGGGACTCTCCCTGAATATGTGTACCTATACATGTATCTTTGGACTAGCCTCATCGAAAGTAATCTCGTGTTTTAACAATTTTATTAGTCTTCAAAACTAGCACACGATAGCCACGAGTATGAATGGGATATCCAAGAAAAATACCGTCAGTTGATCTGGACTCAAGTTTTTCTAAATTTTTGGATTTCAGCACAAAGCACTTACAGCCAAAAATTCTAAAATGAGATACAACAGGCCTATGTCCAAACCGCAGCTCATTTGAAGTTTTACCCAATTTAGATCTCAAGAAAACATGGTTTGAAACATAACAAGCAGTAGATATAGCTTCAGCCCAAAAAATTTTAGGAGTACAAAATTCAACTAACATAATCCTAGACATCTCAACCGGAGTTATGTTCTTCATTTCAACTACAACATTTTGTTGAGGTACTCTAGGTGATAAAAATTGATATTCAATTCCTTTTTTGACACAAAAGTGATCAAAATAAAAATTCTTAAATTCAGTTCCATTATCACTTCTAATCACTCTCAAGGATCATGGGAGATCAATAGACAATCTAAGAACTAAACTTCTAAAATAACCAAAAGCTTCATCCTTAGATGCCATAAAGTAAACCCAAGAATATCTAGAGTAGTCATCAATAATAACAAGCACATACCATTTACCTTCAAAAGTTTGAACTCTAGAAGGTCCAACAATATCAAGGTGTAAAAGTTGACATGCTCCATTTGTTATAACCATGGTAATAGGTGGATGTGAACCTGAATGTATTTTACCAAATCTACAAGAAGGCAAACTAATTCGCTATCACTCTTAAGCTCAGGCAAGACATGAATAAGATCTAAACCACTAACTCGAGTGAGATGATTTTGACCAATATGACCAAATCTACGATGCCAAAAGAATGGATCTTTAGAAACATTAAGAACAAGACATCTAAGCTTAGAAGAAGGTGATGCATCAAAATCAGCTTTAAAAACTCTTCCAAAATGCGAAATTCTAAACACCAATTCACTTAAAGCATCTAATACTTTGCATTCATTTTTCTTAAAGCACACCTCAAGGTTTTCATCATTTATTTGTCAGACAGAAAGCAAGTTAAATTTCAAGTTCTCGACTAGAGCAACATCCTTGAACATAAACTTGTCATTTATCTGCACTCTACCTTTTGCAACAACTAATGTCCAAAAGTAACACTTTCGACACGAGATGCACGTACAAGGTAGGAGAACCAATTATTATCACCAGACATGTGGCATGAGCATCCAGAATCGACTAACCATATGTTCTTCTTCCTAACTTGAGAAACCTACAAAGCAATAGAAGATGTTGAGGCCTCAGTACTGGGTTAGTAATAAAGCATTTAGGGATCCAGTACTAAGTCACTCGACTAGAAATGCAAATAAGCAAAATATGAGTAACTCGAGTAGACTCAACTCTAGCAACCCGAGTAGTCTCAACTCAAGAAGTTCGAGTAGGCTCATGACGAGTTACATGAGTAGCAAAAGGTGATGACTACTTCACCCGAGGCACAAAGTGAGGTGTCACAACCTCACGAGGGATAACATGTGCCTTTTGGAAATTAGACATAGCCTTAAACTTTTCTTTCCTTTGTTGTTTAGCTAGTCTAAAGCAAAAATCTACTAAATGTTCATCTCTACCACAATGAGTGAAAGTGCACATAACCCGATGTGTGGATTTAGAAGAATAAGCAACATTCGCATCCATTGTAGAAGATAAAAATTTAGTAGACTTAAAAATAATCTTCTTAGTTTTAGATTCAGCAAGTGTTTCAAATTTGCCACTACCAAAAGCTCTAACAATAGTGGGTACATTTGTCTTAAAATGAGCATAGGGATTAAAACCCAAACCTTATTCACATGTGCTTGACATAGATGAATCTAAAATTATGTTCATATTTTTTTCCCTTAGAAAAATATTCTAAAGTTCGTTTCAAGTAATCAACCTATTTAGAAAGAGCTGAGCACTTATCACAAGCATCATTCGTGGGTTTCTTTTGTTCACAATAATTAGAGAACGAAAGAACCTCATGAGTAATCGTGTCATTAGCTATATAAGAAACTCTAGCATTCGCATCATGCAACTTCAATTCAAGAATTGTGCAATTAAAACAAGAAGTTGAATCAAGCAAATCAGATGTTGAACAACTAGCATTTTTAGCATGTTTGCAATTCGACATAGCAAGTTTCTCATTCTTCTCAATTTCTTCTATGAGTTTCTCAAGAGTAGAAGCATGAACATATCTAAGAGAAGTGAGCTTAGAATAAATTAAGTCACATGGCTTGCAAAAATCATCATCAAGAAATAAAGTCTCAAGTCTTGCAATTTCAGAATTAAGCAATACATTTAAATATCATGTTTCTTAATTTTCTTGTTACATTTCTCTAAAAGTGTACCTAGACGAACAACAATGTTATATAGATCATCATAAGTAGGTAATACCTCATTACCGTCACTGTTAAGTTCATTCTCAGATGAGCTTTCTTTGTTGCTTGCCATGAGACACAACCTAATCAAATCACGCAATGTCTTGCTCTTGGATGTTGTGTCATCCTCACTGCTCTCCGAATCAACATCACTCAGGTTGACTTGTTCAAGTGCCGAAAGAACTTGATGCACAATATTACGGTTGACAAAGCTCTTCTTCTTCCGGTTATTGAACGAGAGCTTCTTTTTCTCCTTCTCCTCTTTTGTTGCTGTCTCTGCAAGCTTAGAACAATTAGAACGAATATGATTGAGATCACCACATTCATAGAATCTTTGAGGACCTCCACTTCCTCTGTTCCTCATACGCACATTCTGCAATGCTTTAGAGAAACAAGTAGAGAGTAATGCTAAATTGTCTTCACCGAATCAATTCAAGCTGATCATCGAATAGTGAAGATATAGAAGATAAAGAAAGCTTGATGAAGAAGATTCAATATGAGACATGCAAGGTTGAGAGACCAAAGCAATTGATTTATTAGCGTTCTTCCTAGCAAAGTGTAAGGAACCATCCAGACAACATTCTAATTAATCATTAAATTGATCATTTACTTAATCATGACTTCAATGATTAATCAGAATACCGCTCTGGTAGTCCCGGCACATGTTTTGTGCCCAAGATCGGAACATGTCTTACCAACATATCACATCATAACAAAGCTTAATAAAGAGCGAGTAATTTAATTATATTATATGTTCTTAAACATCCACAATTTCTTACAATTTACAGCAAAAGAGATTTAGGAGAAGACTGAAACTAACCAACTCCTAGACAGAAGAGAACTGTGCACGGAAGCTAAAACTATAAATAACAAAAGCAGGATGGAACCATATGCCCTTAGGCTCCATCACAAAAGCATGACCTCCGAGTAGTTGCCTACTCATACCCGCCACCACCACTCATCGACGGTAGCACCTGAAAGAGCAGCGTGAATACGAAGGTACTCGCATGACTTAATCCATTTTGGGTACTTATAGATAACCCGACTCCAAGGATTATTTTGGGATGTTAGCAAGAATACAACCACATGGTTAAGTAAATTTATATGCTAAAGCAAAATTTGACAAAAACATGTGTGAACATCTAGAGTTAACCAACATAACTATCTAACCCATAACCATCAACTGAACATATATGTAAAAGAAACCATAGAAATAGCATCTACAAAGAATCAGCTTAACCCATCAACCACCTCAAACCAAACTCGAAACTCTACGACTGCTGCAAATGGACAAAAGCATGCTCATGACTGAGAGTGTGGTATTTCAAAATGTTTTTATACCCTACAGGGGGATACAACTTTACTCACATGACTGGAAGATCATTTGGCTTGAGTGACCATACCAGTTCACCCAAGGGGTACTCGTGTCAACCTTTCCCAATAAGTCCCAACAATTTGAATCAGGCATCGCTCGGTGCGGAGTACGGTAAATTGACATGTGCTAAGTACGGTAAATTCTAGAGCAACCTCAAGTGTCTCATAAGCACGCCAACTCACACCATCGATGTGCAAGCTCAAATGATCGCAGCTACAGAGGTGTTCGGCTTATCTTACCATTAAATT
Source organism: Phragmites australis (assembly GCF_958298935.1). Taxonomy (NCBI): domain Eukaryota; kingdom Viridiplantae; phylum Streptophyta; class Magnoliopsida; order Poales; family Poaceae; genus Phragmites; species Phragmites australis. Next base: position 2,787,508 of record NC_084936.1, read on the forward strand.
GACATGTGCTAAGTACGGTAAATTCTAGAGCCAACTATAATAACGATTGGTGCTTAAGTGACACAAGCAGTCTACAATATCCTGGTTCCTCTCCCGACCTACCCAGGGAACTCCACATCGGGGCAGGAGAAACACACCTAACACCACCCATATCTCGCCTCATTCTCACTACTCAACCAACACCATCAACCCAACATTGTTATCAATGTAACAGTAATTATAGTCTATAGCCCGTGAACGATGAATTCATTTCACCGCTCGACTTCTACCGAATAACCTAAGCATGGCTAAGTATTTCAGTTAACATTTGAATTAGACAACATCAAGTTAAACCCTAGTTACAAGGATATGGATCATCAATATCTCAAGAAAGGAGATGTAATGCATCAATATAGGTTCTACCTATAACAAAACCCGAGGTCGACTAAACAACATGCATAACATACATAAAGCATATTTTATCACATTATACACATATGATCCAAATTCATGGGAGAAACATGCTTAGACACTTGCCTTGCTGCTCAGGCAATTGCCTTATGCTACCCACACAGAATTCGCAGAACCCGTGTGGCTCGGTGTCACCTTCAACCACACTCGTGTCAAGCTCCGGATCCTCACTCACTAAAGAAGAATGCGTGCAATAATGAGCATGAATGAGGTGCAACAATGTACGCTACAATATGCATAACACCAAGCTAAAAGTGCAAGAAATGCAAAATAAAAACAAACTTTGCGATCTAGATGACTTCGAAAAGTTAATAGGAGGCCAGAGACTTCGGGTTCCGAAACCTCCAGATTGTACTCCGGACGGGAGTTCTCTTGGGTTTAACCTGGACTATCCGGGCAGGGAGGATTCTCCCGGTGAGGCTCCGAGTGAGGGTGCTTAGTTAATTCTAAATTGAATTAACCTAGACCCTCTAGGTTTAACTCGAATGATTCAGGTTGGGCAGACTTGCACTTCTCGATGATCTTCCTCGGCCAATTCGAATCACATGTTAAATCTATCCAACATAAACATACATATACACTACATAAAGGGTTCTAGACTCAACTTGCACTCTAAACCCTAACAATTTCGAGCACAATTCATCGGGGTTTTCCCTGGGCTACCTGAACAATTCTGGTTCTACCTGGACTATCCGAGTTGTCTAGAAAGGTTGCTTCAAGGGGGAAAACTCAGCTGATTTGATTTGTGAGTCTCTCCAAACCAAAGGGAAATATGTTTGAGATAGTTCATAGAGTCTAGAACTCACACACCAACCTAGCAACATGATTCCTAACACAAATCTCATCTGAATCTTCTCTTTTTGCTCCAAAGCTCAAAAACTCAACAACTCTGCAAACTTATCTCCAAGCTCAAAATTTATCCAACCAATACATGCATCATTACAATGGGAGCCTAAAAGACTCACCCAAAATGCTTTGCTGATGTTGGTGACAGTCGGTGGAAGGTGGAAGAGCTCGGGAAGAGAAGAACGCTAGTACTCTTCATGCTTCAACCGAGAACACCAAAAGACATCAAAATTGGCTCGAATCCTTTGGGAAAACAAAAATGAATTGGGTGGATGAGGAGCTTATGAGCTAGTGATCATGTGAACACCACATGTGTACCTCAATTCGGCTTCTAGAGGGAGGAGGGAGAAAGAGCTTGCGAGGGGGCTGCTCTCTCCTTGGTCGGTTGGACACGAGAGGGAGTGAGAGAGAGCTGGGAGAGTGAGGGAGAGAGAGGGAGTTGGTAGGGGTTGCTGCCCCAAGAGGAGATGGGGTGGTTGGCCACCCATGTGTGCTCCACATGCTAGAGAAAGAAGCCTGTTTCATCTGCAGATTCATTTCTTTCTCTCCCGAATTTCTTTCTCTCATACTATTGACTTAAAACCAAGTGCTCTAATGTTTCAAAACAAAATTACTCAAATTAAACCTAATGCTTATAAAGCATAATTAGGCTTAATTATGTAATTATGGCTTTGGGATGTGACACGAAGACATCTAGCTCCTGAGCTTTCAATTTAGAATAAAGAACATCTAATGTAAGTGTACTCATGATAGTAGATTCTCTAATTGATGTCACATTCATCTCTCAAACTGACATATCTAAAGCTCCTAGCAATTATCATGCAATTTCAGCATCAATATATGCAACATTAACAGCACGCGGATTGCTAAGAATCTTATTAAAGCAAGCAAATAAATTATCAAGAGACTCATCGGGTTTCATCCCAAATTTCATGTATTCCTTCTTATATAAATCTTGACATACCTCTTTCATTGTAGATTAACCTTCATGGTAATCACAGAGTGCTTTCCACACCTCTTATATTGATTTGAGATGTATCATTCAGTCGAAGTCACTCCTTCCCAAGCATTTGAAGATCAAGTTCCTTACCTTGCTATTTGCCTCGACAGCTGACATGTTATGTGTCGTCACTTCATTATTCTTCGGAACCACATATGGCTTGTAGGCGTTTTCCCAAATTGCAAAGCCTTGTGCTTAGATGTAGGCCTCCATCTTCGCCTTCCAAAACTAAAAATCAGCTCCATCAAAAATACAAGGTTTTGTGAAATATCTATCTGAAGCCATGTTTCTAATTATCGATAAAGATAAATTAGAAAGGATTAAGGCTCTAATACCAATTGTAGGATCGAACATTTGCAAAATACCCTATTAGAGGGGGATGAATGATTACAGAAACCAAATTCAAAGAGTAACTCACACAAACCAAAATTTGATTTGAACTCAGTTTTCCTTTCGAAATAGATTGTATGTGATCTAGTAAAAACAATAAAGAGAAAGCTCCGTTGGTCCGATTGCCCTCCAATTTGGATAGTATAAACTAGATTCAAATATAAAACTATTTCAATAAGAATCAAGTCAATTGAATATGTGGATCAAGAATTATGCCTAGTCAAAGCATATTGTATTAACCATAATCGAATAGATCAAAACCTAGTCGAGTTGACTAAAAAGCTACTCGAGATCAAACCAAAACCACTTGAAATGTTCTCAGATAGATATTCTAGCAAGATTTTGGATGGATTAAACCAAGATGAAACTTGCTAATAATGCAAAATTAATCAAAAACCAAAACTAAGCATGCAGAATATAGAACAGAGAGAAAATTTTGAGTTAGCAACTCATCAACTTATGAAACCTTATTTTCATTGCATATATGAGTTTACAATATGCCTCTCCAAAGCATCCAACAAGGTTTTTTTTTTACAAAATCCCAAAACAACCCTCTGCTACATTGTCTACCCAATACAAGAGACCTCTGTATTTATTAGATAGCCACACGCACAAATGTGACCGAATCAAACTACAACTCCAAGTCGTATTCAAACTGGTCTCTATTCTCCTCTAATCACAACAAGACAAACAACTTTCACTAATTAAGTTAATTAGCCAACAACTCTCATGTAAACAAGCATGCAACATCTCCCATGCATACATGCATGTACGTAATCAACTCAAAGTACGTCTCTAAGACTAACTCTTGTCTCAAGTCTAGCCACCACACGACTCCCTCATGCCTACTCCGACTCGAACAAGAATTTGTCTTCACGCCCTCTCACGATCAGATCATCTCTTGTGTCCATCATGAAACCTTTTCTCCTTATGCATTGTTCTCTTAGCTCGAACATCCCACATAACATCCTTGATCACAACGACCTCAATTCCTCCTAAACCTAGTCATTGAATCTCAGTTCCCTGTTGAACCTAGTTCGTCGATCCGTCATCGACTATGTTCACCTTCAAGCAACACTTGCACATGAATCAAACGAGTACGAGAACAAGTCCTTCCTGACTTGACTCAAGATCAGTTTAGGCAACACCACGTAAACTTCAAGCAAAACCATCACGCTAACATAAGCGTACCTAACTTCTAATAGCGCATCAAACTATCTATGCTATCCAAGCATATCTAAGCAATATCTTAACAACTCATAAATATTATCCTAATGTCATTTTGCTAAATCACTTTGCTTTGCCAATTTCATTATTCAAACCAAGTTTTCATCACACGATCTCACACACGCATCAATCCAAAACCATTACCAATAACACATATAGCTCCTTGATAGTAAAAAACTATTTACTGAGATTTCCAAAACTGTGATCCACCTACAACTAGTTGAACAGTTAGAAAAGTTCCCATTTCTCAAAGTTTACTACAGGTGCCCTTATCTCCTCTCAATTTTAACTATCCATTTGGTCAACAAACATGCATTCATAACTCTAGCGTCTGTGAATCCTAATCCCCCAACTTCTTTGTTCTAGCATCTGTGAATGCATAATCCCTCAACATGGTTGTTCATCAAGCGTCTGGGAGGTGGAGGGAGATGGCCAGCAGTGGAGCACTCACCACTAAGATATGGTGGAGCTCGAGGACGAGGTCGCCAGAGTGGAGCATGAGGACGACGATGCCGGGCTCAAGCTCGGGGTGCTGGGTAGGAGGCCACCAGGGAGGAGGTGCTCAGGGCGGTGTAGGGCTTGGGGATAAGGAGGCCGTGGAGGAGGTGCTTGGGGCGACGTTGAGCTTAGGGATGAGGTGGTCGCATAGGTGGTGCCCAGGGTGGCGTAGAGGATTCCCGCGTCGTTGGGATCTTTGAGGCCAGCGCGGTCATCGGGAAGGAGGCCGAGGTATCCGGGAGGCATGAAGGAGGTTGTCGGCGAGGTAGCGCGTTGGGTAGCCATCGAGAAGCTGTGAGGGGCACTTGCGGTGGCTTCGGGAGATGAATGGAGGAGGCTGCAGCTAAGTTCTGAGATATATAAGGGATAACGCATTAGTGTTAGTTGTGGTCTACAACTGGTAGTGATACCAGCATCAGTGTTGGTTGTAGACCACAACCGGCATATATGCTAGGACTACTAATGTCGGGTTTTTCCTAAAACTGTCATTGTTATTGTTTTCATTTTTTTGACAAAATATTTTGTTGTATATCTAGGTCTGTAATTTATTGTATATTAGGGTTTATATTAGATCTATAATTTATGTAGTACTTAATCATTATTTTTTTAGGAACTAATTTATTGCATATTTAGGTTTGTAATTTATTGTATATTAGGAAATTTATTTTATATTACGTTTATAATTTGTGTAGTACATGTTTGTTACATAAGGTAATGTATATTTATAATAAAAATTAAAGCTTTTTACTTGATAGAAATTAAAGCTTTGTACTAATCAAAGCATAAATGGTAGGTGTGAACTTTTTACTTAATACAAATTAAAACATATCCTTACTTAATACATGTCCTATATACAAATTACATTGAATCCCGAATTAATTATTACATCAAAGCTGTTTTCATTTAACGATTATAGCTTCGTTATGATCATGGCGTATGTAAGTAGGTTCCTCAGTGTCATCAATCAGAGGCAGATCAACATTCTCTCCGAAAGGAGGAAGATCATAGAATTGATTGTAGTGTTCCTCGTCAAGGACATCCTCAACACCGATAATCTTTTTTTCCCTTGAAGAACCACATGGCGCTCCTCCTTGTTAGCTGGGTCTGTGTCCTTTACATAGAAAACTTATGTAACATCTTTGCCAAGCACGAATGGTTCTTCTCTATATCCTACGACTTTCAGGTTGACGGTAGTCATATCATACTTGTCAATATTCACTCCACTTGGGAGTCTGACCAGCACCGGAACAAGGGATCTTCAATTGCTCTCCATATTAAAGCTATCAAATCTCCTCTATGAATCCATAGTAGGTCTCCCTATTGCCATAGTGGTCATAGGCATCAAAATAGACACCGCTATTTTGGTTAGTGCTATTATCGTCTTATGCTCTCGTATAAAATGTATAGCCATTAAAGTTGTTTGATTTGTATGTATGAATCATAGTTGACTGTCCGTTGGTCAGCATTTCCAACATTGCATGATCTGTATCTTTATCCATCATGTGTCTACGTAACTAACTGCTGAAATTATCTATGTGCTCTCTTGCGATCCAATCCTCTAATGACTTTGTTGGATCTATGGACTGGCATTTGCACATGCATATTGACATACTATAATTGATTGTTGCAAAACTGTGAAATATGCTTGGGTGAATGAAACATAATCTTTGGTATATTATGACCAACCATCCAATTCCCCTTTAGCCTTCCCTCATGGTGAGATACAAGCTTATCAATTGCTTTCAGATCCATGTATCGATGATGAACTCAACGACCTCCTTCGTTCCCTAGCCTTGGTCCATGCAACCATTAGGCCAACATCGGTTACGAACATATTTCTTCAGAACTGACATGAACCTTTTGAAAGGATACATCTGATGCACAAACACGAGGCCAAGGTACTTTATCTAATGCACGATGTGAACAATGAAATGAGGCATTATATCAAAAAATGATGGAGGTAAAATACTCTCAAGCAGGCATACAGTATGGACCACGTCTTCCTGAAGCTTTGTTAGTTTGCTCGGATCAATGAGCTTCTGTGAAATTGCATTGAAAAATGAATGCAACTTTATAATTGGGTCTCAGACCTTATCTGGTAAAATACCTCTAATTGCAACAGCAAGCAATTGTATCATCATCATGTGAGAATCATGAGACTTCATGCAACTAACTTCAAAGTTTTCATGTTCACTAATCTCTTTACGTTGGAGGAGTAACTGGTCGGAACCCTGATTCCAACCAAGCAACTGCACAAGCTAATCTTCTCTTCATTGCGCAGGGTGTAGCAAGACATGGGAAGTTTATTTGCCCCGTTGCCTAAGATTTTAGGATGTAGAATTTTTCTTGGCTTCATATCTTTCAGGTCTAACTGTGCATAGAGTGCATCTTTTATTTTACCTGGTATGTCTAGTAAGGTACTAATCAAGCTGTCAAACATGTTCTTCTCCACATGCATGACATCGATTGCGTGTCGGACCATCAAGTGCTTCCAATAAGGTAGGTTCCCAAAAATTGATTTCTTTTTAAATATATGAGCAAGTTTTCTAGCTGGGAATTTATACTGCATTTCCCCTTTCCAACAACAACTCTAAACTTCTTTACCATCTTATATATTTGTTCCCAAGTGTGAACCTTCAGAGCTTGAAGACTCTCTACTGTCCCGTCAAAAGCTCTTTTATTCATGCGGTATGGGTGATCCAGGCCTAGAAACCTTCGGTGATCCATGTATATCATTTTCTTACAATTCTTCAGCGAGAGCCCCCCTATTTCATCCAAGCACTATACACATTCATTGTAGCATTTTAAAGTCTATCCCGATAGGTTAGCAAGAGGAGGCCAATCTTGAATCGTTACAAACAACATTAGGTGTAGGGTGAAATGCTCACGTTTGTACTTACCCTACACCCATACACCATCTTTCCATAGTACAAGGAGATCTTTAAGCAATGGTCGAAGATATACATCAATATCATTGCTAGGTTGATTCGGCCCACTGATCAGCAAAGACATCATAAGAAACTTCCACTTCATACATGTAAGACCTCAACCTGGGATCTCCTATGCCACCCATATGAGTTCCTAGATCAAGTAGCTGATATGCAAAATACAACAGTTATATTATCACAGACAAACTTTGTATGTAAGTATTAAGGTTACATAGTACAAAAGGTTACAACCCATACTGTATATTATAAACCTGGCCGAACGGCCAACAAAAAGTAAGGACCCAAGCCACAAGCAGCTAGAGAGCGAACGCGACTTTTATGACTACTCTTCATCCTCGCCTTCGCCTCTAGCGTTAGCAACGGCTGCTTCCTCATTTGAATGACAACAAGAGTGAATACGGAAGGTACTCAGCAAACCCTATACTACTTCAGGGTGTTGATTAATGCATAAAGGGGTAATTCAAGGATAAAGCTTTATGGTTTAGTTTTAAGCGTAATTTAAATGGTTTAAAACTAGGTAACAAGTTTTATCTAGGGGTTTTTCTGTCCGGGAGAGGCTACACTTCGCTGCGCAGTCCTTATCATCACATCTGGTGTATCTCTAGTACCACACAGTTTCTGGCGGATTGAGCCAAGAATATCATCATACAAACATCTAGTCCACACACTCACTCATTAAGATGTTGAGCTTCTACGCGCTATGGTGGATGCGGCGGGAGGCTTATCGACATCGGTCGATGATGAGAGCAACACCAAATGGTGGCCAGAGAGGGGGCAGCGGCGCGGGCAAAATGGGCAGCACCTCCCCTGCACTGGGAGGTGTCAACCTGCAAAGAGAAGGGGCTCGAGGCCTCAAGGCATCACAGCACGATGGCCGACCACAATATAGAGCACAAGGCACACGCCGGCGGCGACCACAACATGACAATGGAAGGCCTTAAGCACGGCGGTGTGTGGCTCCACAAAAAAATGAGGTACGGGGGCGGCTACCAACTACCTAGGAGGGAGAGCTATGGGTCCGGAGTACTAACCATGCTTGGAGATAGCAACGGGCAGGGCGGCGGTCGACAACTCGTCGAAGGGGTGGCGGCGATTCTGCTCGGCTCTGGCTCAAACGGTCTCCCGTTGGGCTTCCAACAAATGGAGGGCGGCACTGGGACGGCGGAATGGCCCTAGAGCTCCTCGATGGCTTGTGGATGGTGGATCTATGATGGCAAGCTACGGTGGTGTCCAATGGCGGCGGTGGCGGTGAAAATAGGTAAAAGGAGAAGAGACGGGTCCAGGCTGTGCTATTTGTAAAGGACGAGGGAGCAGTGAAGTGGTGAGCACGTGATGTCAGGCAGACGTCGATGGACAGCGCAGTGGTGAGGCGGTGTGGTGGCGCCCACCATTTTTCCCACAACATGGGCGCTCTGCGTTGTCCACGCATGGGCAAGGCACGAAAGTCGCACGACATGGGTGCGCGAGCATGGGCGGAGAGAGAGCATAAGAAGCAGAGGCCGGTCGGGGAGCACGGGGATATTTTTTGAAGAGGGGAAAATGGTGGCTGACGATGCAGTGAGGTGGAGGAGGGAAGAGAAAGAGGAGAGGCGCGACCGGATGGGCGACACATGGTCAGCCACCCTCGCGCAAACTCGCGCGTGGGCGAACTGACCAGCGTGCGACGAGTTGGGTTGAGGGGCATGGTGGTAGCCCAGTGCGGAAAAAAAGGATAGGGGAAGGAAAGAAGAACAAGGCCGGGCCAGCTGGATGGGCTGAGAAAGAGAGGGAGAGGAGGAAATCCAGCCCAGTGAGAAATGGAAGAAAAGAAGGAAAAGGAAAGGAAAAATGAGGAGGAAATTTAGAATAAATTCAAATGGAGTATTTGAAAATTTAGTTTTGACCTTGGAATAGGATCAACTCATTTGAACATATTTGAACTATAATTGGACTTAGATCTTGAGATTCTGAAGATAATTTGACTCAAAGGATTTGAATTCAAATTGGATTTGAACTTAATAGAATCTAAGAGTAGATTTGAAATTGAGAGACATTCGATTTCAAATCTCCAAACAAAGAACCATAAAGATCTCAAACCGATTCAAATGAACCAATTTAATCCAGGGATTATTTTGAAATTCATTATAGTGCACTTTGGAACACCTATTCAATTTAGTACACTTAATATATATGAATGTATACATACTGGTATATATACATTGATATACTTATTTCCTTAATCTTTTGATATACTTATTTCCTTAATCTTAGTTAGCCTAATTAATCATAAAAGTTTTAATTTGGAGTGAAATTTGTAATTAATTAACATGTTTAAACTCAGAATGTTACAATACACAACCAAGATGGAAGGTTGTAGATACAAGGAGTCACGGGCCAAGTGTTATGACTATTGCTCATGTTACTGAAAGGATTCATCTCATATGTACTCAACCTAAACCTTATATTCCTCACTTCAGCTTTGAATTTCTTGCATTTTGTATCAAAGATCCTCCATTGCATTCCAGCGGGTGTATAAGAATTTCGTCTTTCTTGCGCCCTTCGACGTGCCATCGCATCAACTTGGCATTCACTTTTTTTGCAAACAATCGTATCAAATGACAGATTATAGGGAAATACCAAACTATCTTAGCAAGGGGTCTTTTATCCTTACTCTTCTCCCCTACGTCATCGCTATCGGTATCGTCAACTTTGCTCTTATACCGTGATGCACCGCAAATGTGACACGCTTCCAAGTTTGCATCTCCCTTGCGATACAGCATGCAGTCATTTTGACATCCATGTATTTTCTCTACTTCCAACCCCAACGAGCAGACAATTTGCTTGGTATGGTATGTTTTTTTAGGCAACTTGTTGCCCTCTGGAAGCAAGTCCCTCAAGAATCGTAACAAGTCGTTGAAGCTTTTATTAGACCAACCATTGCTAGACTTCATTTGCACCAATATCAGCACAATATGCAACTTGTTGTGCTCTTCCTTACAGTATGGGAACACAATTGTTTTTATAGTCCTCTATCATGCGTTGGAACTTTTCATATTGCTTATCACTGGTTAAGTCTCCCTTCGTATTACACAACATTTCGTCTAGGTCATCGTCATCGTTGCTAACAAAAGTATCTTCGAACGCTGACATATCGATGTCTACTTCAGCTGTCATATTGCTGCCTCCGTCTTCTTCAACTGTGGGCTGATCTTCATACATAACCTCCTCATGTTCATCATGCTTGGTCAAGCAGATATAGCCAGGTTTGAAACCCCTACGAAACAAGTGTGCATGGATCTACTCTATACCTGAAAACTACTTCTCATTCTTGCAATCAACTCACAGACAATATATATAGTGATCATCACGCTTGTATTTTGGCTTCATGTATGCCACGGCAGCCCTAAAAAAGCCTCCACACCATGAAATGACTTTGGGCCATAACGGTCAGCCTTGTACATCCATATCCGGTCCATATGCAAATTTATGATTATCATTACGTTTTAGCAATCATTAAAAAAATATTAAACTGATAACCAAGCAATATTTCAAAATTTACATCTAATTTATTGAATTACCTCGTATCTTGATTGCTTCATGTTAGAGGGCTCATCACCTTCCGGCACTTGGCCTGGGTCAGAGGACCCACCTTCTAAATGTTGCCGCGTCCGCTTGCGACTAGCGGGTAGACGTGCATCCCTACAGCATAATAATCAAATTCAATATGTTGATCTATTTAGATGTGATTTTAATCTTTTTTTCCTAATTCACTACTAGAAAAAGTGGAGCTACGTTTTAATCTATTTAGAGCGGATTTTAACTTATTTTAAATCACTACTAAAAAGATTCAAGATCTAGGTCATCATGGTATAATCGCATACTTCCAAATCTTGAACAATCTAACAAATAAATATAATGATAAATCAAACGTAGATCAACTCTATGTGCCCTACAATGAGAAAATTGTAATTTTTACTCGATTGGAGCTCTAGCTCCTCCCCAAATTCATCACCATGGAGAGTTACATACTTTCAAACCTAGAGCAATCTAGTAGGTAAAACTAAGTAAAAATAAAATATAGATCATCTTACTAACTTCACTACTTGAAAAATAGACAAAGGAGACACTACATAAGTAACGGGTCACCAGGACCCGTCACATAAGAGTCATAAGTGGCGAATCCAGTTAGAACTTGTCACTTATGTAGCCTCGGATGAGAGCTGGACCATGACCTGTCACTTATGACAGGTCATCAGTGACGAGTTATAAAGTTACTCATTACTAATGACATTAGTGATGGGTGAAGTTGTGACCATCACTAATGACCAACTCATTAGTAAATGATCGTCTTAGGCTAGTCATCAATGAAGAGTCACGTTACAACCCATCACTTATGATTTATCATTAGTGATGGGTCTCCCTAGACCAATCATAAGTGATGGGTGATGTTACAACCCATCACTAATAACTCAACTATGTTATTAGAGCTGATCAGGTATTATCTTTTCTTAGTAAATTTTGCCTAACCAAAAACTAAATATATTGTGCAGATCTGAAAGGATATTGTGCAAAAAGGTTACAAACCTGCTATAGTAGAACATATACACGTAAAAGAACAAATGTAAACACTAAACTTATAACTATGCTATGGTTAAGATTCAAACCAAAGAGTTATGACACTAAATCATTTACAGAAAAATGCATCAACAAGTTGCAAAATATGTTTAGTCTATTTCATGAATTTTCATTCACACATTGAACAAAATTGGTGTAGGGTACAACGGCGTAGTAAGCACAAATATTTTTTCTCTTATTTTTCTCATCTCGGCAGCACTAGAATGGGAACTATTGTATATTTCTACTCAAATTTAATGTAAGGGATGGCGGCTGTGAACACAAACGAATGTTTTGAAAATGGTGCAGAAACTTCAGGGGCGAGAACTCAATCTTCCAATTCGAATTTGACCTCGAAAAATTTGCCGAACTCAACAAAGTAGGGATAAATGTATATAACTTTTTCTATAGATGTCTATAGATTCAAAAAAATATCAAAATCGGAGTTCATATGCAAAAGTTATGTCCGTTTTACCGAAGATACTCTGGATCACCTATTGGCAAAAACAGTCATAGGTGACGAGTCAAGATTACGACCCGTCACTGTTGTAAAGTCATTAGTGACGGGTCACGATTATGATTTGTCACTTATGACCTTAAAAAAGGTTAAAAGGATAAATTATCTGGCTTTATCAGAACTCATGCGAGGGTGTGGTAATAAGGGGGCTGCACGCACTAAGGGAGGTCAAGGGTTCGATTCCCACGGAACGCAGAGTACAAAATCAGTGTTAAAAATAGCAAGTAACATGTGACGAGTGGTGATGGTCCTAGCGTTAGGATGGTTCAGGTGAAATTTTTTTTTTTACTTTTTTCATGTCAAAAAACACGAAATACATTCATAAGTGATTAGTGATAGATCAAGATTACGATCCATCACTTATGACTTGCCATAAGTGACGGGTCATGGTTATAACATATCACTGATGATCTTCATAAGTGACAGATCACTATTATAACTCGTCACTAACCTGTCATCGATGACTAGTCATCAATAACGCATTCGAGTATGACGGTTATCATCCGTCATTGAAGACTTTTTTTAGGTAGTGTTTGGAGCGTCTTGGGCACGTAAATTCTTCTAAATTTTAATTTCTCTAAGCGCAAGGTTGGGTACAAATAGCGGAAGTCGAGCATAATAGCTCGACACCATTCTTCTCGAGCTTTTAGGAGAAGGTGGCACCTCTTTTATATTGTACATTTATTAGTGCTGGTAATGAAGTATTAGTGTCAGTTTGTGTCAAGAGTCGGTTCAACTCGACTCAATCATTGATCGAGCGCGAGATATTATGAACCAGCATTGATACTTCATCAGTGTTGATTCTAATCTAACTGACACTGATGATCCGATGCAGATGACCAGTTCTATTATAGTGATATTATTTGATGTGTCTTCATGAATTTGGTTTTGTAATTAAGCAACTGGTCAGAGCTTACGTTTGAAGTAAACAGTGAGTACGTCGTATCCAAGAGATCATCAGGCACATGTCTTCCTCTGATCTCTTTGGGGGTTTTTTTTTTCCTCATTGAGAAGGTGAAAGCCTTTGGTGAAAGATTTGTGTTCAACGGGATGGAAAATTAACCAAAGAACAAGAAAGAATGTCACTTTCGTGGTAGTTGGGATTCATCACTCCTGCGCCTGGAGAATTCTTTCGTGGTTGAGAAAATTGATCAACACGCCGTTAATAGAGCCATACAAGATGCTTAAACGTGCAGCAAATTTGTGGTCGTCGATTATTAGCTACCTAGCATGAGATAAGGACTGGTGCTACTGCTGCCAACAATTTGTTTTGGACTATGGTGGCTAAATGAGATAAGGACTGAGAAGCGACTAGGTTTCTAAATTTCCTTTGTGATATCCCCATTTCATTTTGACAAGTGAATTCTACTTTTTTTTTTCTATGGTCCTTGTTTTGTATGACCCGCAGTCGACGTACTAATTAACAAACTACTATATGGTTATTTTTAATTATATATTCCGCATTTTACATGCTTCTTCTTTGACACTTTACTCCTAGATATATTTTAGGGCATAATTTTATTTTGAACTTCCTTGTCTTATGTGTGTAGTGCATGCGAACTAGTACTTTGCATCGTCTCAAAAGGACAAAGAAAAAGCAGTACTACGGAACAGGTCATAAATAACATCTCACCAATGTCAGTTCGAGCGTAATCGGTACTATTGACGTATCAATACCAGTTCTTAAACTTTCGTATGCAAACCACGATTGAGGCACCAAGAACCAGCACTGATAGGCACTATCAGTACCGATTTTTGACGCCTCAATTATTGCTCGCGCGCGGGAGTTTAAGAACCGGCGCTGATAGTCACTATCAGTGCTCCAACCAGCACTGATGCCTATGTTATATGTATATCCAGTACTTAGCTGCTCTCCTCGTTTGCTCCATTCAGCCTGATGCCGCTCCTCCTTCCCGATCGCCGCCTCCTCCCCGTGTGCAACCTCCTCGTCGCGCGTTGACTCATCGCCTCCTCGTCGCGCGTTAGCTCATCGCCTCCTCATCGTGCATCGGTCCGCCGTCTCCTCCTTCTCGTCGCTTGCTGACCGCCACCGCCTTCTCATCGCCTCCTCGATATCCCCATAGCGAGCAGCAATGGCAATGGAGATGAAGGGTGTAGATCTAGGCAGCGTGGAGAAAGCTGCTCCATCCTATCTGGTCGCCTGGGTCCAGGTCACCACCCTCGTACTCACGGCCTCTAGATCCTCAACAGCGCATCTCCTTCTTACCCGGAAGGGCCACGAAACATCTGGGTTAGTTCTGAATTCAAGTTAGCAAATTGAATTTAGCAAATTGTAGTTAGCAATTTTAGTTAGCCAATTTAGGTTCTAAAATTATATATGTATTTTAGTTAAAAATATATTGGCTTATTACTAGATATATATGTCAAGATATTAGGTGTGTCGCTATATCAGTGTTTTAGATGTTACCATCACTTCTCAGTGAGTAACTAGTTTAGTACTTCCTTGTTCTGCAATTGATGACTTGACATAATTTCGAGATTATTCACATGTGCTGATTGATATGGTATTGGTATTTTTTTCTCTAGATATGTAGACGTACCTATGACTTGTCCTAGGTACATCTGCATGCTCAGATATGAAAATCTCTTTTCTATAAATTATAAGAAGGTCAATTAATATTGCAGTTTGCAGTTAACAAATTCAGAAACTAACATGTCAATTGATGTAGATGTTTCCTTATCTACAATGGCTACATGACATTATTGCGGATCTTGGTGGCACACCACCTGTGATGATGACCACATTGGCGGATAACAATAAAATAAATATCACTATCTCTTTTAGCATTGCTTTTCCTATAGAAGGATATATCACTTTAACAGCATCAAGCTCCGAAACAGACCAAAGATATATGGCTGAAAGATCTATTATCCATGCACTTCTACAATCGATTAACCTGCAACTTGGATACATATTTCCAGAGTACAGCTATTTTACGTTGAAAGTGTTTGAACAGAATGAGGATGTGCTTGTAATGACTCCTAGGCTCTCTCGGTTACATGCAGCTGAAACAGTTGGTGACATGAACCTGTAGTTTGTAGGTAGGATTATTTTAATAATATTAAATTTTTCTCTATATTGTTGCTCTTTGTCCATAGAATTTTTACTGAACACTCGAATGCGGATGGATCGTAGCTTGATTTCAATCTTACATCTTCTTGCCCAACAGTGGGGGTATACATTACTTGGTCCTCAATGCAAGAAGTTCCAGAAAGAAAAGTATCAGTCACACCTTAAGTTTCAGTGTGATAGTAATAGTTTTTTTATTTACAGAAATTCAATGGAACTTCCATTTGAAGCAACAGCTAATGCGCTCATTTATGTACTGAATCATTTTGATGTAATATTTTGAGTTGAAATTTTAGATATCAACTATGCATATAATGGTATTTGATGTAATTTTATAAATGTATATAGTTTGAATTAATGTATTAAGTATTTATCATGACTTAAATATTAGAAGAATGGATGCATGTGCATGTGATGTATTTTGAATTGTGCAATATTTTTAGCTGCTGAATATCTACAGTGTCGGTTCTGTTTTAGAACCGATACTAATAATCAGTATTAGTGTCAGTTCCATACCCGACACTTACAGTCACTGACTATTAGTACCGAGTAATCAGTGTCGATTCAAAATATCAGTATTGAGTAATCAATATCAGTTCAAAATCTATTATTAATGATGATTTTGAAGGTAAGCACTGCACATTTCCAATCAAGCATGCACTGCGCATATCGGTCATTGTCCTGTATTATTGAAGGTAAGCACAGCACATTTCCAATCAAGCATGCACTGCGCATATCGGTCATTGATTCTGCAGGATCATTCCGATCGACGTGATCAATTATTGCCGCGTACGTGTACGCACCACTAATTATTGGCGCGTCACAAGCGACAAGTTGATCCGTCGAAATCACCACAATGTCGAGTCGAGGCAACTTTCAATAATCTTAATTTCACGTCGACATCTTCACGTGCTGACAGCATTGGGTTCCTAGTTAATTTTTTTTTTTCATCAATGAATGGAGGCTAAGAGGTCGACACCTTAAAAAATATAAGGCATATTTATTTTCGAAAAATCAAATTTTATATAATTTTATTAATATTATTAAAACTATCAGGACACTTAGTGTTAAAAATTATATAATTAGATTTATATTTTAAAATATTTTCATATTATATTAATTTTATAGCTATAAACAATTTGTTTCATAAGAAAACAATTATTGAAATCTAATTTTGGAGATCGCATCAAAATAAAATACGCCTATTCTTAAACGACAGAGGAGGGAAGAGGAGCATTATGTTAACTACCACATGACTTGTCTCCAAAGAGATAATGTATTATATGTCCACCGACAAGCTAGTGGTGGTATATATATGTAACTATACTATATACACCGACAGCATGTTAATTGGGATTTTGGACGTTTGGTACGCTAAAAAATCCAGACTTATAACGGCAACTGTGGACATGTTTTTTGTTGCGCCTAATAAATATGAATTTACTTGAAAATTCATACTTCGGCTGGCGTTTGTTGTTCCCTGGCAACAGTGGACCTTCTCTCTGCGAACTTTGTTTCCTTTGTTTCAGGTTAGAGTTAGAGGTTTGGGTCGAGGAATTGGTTCATGACTTCATTGGGCCAGGTCGGAAATAGAGGGTGTGTCGGCAGCTAAACGGCCGGGGAAGAAGAATAAAAAATGCCGAACCAGAATCATTTTATGCCTATCTGGATCATCTATTGGTCCTGTTCATGATTGGGCATTTTTCATTTTCAGAAAATGAAAAAGTGGTTTTATAGAACAAATGGTCCATAAGGTTTTGGTCTTTTGTATATCTGGATCATCCATTTGTTCTATTCATGATTCATCATAGGTGCCTTTGGTCTACCAGGATTAGTCCTTCCGGCACGTTTTTAGCCTGAAGTACGTAGTGATTTGGTGTATCTGCAAGAAGATTGTAATATAGTTTCTTACTGCCTCACTGTTGAAGACTATTAGTTACATGGCTTTGGTTTGATTAGTAGTCCAGTTATGAACCATATGATATTCGAAAATTGGAAATCTCTACATGTTTCCTGTTTATCGAAAGATGTATGGAAAATTTCGGTCGCTTCTTATGGCCTAACGCTACAAATTTTATTTGCAAAAACATGTTGCCTTTTTACAGAATTGTGTACGCATGATTGTGAGAGAAAAGTCATTGTCCATCAGGACATGTATTAGTCCAGTTGTACAACAGTACTTAAATTACTGTGGTTACAGCAATAGAGTTTTTGCACGGCCACCGTGTGGTATTTGGACAGTGACCCACGAGTTGCATGGTGGCCACGTGCGGTGATGAAGTGGAGGTGATGGCCCACGAGAGTTATGTTGGTGGTAGCAGACAACGGCTAACTCGTATGGCAGTAGCTAGTTTGGTGGATGGCCAGGACGGCACGACGGTAAGACAGCGGGTCATGGAGTGCGATGACTAATCCTGCTTAGCGGTGACTAGTTCGGTGTGGTGTCAAGATGGTGAGTGGCGCGTCGCGGCGGCTAGTCCTGTATGGTAGTGATTAGCTCGGTGCAACGACTAAAGGCACCGTGGTGCACGCGGCAGTCGATCCCGCTTAGCAACGGCTAGTTCGACGCGAGGGTAGCTTGGTCCCTAAGGCGACGAGATAGTCTCAAAGGTAGTGGTTGGTGTAGCACATTGGCGGTCAGGTTCCTTTTTATAGCAGTTGGTCTCGCATGATAACAGCTAATTTGGTATGGGGTGGCCTAGCTGATGCTCTACATGAAATGGAGCTAGTGGGGCACGGTGACGCGGCTGCGGTTGATCACGCATAGCGTCGGTCGATTTCGGTGCAGGGTGTCTATGCTCGGTGATATGGCGGGTGATGTCATTGGTGGTTCGATTCAGTTGTTGGCGTGCGTTATGGTCTTTTGTCCAACCGGCCAAGTAGATAGTCGCTACAGTTGTTTATTATTTTGATTGTTATATTTGTTATATTTTTTATTATAATCTTTCAAAACTATATTCTTATATTTTTGCTACTATATCAATAGAAACGTGCCGTTCATTTAAAAAAAACAAACAGCACCCCTCCACACGTTGAATGGATCGGTCTTGTCCGCTACAGGGTTGAACCACGCCCACCCTTACTGTTACAACTTGAAGGCCGGTCGGGTAGGTAGGAATAATTGAACAGCCGTACGTGCTTACCAAATTTGACTGGACTGCATGCATGAGCCAAGTCGTCGGATTAAACGTGAGGGATTTAACGACGTGCAGATCTTCTCCGGTCAGGGATCAAAATTTCGATGAATGTTTACAAATTTCGAGAATTTTAAAGAAGAACGAAATATTTAATCTTAGAATTTTTCTTTCACCAACATACGAGACTCGTAGAGTAAAGTATGAAAAATGAGTAAAAAAATTTACGAATTTTGGTATCTTGCCTATGAATGAAAAAAGTCGTAAAATGAAATTGAAATACCTGCTCCGGGTTCTTGGGAAAAAAGAGAGCTTTTTAACCCATTCATGACCGGGGGAAAATTACGTTCTCCCGTTCACAAGGGCATACGCCTGATCTCGATTATTTCTATGCATGCCAATTCACATTTGCGTGCAGCAGCTGGGGATAAAATATTGGTCAAGTGTACGGCCTCATCGTACTGTTGCAATCACCCGGACGACTTGAATGACCTTTTATGGTCTCAAGCTGAATTTTTTAGCCAGAGGGCCATATATATAGCAAGAACCAATTTTTGGCAGGTGCCAAATAATAAAGATATTTGATAGTATTTTACAAGGATAATTTAAATTTCAATTATATTAATATTGACCGAGTCAGGCCAGATTAACACACTACGTACCCGTCTCGAGACTTAGCAAATAGTACTAGTAAGCATAGGCTATCTTCAACAACTATCTCAAATTTTTATCCTTAAAAATACTATTACAGCATCCCTATCACTATTATAGTATCCTTTATTTTTTCATCTCCAATAGTTACCCTATTTCCTACCTTCTACTACTCTTTTTCTCCCTTCGATCCCGCTGGCAGCCTCTGTGAACAGTATCACTACAGCACTGCTACAGTGTTTCCTGGGATCCGCTGTCCGTCGTTATGAACAGTACTGCTACAGTATTTAGCAGGGGTACTGTACCACTACATAGCTCCTCTGCTGCTGGAGTTGGCCTTATGGACTACAGAGTTATACGAACGTAGGTTATGCAAAACCCATACCTCTGCAAAATTCGTAAAAATGGGAAACTTTACTTCATCACGGAATACAGCTCCGATGGCCGGGCACAGAATGACAGAATCAAAACTGGAGCTAATCATGGCTCTCTTCAAATCGATTGCATCCGTCTCATCAGGTTGAACACGCAGCGCCGGAAGCGATTAAAGAATGTGCCTCGCATGACCATCCAGAGCTTGAGGACGCGCAATCGGCGGCCGACGCCGACCTGCATGTGTCCTTGAGGTCGGTGACAGTGCCGGACTCGCCGGCGTCGTTCTTGAGGTATTCTGGGTTGGTCTCCAGCGAGGCTGTGAGGCAGGTGCAGTCCAGGCATGCGAGCAACCATGAGTCCACGCCGTCCAGGTGGTGCCGGAACTCCGGGCAAATGCACGCGCTGAAAACAATCCCAAGCATGCTACAGTAGTATTACATCCGATCTAAAATACACCTCATTTGGATCTGACACAGACAGTCTGTAATGCTTAGAAGCTATAATCACTACTTTTTATTGTAATATATTTATAAAATTTATTGAATTATTAATACTATAAAATTATTTTTCAAGATAAATCTTTTTATGTAATTTTAAGATTTTCAAACTAAATATTTTAAAAATTATTATTCATTAAAGTTTTACAAGTTTAGCTTAACCTTTTCCAAACTAATGTACGGAGGGAGAACTGTGCGTGTCCAATAAAGACGTCCAAATGGGTCGTGTCTACTGGACCGGCCCGAGGCACGGTACTGTAGGCACGGCCCAGGCACGGCACGGCCCGATCACCGACGGGCCGGGCCGGCACGGCACGAGGCCACGGGCCGTGCTTGGGCCGAGCGTGCGGCACGACGGGTCGGCACGGTCCGGCCCGACACGTATTTTCTATTTTTTATATATATTTTTAATTTTTTTAATATTTTTTATTTATTTTATCTATTTTTATCTATTTTCTATATTTTTTTATATTTTTTTCATTTTTTTATCTATTTCGGCCCGTACCGTGGGCCGAGGGGAAGGCACGCGAGCCGGCACGGCACGGTCCGTTACTGTAGATGGACCGTGTCGTAGCCAGACCGTATCGAGTCGGATCCATGCCAGATCGGCACGAATGACCACTTTAGCCATGTTTGATGTCCAAGGACAGCAAGACAGAGTTTCTTGGGCCTGCCTTTAATGGTGGATCGAACGGGCCTTTTCATCTAATGGTGGAAGAAGTTTACTGGGCTATTCGTTCTGGGTTCCGTTTGGAGAAGATATATACTCCATCTTCGCCTTGCTAGCACGGGGGCACAAGCAACTGGGATTTCAGCTCGGAGTGGCTTAGCATGCATGGGCCAAAAGCCCAACAGTTGAATGGGCTAATGCTGGACGATATCTGGGTGGACTCTTCGTTTCGGCTGAGAAATGCGTGGTTGCTTGGCATGCATGCATGATTAAAACATGTCAAGGCTTTGCTTTGCACATCACAGGCACCTTGCCATGCCCGGTCTGAACTTTGAAGGAACGAATAGCACAGGAAAACAGAGCACCGTCTTTCCTTTTCCTTGCTTTTCTTTCGATCAAAGCTGCGAAAGCGAAAAGGTTGCACGTTTTGTTTGCATCAACAATGGAAATCGTTGTGCAAACAAATGGAGAAATGTACTCTATTCGGTGGAACTTGAGAGGTAATTGTAACATTACTACTACCTCCGTTCTTTTTTACTCGTGTACATGCATGTTGTTAATCCAAGCCCATTAGGACTCACTCTGTTTGTAAGTTGGCCGTATAGGACTTTCATACACACGGGCCAAAAGGTATATTGAATCGAGTAACGCAATGCATACCTCTCTACACAATGACACACTGGTCAATGTCGTCTTGTCTAAGGTTTTTGTTCTCTTGTTGAACGAGCTTAGAAAGAGAGAGATGGCCAGCTAGCCAACCATTGACCTGCCGCAGACTCCAGACTCCTGATGGCTTCACTTGTCTTTGTAGACCGGGCCAGCTACTTTTCCCTCTGTTGAAGCCAAAGCAAGGAGACTTCTCATGGAGAACAGGAAATCGATTAAAAAAATTCAAACACATATAGGAGGAACTACAATTTTAATTGATAAAGTAGAAATGGAAATCTAAATTTGTATCACGGACAACTCAAATTTTAGTGGTTAAACGTTCATATGCACTTTTAACCAACTAAGCCAGCCTAAACATCAATTCGTAAAAGAATGTGATTAAAAGGGAGAGGTGTCCTCTCCTATAGTGTTACCTGGATACGGATACGAATGTCGAAATCTGACTTAGAATCGGGTGTTTGATTCAACAAAAAAAATTTATTCAAATCTAATTTGAATTTTGGATGTCCTATTCAGTAAAAAACATTGAACACGAGTATTCAAATAACACTGCTCTCCTGCATTTTACTAGGAACGAAGGAGTCAAAATCCCAACCACGGTTCTAGCCAATTGGCCCACAAGACTCTGATCAAATTCAATAAAGAACATTTGAAAAAAAAGTGAGTTTCTTTGCAATGCTTCATTTATATGCATTTTTATCATTTCATGTGATATCTTCTTTTTTAATTCATTTATATGCATTTTTATTATTTTATGTGATATTTTCTTTTTTAATTCAATTAAAAAAGAAGATATCACATGAAATGATAAAAATGATTTGTCTTCATATGTTTGTTTTTTAGCACAAGGCCATCATTTGAGAGGCAAAGATGAAAAAATAGACAACATACGCCGGCGTATTTGCCAAAATAGATAATATACTGATGTATCTATAAATTTAGCACTCGTATTCGGTACCTCAAATTCTGAAAAACCTGGAATAGACTGGGTTACAAAAGATACTCCCTACTTAGGGTATCTGGAATATTTTCCCTTCCTCAGAGAATCAGAGCTCGAAGCCTTAGTGCAACTGGCCCTCTCCCGCTTCCTTTCCCTCTCATACTCATGAGCTTCAGCCGTGGCGCGCTCCTCCACTGCCTTCCTCATGCGCTCCTCCTCCTGACGCTTAAGTCGTAGTTCCTCCTGCTGTTACTCGTACTCCCGGCGTTCGTACACTTCCCTCCTCCATCGCATGCTCATTTGGACCCACTGCTTCTGGTCGTCACTTTGCTCCATATTCAGCCATTCTATGAAGTCACAGAGAGGTGAAGGAGACTAGACAAATGAAAGAAGATGAGAGATTAGTAAGACAGTGTATAAAATTATATGGAAATTGCCACATGAGTGATGTATGTCGCTATACCGGTGGGTACTCGTACTGTCCATGTTGAGGCTTATCGTACTGGTAGTTGGCACATATGAAGAAGCGTAGACCATAGGTGTAGGAGATGTTTTGGGACTCGCAAAGCCTACAAGGGTTGTCACAGAAGCACATCGGCGGTTCAACCCCCTAGGGGATGAAAATTCTCCAATATTTCTTGGATGGGCTTGGTGTAGCTGAGGAAGACATTACAGATGAGAGAGCTGAGGAAGGACTGGTCCATCCATAAATGAGGTTGGGGTTATTTATGGTGGCTGGGGGCTGGAGTATATGATTTCTATGAAAACTGAGTTGTGTAGTCACTTCGTGTCTATTGCATGACTCACGATAAAGGTGTTGTCATTTTATAGTTAAAGTTACATCGTGTGGTCACTTCTTGTCTAAAGATTGATTCACAGCAGATGTGTTGTCATTTTATGGTTAAAACTGAGTCGTGCTGTCACTTTGTGTCTAATGGGTGTCTCACGATAGAGGCATTGTCATTTAATGCTTAAAACTCTATCGTGTGGTCACTTTATGTCTAAAGTCTGATTCAAGATAGAGATGATGTGTTGGTGTACTCTTATCACTAATGTTCGTCTCTAAAGGTTGAGAATTTGTTGTAGTTGCAGTAGTTTGTGTTTGCATTTGATGTTTTGACGCACACCACTATTAATTAAAAAAAATCAATTTGACAATTTATCGGTAAATTGTGATTTGAATCGAATCTTTCTGTCCAACCCAAGTTTTTTGACTAATCAAATCCATGCTAATTACTATTATACAATCTATTAACCTAAGAAAATAATTACTTTTACACAACATCAGGCTAATTACTATTATAAAGATGCACGTTAATTACTATTACACTAACTAAGCAAATAATCATATTCATATAATCAAACTAAGTAAATAATTGAACAAATTCAATTAAATAGATTAAACACTCTACTTACTCTAACTACTATTATTGCTGTAAGTACTAATTAAAAATATAATTTAAGTACTTATTGTATATCACGCTTCTGCTCCTCCTTGCCTCGGGCTAATTCTGTTCTCATCGCGCTACTTCTACTCCTCACCTCGCGCTGCTTCTCCTCTCATCTCTATGCATTGTGTTGTTGCTTCTCCTCTCCTCTCCTCCTTTACTCACGCTACGGCTCGTGCATACGCTGATGCTACTCCTCACAAGTGTGCTCTCCTTTTATAGCGAAAAATGGCAGCGCGAAGATCACTAATTACCAGGGACAGCAGAGACACAAAGTGACGGCGAGATGACTCGACGTGACCACGTGTCGAAAGCAGAAACACGATGTGACCGCGTAGCAGGCCAGGCCGTATTCAGCGCCTGAGGTACCGAATACGGCACTATATACCGTATTCGGCACTTAATACAAGCATTTTTCGGTATCTAAGGTACTGAATACGACATTGTTACTCATATCAGCACCTCATGGTCTGGGCCCACCGTTCTAAGGTTTTTTCGGAATTTGAGGTACCGAATACAAGTGTTAGATTTATAAATATACCGATATGTTTGTCTCTTTTATAAATACGGTAATATATGTTATCTGTTTTTTTATTTTTACCTTTTTATTCGTATACATGCATATTGTGAATCCAAGCCCCTTGGGACTCACTCTGTAAATTGGCCGTATAGGACTATCATACACACGGGCCAAAAGGTATATTGAATCGAGTAACGCAATGCATACCTCTCTATACAATGACACACTGGTCAATGTCTTGTCTAGGGTTTTTGTTCTCTTGTTGAACGAGCTTAGAAAGAGAGAGATGGCTAGCCAGCTAGCCAGCCAGCCATTGACCTGCCGCAGACCCCAGACTCCTGATGGCTTCACTTATCTTTGTAGACCGGGCCAGCTACTTTTCCCTCTGTTGAAGCCAAAGCAAGGAGACTTCTCATGGAGCACAGGAAAACGATTAAAAAAATTCAAACACATATAGGAGGAACTACAATTTTAATTGATAAAGTAGAAATAGAAATCTAAATTTGTATCGAAGCGAACTCAAATTTAAATGGTTAAACGTACATATGCACTCTTAACCACCTAAGCTAGCCTAAACATCAGTTCGTCAAAGAATGTGATTAAAAGAGAGATATCCTCTCCTACAGTGTTACCTGGGGTACGGACACGGGTGCCGAAATCTAACTTAGATTCGGGTGTTCAATTAAAAAATTTAGACACACGAAATACAACTCGAAATCCGACACAAGTTTCCAAATCCAACTTGAATTTGGAGTGTCCTATTCGGTAAAAAAAATTTAAACATGTGTAGGCAACACTGCTCTCCTGCATTTTACCAGGAAAGGAGGAGTCAAAGATCCCAACCACGGTTCTAGCCAATTGGCCCACAAGACTGATCAAATTTAATAAGAACTCGATAAAACCAAACCAATTACAAAACTAACACCTTACCACCTTATGAAACATAGGATTCCCACTCCCACATGAATAACGGGACAAATGGCCTTCACGAATTCTGCAGGAACAGCATATTTCAGCCCTGGAGAACGCCGATCTTGACAAGAGAATTGAAGATCTTTTGCAGGAAATTTCCAAGAGAGAATGAAGCGTTGATGCATGCGACCATCAAAGAGGCAGGCAGGGCATGGCGTCTGTTGTCTCTAGCTAGCTCGGTTCGAATGAGCATGAGCTAGCGCTCGTAACTGATCAGCGCCTGTCTATCTGTCCGTGTATGCGTCTCTCTGAGCTGCCTCTGCTTGACGACGCAGAGCGCAAAGCTCCAACGCTGGGAGGCTGCTGTCGTCCGGCGTGCGCCACAGGGCACAGGCTCCCCTCCATTGACTTCTCCTGCAACCTTGTACTACCTTACAACCCCTTCCATTCTGGGGCCTGGACCCTGGCTTTTTTTTCCGTGTACTTGCAGCTACTGGGCTACTCTCACGTATTATAATAAATTTTCACAGGGGCGATCGTTTTTGCGTCTATAAAAATTATTTATTTTTATAAATCTTTGATCAGATGTGGATAGCTAAATATCTATAAAAATAGGTTATTACCCGCCTCAAAAACAGTTACTATAGTAGTGTTATATATATATGCACATATTCATTTTTTAAAAAGATTGTTATGAAATGTTTTTACTTGTAGCAGGTTGTCAATGTGCAGAAGCACGATGGGCTTGCATGAACCATGGCAAAAGCAGATTTTTTTAGAAGAAAGAATAAAATTATTCTAGCCTCGCAAGATGTGATGGCAAAAGCAGATGGCCGAATCATCCATGCGCACGCACTATCCACGGTCGAATTAGCACAACATCTGCCAGAGTAAACTTGTCCTCAAAGGCACCAAAAAAACATAAAATAAAATTATTTTCTGAAAACTTTTCTAGTCAACGAAGTCAACTCAACCCGTGGGAAAAGCTTGTAAGAAAAAGCAAAGCCAAAGCGCGTGCCCAAGTCAATCCATCCGGACATAATTATATTTACAGAATATTTTTGGTGTGCCTAGGGCCTAGGGGTAGGGTGGGACTATGGCATTAGGATTAGAACTAGTCTATCATCCTGATGTAGATGTATAAAGGGTGATTGTGAGTGGTCTATAAGAGCTACGGTGTAGGATTTGTGATGATATGAAGAAGTTTTAATAAAGAGAGGGAATAATACTGTCTCTTACAAAGCCAAATATCTCATGTACTGTATTTACTGAGTTATCTATAATGTTGCCTTCAAATGATATAGAGTGTGATAGATAACAAATGTCTTTTTTTTAATGAACATCTATACATTTATACATACCCTAATAGAGCAAGATCATCGGTTTCTCTCCTTTCTAGTCGAGTAGCCTTTTCAGCTTTTACTTAAACGAGCTAAGTTCGAACCAACTTGTGAGTCGCTCGTTTGGCTACACCGAGCCGTCGCATTGGACACTAGGCTACCATGCCTCATTCTCATCTCCTCGTGTCCGTCACTTCGAGTCCGCAATTGCTTTCCAATTGAGATGTTAATGGCTTGTCCCTTCTCTCCTTCCTTGCGCTTGTCCTTTCCTTCCTGGTCAGGTGGGGCTAATATCCACTACTATTTATCCTGGTAAACCATATTGAGAGTGTTACAAGTTAAGGACTACAATGACACTGCAAAAACAAGATATGTTTGTAATGCAAAATTTCATAGGATTTACTAGATACAATTCAATTCACCTAAAGTAAGAAATCTTGCTACTAGTTCCAAATGGTGGAAGAAGATAAAACAAAGCAGAGAGGTTAATTAATTTTTTGTCACTCTTCTGGATAACACATTCTTAAAAGTCACTCAATAGAGATGTTGTGCCAAAATGCCACCTGTGCTCAGCATTTGCGGGGCTTTCGCCCACTGCTCCTGATGGGCATCTGCAGGAGCAGTACAACATCGAGGACATATATGACCGCAAGCAGCAATGTTGTCTGCAACATCGCGAGGGTCGTTGTTGCCAACTTGTTGGTGGACTTGGACTCCAGCGTTAGCGCAGGGGGAAGGCAATCTCCAGTGGGTCCGAAATGGGAACAACGACCGCACCTTCCGCCGCACAGAGCGGCTCCAGATGTGCCCGCGCTTGTTCGCCTCCTCCAGGGCATCAGCCGCCGTGTAGCCAGGGTGTCACCGTAGAGAAGCGTGGGGTCAAGCTAGGGCTAGAGCGGCGCGACGACAGATGAACGCGGCAGATCTAGATGTTGTGGAAGAGCTTGTTGGTGGGTGACATTATTGCGGCGGAGAGTGAGGGGAAACGGAACGAAGCCAGGATTGGAAGGAGTGGGCTTGCCAGCAACCAGAGACCGAAGATTGAGATGGAAATGGAGGAGAGCTGGAGGGGTGTATCGGATGTGAGAGTGAGGAAGAAGTAGGAAGTAAAAGCGTTATTTGACATCAGCAGCTACGTCAAAATAAAATAGAAAATGCCACATGGCCCAAAAAAAAGCTGAAAATGTCAAACAAGTAAAATCTCATGTGGAACAGATAGCATTTGAGCAATCCACTTTGTTAAGATAATATTTAGGAAGTTATCATCCGATAAGAAGACCTACAATTTAATTAATCCAAATCGAAATACCCACTCACCGTGGCACCAAACTAAACCTCTACTACTGGCCGTCATCACCAATCAGCAAACAAAAGCACGAGAGAGATGAGGTGACCCCACCATTCATCCAGCCATCCACCGTATAAGAAAGAACCGAACCTATTCACTCCGTCGTCACAATTGACAATTGCACGGCGGCAGCGAGCAAGAGCACTGCAGCGACTTTCCTCTCCCTCCCAATCATAGATTCTTCTTCTCCCTAGCTCCCTCCGAGGCTCTGATACCAAGAAGCAAGCGCCCGACGGTGGACGGCGAGAAGCTGCTGCTGCTGCCTCCAGAGGAGGCGGCCTGCCACCACAAGGAGCGGCGGGAGGAGGAGGAGGAGGGCGCCGGGCGCTGGGGGCTGTGCCGCATGCCGCTCCGGGGGACCGCGTCCGCGCCGCCGGCCACCGAAGGCGACGGCGACGGCGCCCGCGGGCCGTCTGGCTCCGGCGGTGGTGGTGGCGCCAAGGTGATCCTGTCGCTGCTGCCCACCCGCCGCCGCCTGCGCCTCGACCCGTCCTCCAAGCTCTACTTCCCATGTACGAACGCACGCACGCACGCGGAGCTCTTCTTCTTGCTCTTTTTCATGTTCCTAGGGGTGGTTTACTGGTTTCTACTTGATTAATTTCTTGGTGACTGGCCTTCGCCAAAGGTCGCTCCTTCAATTTTTCTGCCTCTCCTTATGGTTTGGATTGGAGCTGCCTTTGCCCCTTTCTGCTCGAGTTCTTGATTCGATTGTTCTATTCTAGTCAAGGCGTTGCCTTTCGTGTTCTTATTGTGTTTGTTTTTGTTTGATCGATTTTTTACCCCCGTGAATCTCTCTTTCTTTGTTCCGTGAAAACTTTTGTTCGAACTTCTGTTTTGTGTTAAAAAATAGTTTTTAATAAACAATTTTCTATACGACTATTCATTTAACGCGTATCTCTCATAGATTGAATCGATGCATAGGAAAGAAATTGTTCATTCATCCGTTTTATTTTTTGCTTAATTTTGGCGTCTAATTTTGACTGTTAAAGATGTACCTGGGAAGCAAGCCCGGAGCGCGGTCAGGATCAAGAATATCAGCAAGTCCCATGTGGCCTTCAAGGTAACAAAAAATTGTCTCTTTATCAACTCTGCAAGAAGTACAATGATTTAGATAGATGCTATTCTGTTCGTTTTGGAAGAAATTTTCCAAGTAATTGTTCCTAGGTTGGTTAGTCAGCCATTACTGCAAGTTGTACAATGATATAGCCCCTCAGCTGCACAGTACCTATCTGCAGAACACTAACTTTAGGCATGTCTTGTGTTCCAGTTCCAAACGACCGCACCAAAGAGTTGCTTCATGAGGCCTCCCGGTGGCATACTTGCTCCAGGAGAAAGCATCATAGCAACAGGTAATTCGATTCGAGGCCGATGAATATCATCGATAGTTGTGGTGTCCAATTATAGTGGCCTTTTTTTTAGGGATGCCCATTATAGCGACCTGACCTGTGCATTTTGTTACTTGAATGGCAGTGTTTAAGTTTGTGGAGCATCCAGAGAATAACGAGAAGCCGTTAGATCAGAAGTGCAAGGTCAAGTTCAAGATTGTCAGCCTGAAAGTCACAGGGCCTATGGAGTATGTCCCTGAATTGGTAAAACTTCTCCCTTCAGCATCCCTGACAGACTTAATGCATTCAGTTTAATTGTTGGAAACCTCCACTTATTCAACACCATTTGAATCGGTGCGTCAGCTGAGGTATTAACCTTACAATATTGCAGTTTGATGAGCAGAAGGACCACGTTGCAGTTGAGCAAATTTTGCGGGTGGTATTCTTGGATGCTGATCGTGAGAGCCCAGTAAGTCTGAACAAAGCCTCTTCTTTCCTTTTGATGTCCTCATTAATGCAATACATTTTTTGATGAATAGCATGTTTGGCTTACACCTTTTGGAGACTTTTTTTTTGAAGCAAATGGACAAACTCAAGCGCCAGCTTGCTGAAGCAGAAGCCGCCCTTGAGGCACGTAAGAAACCTCCAGAGGACAACGGTACCCGTATTGTTGGTGAAGGCCTTGTGATTGATGAATGGGTAAGATCAATATACTGTTGTTTTCAATGACTGTGTCCAGTCTTTTACTAATGTTTGATGCGTCTGTGCCCCCATGTGATCATCATATGTTCGTTCTTGATTTTCTTATATTTCAGAAGGAACGGAGAGAGAGATACCTTGCTCGTCAGCAGATCGAAGGGGTTGATTCAGTGTAGACACAACGCCCTAAACTCTGCAAGCCATTGGTTGCTTGAGCATACCATTTTATAGGCGACATGTACCACCCTTTGCACTCCCCTTGTTGAATGGTTTTGGAGCTTTTGTGGAGGTTCGACTTTGAACAAGAATGAGGCTTTGTGTAATTAGGATTTAAGCTTCCTGCTGCACTTCTTTCCTGAGTTTGCATGTAGATAATCAGTCAATGCTTGATAATAATATCTTATGTGCTAAGTCATGTACTTGTTGTTGTGGACTTCACACGCGAATGTGATACATTCCTTAGCTTCTGTCCTATCAATATTAAAAGTGTAATGTAATCTCAAAATGGCACTCTCCAAGGTGATTAATGGAAGTTCTCCCATCATGTTACACTAATTCTTCGATCCACTTGCTTGTGCAACTCATATTGCATCTAGGAAACAATGTTAAGAAGTCAGTTTAGTGCCAATTATCCAGGGAATCTTCTCTGTAGAGCTATTAAAAAAATGTAATACCCTTGTGGTGCCACCCTGAGATTTGTGTCGTACTGAGTTGTCAACTGATATGTCCTTGAGAACATGAAACATTCTGGGCTCAGGCATCTGGTTCTCATGTTCTTTTGTTCCTTTATTTTGATGTGTGATCTGTACAAAGATAATTGTTCTTGTTCCTTTGTTCATATATGATCTGCACTAATGCAACTGTTGAGCTGGAAGAATTAGGTACAAGTACACCTATACCTAACCCACCCAACCAAAGGGGTGGATGATAATGGAACATTATTTAGTCCTTTGTGGTTTGGACAAGCTGTTTCTCTCATGGAATTCATATTCGATGATTTGTTAGTGTTTCTTTCCATTTCATAGTCAGATAGATGCAATCATACATCCTTGAATTTTAAAGTAAAAAAAGGTGCAAGTTGCTGCTTCTGTTTGGTATTCTTTCATTTTCTCAGAGGAAAAAAATGTATTTCCAAGTTTTTTTGGGGTGCAACATTACCCTCATTTTTTGGGGTAAATGGTTATCCGTTGGACTGCCTCAAAACCAGTATTTTGCCCCCCCCCCCAAGTGATGATGCAATTGGATTGCTCCATGTATTGTAGGATGATCTGAAAATTCAGTTATAAGATATTTAACCTTCCTATTCTTTTGTTTGTGTTGAATCACTGTCAAACTGGATTATTTATTTAAAGAGAAACACAGTATGATAAGGGATAACAATAGAGTAAAATTACAAGATCAGCTTTGACTTTTGAGTTCTCATTTGAGATGTTGAAGCAGCAGTCTGCATATTTATATCTTACTGAATATTTTTCTTAAATTTGGATCAACTCCTATTTTGCTACATCTTTCCTGTTCATGAATAATTGAATAATATATATTTGCAACATTTCTGCCTAAAACTGTACATCTTGACCTGTGTTTGAGGAACAGTCTGCCCCACTAATGGTTGTGTTCCAAGATGTGAAACAGCTGCACCTAAAGCAGCATTTCCAGGAAGTTGTTTTGCACTGAAACAAACTCTAGACAATTTTCAACTGCAAAACAAAGGTCATCTTCAACTATTTGTCTCCAGCTGTATTGTTCAAAAAAAAAAAATAATAATCCCCCACTAATCAGAACTGAAAAAAGTGCACAGGCCCCCAAGAGCTAATGGACATGAACTGAGTACTGAGCACCATCTGTTCAGCTACAGTATCAATATTAACCAGAACCAGTGGACAGACAAAATAGAATTTTAGAGAACAAAACTAGGTCCAAAACAGGCCCCTTTTGATCATCTTAGTGGTATAGAAGCTACTGAAGAATCTGAGTTTGGTCAGGCCGCAAAAGTATACAACTCTCCAAAAGAATACAAAGGAATTTCTTCGTGGTGACAACTGCGAGGGAACTCTTTCCCTTAACAAAAAAGAATTCATATAACCAAACTCAAGTGGCCTTAAACATCTGAATATGTCACAACAAAATCTTTCCTTCTTGACTGTATGCAACTCGATTCTCTTTCAAAGATGAAGCGACGCTTCTAGTCAGATACCACCAGCACCCTCATGCGCCAACTTATTTGTTTCCTGAATTCATACAACAGAGAAGAGGAAAAAAGGAGGCCTGTTGGACTGATGTATCAAGAGTGGTAGCACAATCTACTTTTTCATCATGAAAAGAGAAACACTTACATCGCATACACGGAGTACCAGAGCCACTGTGTGCTGTGGCCAACGGAGATCCAGTCTCCGGAAAGCTGTGCAGCAGTTTGCTCCCCTCCTAGTGCGGCGAATTGTCCAAGATGCCTCTACCTGGAGGATCAGAAAAAAGTAATAATATCAGATGCTGATAACAAAAGGTAAACTTGTCAATTGCTTTTTAACTGCCTCCTTGATAGCATAAACCAAATTCAACTAAATATGCTACATGGTGTAATCAGAAGCTATGTTGCGGCAAAACATGCTACACTACATTCTGATCATAATGAAGATCAAAAACTGGAATAAGCCAACTAGGAACACAACAAGCAAATGAACGAGGAAAGAATAGGAACCTGAAGGGGCGGAAGTGATGACGGCCTTCTCCCCTAATGCGGATTGGACCTTCAGGATGTTTTTCAGCATCCTTCAACTTATTGAAACACCTAGCAAGATAATGGCCTTGCTGCGAAGCGACCTGACAGAAAAACAAGCTAAGTCAAAAGTTGGACAAGAGTGTGTTCTTTAGTAAAATATGCTACTTCGAAGCTGTTGAATCAGTTAAAACTCTGAAGAAGAATAAAATGACACCTGAGCAGTTGCAGGTAGAAATTTGACTTGTGAATCCAAAAGTGAAAGAGCCTTCTTGAATTCTTCAATATTCAGCTCCACAGATTCCTTTTCAGCATCAACTTTGGCACTCCTTACTAAATCAGCAATACCGTTCATTTGCTTGCTCTTAAGGTAGAGCTGTACTTGCGGATATCTCACATAAATTTCATCCAAGACATCTTGAATTTCTTCCAGTCAAGGTTCCAGACTTATCTTTATCTGTGGCTCTGAATATTTCTGAAATATCCTCCTGCAAGCATCAGACATCGAGAATATAAATTCCTAAATGCAGATAACAGATTAAAAATTATTTACTATTACTTGACTTAAATCCTGTATTACAGATACTGAACACTGGGCAACTGTAAAGCCAATATGCCAAATCAAGTTTCCTACGAAGTACCAACCATATCTGATAATACGCATCAAGTAAACTAATTCCATTCATGGGAACTCCTATTGAGACATTTGTTTCTTATGATTTTTTTAGGGAATTATTTTTTAAGGGGATGCTTCTTGTGAATTACTAAACAAAATCTTATGAATGCCAGTAGTGAAATTCCACATATGGGTTTGTGAGGAAACAAGATTGCTATGTCAGCATGCAATAGAAAAGCTACAGAAAGGAGTCTTCCTTTGTTCAGCAGAACCTTTTTCCGAAGGACAACAATAGGAACTCAGGCATAACTTAAAAAACAAGTAATAAGTTTCCACTAAATTCCATTACTCTCCTCTGGTTTGTTGTAGCAGTCACCTATTGCATAGACACCATCACATTCACGGACCCTTAGTCATTCGTCAGTGGCTAAGCCCTGTTTGTTTTTTATTCTGAATATGAATTCTAGCCTCAAAAGTAAAAAGTAAAAACAAAAACAAACGATCATAATATAAAAGTTAATTCTCACAATCTACAAGCTAATTTGTACTATAAAATCCTACAATCTAGTGAGTAGAAGTTTTCATGGATTTTATGGACTAAATTGGATTCTTATAATCTAAAGTTAAAACAAACAGACCTAAGACATGCCGATTTGCTTGTATGTGTAGAGAAATCATTAGTCGGCTAACGTAGCTGCAGAAGAATACTGAATCAGCACTGATTTTATATCTACCTGGCCAATTTGTTTCATGAATTCTACAATGAATGGCCGAGTTCCAATACCAGCGGACCAGACAGCCACTCCATAAGGAATTGAGATGTCCCCAGTGGCAGGATTTTGCATGGTTCAAACCAGTGGCGGTAGCCAGCATCCTGGCTCTGCTCCAGATGCGGTGGTTCACAGCTGCAGCAAACATCAATCCCCTCGACTCTGCTACAGATGTGAGCGTGTTTACTCCAATGGTCGTCGGCGCTTGATTTTGCGGCCATCTGCTTGCGAGAAACTCACGGGATTCGGAGAGGAGCAGAGGAGGAATTGGGAGAGGGTGTGGGAGAGGAGAGGAGGAGAGGGGCACGCATGGGAGCACTATGTTTCGGTTGGCTAATCGCCCTCAGGCCGCCCCTCGAGCCCGTCTTATAGCCGCATGCCATGTGTGGGTGGGATGTCTTCTCCACACCAACGCGTCCTTGAAGAGATCGACCAATGCACACAGGCTTCGTAGACGATAGACACGTCATTGTTTCATTGTGATTCCACGTGCAAGAGGTTAGAGGTTAATGCTGATTAGCAGTTCTAACGCGCCAACGGATTGGGCCGCAACCATCCCGCTTACTTATGATCAACCGATCCACCTCGCCTCACTGTTCATACAGATGAGGGGTTAGGGCACTTCGGTTGTGGCTTTAGATGAGGTTGTGGCTGCCCTAGAGGTAGGGTTTGGAGAGAGAAGGAGAGAGGGAAGAGTGAGCTTTAGGTTGAGAGGGAGATGACAGCTTGTTGTATGTGAGCTTGTTTTCATCCTAGACTGAGTGGCTAAAACACTATACAAATGAAATTCATAGCGTAAATTTTTGCATTCTTGTGTGCTTTTTCATCTTTTTGTTTTTGAGTATATTTCTTAAGTTTTTGTCTCTCACCATTTACATTTTGGTGATACTTGTGATTCACATAGAGTAACTGGTGTGATGTCTTCTCCATACTCAGATCTATGCATCCATCCTAGCAAAATTGGATCTTGGTGAGAGTTTGCCAAGTTTTTTAATGCAAAATTCGTTTTCCCTTTAAGCTAAGGTTTTGGACCTGTTCTTGTGAGGTTTTGGTGAGTTATGACATGTTGTATTGCATCCCAAATGACCTTGAGTCCAATCTCCTCAGGAGCTCCACAAATTTGAAAGTTTACCAAAGTTGTTGCTTTTTCTTTTTATATATATATATATGAAAACGTAAAATGCTCACACTTTCCTTGAGAAATTGGCTTGATTCATTTTGGAATAGGTTCTCCGATCCAGACCTAGATCTACATGTCCCTAGGTGTCATGAGAGTTGGAGTTGGCTTGAATCGATTTGGAGAATAATGTTTGGAGAAGTTCAGGCTGTATTTCTTTGATTTTGTCGTGCGAAATATTTCATCTAGTGCGGACCGTCTGCACCGGTTGTTTCAGTTCGATCTGAGTTTTTTCCTTCGTTCCAAATTTCGTGTCCTTAGGCTCTTTCATCGTTCTAGCTTTGGTTCGAAGCTTCTCTATTCCTAGGGAGAGTAGCTTCGATGTGAGTATAAACGTTGTCTTACCTTCGCTAGGGAGATACGTTGGATTGCATATCACAAAATGTCACCCATTGGTACAGTCGTACACTGATGACGAGCTAGATCCGGAAGAGGCTAAGAACAACAGCACCTGTAACTACTTGCCAACGATCAAGGCGCCCAAATCATACGCGACCATAGTCAGATCACTGTCGGCCGCGTTCTTTGGGGCCAACGCCGTGTCCTTGAACGCCGACAGCGCGTTCCCGCAGGACCCGACGGCGGCCACCGCGTCGACGTACTGCTGCCTGGCGCTCGTGAAGTCGCAGCTGACCAGCTCGGTCTCCAAGCTCACCATTTGGATGCGCGCCGTGGCGTAACTGTCGATGCAGTGCAAGTAGGCTGACCGCTCGTCGCCGGGGAGCGTCCCGCTCGAAATAATCCGGTCCGCCTGGGCCACTGTTTCGTCGTAGGCGATCCTGGCGAGCCTCGTCGCCAGGAGCGCGTAGGCGGTCACCTCGGCGATGGCCGGCCCGCGCCGCAGCGTCTTGTGGCAGAGGTTGTATAGCGGTGCCGTGTCGCACGCCTTGAGGCATGCGTCGGTCCATCTCATGGAGGGGACTTGGTTGCAGGCGTCGCCGGCGATGAACAAGGCGGTGAGGCAGACCAGTGCTGCAAGGACCAAGCACGTCATGGCTGCTCTCTTCATGTTTCTCCTTGGCAACGATGCCTTTTCTTTTCTTTTCTTTTCTTTTCTTTTCTTTTTCAGTGGTGAAGCTAAGTATTGAGGGCTCTTTATATAGGGCGGATTATTCAGTAGGTAGATTTAGGATTTCTTAGAAGGCAACAAACTGGCCAAGCTTGTGATCTTACAGCATCTCAAAATATTCCCTTTTTTTACAGGTCATGAATGTGCTATCTGGAGTATATCTTTCTTAACACTAAAATCAGAGTCGAAATATCACGTTCAAATAACAACAAGATCAAAACTACAGTTATATTACAGTTGGATTTGCTTATACCATACAGTTTTGGTTCATATCTTTCAATAGAAAATAATGACATTGCTTATGTTGTCTTGTGTGTGATTCATGAGGATTCATAAATTAAACATCCTATTTGTATGGGATTTATGGTGTTATATTAGGATGTGAAAAGGACAGGATTGCAGTGACGGAGGATATTAATTCCAAAAAAACAGATTCCTTGGTTGGTGATCCAAATCTCTTAATAAAATACGTGATCTGTATGTTGAGAAAAGAAAAACAAGATTTGGCTCCCGGTTGTCAACAACTCGCAGCCCGTCTCTGGACGCGGTAACATGAGTCAGTATGAACAGTACCTTGCCGTACTGTAGTAAATTATTGTAGCGATTCTGCGCATAATCTGGTACGTCCGATCCAAATTTAACAGTTCAAAAATACAAATATCACGGTACTGCTGATCCTCTCTTTACTCGTACAATTCTCCCGTCCTGCTGTCCCTGCTGCCCGTGCAACTGCTCGACCTCGGACCACCTGATATGCCGGCGCGCAAGTACACAAACTAGAAATCGAATTCTGACAAGGGTACTGGCAAAAGCCTTTCCTTTTCTAGCATTCGACGTGATCGACCACCCTTCCCCGTATAGCTTAATCCCCTACTCTTCCTTCCCAGCAAAATGGCTGGAACTACCTGTGCCTCCGTCCGCCCCCTTCTCCACTATAAAAATATTCAACTAAAAAAACTTTCAAATCAAAGAAATTCCAACTCAAAGTTTCAAGTAAAAAGAAGTTTCTGAGTCAGGTAAATGTTTCAAGTAAAGAAGTATCAAGTAGAAAAAAGTAAGATCAGAACATAGTATTGTCTAAAACAACTGTAATGCTTCAAAGTGCACACTCCATTGTTAAAACGGTAGATGGGACGGCTAAAATCAAGCCTTATCAGAGGATTCCAATCCCCTTTCCCGTATAGCTTAATCCCCTCCTCTTCCTTCCCAGCAAAATGGCTGGAACTATCTGCCTCCTTCCTCCCCCTTCTCCACTAAAAATATTCAACTAAAAAACTTTCAAATCAAAGAAATTCCAACTCAAAAGTTTCAAGTAGAAAAAAGTTTCTGGGTCAGGTAAATGTTTCAAGTAAAAAAATTTCTAAATCAAATGTTCCAATTCAAAAAGAAGTTTGAGCTACATATTTTCTCTACGTTCCACAAAGTTTCAAATCAGTGTTTCGCCTCCCAAATGTTTCAATTCATTTTTAAACTCTATCACAGATGGTTAGAAATTCCGTCTCTACAAAATATTTGTGATATTAAACTTGTTACGGATAGTTTCAGAACCGTCTGCAATACAGTTACACATAAATGGATTTTCTATATAACCGTCTGTACGTAGTAAGAGTCGCAGGCAATGTTTCTTTAACCCATATGTGATAACTAAGAGTCACATACGGATTTTGTTTGTACCCGTTTGTGTTTATTGTCATAGAAAGATTTTTTTTTTTTAAAAAAATCGTCTATGTCTCCCTTTCCCCCTATAAGCAAATTTGCTTCGTGACTCTCAGCTAGGAAGCAGATTTGCTAATATGGGGAAAGAGTCACATATATACATACTTTATGATTCTCAAATTAAACATATTGACATATTATTTATGACATCAATCACATATTATTTAGAACATAAAATATAGACATTTACATATATATCACAATGATTAAGAATATCACACAAATTCAAATCACACAATATTCATAACACAAAACATAGGCATTTACATATATATATCATGATGTTCTTGTGTTCGATCGAGCTCGTTGGCCTTACCAGGGGCAAAGAGCACTACCCCAGAATAGATATTTACAGACGGATTTTAAATTCTATCACAGACGGTTATAGGTTCTATTTCTGCAAAAGTATCTGTGATATTGAGCTTGTTACAGATGGTTTCAGAACCGTCTGCAATACAGTTACACAGAGACAGATTTTCCAGATAACTATCTATGCATAGTAAGAGTCACAGATTATGTTTCTTTAAACCCATCTATGATAACTAAGAGTCACAGAGGAGTTTTGTTTGCACCCGTCTGTGTTTATTGCCACATATGGATTTAAAAAAAATTCCGTCTATGTCTCCATTTCCCCATATAAGCAAATTTGCTTTATGGTTCTTAGCCAGGAAGAAAATTTGCTTATAGGAGAAAGGGTCACACACATACACACTTTATGATTATCAAATTAAATACATCGACACATTGTTCAGAACATCGATCGCACATTGCTCAGAACACAAAACACATGCATTTACATATATATCACAAAGGTTAAGAATATCACACAGATTTAAATCACACATTGTTCAGAACACATAAACCTAGCTAGCTATACATCATTATTAGTCGATTGATGCCATATTCCAAAAGAATGAGATGATTGACATCATGGTGACACCGTCTTTCAAAAAGATGAGATGATAGACATCATCTTAGCCTCCTGTGTTTCAGCTTACAGTCATCTGGATCTATCTGCACCTTGATGATCTCACACATCAGCCAAAACCAGACTGCGTTGCTGCCAAACCACTAGTCACGGTTCAGCAAGAAATTGGCATTCAAGCATGTCTTGCAGTTGATGAAAATTTCTCGATTCTGACAAACAACAATGGAGAAATTTTCATCCGATAGAACTGAATGGAGAACGATGTTGACAACGTACACATGGTGAAGGGGCCTTCATAGCACAAAGAAGACGGACTCCATTGGGTCGAAGTTGACGCCAAGCATCTGCATAGTCGAAGCCGCCATCCTGCCACAGGGACAACCCCATCCTGCCACATCATGATTGCCTTGAATTGCGATATTGCAAATCTACGATGGAAACAAGGTTGTGCCATCAGTTGCATAGATCGAATCTATGAGAACCTTGGTGCAGTGAAAGGAATCATATGATACTCACCTCGATGTAGTGAAAGGGGTTAGGCCCCTATCGAGATCTAGTTTCTCTGACGTGGATGGCGAGTGAGGATGCAGAACACTCCTCGCTTCTCAATACAATGGAACAATTGGATATGGTGAGTGAGAAAGAAGAACACTTCTCATCGCTTTATATTGAGAGAGACGAGGGGTTGTGTGTGTGAAGCCAAAAGAGCCATGGGAGACGAGCGATTTGTGTGTGTTAGAAGCCAAAAGGGCCACGGGAGATGGGCGATCGAATTTGAAAATGTTCGCGAGTCTTTAAATACAGATGGGTGTTTATAAAATCTGTCTGTGTCTACCAACAAGACACATACGGATCTTACAAGAGATCGTCTGTGATAATATCACAAATAGATTTTTTCTAAAAGTTGTCTGAGTCTGTATGATTGAAACAGACATATTTATAAAAACCGTCTATGAGTTCATTCACCCCTAGACATTGTCACAAACGAATTTTTCTAAAAACCATCTTTATCTGTATGATAGAAACAGACAAATATATAAAAACCGTATGTGAGTTCATTCACACCTAGATGCTTAGTTTATTATAGACACGTCTGTCTTAGCAATTGTCTGGGGATATTTAGTTTGTAACGACTTCTAAGAAACCGTGTGTGACATACTGTCTGCTTTCAATGATTTTGTGGTAGTGGAGGCGTGTGTTAGCTGCCTTACAGAGAAATTGCAAGTCTTCCTTGTGCATGATAGTGCTAGGTTAATGTAGCCTATCGTCGTTCCTTCTTTTATTGACTATGTCCATGCCTGTGGTTTTCGACTCAGTGCCATCTTGTCTGAATCCGACTTCCATGTCCCTATGCTTCTTGGAGTCCGCCTGGCTCGCCTGTAGCACCATGCTGCCATCTGCTCGGAGTCCGGATTAGGCGCCACTACCTCAAAATGGGTTATTACAGATGAATTTTAAATCCTATCACATATGGTTATAGGCTCTGTATCTTCAAAAATATTTATGATATCGATCTTATTACATACGGTTTCAAAACTATCTCTAATAGAGTTACACACAGACATATTTTGTGTAAAACTATCTATATGTAATAAGGATCACATATAGGTTTTATTGAAACTCGTCTATAAGTAGTTAGAGTCACAAACAGTTTTTGTTGAAACCTGTCTGTCCTAATTATCATGGACAGATTTTTTTTTAAAAAAAACTGTCTTTGTGACTCTTTCCCCCTATAAGCAAATTTGCTTCATGGCTACTCCTATTATCAAACACTTCATGATTCACAAAAGAGCCTAAGGAGACGAGCGACCAAATTTTAAAAAGTTCATGGATCTTTAAATACAGACATGTTTTTTATAAAATTCATCTATGTCTATCGTACAGGTATAGATGGATCTTACAAGAAACCATTTGTGACAAATATCACAGATGGTTTTTGTTTAACATTGTCTTTGTCTATATGATAGTAACAGATAAATTTCTAAAAACCATCTATGAGTTCAAGCACACCCAGATGACGCTCTTGTTGCAGACACGTCTATCTTAGCAACCATCTGAGGGTATTTTGTCAGTAACAGGTCCTAACAAACAGTTTTTGACACACCTTTTTTTTCCCGCTAATTCTATGGTAGTGCGCACTATCCTGAACGCTCATCGTCATCACCGTCACTGTCTTGTACAACCCCATGGTTCTCACTACAACAGCCCGATGGCCGTCGCACCCCGTGGGCTCGGGTTCACCTCGTTTAGTCCTCATTCCAGATGAGTTAAGCCTCCGTCTTCCGTAGATGCGGAGTCAAAGTGACGCCAACATAGCAGCGGCGACAAGGGGGGCTTGGAGCCCGATTGCTACATCCCACTCAAAATTGAAGGTGTGCAATGAGGACACAAGTGACGATCTGGTCATCTGCTTAGGTGTTGCAGGACCGGCAAAAGCCTGAGATCTGGCATCAGGTACGAGGCCTCTAGTACTTGGTGTGTCTCAAAGTAGTTGTTCGATAAGGGAAGGTGATTGAAGTGTATCGGTATAATTCGCTCCTCCGCTTGCAACGGATGGAGGCTGAGCATATCACGTGGGTACAGTGTACAGCGTCTGCAGAGTGTTAATATATTCAAATAGTTGTGTCCATGGTCATAGACATGAGAAGCAATTACCTCATTGATTAGACTCAGCGGTATGTGTATCTTTGACGGGTGATTGTGTGAACTATATGTCTGTGTGTTGAGGTTGCTGGCTCAATCTGCCAAGAACTGTGCAGTACTAGAGGTACATCAGCCACAATGATAGGGACTGTGGAGTGAGGTATAGCCCCTTCCAGGATTGAAACCTTCCCAAATATATCTTGTTACCTTATTTACATGGTTTTCAAAGTTAATAGTATAGAATATAACTGGATATATGTATAAACTACTTTACACTTAAAAACCAACTCATAAAGTCTTATCCTTGAGTTATCTTTTATGCATCTATGAACACCTTGACGTAGTATAGGACTTGATGAGTACCTTCCGTACTCACTCTTGCTATCATTCAGATGAGGAAGCAGATGCCGACTTCGCTAGAGACGAAGGCGTGGATGAGGAGTAGATTTATTAGTCACGTTCGTATCCCAGCTGCATGTGGCTTTGGGTAGTTGTTCCGCTGTTCTTTTGATGGCCGTGAGGCTAGGTAATATACAATATGGTTTGAAGACCTTTGGTACTCTGTAATCTTAACACTTCCATGTACAAGGTATGACTATGATGCCGTAATTTTTGACTATACGTATCAGCTATTTGATCTAGGGACTAACATAGGAGATCCCGGGAAAAAGGTCTTACAAAAATGTATGATCATATGTTCATATCCAGACACATATACCATAAAACTATCATTGTTCCTACCTAGTTATGTGAACACATTATTACAATAAAGACTAGGAAGATAAACAGGAAGTGACATTTCCTGCATGGAAAAATATGTATTCATATTCTAGACACATATATCATAAACTGCCTGCAATACTAAGCTGACGGTGATCCCTATGAACCGACTGCAATCAAAGTATTCAATTGGCATGTTTTGTTGCAGCCATCCATAAAATGTAAAAACCTATTCCTCGATATTGTAAAACTTGCTCATGGTATAAACCATTCTAATACTATAAAAATCTACCCCATGACCATAAAAGCTACCCGTGACAGTGAAAACCACCGCGCGACTGTAAATCCAGTTTAGTTTTTACGGCCACGAGTTCCACTGGACATGTCCGTGACCGTAAAAAAAGAGAAAGGATTTTATTGTTGCGGAAATGAGTTTTTACAACAAGTATGACTTATACATAAGCAAGATCAAGTTGACTTCAAACTGAAATCTTTTGCTAGATTTTATGGTACAAAATCTGTCAAATTTTGAAGCAATAGCATCTTGCCTCGTTGTAAAAAATACAACTTTGACACTAAGCCCTCCAAAAACAACCACCAGCCTGTCAAATGCACATAACAAGTCCGAAAAAAGCCCATAACCTGATAATTGGCCCAATCAATAGAAATCGTGAGCCCAAACCCAATAACAAACACAAAACAAATCGCCAAAACAGCAAGTAGCCCATAATGCACACACATAATAAGCGC
The DNA here is from genome assembly GCF_958298935.1 of Phragmites australis. NCBI lineage: Eukaryota > Viridiplantae > Streptophyta > Magnoliopsida > Poales > Poaceae > Phragmites > Phragmites australis. The sequence goes on from NC_084936.1 coordinate 2,830,698, forward strand.
AGAACTGCAAAACCCAAATAAAACCCAATAGCAATCAACTTGCATCAGAATAATGAACTAAATTCACATGAAATCGTAGAAAATCATACGCATACCTCACAAACAAGCCTAATTAGTGATTTTCACATGAAAAAGAACATAGGCACTAAAAATTGCACTAAAAATTGAAACAAATGTTAAATAGATAATAGTATAGTTCATAAAATTACATAAAAAAGATACAATAAACTCAATTTAAGTTAACTATAACCGATGTTAATTATGAGATCAGGTACCACTACTACAGAACCCCCTTTCACTGCCGGTTTTGGAGCCGACAGTGGGTAACGGACGATGATAGTCAGGGACTATCACTGCCGACTCCATGGACCGGCAGTGAAAGGGGTTATCATTGCCGGCTGAAGGATTCGACCGGCAGTGATGCCTTGGGTATCACTGCCGGCTGGTGGTTTCAGCCGGCAGTGTTGTGCCTCCCCACTTCTACTCCGGTGTTATCCTATCTCTCTGTCCTCTCTCTCTCCTCGATCTCTCCATCTCTCTCCCACTCAATACATTCATACAATGAGACATATGTAATGTAAATCAACAATAAAGACACATTCATTAATACATAGTAATTCATGTCACACATATATACATAATAGTTCTCACAGGTCACCCCAAAAAGTCGGTCGAGTTGAGCCATTGATCTTAATTAGTGAATTTCACATGAAAAAGAACATAGGCACTAAAATTGCACTGAAAATTGTAACAAATGTTAAATAGATAATAGTATAGTTCATAAAATTTCATAAAAAAGTATACAATAAACTCAATTTAAGTTAACTATAACCGATGTTAATTATGAGATCAGGTACCCATGACAAAATGCATTAGAGGCAAATCACTATTGCCAAATAGCAGATGCAAAAAGGACAAAATGATGAAGCACGTACACTAAAAATGAGCTCCAGCTATAGTATATAACTAGTGTAAAAAGTGTACATTCAAAACTATATAGTAGCAACTCAAACCCCTCGAAATTCAAAATGTGCTCTGCCATTTTCGTGTAACAAGTATGATAAAATCTAACTTGAACCTATAAGAATACATCTTAGTACATACAAGATTAGCTCAGACACGTATGAAACGCAACACCTGCACACATATAGAGATAATTGTGACTAACATTTGTCAAGAACTAATAAAGAGGGAAAAAGAAAGAGGCATATACGCATAGAAGAAATCAAAGTTTGTCTCCAACTATATATGAGATATAGATAGAGAGAGAAACAGAGATAAAAAGGGAGAAATACAACAAGATACAGAGAAATATCTATAGAACGAGAAACAAAGAGGTAGATTGAGAGAGATAAACATAAAGAGAAAGAAAGAGCTATAGAAATAGAGAGAGGTTGAAAGAGATAAAAGGAATGACATATATAGATACAGGTGGAGAGAGATAAACAAGGAAGCAAATTCTATAGGACACTGTCCATAAAGACCCTCGTGAGACCTTATTCACGCCATCCACCTCGTGATCCAATGACTGGGCTGAAGAGGAGAGAGAGAGTGAATACGTGTCATCATAGGGGAGAAGATCTTTTGTAGGATAGGATCTTATAAAATTTGCTTCCGATAAATAAAGAGATAGAGATAAAACAAAACAGAAAGAAACATATACAGAGATAGAGACACACAAAGAGTGAGAAAGACAGAGAGAAATGTAAAGAGAGAGAACATATATATAGAGAGAGAGATGTGTGGAGAAGGTTGCACACAAAGACTAGTTGGTCAAGGCAGCATCAACGTGTAGAATGAATGAACTGATTAATACTAGCAGCAATGCTTGCACATGTTCAATTAGTATCTTTGACGGATGGATGTTTCTTGGAAGTTACGGATAGCAAGAGCTAGCAGTTGAGATGGGTTTTCCTTCCATTGATTAAATACTGCAAGCAAAGCGCCTCATGGTAATTAACGACTAACAGTAACAAAGAGTGGAGAGAACAAGCAAAACCAGGAGTCAAATTCAATAGTGCCGGTCTCTTCAGATTCCTCTGTAGGTAGAGAGTATTGGAAAAGTATCCATCAGCCAGCGCACAATTATGAAAAAAGATCGGAGGGCTAGCTCAAAATCTGACAAAATTTTCATATAAAAATCTGTCAACAGATAATTAGCAAAATTGAAAAAATAGTTGTACCCAGTTAATGGAAACAAACAGGCAAGTATATAATTTAGAAATACACATAATTACGAAAGCACTATATCTTTTGGCATTTGCTATTCAGCGAACATCCACTAGTTAACTAGTTAGTAGACAGTTTTGTTTAAGAGTATTGATGAGTTGAGATTCGCAAATTCTGATTTGAAGTCTGTGATTTTGACATCAAAGTTTATTTTAACATTCAAATTGGAAGTTCAAAGTTTCACTTTCTTTTCGTTAGAAAGTATTAGCGAGCATCCAGTGGATGAAGGCTCCATATTTGTTGTAGCTCAGTTATAATATACTGCATATATCATTCTTCAAGTTAACTGAAAAATTGGAAGATGGTGCAAATAAGAAATAAAAACTCTACCGATTAGTGGACTTGCTACTGAACAAGAATGAATGCATCACAGAAAAAATAAGAACAATCAACGATCTTATTCATATCACCAAAACCTTTTGATTTGCAATCACCCAGATCAAGGCAAACTAACGATCACATAGTAACTCAGAACAAATCAACAGATCAAGAAACAACTACGCCGTGGTGCGCTGCCATCTACCTGCCAACAATCAGGGCTCCCAGTTCATACGCGACCATGGTCAAATCATAATCGGCCGTGACCATGGCGTACAGCGGCAAGCCCTGGTACGACGACAGCCCGTTCTGGCAGGACCAGACGCTGACCTGCGCGTCGATGTACTCCTGCCTGGGGCGCGAGAAGTCGCAGGCGAACAACTGGTCCGTGACGCTCGCCATCAGGCTGCGCGCGTCGCCGTACTTGACCTGGCATTGATCGATGACCGTCCTCTCGTTGACGGGGAGATCCCCGGCTCCCAGCATCTGGTCCAACGCTTGCATGGTGTCCTCGTAATTCAGCTTGGCCTGCCTCGTCGCGATGAGCGCGAACTCGGTGAGCTCGGCAGTGGGCGGCGCGTTCCGCAGCGTGTCCTGGCAGAGCTTGTACCAATTGTCCTGCCTGCTGCACGACTTGACGCATGCGTCGTCCCATGACATGGAGGGGACATTGTTGCAGGCGTCGCAGGCGGCGAACAAGGTGGCGAGGCATGCCAATACTGCAAGGACGAAGGTGAACATGGCTGCTCTCTTCTGTTTTCACTTAATGATTGATGCTTCTCTCTCTCTCTCTCTCTTTTTGTTGAGAGGGATGAGATTTTGTGATGGTGAAACTAAGCGTTTGAGGGCACTTAGGATGATTCACCAATTGGCAGGTAAATATAAATCATGTTTCTGATTTCACGGGATATGATTCCTAAAACAATCTCTTTCGTTCAAGGCATAAATGGTGCCATACGGAGTATATCTTGCAGCACACGATCGCATATTGACGCAGAATTAATGGAAACAATTAATGGGTGAAAATATGACAGAAAAAAAAAACTGCAGCAAGTATTTGATTTAAATCATATACACACTCTTGTCGATCAGCGGTTCATATGTTTCAATCGAAACAATGTCGTTCTATATAATTTCTTGTGTATGATACATGGGGATTCATAAATTAATGATGTTTTATATGCATGGCATTTGTGTGTGTTTATTAGGATTTAAAAGAAAAGCGATGCGTAGTCCAAAGCAAGATTTGTTTTCTAGTGCAATCACGATTTATATTAATTCATATTTAATCACTGGAGAAAATATGAAGGAAAATTAATACCCCATCGATTTTCTTAATTAAATCTTACCTTTATTACGGCATTATTTTCTTTTCTATATATTTTATTCATGGAATTATGTTTAGTATATAATGTGGGATACATGATAATTAAATCTCCGGTATATTGTACCTTAATTCTTCATATAAAAAAAGTCAGGGAACATTAGTGTTTGGATGTTGTGGCTGTTTGGTTTGCGGCACACAAATGCTAAAATACACCAGATTATATATTCCTAGAAAAATGAAATAGAATATATCACTTTTCTAAAATCTAGTAACATAATTGGCCAGGACTTTCTTCTTTCAATGAAAAAGGCAGGGGTTCTGCCGTTCAATTAAGCTGGAGAGAAGATCAAGGTTCGGGGCTTTTCAAAAGCCTAGGTGAATTGGCATCAAAGAAATGCTGGCCCGAACAACAAAATAATTAATGACGACAACAAGGTTAGAAAAGGAAACATTAACTAGAAATTACACTTGTAAAGACGCTCTTCTCCTAAGCATAGTTCCGATTCGGCGGTTCAATAGGAACTTCAGTTGTGAAAAGACCGACATCTTCAAAGACCTATGAGCAGAGCAGTAGACAACAAAGAACCAGACAGTTTTATCTTTAAACCGGCTCACAGGTAGGGGAGAAACTGCAACCAAGATGAAGGGATGCCCCACTTCGCCGTACATATAAAAACACACAGAATTTCAAAGCAATATTGTTAGTTCCGGCTGTTTCCGAGTGGACGATTTTAGATTAAAAGGGGTTCCTGTGCACCCCTAGCCTAACCTAGCATCTCCACTGCTAGCAGGCGTCAAGGTGATGAGGCAGGCGAGCTGCCCGCATGCATGTGAACTTGAGAGGGAAAACGAGCTGGGAATCGGATCTAAGACCATCCAATCATATTCATTTTATTCTATTTTCTTCTTGATTTCTTTTCTTATTATTATTTTTTTATTTTTTATTTATTTCTAACGGCTTCTCTTCGAAAGATTTATGATAGGAAATAAGAGAATCTCGATCTAAAGAAAATTTCTTTAAAATTTTCTTTAAAATTTTCTTTGTGACGAAAATTGTAAATTTTTTTTTGTTAAAACGCTAAAAAAATGATAATCCCTTCACGAAGAAATTCTTGTAATAAAAAAAAATCCCTTAGAGATGCCCAACTATGGTCTCCTAGGTTGCCTTACCAACACACCACCATTTTGCATTTTGTGGCTCCTGGCTAGTCGTAATTTCTAAGTACTTTAGCTGGCGGTTCGTTGATCCCACCTGCGGTTGGACCAAAGAACCACGAACCAGCAGTCTCGTGGGTTCGTCAACTGGTTTGGTATTTAAAACTATGCTCCGAAGCACATCTTGACATGATAAACCACCTCTTGACATGATGAAGTCACGTGCTTGCTATCGGAATATTCATGGTCGCCGTGTGCAACACCCAACAACATTATCTTGATCAAGTGACCTGACATGTTGAAGTAACTAGATTTTTCATTTACGTTTATTGCAAAAAAGTTTGGTATTGACTTGATCGACAGTAGACTTATTATAGTCCGATCAATACTGGCACAATTCGTAAACAAGCAATTTGACTATTTTTTTAGCCAGGTGTAGTGCGGATGCTGCGGATCCATCACTTTGGTGAATCTGTGGGTGTACGATTCTATCTACTTGGTTCATCACCTATGTATACATAGATAAGTGTATTCAATGGTTTAAACATGTACTACATGGTGGGACATTTCTCTATATGTATGTGATAGGGGTGTGATCGCATGTTGTGAATTGACTAGGTTTCACTTTTCACTTGGGAGAGACCTAAGACGTCATTGGATGGACCGCTGGAAAATTTAAATGGTACTGAGAAATGACAAATCCCATTTCAGCCAAGACATGACGAATGGTTAGCACTGCTTATTCAGAAACATGCCTTCATGGATGGTCAAGCTATCAGGGACGATCTTCCTAGCCGGGAAGCGAGCACGGTCCTATCCCGGACTCCCGGTCACCTATGACCATGCCGTACAATGGCGTCGACGTCCCGCCGACGGGGGCCAGCTTCACGGTGCAATCCTCGATCGCCGCCGTGGCGCTCATGTAACCCTGCCTGGGTCTGCGAACGAGCAGCGGCCCAGTTGGTCCCCCACGGCGGCGATGACCCCGCGTGCCGTGCTGTATTCGCTCAAGCAGCCGGCGGACGCGTCCCTCAGGTCGTCGGCAGCGACCCGTCCTGCAGGATCCGCTCGCCGGCTTACATGGTGGGATTCTGAGAAATTTTTACAAGAAAATTTTAAGTTCTTAATACACAAATGTTTTAGAAAAGTCATCCTTAATCAGCTTATTAGCTTTTAATTTATTTAATCAAAAGTTAGTTTTTTAAAAATCAATAATAAATCAGTATGTTTGTTTCAGCTTATATCTTCTGAGAAGCAGTGCTAAATAGAACCTAAGAAGGGATCAATTTGGCAATGGGACCCGTGGGTTTTGGACCTGATGGGTCTTGGTTCGGGTTAAAAATTTTACCCATGAATCTGGCGGGTTGGGTACCTAAATAGGATCAGATCGGGGTTCAGATTTTACATTTTACCCGTGGGTGCTCATGAGTCGCCCGATATAGTAGTAAGCCAGTAGCCCAGCGGCCCAGCCGGCTAGCCCACTAGCCACTATTGCCCACCTCATCCTCATAAACCTAGCCCTCTCGGTCAGTCGATCAGGCGTGAGCCACTACTGGCCGCCGCCAACCCTCCACGGTGCCACCCCGTCGCTTTCGCGCCCTCGCCGCCACTGCCCCGTGCTGCCGCTATGTCGAGTCGCCTCCTCCTCCGCCCGCTCACACCCGACGGCCTCTGACTCCGCACCGAGCCGCTAGATCTTCCCCGTAGCTACCACCTCCTTCTACGCCCGCTCGCGCCCAATGGCCTCCAACCCCGTGCTAAGCCACCGTCGGGCCAGATCCACCCCCTCACTACCGCCTCCTTTTACGCCCGCTCGCACCCGACGGCCTCCAACCCCACGCTGAGTCTCCGACATGCCAAATCTGCCACGCCGCTACGGCCTCCAACCTCCTCCTCTGCTCGTTCACGTCCGGCGACCTCCGACCCTACACCGATGCCTTGCCGCTGCCACCGCCTAGCTGTTATCGCCCCACCACTGCCGCCACCAAAAACACGAAGGGTTTGGGTTCGGATTTAATTTTTAGCCTGTTTGGTCGGGTTTGGGTTAGGTTGTGGCTAGCGGGTTTCAAGTCAGATGTGATTTTAGTCCACCTAGATCCGACTGACCCATTACCAGCCCTAGGCGAGAGCGATGCATCGGTGGCATCATGAAGGTAGGGAACCGAGTGGCCTGTGGGCTTTTTTTTTTCCAGTTTTCTAATAGGTTGTGGTCGGGTGGGCTACTCATTAAGGAAATTTTGGGCCAAAATCCGTACTACCCTCTCGCTCCACCTGTGGGAGAAGGAAGACAGTGCGCAGGCCATTGGATCTGCATTGTATGGTTCAGATTGATCGACGTTAAGGATCTTATTTTCACACAGTTAAAATTTAGCACCTCCCATAAAACTAAAAATGTATACATTTTCGTTTTGTAGAGAAACTTACAACTGGATCGAAGCCCGATGCTTAAAGAAATCCAAGGTTCACTTCGGCCTTCTTCTGCTTGTATGGCTTTGGAACGACGATTCCGAACCGATGCTTAAAGCACAAAAATTGAAGCATAACAACTGAACAAACGCCTCATTTATAACTGCATACATTACTGAAGAACTAGAAAGTACAGTACGTAGTGCATGCAACAAAATGCTAGCATTTGTAAATGCATGCATGGCGTCGTCCTAGCGCAGTCAAATGCCTTGCTGCTTTACATTAACTTTCTTTGGACGGAGGTCATCTTCGCATAGAAGATGGGTAGTGAATCTATACAACAACCGAGTGTTCACGAGGTTTCTATAACCTAATATTACTGTAGAAATGATCATCAGTATCAATTTAAAAATATTATTAATAACGATTTTTTAAACTGACACTAATTACTCAGCGTTGATAGTCACGGATGACTATCAGTGTCGGTCCATAATAAAGAACTGGCACTGATGCTCAGACTATCAATGTCGGTCTATAAGAACGAACCGGCACTGATAGTCTGAGTATCAGTGCCGGCTAGTGTGACAAGCCGGCACTAATACTTCTGTAGGTATAAATAAATTATGAATTCAATAATACAACATTCAAAATCTGATTTTAAATTTATGTTCAAATATATGCAGGCATTCATCATAGGAAGATATATATACATAGATCACAAATAATTCATCCACATTCACACATAATCATGAGTTCATCAATATCAAACACATAAATATTATCATAGTTCACATCATAGGTTAAACACATTGAAATACACTCATCCCTGATTCTATGGTGCACGTCGAATCATAGTTTACATAGTTGACATCTATAATATCAACTACATACATCTCTTCCAAATGGCATAGTGCATAAACGAGCGTACTATCTCGAGAAAAAGGACAGCTCCATCACAGTTCCATAAACAATGAAACCTCATTCACTAAACTTCACATAAGCCTGATACATACCTTCATGAACTCTCTTGACTTTTGGGCCAATCATTATGAAACTCAGCCGCTCCATGATATAACGTAAGAGTGAACCCAAACTAACATCTAAATACATCATGTTGTTCCAGTAAAAATCCTACAGGCAAAGAGCATGAATATGAAGAGAAAATTTGATAATATATGAAACAATACTATAGACTAAAACTCGTGGCTCCAACTATGTCAAGTGCATGTAACTATGACAGACTGATAGTCATTGAAGCCACATCTTCCATATTTTGCTCAAGCGCTTTCAATTTGAAATAGCTGTAGTTAGATAAAATATACCCAACTTGATCCTCAATCTCTTGCAAAACCGCTGTCACCACGTTTTTTTGAGCCACATGAATCTTAGGTGATTGTATGCCAGAGACAAATATATTGATAGATTCTTCATTTACCGACATCTGAGAACTAATTGGTATCTTTCTTGTATCACTATCACCTATAGTAGTAGTCACAACAGGTTGTGTACAACCCTCTATATGAACAATAATTTTATTTAACCAAATTAGAGGAGAAATCATCTACATTAATACATGCATATTTTTAACAACAACACATTTTTTCATTATCAGCAGTCTAACCAAAATAGACGTGAGGTATACTATTTTGATCATCTCTGAGGGCGTTGGAGATGGCGGAGCGTCGAGTTCGTAGAGGAATATTCCGAGAGGATGTGGGGGGCACCACGTGGCGGGATGTCGACGCTATTTTGGATGCATTCACGATACCTGCTAGATCCACACTATATCTACAAAAAAGTAAGGCATATGTAAACCAACAAATTTTACTTATCTAGAGACCGGTCCTGGGGCATGGGCATATGTAAACAAAAATACTCTCTTGCGTTCTTCAACAAACCAAGGGCATATTTTTTTTTTACCGAAACAAAGCTAAGCAACTGCATTTCGGTTCGAAAGTTCTCCCAAATCTGGAACAATATTTGTTACCCACGCTTGTGGCCCTAATGTATGTGTTCAGACAAGAATAGTTTTTCAGTATTTACAAAATATGAATACATGAGTACGAAACTGAAACGAAAAGTTGCCTTCTGCTTTCTATAGTGATGGCAGTTCCAGAGGTACCACTTGACATAACAGAGTCAAGCATTGACTGAACAAGTCGCAAAATGAGGTCACTGTATTAGATGGGAAGGATAGGGAATTGCTAGATGCTAATCAAACAAATGGCAGTAAACACAATATATGAGTTGTACTGGATACCATAGATTTTTTTTTAGAGGAACTAGATACCACATATGTTTACCACTAAATACACTTGCTTAGTTTTACCTGGACAAGGGGGCACTGTTATTTACTAATAAATACACTTGTTTAGTTTTACCTAGACAAGGTTACTGAAAACAATCTTTGCTGTGGGACACTATTATTTACCACTAAATACACTTGCTTAGTTTTACCTGGACAAGAGGACAGTAGAGCTCCGAGGACGGGGACGGCGGCGTCGGCTCCGGGAATGGCGATGAGGGAATGAGGACAACGGGGAGGCGGTGTCTGTTCCAGGGACGGCAACGGGGATGAGGACGGTGGGGAGGTGGCGTTGGCTCCGAGGATGGCGATGGGGATGAGGAGGCGTCAGCTTTGGAGGCTGCGTTTGCTTTGGGGATGGTGACGCTGGGAAGGCAGCGTTGGCTCCGGGGACAATGATGGCGGAGAGGTGGCGTCACCTCCGAGGACGACGACGGGGAGGTGACGTCGGCTCTGGGGACGACACCGTTGGTGAGATAGTTGGAATCGATATGCATGCAAGATGGAGAGGCTACGGCTAATTCCTTCTTATATAGGGATAGAGTATTAGTGCCGACTGTGATCTACAACCTGCACTGATAGTAGAATCAATGCCGGTTGTATAACCCAGCTGACACTAATAGATAGACTATCTGTGTCGGCTCATGGTAACCAACCGGCACTGAAGTAATAGTGCTGGTTTGTTCCAAGAGCCGATACTGATACTGAGTAGCAGTGCCGGTTCAACCTGGCTCGATCGTTGATCGAGCGCGGGAAGTTATGATTTGACACTGATACTTCACCAGAGCCGATTCTATCATAATCGGCATTGATGGGTTGACACGGATGACTATTTCTGTTATAGTGCAAATGTAATTTGAGCCATCCAACAACGGTTTTATGTAACAAAGAAAGTAGTACCTCTAAATCCTGTTGCTTTTTAAGGGTACCCAATTTGACTTGCAACTACATTACTTGAAAATTATATAAAAACCTGAATTTTCTCACCTTGTCACAACTGGACACACAAACATGAAGAAAAAAATGGTGAACAATATACTTAGGTGTTGGAGGGGGAGAAAACAACCGAGTGAGGTTTCTGTGTATTTTGATTTAGAAATTATGCTGGGAGCTCATTCGTTTACTTAAAACTAGTTGAGTGCCCGTGCGTTGCAACGAAAATAAAAATTACACAAAATAATATCAAGCATATGTAAAAGCTATTGCTTACATCAATAGACGATATAGGAGTGATTCTCTATTGTAACTATCTCAAAACTCAATAATTGGCAATTTGGCATGAAATAAAATAAGAAACCCCAATATTACTTTGGCATTCATGTAATGCTGAAAAACTAATGATGAAATGTGACCTTTGAGTGATCAAGATAGAGAAACAGAGAGAGGATGAGGCAATTAGTTAACTAATGCTAGAAAAACTAATGATGAAATGTGACCTTAGTTTGAATAATTCCAACCAGACAACCATTGATGAGATTCTATTCCTCTCAAAGCCTCAACTTTTTAGCTATTTGCATATTGCAGTCATGGTCCTAATCAGTTGTTGAAGCATGATTGTAGAAAAAACTGAGAAAGCTGATCTCGCCTAGAAAACCATAGAATAGAAAGGCATCTGGACCATTATCTTTTTGCTGCTCCTCTTGCTTGCCTTTTGCAGCAGTTGCAGAGATAGCAGCAGATGCAGGCGCACTCATGGCAAGGCTATTAAGCTTGCTATCTACAACAAGAAACCATGGATTTACAAGCTCTGAACTTGTAAGTACCTCATTAAATCAAGAGCCAATAACTTGTCAAGATCAAAGATTGTACCTTGGATGGTGGCATGCTCCAAGTGGACGGCATTGTCATTCCCATTGACGCTACCTTTGCCATCAGTTTGTCCCAGAGACATGGGTGAGCCAACGGGGAATCTGAGATGGTGACCCCTGCTCTTGAGGTCGAGAAGCTGCAGCCTCATGAACTGGCGACCTTGCAACTCGATGGCTTGCTACAGCTCGACTGCCTACTGCTACTCTTCGAGCTTCCTCCGCAGAAATGCCCCATGATTGGCAATGTTTCCATACATCATCCCTGGTTCTAACAATTGCAAAATCAACTTGTCAAACATCTACAATTTTTAGTACAAATTGCAATAAGAATGCATGCATGTAGAGAATGGTTACTACTCACCAATCTATAGCACAAATTAGTTAGCTGGATTATTTCTTTCGCCCCCAAGTTGTTAGTTGTTACTCATTTGTGTGATGAACTTGTAATTTGTTAACCTTTTTATCGTGCTATGATGATGATGAAACCTGAACTTATTCCTCTCTTCTCTAATAAAAGGACAGAGCTCCTACCAAACCTTTCAGAACAAGATGTGCTTGTGGTGAAATAAGATTCTTACCATATCATCACCTTCGGTAGCAAGACCATTGTCATCTCTGAGCATCATGTTCTCCTCCTTGATCAACGCACACCTCTCCAGCACCAAGTGCAACTTAGTCCGGATGTTGTTCAACTCCCTCTCGAGCATAGCGGCCCTGTCCGCCATGGAAACCAATTGCTACAGATTCAACCACAAATCCAATCAAAACTCAGCCATTGATCATCAATGTTGTGAATGAAACATTTGTTTTGTTTTTCAACCGACCTTTCGGGCCCTCACCAGACTGGTGCTCTTGTCCCTAACTGCTCTTTGGTCATCACAACCTAGGGCATGTTCCTTTCCATGGGACAAGCATGAGGAAGCGAGAGCATCCATACCCTGGCACAGGATTACCTGCATCAAATGTGAGCAGTTTGGACTCCAAACCTTGTGCGTGTTTCTGGTGCTCTTCAGGTTGGTGATATTGCTGACCTCCAGTGAGGCCTGAATGACCCTCATCCCCCTGACGCAACTTCTCATCTGTAGCAGCTCCTTGTTCATCATCACCTTCTTCTCTAGTGGCTTAGGAAGAAGAACACGAGGAAGCGAGAGCATCCACATCCTAGAAGGCACAGGATCATAGGCAGCTGGCGAACTCGCCATGGTGTGGGTGCTGAAAGGGGAAGCCAAGTGACAGGAACAATCCATAAAAAGGAGACACTTTCAGATCTCCCTTGATAGAATTCGACCACCCGCGGACCTCAAACACCCAATCTTGCATCAAATGGCCAGCCACAAAAAAATTTATCAAGAAAAAAGATTTGGGGGAGGGCAGGGAGGGACTGTGTACCACACCATCGATGGAGAGTGAGTTGACGGGCAGGTTGCAGATGGTGATGACGGCAACGACGTCGGCTCCCACCTCCAACTCATGGCTTGCCTAGCTACTTGAGGTCCCGGGAGACAGCGAGGTGGCGCACGCGAGCTCTCTAGGAGGAGGCAGTAGCGCTCGATGTGGCGCGCAGCGGCGAGGGAACGGAGCGCCGTGGCGGGCCTAGAACGGGGCTGGAGACGCCGTCCATCACAGGACCTAAGGGTGAATGAACAGTGGATGTCCCTCCTAGGCGATGAGTGCATGGTGGAGGCGCACCGACCGCCGAGGCATGTAACGGAGTTTATCTCCAACATATCTAGAGACAGGGCATGAAGCCGTGGGGGTGGGCGGCCGGGGGAGGGTGCGGCGAGGAGGAACATGGGGAGGGGGGAGACGGCCCAAGAGATGGCCGGGCCGCCAGATTGGGTAGGTAGGACAACGTCGGGGATCATGTGGGCCTCAACGCGTGAGGGGAACTGATAGACGAAGGGGCAGGTGGGCGGACGGACAAAGGAGCGGGCTAACGTGGCCCCTATGTGAGAGAGGGGATGGGGTGGGCTAGGGACTCATGAGTCCCATGCGGGACTCTTTTGGTACTTTTTAAGTAGTAGAGAAGAGTTAGCCACACTGGTTTGAGCCCGAACGGGTGTGGTGCTCGAAGGCACTCTCTATCAACTGAGAAAGCGCTCAGTCCTTTTTTTTTGGCATTTTACCTTACAATTAATTCACGTTGTTTATGGGTTAGAAAGGAAATATTGAGTATCAAGAATACCAACAAAGTTCACAAACATGGAGAACAAAGCGCATGCGTGGGATTCGCTACGTGAGGATAGGTCTCTAATATCTTTTAGACGTGTGATAGAGCGCACTTACGTGGATGTGTGGTCGTGCGTGCGGTGTGTGTGCGTGTGTATCCGACTTGTACTTAAAAAATACAAACATGGCAATGTACTACAACTGAAAGGATTTCAATGATCAGCTAAGTGTTTGCACACTTTAATTCATTCTATTATTATCTGATCAAATTAGACAACTCTACTGGTTTGGCAGTTGCTACAGCTAGCAGGGCATGGAACTAATAAAGCAAGTATTCAATATAACCTTGCTAGCTGCTATCCATGTCCCCATTACTGAACGCCATGACCAAGCAACCTGCCAAGAAAGTAGGCCAGCACGGCCTTATTCCGGTCGACCAGATTCATGGCGTACAGCGGCGACGATGGCAGCTTCATCAGCCTGTCCCTGCAGCGCTCCAGCTGCGCGATGCCGTCCCTGTACACCTGCCCGAGCTCCTCCCCGAACCGGCAGCCGATCAGCGCGGCGGCAACGCCCTCCATGGTGACGCCTGCCTCGCGGTACGCCTCCACGCAGAGAGCGTACGCGTCCCTCTCGTCGCCTGTCAGCGACCCGTTGCCGCGCAGTAAGTCGCCGGCGGCGCTCGCGGTGTCGTCGTAGGACGCGAGGGCGCGCTTGACCGCCACGAGCGCGTACAGGTCGACGCCGTTGCACGGGTAGGCGACGTCCCGCAAGGCGTCCTTGCAGAGCTCGTACATGAGCAGCGTGCCGGTCGCCTTCCGGCACGCGTCCTCCACGGTGATGGACGGGAGGTTAGGGCATGCGGCCGGAATGTGGCAGTTGAGCGCGGAGACGAAGGCGAGGTGGAGGAGGAAGACGACGGAGGCCTTCATGGTCATCAGTTGGAGCCTTGGAGAGGTCATGATGATTTTGTTGGCAAGCAAGATCATTCTACTTGTCTTTTTGAAGGCCAAATGCATTGTACCATTGTATATATGGTTAATTATTTTCTTTAAGGAAATTGTGATTATTTGTTAGGCTTTTTCCATTGGAATGTGTAAGTTCGATGCCACTCCACTTTTGGAGTTTTTGTTGGTGGTACTTGATGAACCTCTAAATAGAAATGAAAATTTAAGTCAAGTTTTTATTGTTTTGCCCTCTCTGGTTAAAAGAAATACAAAACACAAGGTTCGTGTCTAGCCTTGTAGGTTCACTTAGTTCTACATTTTTCTTACCATAAATCACAAGGTGAGAGTGTGTATGTGAATCTAAGACAAACGGTTACTACAAACACAAATCGTATGAAGAAATTTATTAAATCTATTTTAAGTAATGGAGATAAACGTTGTAGCTTCTCTCTGCTGTTGGGTTTATATATGGTAAGTTTTATTTACAAATATACACGACAACCAATTTAATGGCTGTCTTACAAAATGGAGAAAATTCCTTTGCGAGTAGTAGGCTAACACCGGGGCATTTACTCCCCTTGGGAGTTGGGAGTACACATGATGCCTAGCGTTGTATCCAAATTATGTACTGTTTCTATCTTTAATACAAAGATGCCTATTTCTCCTGTGTATTCGGAAAAAATAACAAAATTAAGAAGAAAAAAACAACACCACCAACTTAATGACTTCCATACAAAATGGAGATCGACATCTGTTCAAAGTTAATTCAAATTTGAAATGAGATCTCTTCCAACAGTATTTTGGATTTTTGAGAAGTGGGAAATGCAACCGACAGAGTGGAGCACGCCTACTAAGGGGTGAAGTTCTTGATATACTTCCTCCTCTTCATCTCTCCCTTTATTACTCGCCACAAAGCGGGACTTAGTGGCTGATCTCCCAACCGCAACATGTGTCATGTATTTGTCCCTACGTGCAACAGTTAGTCATTATAAAACTCATGATTTACCTTTGAAAAATAAATTGTCTGTTTCATAGAGATAGAATCCAATCAACAAAACAATTGCGAAAGATGTGACCAGGTAGTGAATGGTGTTGGTTTTGTGGTCAAGCTGAAACTGTGAACACATCATGTTTACATGTCCAATTTCCAGATTCTTCTGGTGTTTGCTAAGAGATGCTTTTGGCTGGTTGGCCCTACCCATTAATCTTCAACATTTCAAAGAAGTTATCTTAGAAAGAGGAGGGCATAAATCCAATAAAAGATGGATCGATCTTTTTGTTGGGTATTACAGTTGGACAATTTGGCTTAATAGAAATTTTTTGTTTTCAAGAATATTGTTGTAGCTTCCCTGTAAGCGGTGGCTTGAAGGATGGTGTCCTTCATGCAGAGGTGGAAAGCTGCTGGCAAAGGAGGATTAACGTATTCATGTGGAGACGATGATATCGAAGATAAAAAATGACCTGCTTCTGTGCTCGTCTTGTAGTCCCAGTCTTCCGGCTAGAATTGGCTAAAGCATGCCGCTGTAGGAGCAAATTTAAAAAGTGAACAGGTAAAAAGAAGAGTAAATTAGTTAATGACTTCATGTTTATCCTTGTAGGTTCACTTCGCCCTGCATTTTGCTTATCCTAAAACACAAGGTGGGAGTGCGTACATGAATTTAAAACAAAGGTTACTACAAATAAATTTACCACAAGGTAGAAATTAGTTTGAGTTTTACAATTTATATAAATATTTTTTAAGATACTAAGATAAATTAGTTATATTTTTATCTCCAGTGGGATATCTGATAAGTTTTATTTGCAAGCATGCACAACAACACAAGCAATTAATGAGTACCATAGAATTAATAGGTTTTATTTATACATGACAACATAACCAATTTAATGACTTACATACAAACCGGAGAAAACATCACCAATTTTAATAACTTCATACGAAATGGAGGAAGTCAAAATTGAACGTAGGTTTCTTCCTAATTCACAATATTTTGGGTTTTTTACACATCGGGAAAACGGGATATGTCACAGATAGAGTGGGACGCCCACTTCAGGGGAGAGATTCTTCATATCCTCCTCCCCCGCGTGGTTTACTTGCAACAGGCAGTTATAATAGAGGTCAGGACACAATTACATTACTAACAAATAAGTAGTTCCTAAAAGAAAAAGCTTGGAGCATCTGGTCGTCAGATATTGGCAGCAAGAGGACCAAAGAAAACATGGAACGAAATGAGGCACACTGTAATAAATATAAAAGCAATGCCGCCACAGCAGCAGATTGTAAAGATGGCACCAGTGCGTCTGAACCAGTGTCTAAAAGGCATGTTTGGTTGGACGGAGGTATTTTCAAAAAGCTGCTTTTAAAAGTTGCTGTTGAAAAATTGTTTTTAAATTAGTTTTTGATATGAATAAATATATAATATATATAATACTCTTCAGAGCATTATCTTTTATAAGCTATAAAAGCTCCTTTTCAGCTTCTAGCTTCTAAGTAATAACGACTGTTTTTGTCAGCTTTTGCTTCTTATAAACTATTTTTAAAAATAAAATATTTAATTTAGCTTTCTACTTCTAGTGGCAAAAGCGAGTAGAAACTGAACTAAACAAGCCCTAAGTTAAATCATTTTATTCGTCTAGATTTGCAAGTTTACAGTACATCACACGGATTTCCTGACTTGCTTGAGGTCCTGTTTTTCAGAGCTCAACTCCAGTTTTTGTAAGTTACTCCGCAAATCCACAGTGGAGCATCCTTTTGATAGTTCCACCAATTTACAGTACTGCGAGAGCCTCAACTCCATTGAGTTGGCTTCTTCAAAAAAAAAAACTTGGAGTTTAGGTGTTGGGCAGGGCTCTACGTAGATTCGAGGTGGACTTGAGAGCTAAAACTCTGTCAAACGTAATCTTAAACTGCAAAGTCCAAGAGCTAAAATATATTGTTTCTCAAGATCAACGTGATTATGGTCGTAACTTGGAGTTATATATATATGGCAAGTCTATTCTACGTCTAGACATAGAACAGACTTGTGTTGTGCTACTGCGGTTGACCGAGCCAAAATCTTCTCGCGCGTGCATGAGCTTCTTCGCGGTGTGCGACGGCCACGGTAGGGGCGCGGGTGGCGGAGGAGTGCAGGGAGTGGAAGCACATGGTGCTCGCGGAGGTGGTGGGCCTGCGCCAGCGTGTCAGGAGCGATGTGCACTGGAAGGAGGTGATGGCGGCCAGCATCACCAGGGTGGACAGCAAGGTCACCGATGGCTTCTCCCAGGCCAAGACCGACGTCTACCCTGAGTCATCCTTCCTAATCATGAGCTCCACTGCGAGCTCACCTTGCTCTTCCGCGGTGGCGTCGCAGGACCACTCTCCATTGACCATAAGGTATCGATCTTCGTCTCAACAATGGTATCTACTCAACCACCTTAGATTATTGTTTAATAAGTAGATAAATTAATATCTAATGCTAGATTGCAAGTATCCCCATATGAGATCAGTACTCTACTACCTTTGATTGTTGTTTAATTTAGATGGGTAGGATCGTTATACAGTTGCAACATGGTAGATATTTAGTTACGATTTATGCTATACTGTAGTTACAACTTGGGCCTAACGCAATTGCAATCACTTTTGCATTACTCCCAAATTACGACTAAGAAAAATAATTAGTTACAATGGCACATATAGTTGAGTTACGATCATATGACAGATACAATTACGACTAGATTAGGTATTGAGTTACGACCATATATATTTGTAGTAACTGACCTATAGTAACGGATGATGACGTAACAATGAACTACAATACGTCTATATATATATATATATATATATATATATATATATATATATATATATATATATGAGATACATCCTAACGGTGAGTAGTTTAATTTCCACTGTGAATACAACTCTGGTTTATTACGATAGCTCAAACTACTTGCTATATATATATTTGCCGCAGGCCCGTGGTAGCCCCTGCGGCTCTCATCACGACTCCTCCGACGGCGCCCCCACAGGACGTCGCAATGCATCCACCAGCTCTGCCCTTGCCCTCTAGAGAGTCGACGGTGGTTCCGGTCCCCGTGGCACCGGTTGAGGAGTCCGTGCCGGCCCTAACTTGCACACTCTGGTCAGTCGCATCCCCGCTTCTATTCGCAAACTGGTTGAAGAGAAGGAAGTGGTGGTCAGCAGGTGTGGCGAGCTGGAGAAATAGCTGGCCCAAGAAAGGGAGGTATGGTGCCTGCTGCAGCAAAGGTGTGGCAAGCTCCAGCGGGAGAAGGCTGCGCTTTCCATCAAACACTCCGCGCTTTCTGCTGAGCACTCCCAACTCAAGGAGGACGAACGCATTGCCCTCAGCATTCTCCAGAATGCCTTCAAGGCACTGGCGGATCCCCTGGGGAGCCTTGGGCTGGGAGCTACCGAGCCGAAGGACAACCACACAACTCGAGCCTGGGCCTACGCCATCAGGGTCCTGGTGGAAAATTTTTCTGAGCTCTCAGCCACCCTGGCGATGAGGGGTGTAGAGGACGTGACGCATGCGGTGAGGTTGATTGCGGAGTACATTTTTTGGTGCTACCGCAGTCGCGACCTCGACTTCAACCTGGACCTTATCCGGGAGGGAGCCATGATCGCCAGGCCCAAAGTTGATGAGAGGTTGTAGGTGGCCTCGAGCAAAGGATTCGCGAGGCCGTCGGCGACCACATTTTTTAGGTCGGGGTCTCCGACGCCTGCCTTGCCCTCCTGCTGCATCCGCGCCTGCTTCCCCGACCTGGACCTCTTATCGGTAGTCGGTGCAAGTTTTAAAGGCACTTGGATGACCACAAAGGAGCTCGGCGCATGTGTTGACTCATTTTTGTATGATGTTCGTTCCTGCCTTTGGACCGTCTGGTTCGATGCACTTAGGGGTATTTTTGGTCCTAGGAGTATAGTCTAGGGGTCTTCTAGAGCCAGTCCCCGGGTCTCATTCGAGTGGTCGCTTTGTAACGATGGATACTTGTCTTTATGTGGATTTTTTCTGTGCTTGGGCGGCGAGTAGCCTCAGAGTGCTCATAATGCCTAGGGAGGATCGCATCAACCCGCTCGCTAGCTAGGTCCCGGCACTAAGGATGACCTTTAGCTCGGCAAGTATTTTGGTGGTGACCAGCGCTCAACCCGAGTTAGAGCTTGTGGCATTGTGGTCGTTAATCCTCGGGCGTCATCCCCCTAGCAGCGTGCGAGCGGTCAATTTTGGATCTCGTCCCATCAATCATGAGCAAGTGGGCTAAACAGACCTAGCTACAAGAAAATAAATACATATTCTAATAGTTCTAGCCCCTAACTGTCTGGTCGGCGGAAGAAATTACCAACCAGGCGATCAAGTTCTTGAAACGGAAATGCTTACAATTTGGTGAGAGGTCGCGTTTATCCGTGAAGTCTTGCAACACAGAAAGCTTGGTTTCTTGGATTTGAAAACACTTACAAGTCAGGTCCACGCTCGTCTGGGAGGTCCTGCAAAATAGAAAATAGGCTCGTCGTCAAGCAGCCTTATACACAGGATTAGCGTTTCACGGGTTGTGTAATTTGTGACCGACCACCCTGGCTAAGCAGACCCTATCAGGCCAGGGAACTATAGGTCGCTTTTGGGCACCCCTTCCTCCCCGGGAGGAGCCTATTACAACCTGCCTAGCCTTGGACTGAACCCAAGTCAATGTCGCTCATGACCAGTGCTCTTCCAGCACCTAGAGGTCGCGGCGGCGCCTGAGGCCTTGTTGGGACCAGGCTGCTCGAGCCTTAGAGCATGTTCGCAGAACACTTCGCCCGAGTTTTTATCTTCGTCCTCACATAGCCACTTGGTCAGGCCTGGATGGCTGGCTGTTCAAGGCAGCCAGCATGCGATTCCCAACTAGCAAATCTAGTTATATTGTCTGATTTTATGTGACTTGGATTGCTAAGTCGCACTACTAGTGCTCGTATGGACCTTAATCGCTGCTGTGGCGGTGATCTCCCTAACAGGCTCGAGTTTGATCCACTTCGTGGACTTGTCGACTGCCACGTACAGGAATTTAAAACCGCCTGGAGCTTTATGGAACGGTTCCACGATGTCGAGCCCCCAGGAAATGAAAGGTCGAGCGAGTGGTATGGTTTGCAGTGCCTAGGCTGGTAGGTTAGCATTTCAGCCGTGGTACTGGCACGACTCACACCATTTCACCTGCTCGTAACCATCCTGGAGGGTGGTATGAGGTCCGGCCTCTACGTATGCCTCCGAGGATGTTAGGGCACGTAGTGCTCCCCCCATCCTGAGCGATGTATTTCAGTAAAGAGTCGTTGATCCCTTGGTGGCACAGGCGTCCCTCTACCAAGGAGGATTCTCGCGGTTTGCCTGCATGACCATTTCTGATGACACATTGTCATTAGGGTCTGCTTGATTTTGAAGGTAGTCAAAGATCTGATCCATCCAGGTCGTACTCGAACCGAGCAGGGCAACCACATGATGGCCACCCAAGGTCAATGGCACCAAGGGAAGCGTTGCCTCCAAAGGTGTTACCTCTGGTATTCTGTTTCCTAGCGGAGCATCCCTTCCACGTTGGCCCGAGACCGCGGTGGGTGGTCATGTGAATCTTTTTCCCAAAGACTCCGATCGGGGCGGGTTCTCAATAAGAGGCCAGACGGACAAACCCATTGGCCAAGGAATTAGTCCTTGCAAGGGACGTGCGTGACTTCTTGGACGATGGTGCGTCACTCTAGCTTTCTTACTTCGGAGTGGTATGTTGCCATCATCTAGTCCGAGTACTGAAAAAACCCTTTGGCGTTAGGGTCATGCCCAGTTGCGAGTCCCTCATTGCTAGTAGGTGTTACTCCTTCCGCACGGGTGTTGCTCACATTTCAGGTAAGAGGCCCTTATACTCCACAATGCTATTAGTAATTGGAAATACATAATTGACCCATGTACCTGATGATGCAGGGTCCTATGCTCGTTCATGGTCAGTGGAAGCATGTCTCGCTTAGGGACCAGTACTACGCACGCCTTGAAATCCTACAAGGTAGGACAAAAATTCCCCCTTCCTATCGATGGGTGATCAGTACCAGGGGAGGAGAGGGTTACCTTTCTGAGGTTCTGGTCCCCAGTGGGAAGTGGTTGTTACCCATGTCAAAAGTGCAAAATGTGGACCCCTCTATCCGTCCTCGGGTCGAACCTGCCCGAAGAAACAACACCCCTGATTAGTTTCTGGGTACTCTTTTACTTGATCGGATCATACCTAGCCGATAGTTTCAGTTTGCGTCATAGGGCTGGGTGTTGACCATCCCGACGCGGTGAGCGCTCCTCCGGGTGGGGCTGCCGTTGATGAGGCTGGTTCCCCCGGGACTTGTGGTCTGTGAGCCCCCATCGGCGCCAGGAACATGGATGCCTCTGGTGCTCTTCATCGAACCTCAAGGCCTTCGGATCCTGATCCAATGTCCTAACTCTAGAACATATCGTGTTTGTCTAGGTCGTATCCCATGAAGAACACCTCGCGGCGACTCAGATCCTTTGAGCGGGACTCGTCGGTCGTCGGGAATTCAAATATGGATAGCCCAAAAGAAATTAACGGCACTTACAAGAACTCAAAAACGCGCCCCCTACCTGGCGTGCCAAATATCGAGGGTAAATCCCGGACAATGATTCCGGAGTATGCTAGACAGTGGGAGCGTGATCGTTGTTCCAAGTGTGCCTGTGAAATGTGTGTCTGTTGCTCAAGAACACCAGAGTTATCCAGATTCAAGCCCCCATGGGGTAATGTCCCTACATCCTATGTATTCTTCCCCTCCTCCTTTTTATACAAAAGATACCCCCTCTTTATATTCCAGGGAAAAAAAGTCTTACAAGTGGCCCTAACAAAAAGACTCATGCCTGCCTAGAGAAACAATATAACAATCATTACAAGCATACATCGTTATGCCTGCCCTGGGTCCCAACGGCGTCCGTCCCGTCCATCGGTCGCACCCCCGTTTGTCGCGCCTGAAGCGCTCGGTCTATCATGTCCTATCGCAGGCTTCCCACGCGCGCCTGTTGCGCCTCCCTGTCAAGTCTACGAGCTCGTTCCGCAACAATTAATATTTGCGGAACAGGATAAGGTAATTCTACGCCGACCATGCCGCCTCAGCCGGAGTGGACTGCCTAGGGAAAGAAAATGGCGTGAGTAGCGGCATTAAATGAGGTTTGACTGGCCTAGATGAGTATCCACCCCGCGACTGGTCGTGGGGAATCCTACGAAAGCCCTGGCCGTGGTCGCTCTGGCGTCGACTGGTCGTGCGGGGTCATGGGCCAAAGAATGAAAGCGGATATTGTCCAAAGCTGACCGTTATGGGTCATCCTAATAAGAGACCTCTATATTCTTTACATCAACACATACACACAATAGACACAAACAACGCACAATGATGGATGGCTTGGTCCGGCTATTTTCTCCCAGATCGATTCATCCAGGATATTAAAAAATATTCTCATATGATGGCCATTCATCCATCCAACCAAATATTAAAAAAGCTGAATGGCCATCTCGCATCTAGGTTCATTCATCCTTTCAAATACACCCTTAGATCTAGGGGCAGATCAGGATCTGCACTACCGAACTGGGATATTTAGAAGACCATGATATTCAAAGGTAAATTTTCAATAATCTATACGCGCACATATCCTATTAAGATCATTCATTTATATTAAAATTTATATAAAAAGATAGGTGAAAAAATCATAAGGTCGGTAAGAGATCAACATATGAATGGATATAAGGTAGGTATAATGGATGAACGAGATAGTTAATGCATCCAAATGGGTTGATGTTCAAAATCTGATTCATATTCATTACATGTCGAATGATTAGCACTGCTTATTCAGAACCATGCCTTCATGGATGGTCAAGCTATCAGGGATCTTCCCAGCTGGAAAGCGAGCACGGTCCTATCCTGGTCACCTATGACCATGACGTACAACGGCGTCGACGTCCCGCCGACGGGGGCCAGCTTCGCGGTGCAATCCTCGACCGCCGCCATGGCGCTCATGTAACCCTGCCTGAGGTCTGCGAACGAGCAGCGGCCCAGTTCGTCCCCCACGGCGGCGATGGCCCCGCGTGCCTTGCCGTATTCGTCCAAGCAGCCGGCGCACGCGTCCCTCAGGTCGTCGGGCAGCGACCCGTCCCGCAGCATCCGCTCGCCGGCTTCCATGGTGGAGCCGTACGAGAGCACGGCCGCGCCAGCGGCGCCGATCGCATAGGCCGTGACCTCGCTGTTGGCCGGCGAGGAGTACAGCATCCTCATGCAGAGGTCGTACATGGCCGGGCCGGTGCTGGCTGCGCGGCACGCGGCGTCGACGGGCATCGACGGGACGCCCGCGCACGCGTCGCCGACGGCGACCAGCGACGCCGCAAGGATAAGGATGGCGGCTCTGTTCATGTCTGATCTCTGATGCTAGTTTCTGTAGATGGTGATGAATTTTCTGTAACAAGGCAACTGTGCACGTCACAAAAAAACAGGCGACCTTTCGTCGGACTTTCTTTTCAGTTGACGAAAGATGACAACGTGGATGTTCAGAATTTAATAGCGATCGACAACAAAGTTCGGTGGGCGGAGCGAGGTGAGCAAGGTGAATAGCCAAAAGTGTTGATATCCAACAATCTGATTCACATTGATTTATTTCGAACAACTAAATGTGCAACAAAGTTCTTCCAAACAAATGCAACGAAATATGTGTGTGTGTAGGGACGCTGCGTGCATGGCTGCACCCTTCGCTGCACACGCAGGGATTTTTAATGAGTGTATTAATTAGCATGCTCCCATTGTAGGTGTTCATCATTCATGTACACACACACTCACTGCGTCTACTGACGAAGACCAAAAAACATTGCGGCAACTAAACAAATTCTTACCAGATCTCTCAGTGCTGCTCTGCCATCTCACAGAGCTATTGTTTAATCAGCACGGTAACCATCTTGGTTAGACCATCTTTTAAATATATTACCTTCATTTCGTTTCCTTCCCGATTTTTTTTCCGTTCATATTTTTTTTATTTCTTTTATCTTCAACAGTTTTCTTTCGAGAAGAATTGTAAAGGGAAAAGAGAGAGAATCTTGTTCTGAAGAGAATGATATTAAGAATCACTTTGTGACGAGAGTTTTGAAGAGAAACCGTTAGAACGTTAAAAAGAACAAACTTCCGGCTGATCGCGGAGGTGGCCTGCCGTCAAACGCGCGGCACGGAGGTCATGTACTCATGTCCCAGGTCTGCATGAACACGCTACGTGACCAGTTCCGACGATCGACGAAGCCACCGCGTACGCGCAGGAAGCCGCGCGGAGTGCCTCTTGGTCCTGCTACCGAATCACCGCCTTCGTTGAGGGTCTCCTCCGCAACTCGTCGCTTAATGGAGATGAGAGGGCGGCGTACAACTTCTGTGTAGAGTTGTACAAACAGGTCGACAAGGCCATGGACGGCATCTACGAAAGCATGTCAATACCCACTGCTTGCACATCGGCGAAGAATACAAGTACTTGAAGGCGGCACTGCAGAGCATGGAGGCATGCAGGGGCCGTGTGGCCAAGCTGCCGTCGTCGCCGGATCTCGCCGTTGTTAAGGTCAACCTCAACACGAGCATGCTGGTTTACTTACTCTGCTAGGTGTACATGTAAAGTAGTGGCTGTACATCTGTACGTGCCGACACGGCGGCACTAGCTAGTTTGCTCTCTGTATCTCTGTTTCGCCTTGATCGCAAGTATAGTAATAAATGCACCGATCCGTAGTGATCATTCTGAATTCGAACAATGTGTCTGCCGATTTGAATCGGAATGTTGCGTCATCTCGATCTGCCCTTGAAAAAATCATGGGAAATGCTCCCACCCTG
The DNA here is from genome assembly GCF_958298935.1 of Phragmites australis. Taxonomy (NCBI): domain Eukaryota; kingdom Viridiplantae; phylum Streptophyta; class Magnoliopsida; order Poales; family Poaceae; genus Phragmites; species Phragmites australis. Next base: position 2,856,202 of record NC_084936.1, read on the forward strand.
GGATATCTGGGATGTATTTGGTTTTTCAGATGATATTTTATAGAGCTAAATCGTATAAGCATGCTAAGAGAAAACAATATGAGTGAATTATTTGTTGAAAAGAAAAATATTTGGTTGGTTATATCTGTCTGGACAGGCTAACCTGAGTTTCTGTTTAGTTAACTAAATTTGAGATCATATGAGCAGATGTAAGAGTCAAGTTTGTGATTAGTTACTCATACGAAGATGATTATATTTGCACCTACCAAACCAGACTGTAATAATAAATATAGACAACTAAATATACTTCTTTTCAAGATTCTATATATCCACTAAGATAGAATGGGAAAAATACGAGAAACTAAACATGACCTAATAGCACGCTATCATCCATGGGTCCTCCACTCTGTACCCCGCTCCCAAGCCCCTACCGCAAATTACCGATGCTGCCTCTGCTTCCACCAGAGCCTCGCCGTTTTTTCTTAGATCTCTAGACCATGGCCTCACGTCGTATCACGTTCATATTGTTGCCAATATCTCGAGGGGCCACTGTTTCAATTCTTGTGCTGCATCCCATCCCACATATTTTTAGTAGATCAGGTGGAGAGGCCAGTACATCAGGCTTGCTCGGCGAAGACAATGACTGGTGACCGGATCCGAGTCGGTGGCCGACGGGTTTATGCATCTGGCTGGTTTTTTCTCGTGACCCCACTCGTGCTGCCGCGAGTGTATGCGCTGATGGGGAGCTCTATGGTCCTGATGGTGGAAACAGTGGTGGTGACATCCCTGTTGAATGCTCAGCAACGAGGGGTCACTGACGGAGGCCGATGCTTTATCTGCCTCACCTTCCACTTCTTCATCGGCGGTGATCGGATCCTCTTCAATGGAGGTTAGATCTCACGTAAGTGGCCTGGATATGAGGCATCTTATATGGAAGAGGCATATTCCCATGGGTAACTGTGGTCGGATGTTCGTCGTCACACACATTCAGATCGAGGCTGTCACACCGTCTAGATCAATTCTGCTCGTCGTCGCGCGCTACGCTGTGCTCGAGGCACCCGTCCCGCAATTCTGTGCGCACATCCCCTTCCTACGCATCGACTTCGCGCGTTGCACGGGCGACGGCCCTAGGGTCACATGGGATGTTGCTCGATGAGGCGTACTTCCTGTGGGGGGGGGCTTGACAGCGCTCACCACCATTTTTGACCTCCTTGAGCCGATTCGGATCCTCCCACGTTTTGGCCCCCTTCATCTTTGTTTGGTGCAGGAGCACCGAGCTACAGCCCTTATTGGCATCCTATCGATGCCGATGCCAGTGACGTCCTCGGATGTCGTTCCTTCGTTGGAGCCAATATTATGGTACTTTCCTGTATTTTTTGGGTGGTTCTCCCGATGAAAACCCAATTTTGGTTTTTTGAATGGGCGCTAGCGGCACTTTTGGCGTCGCGTCCTACTTAAAGGCGTCGTTTGAGAGTTCCTTCCCCTGCATTTCCAAGTGGCGGTCAGCTTGTGTCCGAACTTGATCTGTTCTGCGACGTTGTTGGCCTAATTTAGTTATGTAGCTGATTTGGTGATTCAGTGCTCTGAGCTAAGTTTAGGTAGGGAGTTTGCCCGTTATGTTTATGATTTTATATAAGGTTTTTCTGTAATTAACCAAGATGATTATGTATATCTTAACTGTACAAACACTTATATGGTTATATTCTCTTGATGTATGAATAAGAATCAATAAATATTTCTTTACCAGAAAATTTGCGTCCTGCTTTTGTGCCTAGAACTGTCGCCATCATATTTTTCCTACATTGCATTCACCCATGAGCCATCGCATCACAACCTGATGTGCCTCTGGATCTATTTGGACATTACCTCATCACCTCCGCCAACAAAAAAAGAAAAGAGGGGATAGTATTTTACTGGGAGTTGTATCCATATAATAATACAATAAAGTGGCCATAGCCCTCAGCAAATACCCAAGAGTGTGGATGTCCTATATACCGTCCGATTCACCTTCATTTATCCTAACAACTAAATGTGCTATAAATTTCCTATAAACATATGCAACGAAGTATATCCTCTAGACAGAGGACACGAGCATCAAACATTCAGATATATCATCTGACATCGATTTTTCAGGCCTATTAATGCATCTATCAATAAAAGATTCAATTATTGTAATAATGAAGTGACCTGCGTACTAATCAAACAAAAATTTATTGATGATTGTATCCAACTTACAAACCTTCCTCTCCTGATACAGGGAGATTCTTTTTCATGGATAAACAATGTGAGACTAAACTTCATATCACTAATGAGCCTGAAGACCCATGCTCCATGGACTTAGTTTAGGTTAAATATTCACATATGTAGCACATTATATAAACATATATATTCAGCTCCAACAAATTGTATGCATGCGTATTTTGTATAAAAAATCATGTGATTTGTGACATGCGACTCGCGACCGTATACATAGCATAGGGGAGTGGTCAAGGTAAAAAAAATTGAATTTTTTCAACACCAAAAAATATAGGATTTATGGACCAATTATCAATATCGGTTCATGACAATGATAATCAACAATTATTTCTGCCGATTTTGCAATGGCGGTTTAAAAACGGACAATGATGTTAGTTACGAACCGAACCTGATAGGGCTTTCTATAGTAGTGAGATTCCAATACTGAGTTTTTTTTAGAGTGGCTTATGGTAAAAAAAAGGAAAAAATACTATTTATCACTTGTACCACGAAGATAGAATCATTGAAGGGAAAGAAAAACCTTCTTGATCATGCTAGTCTCTATAAATATAAAGAATGAGTTTGGCCATGTGTCACCTCTTCCCTCTGCAGTACCCCTCTCACTCGTTGGTTTAAAAAAAAAACCATGAGAAGAAAAAAAAACGCTTTCTCTCAACCCACGAAGGCAGCAACCGCCCACGCACAATTTCTCTGCCAGTTAGTAGCAATCTTATGGTTCTTGCCGATTTCCACCCACCGCCCCCATCTCTCGTCAGCCCACACGTCGAGTAGTGCTACCTCACTCGCCATGACGGCTTCGATCAGATCCCCAAGATCTCCCGCTATGCTAGCCGGCCTCGCGGTTGCCGCTGCATGCGCTGCTGCCCTCCTGCTGCCCCGTCCCTTTCCTCCTTTGACCTGCCACCTGACGTACTCAAGCTACGTCCCACAAGTCCACCTCGGCGACAGGAGGCTACATGCATGCGCAAGGCGATGGGGGCAGCGTGACATTTGTGGCCACGGGCACCACAACGCTGCTCTGCCACACGGTGACCATCTGCACTACAAAACGAGCAATATGTTATGAATAAATACCTTTTAGATAATTATATGATCAATTATCAAGAGTTATATTTATTAGGAAGAGTGTCTCTCTAATTATCAAGAGTTATATCCTCTCATCATGTATAAATATATAAACTCTCTCATCAATGAATACAGATAATCATTCTCTTAGATCTCTCTGTCTCTATACTGTTCTACAATTACTCTCAACATGTTATCAAGCACTTTATTTTACCGCTAATCGGCTAGCCAAGAACAGAGGCACGAAGGCCTTGATCAACATAGGGGTCTACGCGTACACACCAGCATCAACACAAAGAAGAAATTGACCGATGTACAAAGGAGAACGTCTCCGACTCCAACAGATCCAGAGCGACGACCCAGCGACAGCCCAGATCACCGGCCCTCCTTGCCAGCGAGGCCTTGTCGGCGCTCTTCTCCTCGAAGAGGCGGCGGACAACATCTCTCCACGGCGGATCTTCTTCATGCGGAGACAACACGGTGCCTTCTTCTCTCCCTCCAGGTCCTCTCGGCGCGCAGATTCGGTGATGGTGGCACCACATGCCAACGGCGCTTTCGCGTTTGCTTCCCTTCACCGCGGCTGTAACAGTAACACGACTTCACGAAGGCAACCTGTGGGGGAACCGTCCAAACAGTATTCTAGTTAATCACCAGGAGGATCATTATTCACAATCACAACCTCGATGATTAACCAGAATGCCATTCCGGTAGTCCCGGTACGTATTTACTTCTAGGATCGGAACACGTACCTTTAAACATATAGCATCACAACACATCCGAAGAAAAAGCAAGTAATTAAATTACATTACAAATTCTTAAGGATTTACCAAGTTATTGCAATTTATAGCAAAAGAGAGCTAGGAGGAGACTAAAACCTGCTCAACTCCTAACCTGCAAAAGAAACTACGCAATAGAAGACTAAAACTATACAACAAAAGCAGGATGGAGCCACATGCCCTTAGACTCCATTACAAAAGCACGCTAACAGAGTAGGATGCACTACTCATACCTGTCACCACCCTCGGTAAGCGTGAAGTAGCTAAAAACCAACTCCTCCTCACCTGCAAAACCTGTAGAGCAGCTGTGTACGAAGGTACTCGCAAGATTTAATCCATAATGGACAACTTATAATTAGCCGACTTCAAGGATCATGCATTTAGATATTAGCAAGAAAACAGCCACATGGTTAAGTAAAATTTACATGCAAAAGCATCTTGACACATATGTGTGAGCATCTAAACTTAACTAACAACAATACCGCTATACCCTGCAAAGACCAACTGTACATAATTGTAACTGGAATAATAACAAACATAAATGTAACACGAACCATCTCCACCATAATCAACCACAATCTACAACGGAACTCTACGATGTTGCACATGGACAGAAGGCATGCTCATGACCGAGAGCGCAACATTTTGAAATGTTTTTACACCCTGCAAGGGATACTCCTTTACCCACACAACACGAGGACCATTCGGCTTGTGCCACCCGCTAAAATGCATGCAAGGGGGGTACTCGTGACAACCTTTCCCAATAACCACCAACCATTTGATACATGCATCGCTCAGAGCAGAGGTATCTAGAACTACTTCCAGAGCAAACTAGATACCTCTTCCAAGCCCGCCCACTCACACCGTCGATGTTCAGACCCAAATGATTACAGCTACAAAGGTATTCAGCTCGCTTTACCATTAGATCATGTGGTGAGTACGGTAAGTGCTTAAGCTAACGGCAGCCAACGATCGGTGTTTAACCGATGCAAAGCGGTCTACGGTATCTAGGCTCCTTCCCCGAACTACCCCGGGAACCTCCTCCAGGGCAGATGATACCCCTAACACCACTCACATCTCGTCTCATGCTCACCACTCATCAACTCATCATCAATATCATTGTGCAAGTAATTATTAAGTCTATGCTCGCGAACGATAAAACATTTCACCGCTCGACTTTTACCGTAAACCTATGTAATACTAAGCAACTCGTATCACATTTTAAGTTAGATATTAACATTATTATGCCCGGGCTACAAGGATATGGATCAACAACAATTGAAGGAAAAGATCATGCATCTACATAGGTTCTACCCACCGTATTCTGACATCGACTCAAACTCATGCATACATGCATAAGGCATACTTATCAATTTATACCATACGAGATCCAAAGTATTATGATAAGTATGCTTAGATGGTCGCCTTGCTACTCTGGAGTTTGCCTTATGCTACCCGCACAACACTCGCAAAATTCAGGAGATGGGCGTCATCTTCAATCACCACCGCGTCATGCGCCGGTTCTCCGCTCACTAGAGAAGAACACATGTAGTGATGAGTATGATTGAAGTGCAAAAATGCATGCCACAATATGCATAAAAACATGTTAGAAGTGCAAGACATACGAATTAATGTCACACTAAGCGATCTAAACAAAGTCGAAAAAATATCAGAAGGCCAGAGTATCCAGGTTGACTCGGAGTATCCGGGTTCTGGAGCCTCCGGGCCAACCTTTTGGTGATGGTTCTCTGTTAGCCATTTTCGATTTAAACCCAGAACCTCCGGGTTGGTCTGGACAATCCGGATTGTGCCAGACACTCCTGGTGAAGCTCCGAGCGAGGGTGCTCGGTTAAATCCATCAATTTAACCTAGACCCTCCGGGCTTACTTGGATTATCCGGGTGGGGTAGACTTAGACATTCTCAAAATTTTCCCTCGGTCGATTCGACTCGCATGATAGATCTATGCTATATAAACATGTGTATACCTTATCCAAAGGATTCTAGACCCAACTTGGACCCTAAACCCTGACAATTTTTTAATACAATTCAATGGGCTTTCTCCTGTTGAACCCGGAGTGTCCGGGCTGTCCAGAACATCCATTTTCGAGGGGATTTTGGGGTCATTTTGATTTGCAAGCCTCTCCAAGCCTAAGGGAAACATGCTAGGGATAGTTCAAGGAGTTTGGAATTCACTCATTAACCTAGCAACACGACTTCATAGCTCAAATTCGCCCAAAACTACATTTTGCTCCAAAAACTCAAGAACATCTAAAGAACTCAAGAACAACTCGATTCCTTCCATGAAAACGAAAACGAACTGGATAGATGAGTAGCTCATGAGCTTCTGATCGTGTGGATACCACATGCATACCTCAAATTCTTCTTTTGAGGTCGGATTTTGGAGAGAGGGAGAGAATGCTTGAGAGAGAGTGAGAGGGGGAGCTCCTCCCTTGCTTGGCTAGCTGGAGAGGAAGAGGGAGGCGTGAGGGAGTGAGGGGGAGAGAGAGAGAGAGAGAGAGAGAGAGAGAGAGAGAGAGAGGAGCAGGTGGTTGCTGCCCCTCTAGGTGGTTAGGGTGGTGGGCCCACATGTGGGGCCCACATGTTAAAGAAAGGGCCTGTTTTAACCGTGAATTTCATTATTTTTTCTCCCGAATTTATTTATATCATCCAATTGACTTTAGATGAATTGCATTAGCGTTCCAAAATAAAATTACACAAAATTAAACATAATACTTAAGAAGCATGATTATGCTTAATTGCGTAATTGAGGATTTGGGATGTGACAAACCTCCCCCCTAAAAAGAATCTCATCCCGAGATTCGGTACGAGTTGGGGAAGAGTACGGTGAATCTAGGACCCATGCTATGGGAAAATACCGGTTATGGACATGATACCAACTGTGGGAATGGAAAGTAATGCAATACTCACAGGTTGGAGAAGAACTCAGGATAATCGGCACAAAGCCGATCTTCTTGTTCCTACGTTGCCTCATCTTTGGAGTGATTACTCCATTGAACCTTCAGAAAGTTAGTTGAGCGACGTCAAGTCTTGCGTTCGGTTTCATCAAGGATGCGGATTGGATACTCACGATAAGAAACATCTGGTTGCAATTCTTGATTGGCCACCTCAATGACTTCGGTCGGGACTAAAAGACATTTTTTCAATTGTGAGACATGGAAGACGTTGTGAACGGTAGAAAAGGGCGGAGGCAAGTTCAATTGATATGCAACCTTCCCATGCCGAGCAATCATTTGGAATGGTCCCACATAACGAGGTGCTAGCTTCCCCCTGACTTGAAAGCGTCAGAGCCCTGTGAGAGGAGACACCTTGAGATACACAAAATCTCCAATCTCGAACTCAAGCTCTCACCTGCGGTGATCCACATAGCTCTTCTGTCATGATTGTGCCGTGAGAAGACACTTCTGAATAGTCAAAATATGCTCTTCTGCCTCTTTGACCAGATCTAGGCCTAGAAAAGCCCGTTCGCCGAATTCGGACCAATTCAACGACGTTCGGCATCTACAGCCATAGAGAGCTTCAAACGGCGACATCTCAATGCTTGATTGATAATTGTTATTGTATGAGAAATCTGCAAACGGTAAGCAAATCTCCCACTTCTTTCCATATATGAGCACATAAGCTCGGAGCATATCTTCTAAGATCTGATTCACCCTCTCAGTTTGGCCATCTATCTGAAGATGATATGTGGTTCTATGGAAGAGCTCGGTTCCCATAGCCTTATGAAGGCTCCTCCAGAAATGAGAGGTGAACTGAGTGCCTCAATCAAAAATGATCTTCTTCGAAATTCTATGAAGGCAAACAATTCTCGTGAGGCAAAGCTCTGCATATTGCTTGACTGAATACACAGTCTTGACAGAAAGAAAAATGAGTGGACTTTGTCAATCGGTCCACAATGACCCAAATTGAGTCATAGCCTTGCGAAGTCCTCGGTAACCCGGTAATGAAATCTATGCTAATTTCCTCCCACTTCCAAGAGGAGATGGGCAAAGGCTGGAGCGTACTGACCGCTTGAGATGCTCGGCCTTGACCCTTCAGTAGACATCACACTCAGCAATGAGGTCTTGGTACATTTTCGTGCTCCCGAGATGGATGGATAGCAAAGCATCATGAATCTCATCCAGAATTTTCTTAATCAATACCTCAACCTTCGGAACCACTAGCCGGTTCCTAAACCATAGAAAACTCTGGTCATCTTCAAAAAAACACGTTGTGTTGCCTCCTTTCATCTTGTCTCGGATTCAGACCATATTCTTATCATTCTTTTGCGCTGCCTTGATTTCATCCAGGACGATGGATTTGACATCATGTCAATGTCTCAGAGTTAAACGGCGTATCGTTGTGATATGAGTGTTAAATTGTGAAAGACATGTGTCAAAATTTTGTATACGACTGCCTACTATTTGAACGATTTTACTATTTATCTGTTGACAGATTTTTATATGAAAAATCTGTCAAATTTTGAGACATCCCATCTGCTTTGATATTTATGTAACGCATGCAACCAGAGCTGTGGGTGATCATTCATCCAACCACCCACAGAGCGGGACAATTCTGTTTAGCTGCTGCATACTGGTACAACTACTAATAAAGCTACTACTGATCAGTCCATGCTAGTTGTGCATGGACGCTAGCCAGCTACTTTCCATTTATCATAGTTCAATGCATGGACAGTGCATTCATGTATCCAAATCATAAAATAAGGAGAAACACCTGGTGATTGTTTCCGTTGTTTTTTTCTCTATCTCTTTATGTCTACCCCTTTCTCCCGTGTCTCTTTCTCAATCTCTCTCCTCTTTCTCTCTTTCTATCTCTTTGTTTCTCCTCCCTCTCTCTCTTTGTTTCTCCCTATATATATATATATGTCTCTATATCTCTATTTTCTTTCTATCTCCCTCTATCTCTTTCTTTATATCTCTGTCTACCTCTATCTATTTCTCTCTCTTTCTTTTAATCTATTTCTATCTCTCTAGCTCTTTCTTTCTCTTTATATGTATCTATCTCCATCTCTCATTCTATAGATACTTCTCTGTATCTTGTTGTCTCCTTCCTTTCTATAGTTATGTTTCTCTCCCTATCCATATCTTATAGTTGAAGACAAACTTTGATTTCTTACCTTTTCTCTCTCTTTACCAGTTCTGTTACTCTCTTTAGTAACAATTTTATCTCTCATTCTCTCCGTGTCCTTTTTATATTTGTTATCTTCAAGTTCCAGCAAAATTGGACTATTTTCGTAGTGGACTCTCACTATTTTCTTTATGTTATTGTAGATGCCGCATTTTAGATGTATGTGGAATGATCTTGTCTATGCTGAGATACCTTTTCATAGGTCCAAGATTGGGTCATGGTTTCTATGTATTAGGCTTCTTTATCAGCTTTTGGGCTTTTTTCTGATTTGATTTATGTTTCAGTCAGCCTACTTTTGTATTTGATATATTATTTGTTGGGTTGTCTTTAGGTTTTTCTTTTTGCGATGTGGCAGCTTTTGATTGGATAAAAATTCAACAGATTATGTGGGACAAAACCTGTCGACGGATAATTAGAGGGGTCCTTATTTGAAATAAGGAAAATAGGAATACATGCGTAGTCATCGACAAGTATCACAAAAGAGGGACACAAAATTTGTCTTGCCTTGATTATTCTCATGATCATCACAGAGTACAATGGGATGTCTAGATGGATGTAATCTTAAGAACTAAGAAGATTTCTATATTTCTACTGCTAAAGATCTAATCAAGTTGGGGATTGCTTCTGCTATGGATCTTTAATGGGTGACGGTATTCTATCTGATTAGACGTAGGGGTTCATGACTTTGAAGATCTGAAGGAGCGAGTTGGTTGCTGCAAGGCTTCTATTGACTTGAATCCGATCATCTTGGGCGTGCCCCCTCCCCACCTTATATAGTCAGGGGGACTCGAGCGTAACCTATCCGGACTCCTCCAGATGTAATCTATACAGATCATTAGACTCCTGATTATTTAGGAATCCTTCCCGCATAAGGGATGGCTTCCCTATTTGGTACGATTAGCTTCTTTGTATCGTATTTTCATACTCTACTCCATGGCGGCTACGACCAGTCCCCTAATCAAGTAGAATACGTGTGATCTTCATATACCTTATACAGATATACGATATTTTATAGAGTATCTAATATTGATTATATATCCTAGTCAATGTGTGAATTAGGTCTGAAATACTGAAATCTCCAATGCTGAGGACGAAGCGAAGAAACTGCGGCGAGGGTCACACGATGTGCTAATGCGCGTGTTAACGGCGTCCAGAAAGAGAAACAGCATATATACATAATGCAAATCATCACTTGACATTTATTACCATATATGCGCTTGTGTTTGATGAAAACACAGAAGGTCAGTGCCACGTACTTAATTACATGGTCACTCACACCGACACCGTCACACTATATACCTAGCAATTTACCGAGGATGAAAGCAAGAAAGCTCTTGTTCCGGTCGTCCATGACCATGGTGTACATCAGCGGCGGCGGCAGCAGCTTCATGATGCGGTCCCTGCACCCCTCCAGCCCGAGCAGCGCCGCCATGTACTCGTCGTTGAGGCCGCCGAACCAGCAGCCCTCGCCGAGCCAGCGCTTGACCCTGCCCATGGCGATCTGGGCCCCGTGGTACGACTCGACCAGGCAGAAGATGTATGCCGCCCTCTCCTCGTCAGAGAGCGACGAGTTGGCGCACTGCACGTTCGCGACGTCCATGGTCGGGATGTACGACATGAAAGCCCGCCGCGCGGCGACCCGCGCGTACGCGGTGACCTCGTTGCTGCCGTAAGGGTCCCGGAACTCCTCGCGCAGCGTGGCCATGCAGAGCTCGAACATGAGCTCCGTGCCGCACGCCCTGCGGCAGGCCACCACAGGGACCATGGACGGGACGCCGGGGCACTCGCCGGCAGCGATGGTGAAGCTGACAAAGAAAGCGAGGACGAGGAGGGGCATGGTCTTCATGGGTACTCTTCTTGGGAGATATGAACAGCACAGCGTTGAACTTGCAGCTAGTAGTGTTGTACCTTCTAGCTAGAGGAGATATATATATATGTATATATATATATATGTATATATATATGTATATGTATATATGTATATATATATATATGTATATGTATATATGTATATTATAATATATATATATACATATATATATTATATATACATACATATATATGTATTATATACATACATACATGCATACATACATATTGACTCACTGCACCCAGGATCAGGCGCACGAGTTGATGAAACTCAACAAGAACGAAGCAATACAGAAGCAGAATCAATCGCCGGGCGAGCGAACTCGACGACTCGCTGAAACCCGCCGAGAACGAATTCTTACAACTCAAAGAGAAGCAAGATGAAGAACAGAAGTAGATCGTAAGCTCTCTGCACGCGTCTGAACTCGAGAAACAGAAAACTCGACGAGAAACGCTCGAACTTGACAAGAACAAAAGCAGATCGATCCGATTTTCTGTAGGAAAATTTTGGACTCTATTAACTTGTTATCAATTCAGGAATTACAACTTTATATTTATAGCCACTGCTAACTAGAGATAAACCAGACTCAAAACTTAATTGGATTCTCTAACTTCTGATTCGAACTCTAACTAGTCCTGCACACATACTAACGCCCTAGCCGTATACGAAACATATACATATGCCTTGCTTCCGCACCGTGTGAAACATCCCGAGGCCCACGCTGGGAGATTAGTCCAACGTACTCCCCTCTAATCCTGACGCAGACCAAGATCAAGAACCCCAACAGATATCGCATGACTATCAGCTTCACCGTCGGCAATGCATTTATCAGAGCGTCGGCTCGTTGCTCCTCTGTGCAGATGAACTCCACTTCAATTTCGCCTCCTTCAACACACTCACAGATGAAATAAAACTTGGTGTCAATATGTTTGTTGCGAGTGTGAAACACTGGATTTTTCATCAAAGCAATTGCCGATTTATTGTCAACAAAGAGTTTGACTGTTTTGGGCTCTTCTCATGTCAGCTCCCCCAACAAACTTCTAAGCCACAATGCTTAACATGCTACCATTGTTGCCTCCGATACTCTTCCTCACATGAAGACAAAGCCATCGTTTTCTGCTTCTCCGAATTCCATGACACCAGGCTATCATTGATATAGAAAGTCATACCTCCAGTACTCTTCATGTCATCCATGTCACCGGCCAGATCACTACCAATGTACCCGATAATTACTTCTTCTCTTCCTCCTCTCGAATACACAAGCCCATAATGAATAGTACCCTTCAAATACCGAAGAATCTACTTCAATGCCTTGCGATGCATCACCGTGGGCTTCTCCATGAATCTGCATGCCACCCCGACAACAAATGAAAGATCTGGTCTTATATGGAGTAAATACCTTAGACAACCAATGATGCGATGACACTCAGTTGCATCAACCGACTGTCCGTCTGGATCCTTGTGCAGCTATGTCCTTTGTTCCATGGGAAATTTTATGGGGTTCCAATCCAGCATACCGAATTGACCAAGAACCTTCTTCGCATACGCTATTTGCTTGATTGTAATTCACCCATCTTCTTGCGCTACCTCAATCCCGAGATAGTAAGTAAGCAATCCGAGATCAGTCATCTCAAACTCACTCATCATCTGCTGCTTGAATCCCATAATCTCTTCTGAACTTTCTCCTGTCACAATGAGATCGTCAACATATACTCCAACAATAATTCCATATTGACATGTTCCTCTTGTATATACAGCATGGTCTTGAGCACACTTCACAAATCCGAGTTGCTTCAAGATTCTGTTAAGCCAGATGTTCCATGCCCGTGGGGCCTGTCAGAGTCCATACAGCGCCTTGCTGAGTTTGAGCACAAAATGCTCTTTATTCTTCACTACAAATCCCTCCGACTGGGCCACATATACTTCCTCTTCGAGCTCATCATTTAAGAATGCCAACTTGACATCCAGTGATGAACTTACCAACCACAATTGGCTACAAAAGCAAGGATGACGCACACAGTGTCCAGCATAGCCACCGGCACAAATACTTCTTCGAAATCAATTCCTTGCCACTACACACATCCTTTCGCGACCAACCTTGCCTTCTTCTTGATCATGTCTCCTTCTGTGTTCTTCTTCAGTTTGTAAACCCATTTGAGTCCAATCGGCCTGTGACCAGCCGGCAACATCGTGAGAGTCCATGTGTTGTTCTTCTCTATGGACTTGATCTCCGTAGCCATGGCGTCCTCCCAGACCTACTACCCAGCAGCCTCGTGGAAGCAAGATGGCTCCTCCGTCTCCACAAGCGTGGCCTCTTCTTCCATGTCCTCCTCATCAAGCTTCACCCTTCAAGCATCTCTCATGATGTCATTGATGTGCCTATAACGAGCAGGCCCTTCGTCTGTGCTATTGCTTCCTCTCGGCTACGGTGTGGCCTGGCCATCCGCTGGTGCTTCAGGGATCAGCAACATCAACGGAGTGGTGGCACTTTGTTAGGGAGGATGCTGCCACGCGTGTTGCAACATGCTCCCTGGTTACTGGCCCTCCCGACGTCATGTCACCGGCCAGTGGAGTCGATGAAGGAGCTGGATCGACTTGTGCTACGGGTGCTGGAATGCTTGTCGGGCCACATGCGTGAGGCGTAGAGTCACCCACTGCCGACTCGATGCTGAACTCCACCTCGATGGTGAAATTCGATGGATCCCCGCCGCATGCGCCTGTACTCCAACTCCACTCCATGTTTTCTTCAAATTTTACATCATGACTTACATGAATTTTCCCATGCTGTGGATCAAAGAGACGGTGCGCCTTGCAGCCATCCTCGACGCCTAGATACACCATCGGCTAGCTTCGGTCATCGAGTTTCTTCAAGTGTGGCATTGTCACCTTCGCATGCGCCATGCAGCTGAACACACGAAGGTGTGCTAGATGCGGCTTCCTTCCGTTCCAAACCTCGAACGGAGTGCGATCGTCCAGCGCCTTCATCGACAAGCGGTTCAGCAGGTGCACCGCATGCCGCACTGCCTCCTCCCAAAATCTTTCAGGCACGTTCATGCTCTTGAGAAGATACCTCACCATCGCCATCATAGTCATGTTCCTCTGCTCCACACATCGTTTTGCTATGGCATGTATGGCGTGGTGAGGTGCCTCTTGATCCTGGCTTCTTCGCATAGCCGGGTGAACTCGTTACAGAGAAACTCCCCACCACGATCAATCCTCAACGTCTTAACATGATGTCCGCTCTTATTCTCGACCTGCAGCTTGAACCTTCTGAACATGAAGCAGGCTTGGTCCTTCGACTTGATCACGTACACCCACATCCACCGTGAGTAATCATCAACAATTAACATATAATAACTGCTACCGACGAGAGTCGAATGTGTAATCAGCCCACAGAGGTCAGCGTGTAGCAGCTCGAGTGGTTTCTCTGCCCTGAAATTTGCCGCTGCCAGGAACGACTGCCTCGCCTGCTTTGCCACCAAACACCCTTGACATAGCGGGTTCGGGTGCTTGATTGGTGGCACTCCTACCGTCATCCCCTTGTCGATGAGAAGCTTCATGGCAGCGAAATTGACGTGACCAAGCTAGTCATGCCAGAGCCATGCCGGGTCTTCGAGGCTTGCGAGGAAACACGCCAGTGTTGCTAGATGCAGCTCAATCTTATAGAAGCAATTTGGAGTTTGCCACACCTTCATAAGCAATCGCGCAGGACTGCTATCATATACGCGTAGATGTTCAGCATCCATGTTCACCTTGTGTCCAACCTCGGTAAGTTGTCCTAGGATGATTATGTTGCTGCACAGTCTTAGAATGTAGTAGACCTCCTGCAACAGCCACCGGTCTTCATTCTTGCAGCTAAACAGGACAGATCCTAAGCCCATGATCTGCACCGTGGAGCTATCACCAAACTTCACCCTGCCAGTGACACTTTCATCCAGCACTCTGAACTTCTCTTTGTCACTGGTCATGTGATTACTAGCTCCATTGTCCAGGTACTAGACCTCAGAGCTGGAACCAACCTTCGTGGTGTCGCGTAGTTCCAGCTCAACTTCTCCTCATTCAGCAACACGGCATCCCTCCTTTGCTGCGAACTCAGTACCGTCTACTTTGACACTGCGAGTAGTAAGGCTGGCTCGGTGTCATCGGTACATGTGAGATGTGACTTGCCTTTCTCTTTCTCCTTCTTCTTTGGTGCCTTACACTTGTTCACGTAGTGCCCCATCTTGTAGCAATTTTAGCACTTGATGTGACTCTTGTTATGGCGACCACCACTCGAGCCGCTCTCCTCGTCATTACGTGACGTACCACCGCGACCACCTATGCCACGGCCTCTGCTGCGTTCACAACCACCCCGACCGTGGTTGCTATTTGCAGGAGGGTGATATTTTCCCTTGTTTCTTGATGAGGAGTCATCGGTGTCCTTCTTCTGTCACGCCTACCACTCGGCCTGAGTGAGCAAAAGCTGGCCGCACCATTGTTGTTGCTGTCGGATGCGCACAGGTGAGCACGTTCTTCAAAAGCCTTCAGTCACCCCACGGCTTCCTCGAACGACATCTTGTCGAGGTCGTAGAACTACTCGATCCCAGCGATCACACTCAGGAAACGATCCAGCACGGTGTCGAATAGCTTTTTGTCCAATGCAACGTCGTCGAGCGTCTCCCCCAGGTTGGTGTATATGACGAACATGCTATTGAGAGGGTAAGTATTTTTAATAGAAAGTTAATTATGTATAACAAGAGGGTAAGTATTTTTAATAATCAGGGAATGAAATAACAAGATTAACAAGATTGGTTCGCCAATTTTGAACTTACTAATAATTAATTATGAATTATTAAATCTTAAACACATTTTATTAATTATACAAATTTCATTAGATATTTCATGGCTCCTAGCATTTTTAGTGAATAGAGAATGATAATATAAAGCTAATATAAGTGGTTTCATGATTTTTGGAGAAATAATCATTTTCCTATGATTTTACAATCTTTTAGCTCTAGCACTTTTTCCTGAATTTACCTAATCAGCAAAAGCTCTAGCACTTTTTGACCGAAGGGGACCTAGAGAGAGAGATGAAGGTGGGGCCAGGCTGTTGATCTTGGTCATGCTGAGTACAGAGCAGTTTGCACAGGCAGACACCATGGCCGGCGTCGGGCGAGCTCGCCGGCGGCGAGCGGCACAGCGGCTCAACCAGGAAAGGATAACATCAGCACCAGCGTACAAAGGTGAATCCATTTGAGGCATAGCTGGCCGGAGGGCCTGGCCGGAGCATGGCCGGCGGCAAGTGCCCTGGCGCGGCGGTGCACGGCTCGCACGGACAGCCGCATCAGCGAAAGGTCAATGTAACACCCTAGTGCCACAAAACCTGGGATGCCACTAAACTACGCAATCTACAGCTTATCATAGAAAAAAATAACATCATCTTCTCTATAAATTTAAGTATTACAGAAGCAATAACATAGATAAACAAGATATGCAGAATATCATATTAACACATAAAATCATCCTAATATGAACCAAGAGTAAAAATATTAAGTTTAACATCACCACCGCACATTAAACTTCCAACGAACGACTCTAAGGACTAGACTTTATTTATTATTACAGAACAATAATAAAAAGTGTAGACATGAAGTGCAAAACGTACTGCTATATCCCCATCCCTTCATGATATGCATTGAGTACCCGGAAAGAGTAATGCAAGGGTGAGATTGAAAATCTCAGCAAGCAAACTTGTTTTGACAAGCTATTTAAATCACAAGTTGATTAAGCATCGATTTAACATAGGACTTCTCAAGATATAAGGTATGTTAGGATAGTATCAACAAATTAAAGAATAACCTCGAATAAAGGTCACAACCACAAGTATAACTTCATATCCACAATGACATATAAATGTTGTTAACTTCCATGAATGCATATGAATATAATGATATGTCTTCTTTTACATCACACCCCTCCTTGGACAACGTACGATGCGTACCGGTACTGTCGTGATTTTTACGACATAACTTCCAATACATATGCAAATACAAGTAAACATGATAGAAATATGCTGCAATTGTACTAAAGTATACCACCAATAATACCTCAACTTCATTCTCAAATCAAACAGCAACATAGTTCAACAAGAATTATAGCAACATAAAGATAGACATAAGACAATGATTAACCATGCTTAAAGGTAAAGGACAACATAGAATTCAGATTATAGTCAAATTTGTCATGGTTCTAAAATAAAGGTGTAAGTGATGAAAATAACAAGTCAAAATAGTAGCAACACTATAGCTATGTTTACTTGCCTTCAACCAACGGTAACGGCGAACATCAAGTGTGAGATGAAGCACCACCACCTAAACACAACCATATCTCAGCACCAACACTCCTCGTACATGCAAATACATAAAACAAAGCGCACCTACACCCAAAACCCTCAATCGAGCAATACCGACCAAAAAATACATACATGCATTAGTTTGATAGGAGCAGCAGTACTTCTCTTTTTTATTATCTATTTTTCTACTATATATATGATAACAAATAAATACATTTTATGAAACTACAGAACAAGGGTTACAACTTTCGTTCTGACAACATAATTTTCCTATGCCTCTAATGTTTCCTAAATGACATACCAAGATAGCTTAAAAATCTGTCGTCAATTTCAAACAATAGCCATTCAAAACTATTTATTTCCATAAACACTCAATGAAAAATTCTAAACTTTTGTGTATATGTAGATCATAACACAAGCTTTAACTTTTATATAATTTGAATCTACATAAAACGTCATTAACATGGCCTAAAGAAGCTCTGAACTGTTCTGAACTTTCTAACGACAACATGACAGACAGACAACTTCAGATAGAAAAATCTCCTAAACCGTGCAGGCAAAAAAAAAATCTGAAATTCATACAACAGCTAGATTTCACAGTTAGCTACAGCTTTCTAGTTGATCTCTTCCTCAGGAAAAATCATCTAAGACAGCAAAACGATGATTTCATCTACACTGCGCAGCCAGAAATTTCTGCAGCTAACCTGAACCATTAACAATGGACTTTCCAGAGATATTGAGCCCTATCCTCAGGATTAAAACAATATTTTAAACCCCAAAAGGAAAATAACAGCCTAGATTGGGCCAATACCTATGCGAGACTCAAAAATTCACTCCCTTTCCCTTGTGCACCTCTCCCTGCCTTTAAACCTGCCATTGTCGTCACCAAGCTTGGATTGGAGAGGGGTTGCAGCAGCAAAAAGGGGGGGGGGGGGGCGTCAGCCGGTCCTTCCTTCTCTCCTCCCTGCGATCCCATTCTGCTGATTCTTCTCGATGGATTGGTGCTAAGGGGGAAGCCCAGGGTTGGGAGGCGCCACCACACCAGGGAAGGAGTGGGGAAGCACAGTAGAAAGAACAGGATTGGCCAGGGTTTGGCTGTGTGGAGGGGGGAGAAAGAAGGGTAAAGGGGTGCATGGGCCTTTAGGAGGGACTAGGTTAACCGGCCCAAGTCTAGGTTGACTCAGCCCACTCCTAGGTTAATGTTTTTTTCTATTTTTAAAAGAAATTTACCGATGCTATTTTGCTTCAATTCCTTCTCTTTTCTTTTCCGGCGAGAGTGATTCAACACCGGAAACCAGAAACGACTACTTCCAACTTCTCCCAAAATTTTAGGTTGTTACAGTCAAGGACGATTTGACGTGGGAAAAAGGTTGAGGGAGGTCTAGGGAAGCTCACTGTGCTCTCGGTTGGTCGGGAGATGTATTGCTATGGTGGATCAATGTGCGACCGGATCTTGCTCGTCGGAGTTGGAGAAGATGGACTTGGGCTCGGAGGTTCCGGCGAGGAGATGGCAGAGCAGCTCGGGGGAAGTGGCGGAGGACGGTGCAGTGGAGCTCCTGGGCAGCTGGGAGGATGAGTGGAGCGTTGTGTCGTGCTCTGTGCGGTCGTGAGCTCAGTAAAGAAATGGCGAGAGATAGAGCAGTGAGGGAGAGAGAACAGAGGAGATGTTGTTGTTGTCCTGCTCGGTTGAGCTCTGTGGTGAAGAGAAGAGAGAGAGAGAGAGAGAAAGCTGTGAGGAGAGAGAGATAAGGCAGCAACTGGCCTTGCTTAGGGTCAAGGAAAACGGCACCAGCCAGGGTCGGCGTGGCAATCGGCAGCAGCTGAGCAACTCTGTGGCAATGCCTGATCCGTCGGAGGTGCAAAACTCCACTAAACAGTGTCCATGATGAACAGTATTTGAGCGCATTTACTTCTCCCCCTCTTCTCTCTATCCAAACAAATATCTTCCTATAAAAAAAATCTACAAATTTTTTTGGGATTTTTATAATTCACATGGGGCCCATTTTAACCAGTTTGACTAAAAAACCTGAGCTAAACTCAAATTAATATTCTTTAAACTTGTCAACTTATATAACTTGCACATATTTTTAAGGCCTCGATTTAATTCCTAAAAATCGAAAAACAATCACTAATATTCTTCATATGTCATGGACTAATTTCTAAAATTATTTTCACGCATAAGTTGCATAGTGATTTTGTAAGCTCGTTCATAATACATCAATTCTCATTATCTTTAACAATTTAAGTTTAAATTAAATTGTATTCAATTACTTGCTCAAAAATGTTGAGATGATGCTCATGATGCATGTGATATGTGGATGATAGAAATTGGGAAAAATTAATTGAGTTTGAATAATTCAAATTAAATTTGAATTATTACTTGAGCTAGATTGGGTGAGCAACTGATTTGAGAGTTTGAACTGGAGGAGGATTTAGACCTGAGATATTTGAATTATGACAGGATTGAGTTGTGGACTTGATGTCTGGAAGAGACTTGTATTTCAGAGCGATTGAGTTTGACTATATTTGAATTTGATCTTGAATTAAGCTGAATTTAAACTAAGACAGAGATTTGAATTTAAGAGACATTCAAATTCGAATCACCACACAAAGAACAAGGATACTGTCAGTGACATGGGAACCAGGGGTCCCTGAGTCCCGAGGCCAGGACAGCAGAGTGCCGCAACCAGGGGTCCCTGAGTCCCGAGGCCAGGATAACCCCCGAGGTCCGAGAAGATCAAGTCCCGGGAGAGAATGCTCGGGGCCATGCACAGTGGTCCCCGAGTACCCGAGTTCCCCGATGACCCCAAAAGATCAAGTTCCGGGAGAGGATGCTCGGGACTATGAACAGTGATCCCCGAGTACCCGAGAAGACCAAATTTCGGGAGAGGGTGCTCGGGGTCATGAACAGTAGTCCCCGAGTACCCGAGTTCCCTGATGACCTGAAAAGACCAAGTTCCGGGAGAAGATGCTCGAGACCATGAACAGTGGTCCCCGAGCACCCGAGTTCCCCGAGGACCCGAGCAGTCAAGTTCCAAGAGAGGGTGCTCGGGGCCATGAACAGTGGTCTCCGAGCACCCGAGTTCCCCGAGGATCGAGAAAGGGCATATCCGGGAGTGAGTGCTCAAGGCTATGAACAGTAGTCCCCGAGCACTCACAGTTCTCCAAGGGTCTAGGAAGTCCTTCGCCGGTGGTCCCCACAAGGGCTCAGCGGTGACGTGTCAATTGGTGAGAGGCCCGATGCTGCATTTAAGAGGGCGCGTGACCTGTCACTTCCAACCACTCCCCCCACGCTTGCTGTCAGTCCCTGCTACAGTCTGGCAGGGAGGCGTGGGGACATTTATTGCGCGGGTCCCGTCGCGCGTCATCCGGCGCGCCTCGGGATAACATCACAGGACTCGAGATGCAACGCCTGCCGCCCTGCTGTATCAGGCTCGCCCTGATCGGGCGGGCACGCGGGGCTGCTCGGTGGCTGCCCGGCGGGCCCTCCCCGCTGCACCCGCTGAAAGGCGGAATGATGACAACGAATACCGGACGGGGGTGAGCTTTCAACCCTCCCCGTCACCTCAAGCTGCAGCCCATGATGGTTGCTTTCCATTTATGGTACTTTGGAACTTACGCCATTCTTTCTGGGCACGCTACCCGCCCCGACGGGTATAAAGGAGGGGCGGGCTCCCCAGAGAAGGAGGACTTGGATCGGACAGAACACAACGAACAAGCTCAGAAGACAAGCCGGCGAAGAACAAAGAGCACGAAGCTCTAGACTTAGACAAATATCCTTGTAACACAGCATACCCTCAGAGAGACATTCCCTGAGCATTTATAGCATACACACAGGAGTAGAGTATTACGCTCCATACGGCCCGAATCTGTCTAAAATCCCCTGAGCATTCATTTCCTCCTGCATCCAATCATCCATTCCACCTGCATCTTATTTACTCCCATTTATTTTATATACAAGGTAGATTCAGAATCATCCCCCAACTGAATCTCAAAGGAGTCCCTCCGAATCCTCGCTTATGGAGTTCATCCTCTGACAGACATCAAGAAAGCAAAAATACAATTGCTCAATTTAATGCAGGGTTTAAATTTAGAAATTGACTCTAGTGACTTTTGGAATTCATAGTCCAATAATAATATAAATGCATATCTACTAATTTAGAAGTTTGATTTTAGATGAGATAAAAAAAATTATCTACTAATTTCTCTCCTAATTTCTTTATTTATTTTTATTAGTAAAACGTGTCCTATATCTGTAGCCGGTAACGAGACGATGAGGTTGGAGGACAAGAGTGAATGGTAAAAGTGAATAAATTATTTAAATTTTAAAGAATTTTATTAGATGATAGGAGAGTATAGAGAAAAGATGATAGGAAAAAATTTATAGAGATGTAGGATATCATGATATCTAGTTTGAATGTCAGTGACTATTGCATAGTTTAAATCGAACTTTCCCATCTTTTGTTGGGAAAACCATCCCAGAATTCCTGGCTCCACCGCTGACACAAAAATCCAACAAAGAACATGCACAACCATCCGAGAGCAAGAACCCGAAATGCAATGGCAAATAAAAAAGATCCATCAGTATAATAGACACTGTGATACAAAATCATGGCATATTTATTGCTTGCCTGGTTAGACCAATTTTAGTAGTAGAATCGAATGTGCTCTGGCTAGTGACTACCCGTGGCGCTGGCACCAGGCTGCAGAGCAAGGCGGCGAGCAGGGTCCTGTTCCGGTCGGCGAGGTTCATGGCGTACAGCGGCGACGCCGGGTAATTGAACATGCTTCTCCTGCACCTGTCCATGCCGCGGAGGCCGACCGTGTAGCCTGGCTTCAGGTCCGCGGCCCTGTCGCAGCCGCCCGCCAGGTCGTCGGCGACGCGGGCCATGGCCCCCCGGGCGCGGCCGTAGCCCACCATGCAGTCGCCGTACGCAGCCTTATCGCTGGCCGGGATCGCTCCGCCGTCGATCAGCGACGCCGTCGTGGCTGCCGTGGCTGTGTATGAGTCGAGTGCTGTGCGCACGGCCACCATGGCGTGGCGGGTCACGGGTACCGCCGCGCCCACGCCGCCCCGCGGCGGAAGCGTGCGGAGGCAGAGCTCGCGCATGTGGCGCGTGCCGCAAACCACACTGCACGCGCGCTCGGCGGTCATCGACGGGACACGAGGGCACCGGCCTCCACCGTCGCCGCCGCCAGCGCTGAGCGTGACGAGCAGCGAGAGGACGACGACGACGACGAGAGAGCGGGTGGTTCTTGCTTTGGCCATGGTCGTGCTTGGCGTGTGGATGGACGTGTTGGTGTGGCGTGGCCGGAGTTGCCGGCGTGTATGTGTAGGCGTTTCTTGGTGTATATGTGCATGTCGAAACCGATGGACAGCAAGATTGGCGTGCGAGGAATTACGTACATACAGGTCATTTGATTAATACTTGACGCCCGTTTAACTGTATTTTTTGGCAGTGCAGTTGTACATGTAGTAAGAAATGGATTACTGCTAAAATTGGTAGAATTATTAACATGTGTGGCAATGATAAGCTAAGCACGCGTGTCACAGACTCTAGTATGATTGACATTAACCATGAGCTTCAAAATAACCATCACAAAACCGCTCGAATTGGGATAAAACAGTGGTAAATACTGAAGTTTTCATACAAATTTGAAACAAATCGCAGAAATTCTTAGAGCAATCCTTGTTTTTGAAACCGCTTGAATTGGGATAAAACAGTGGTAAATACTAAAGTTTTCATACAAATTTGAAACAAATCGCAGAAATTCTTAGAGCAATCCTTGTTTTTGAAACAAGCTCCTGAGCGTGGTCCTTCCTGCCCTAGGCCCATCAGAATTTTATTTTAGCAGCTCGGGTTGACCTCCCGCCGCCGCGTGAGGCGCGCACGCAGCGGCCGCTTCATGGTGGTGAAGAACCCGAAGTGCGGTCGGAGGTCAACGGCGAGGTCGCCCTCCGCCTCCGCCCACTCGAACTCCCTCACCAGGTTGGCCACGAAGTAGCTCAGGTGGAGCACGGCGACGCCCATGCCGGGGCACATCCTCCGGCCAGCGCCGAACGGCATCATCCTGATCTCCCCAGCACTGCCTGCGGCCGCCACCAGGCTCACGCCCTCACCGTCGCCGCCGGCCAGGAACCGCTCCGGACGGAACTCAAGCGGGTCAGACCACGCCGTCTTGTCCCCTGCCAGCCTCGCCAGCGGGAAGCGCACCGCCGTGCCCGCCGGAACACGCCGGCCGTCGAGGACGACGTGGTCCTCAGCCATCACCTTGTAAAGACAAGATCATGAACGTGCGCAATGATTGAAAAACACTACACTTTTTTATTAATTTGCATTAGTTGCTCACCTGCCTAAACACCATGGGCACGGTGGGGTGCAGCCGGAGCCCTTCCATGATCACGGCGTTGAGGTACTCCAGCCTCCCAATAACCTCCTCGCCGACCTCGTCGGCGTCGGCGCCCACTGCGGCATCGATCTCGCTCCGGAGGGCGCGCTGCACGTCAGGCCTCTTCACCAGGTTCGCCATGATCCACTGCAGCACCGCCGCCGTGGGCTCAGTGCCGGCGCCTAGAAACTCGGAGCAGAGCCCAACGAGCTCGCCGTCATTGAGTTTCCTCTGCCGCCGTCTCTTGCGACGGCTGTTGCCTGAGGCGGCGTACTCGTCCGGGACGCGGAGGTCAACGAGCGTGTCCACGTACGCCGGAGGCTCGCCGCGGCGGTTGGGCCCGACGCGACGGGCGTCGATGAGTGGGAGGTACGTCTCCTCCTGCTCTCGCCGGAGCTCGACCAGCTTCTTCCACCGTTTCCGGTAGATGAGCCGGGTGATCGCGGGGAGCGTGGCGAAGACGCGCAGGCCGAGGAAGCACTGGACGAGGTCGTCCTGAGCGTCAGCCATGGCCCGCACAAGGCCCGCGTCGACGCCGCCACCGAAGCACATGGTAGCCAGCAGGCCGAACATGGCGGCACGCAGGCTCTCCGCCGCAAGCACTACGCCTACAGACGCGCACTGTGCGTCGAGGTCAGCGGTGAGAGCACCGAGCGCGCGGCGGCGGGCGGGGCCGTACCGGCTGAGGCGCGAAGGGTGGAAGATCTCGGAGGTCAGATTGCGGCGGATAGCGCGCCAGAGCGGGCCGTACGGCGCCGAGTTGATGTTGTAGTGGCGGTGGCACGAGAGCACGGCGCTAGGCACGATGGACGGCGGGCGGCACGAGAACGCGCCTCCGGCGCCGCGCGGACGAGGAGGCGGTGCGCGGCCACACGGTCTGTAACAAAGACGTCCGGCCGCCCGGAAGTTGGGAGCTTCTTTAGGACCGCCGACTTGACGGCGGTGAGCTTGGCATACACTGCCTCGCGCGCCAATGCATGCCGGAGCCGGCTGACGAGTAGGAGGAGGAGGAGCGTCAAGGGGAGCAAGAGGAAGATCAGCAAGTCTTGCATGGCTGTCTGCTACTTTGCTTCAGCTGTTGCTGCCTTCTCCATTGCTCTGAACCTCTGTCCGCTGTATAATTGTGGGCCTGATTCTAGTGACGAAGTCAATGCGTCGGTGGACTAAATTTTTTTATGAAATCGATCAATGTTTGGACCGTTGGATATAGATTAACACTCCCATTTATCTTTATTTTCTCAGCTACACGGTTCAGAAATCGAAAGGTGCATCCTTGGTTTGAGTGGCCGAGTACAGGTCTGGCGTATCTTAATCAGGCTAAGCCAGAAGCCGGGGAGTATTAATATTTTGTGAATATTTTCTACAGGAATGCTAAACAACACTTAGCTAATTAACTTTGTGATTTCAGTCAATTTTTTAGAGGAAAATATTTGGTGCAAACAAACAAGAGTATATAAACGTGCAAACAATAAATATCGTTCGTCTGATCCCATTCGAAAGTTACGATTGATCCTACCATCCCACTAGTAGAGGATAGATTTGCAGAAAATCATTATACGGCTATGAAATATCGTGAAATAACTCCTTCACTGATACAATGGTGAGATCAATCGTAACTTTCATATGACGATCGAACTATGACATTCACTGTTTGCACACATTTATTGATTTGAAATCTCAATTTTATAATGTAATTCTTTGTTCGTTAAACCGTAACTTTTTTATTTTGATAGAAGTGTTTTTTTTTTTTTTTTTGCTAGCTGGTGCGTTGCCTTTTTTTCTTTTCTTTTTTTCTCGTTTTGTTGTTTTGAGTTGGTGGGTTGGAAACCCGTTAAGGAGGTAAAATAGCTTTGTGTTTTACTTTTGGTTGGTGGGTTGGAAACCAATATGATTATTTTTTTAGTAATTTAAAATCTTAGTTTCATAAGTTACATTTCATCTACACTAATATTATAGTTAATTTTGTAATACTTTGTTCATTAAATTGATCAAATGGAATGCATCCTTCAAAAGGATGGAGGCCACCAGGTTATTTAGAAAAGTGCTTCAATAAGAAAATTCAGAAGTGTCACCCTCCTAACATCCAAACAAGCTGATAAACTGCACAAGACCATAATGAAATATAATAGAAAACTGCACACGAGTTAAGGTCATGATAGCTAGTTCATCTAGCTACGCTATTAAGAAAAGGTCAAATTTCTAGTACAGGAATAAAGTTAGGAGATATATTGTTTGTGTATGCTATATATAACAGCAGTTGCTGATACCGTCAAGGCACCAACTAAAAAAACAAGTCAACAGTCTTTTCCCTTTGTTGAGAACAAACAATGACCCAAACTATAAACCAAGAGACTCCAGTTCTCGATTTATCAACCGAAACTAAATTGGCATATGAATAAAATGGCAACTGATCCCAAGGACCCTAACTTAGCATTAAGTTGGGCTACATCTCTAGCGACTAGCACTAAACCAACAAATACATAATAAAATTATCACTCGCCACAAAGGTCATTGATCTTCTTGGCCATTTCGTTAATATCCTTCTCGACATTCTTAATGCTGGTCGAGTATGGCCCAAGCCCCTGCAGCAACAGCCAACTAACCAAAATTAGCAAACACCAGCAGTTTCTCCCCCAAGTAAATCATCTCAAATCACACACACAGAGTAACCTAAAACTTTTATGTAAATACAGTAATTCGTGCAAAACAAGTAAGTCAAGACAAAACAACAACATAGCAGATAGATCAACATGCATGACTAGAGCAGCACGCGCGTCAGGAGCCTTGCTGACACAGGCGTGATAGGTCTTTTGACTTCTGTGGACAAGGCAAAGGGGAAAAGCTAGTGGGACACATTGTTGATTCCAGATAAGGCTCTGGCTGTCCTTTTTTATCTTCTGACATAACCACAAACTATAGAAAATTTTATGTGTACGGCAAGTAAATGTATTATTATCTCTTACACTACGAGAATAAATATCTCAAGATTATGGTGTAAACACGAGGACTTTAGTCAGGACTTGCGGCGATATGCCCTGTTGTGGACGGTGTGTGTCAGGAGCTCACACTGAGTGCATGCTAGGCGATTTAACCGCATCGTAGCTTGCGCCCCCTACAACATCATGTCACATAAAATGAAAAGGGGCACCAGGTGCAGCAGCACAAGGTGACCCACACATGTGACTCTGGGACTCACTGCCACCTGGCGGTCGTACCTGGATCATGCTGGATACTATATTAAATAGAAAACACTCTTTGATCTTTTAGAATACTAGGACTAGCCATGATGCTAGGACGAATAGCCATCCAACCCGCTAAGAGCGGTGAATAAACAAAGGGTAAAATCCATCCGACGCACAACGGGTGGATACATGCTTTACCTTGCGCATGGGGCCCATATCGTTTTTACCTTTGTTGTCGCCATCGTACGGGCTTGCCTTCAAATTCAGAGGTGTTATGTCCCGAAGCTACAGACATGCCTCGCGACCTCAACGAGGGCAGCTACGACCCTCTGCAGTGCCCTCAGGGGCCCTCACGGGAACGAGGAAGGTGGCTTCGGAGACACCTGCGACGTCAGGTTTGCAGGAGACTTACAGGTCCATGCGTACCTGCGAGGGTGTCTAATGACGCACAAGTGCAATCTGCTAGGTACTGATGGGTGCCGTCAATGTCATGTAGTGGTGCCCGACTCCCCTGGAGGCGCACGCCCAACAAGGTGGCACAACGATAGGGTGCTCGCCCCCCAAGTATGCCTACGCGTTCAAACCTTGGTGGCGGTGATGGGGGCCGCTCCGCTCGGGGAACGCGGTAGTGGTCCAGGGGGTTGGTGTCGCGGAGCTCACGGCAGACGATGAGCCGATGCACCGTGTGCCAATGGCGGCAGCCGCGGGCGTCGAGTGTCGTGTCGGCAAGTCCACTTGTGACGGGCCATAGTTCGAATGCGACAGTCGGCTGGCCTGCACATCACGCCACGCAGCGGTTGGCAGCCACCTTGGATGGGAACTTTAACCCTTGTTACTCTCTCTATCCTTGTCTCCTTCCTCGTGTCTTCTTGTTCTAGCCTCCCCACAAATAGCGCCATCTGTTAGGTTATGAAAACATGCCCTAATAAAATACAGCGAGAGCCCTACTCACTAAGGAGAACCCAAGCTTGAAGATGGCTCATAGCCTTGAGGAGAGGAAGAAGCCGAAAGAGAGTTGTGTCTATCCGTCAAAAGAGAGAGCGCTTGTTGTGTGTAAGAGAAAATTCTGGAGTCCTCTCTCCTGTCATTTGAGAGCTTATTTTATAAAGAGAATACACGGGAGAAATTATTATTCTACTTTTAAAATATTATGTTACAATTATAGGAGTATGAGAGCATTATGCGTCTTTCACCCTTTTACATACCGCATGATAACTGAGATACTATAATCGCTATAAAAATATCACATTACACCGTCTAAATATCTTAGGCTGAGGCTGAAGCATTTCCCCTAACATTACGTGATGCCTAAAAGACTGTAAAGTTGATTTCTTCCTTGTTGGTGCAAAATACATGTGGTCAATATTTAGAACGCATAAATTTCACATGACCTTCGCAGGAATTTTATATGAAACACCTCGCAGGAACGGAGAAAAGATACCCTCGTCCCAAACGGGCCTATAAATGAAGGAATCTCCTACAGATTGCAATTAATTCACAGAACTTTGTCTAATCAAAGTCTGAAGTCACATTACAGACTTTAAAACAGCACAGCATGGACGATCTTAGTTCCACCATGCGTCTATGTTTGTACAAGAGCAAAACCTTAGCTCCATCAGCCGGTTTTGAACCTAACAAGAGAATGCTTCAGTTCTACAAAGGCAGGCAGAAAATGGTACATGTCAATGTGAGATCTTGAAGTTCTTCGGTCGTTGCAGCCGTTTCCTGGCTTTCCGTGCGCTCAAAATGCTCAAAATTAGATCGCCACCAACGTCACATGTAGTATCATAACCCATCAGCTTGACACTGAGATCTTTGCATAGCAATGCTAACCTACTTTTATCGTCGTCACTTGAAAGTCGTAGCCGATCTGCCTGCTCTCGAGAGACGATAGCATACAAATGGAAGGCCTCATGATCAATTTTCTCAGCTGCAGGGTTTTGATCCTTTTGATCTTCCTTTGACCCATGATCCTTGGGCTGCAGAAGCAAACGTTTGTCGAGTGAAATCCTAGCTAATCCCGGAGCCTCTGGATCATCAGGTGTCACTGAGGAGAACACGAATGAGAACCTCCCAAATGCTAGATCTGGCTCCATGAAGAGATCTTCAAGGGCACCATTGGGAAGTCTCAGGCTTTTCTGCAGTGAATTCTTCTTATGATCAAAAATGGCTCTACTCTCTGCAGCACGAAGAATTTTGGAAGCTTCCCTTAGTCCGCTCAATAAGGCGCCATGCATTGTTGCAGGGTATGAACGATTTGTTGCTTCTCCAGCAAAGAAGAGCCGGCCATTGACACTCTCAGCGAGAATATCGTAGTCGGCACCAGAAGACCCAACTCTGATGTGAGAGTACGAACCCCAGCAAAAAGGATCACTACCCCATCTCGTGCAAACTGATTGAATGGGATCAGGAACAGTGACACCTTTTGGACCATAGATACCTGGACAACATCAATAAAAATAAGTTCATTGTTTATCATAAGGAAAGAAAAATTACTATTTCAAGATAGAGAAAGTTATGTGCATCTCCCCTAGTTATTAGCCCATTGCATTCCCATGTTTTTGTTATCTACATTCCACTCCATTATTGTTGTAATGTGCTTATTCTTGAACCTTGTGTACTAAAACAAGATGCACATGGTATGCATCCAAATATGCAATCCCCTTTGTTGATATACAATTCGAGAAAAAAAAAGTATTTCTTTTAGTTGTGATCTTTAAACCAAAGCATCCATCAAGCATTATTCAAGATGATAGAATGATATAATCTTCCTTTCTTTTTCTCCTATTCATCGTTTCCTTTTTATACTCATACACTCCAAAAGGAATATTTGCATCCACATTTATCTCAGACAAAAGATTAGCTATGCAATTAATTCCTAAAGATTACTTATATTATAACTTTTCTTCCTTTTTCTCTCTGGTTTTTTCCCTCAAAGCAGCCATTTTCTAACACATATTTATATCATATAAGAAACAGATAAAAGGGTAAATAAAAATATATATACAGAACAGGAACCTAAGAGCCAGCTTGAACCATAAGAAGGTTGTAATACGACCAAACTCCCATTCTAGTTCCTAATCAGAGAGCTATGATATCGAGAGAAAACTTAGTAATTATTGGTAACTCCCATTCAAATTGTATTAAGTCTCAATAATATGAATTAGGAGAAAGTCTTTCTGAACCCCTTAATTATTGGGGTGTGTCTGCTCTAACCCTGACTTACAAAACCGTCCAAACATTCCTTAAATTTATAGAACTGGTCAACTGGAAAACATAAACCCCTCAGTTAGTTTTCACTCCATTGTAGATGACATGACAATGACTCGGTAAATCATATCCGCTTGCTCCTCTCGACACAACTAAAGCCAGTCAGTGGCTCCTGCCCTTCAACTCCATGAGGCCATCAGCTCTTTCTCTTCCACCCCTAGCAGCGGCTGTCTCTACTCTTTCTCCGTTCTCTCTCTGCCGCGTCCACCCCTATTCCACATGATCTCATCCTCATCCACAAGCTCCATTTGTCCCTGCCATCACCAATGCCATAAAACAGTAGAGGGTAGAGGAGGAAGGAGATCCTACAGGTGGTCCTAAGCAGATGTGAAAGGGTAGAAGAGAGGATGAAGAAGGGTACTGAGGGGCGCCACAGTCTGTAGGAAACTTTGATTTGTTGAGTTGTCGCAATGTTGTCAGTCAAGTCAGCCACCATGGTAGCAAAATCACCTTGTGAACCACAATAAGCTCTGTTTGGATAGGCGGGGATTGGAATGAACTGGCCACGATCCTAATCTGAGGGGATTGGGGCTAATCTGCATAATCCCTCTCCATCCAAACAAGCCTTCAGGGAGCCCTTGCACCGGTTTTGTAAGGTCAGTGAGGTATTTAGATGGGTTTGTAGTTTAGGGGATAGAGTAAAGGCGTCGTAATAGTATAAGGGATCAGATAGTCTTACTGGTTTGGCAAATTTTGCTGCTGGACACACCCACTTTGTGGTTTTAGCCGCTGGACACTGAATTTTTTTATCTTTGGGGGAAGACACTAGCAAATAGTGGATATTTGCTGATGGACACCGGGCACATTAAAATATGATATGTTGCTGAGTAGGAGAGAGAAACAGTCCAAAATGCCCCTTCTTCTTTCTTCCCATCTCTCCCCTTCTCTGCTCCCTTCTAACCTGATGGCCTTCATCTTCATAGCATCATGCACGGAGGGGCTGGCTGCATTGAACCCAGTCTGAAATGATTTTGGGAGCAGCAGCAAGACTTAAGGTGGCGATGGAGGTCTATTTGAGACGACGACGGGTGGATTCAAGTTGGGGATGACCGATGCTCCATGAGTGCTGATTCGGCTAGAACCAGAGCAGCCTGATGGTGGGCTGAGTTGGCGTGTGAAGGCATCGAGGGTGTGGGCGTCAGCGTGGTTGTGGCGCTGCGTGAACCATGCCAGGTCAGCCCAGGTGAAGTCCACGTACCGCCACAGCTGTGCTCAGGCAAGGTGTGGGGGCGAATGCACCGCTCGGTCGTCACACGAGTACAGGAACAAGGCCAGTGACCAGCGCTCACACTCCACATGCTCCACCACGCGGTGGACCTCTGACGGGTAGTGTCGCGATGGTCATGACGGCTGGGCCAGGGCCTTGACTCGCTCCAAGGTGGCGAGATCATGCACACCTGAGAACATGAATTCCATGCATATTCGATCCAACACTGGGCTTTCGTCCGATTCCATCCCACATTTGCTTTTGTTTCAATCAACAAGCCCATGTGTTTGCGTTTAGGGATCGTAATAGTTGAAACTCGGACTCAAGAATCGGTCTTGACATGAACAATGGCGCAAGAAGATATGGTTCCTAGCTGGCCCTTGGCTCTGGTTGGATAGGAAGCATGACATAGAAGGACCCGACATGTGGGTCCAAGGGCAAAATGGACTATTTACCTCGTTTCTCTCCCCTTCTCAGCTGTAAATAATGATTTTAATGCGCCCAGTGTCCATCAGCAAATATCCACTATTTGGTAGTGTCTTCCCCCAAAGATCGAAAATTTCAGTGTCCAGCAGCTAAAACCACGAAGTGGGAGTGTCCAACAGCAAAAATTGCCTATTGCTTTCATTCATAAAAAGTGTTTAACCCAAAAATTACTATGTCTATGCTCAAAGATCATTGACCAGCTTGCTCTGCCAATACCATAGTCATAACTCTAGTGAACCTATCTTTCTTTGGACTAATAACTCCATTGTTAATGCTTATTTTATCATAGGTTGAAAAGTTCACATCATAATGCAAGCACATCAAATGCCTGCCATTAATTATGTAAAATAACATTATTAGCATTATTAGTTATTTATTGTGGCAATACGTAGAAAATGTCAACAGTACAAATCTTAAAGGGGTAAATGGTTCAACAAACATAAACATGAATTCACTCAAAAGGACTACCCAATTAAATCAGCACAAGTACCACTGTAATAAATATAGTGTGAACAAGTCTAGTAAGTTCCAAATGTGAAATTTCATGCTACAACCATCCTACTTGTATTAATACAACACATCTACTTGTTTTAGTATCATTTAAACCAAATCATAAACCAGCACATGGCACGTCAATTAATTATGGAGTGACAAAAATGTGTGAAATATGTTCAGCCATCCAGTGAGCAACTGAGCATGTACCATGTATGACACTCCAAGATATAAGATGCATCATTTAGACATTTCCACTTAGTATTAGTCATTATGTTATCCACAGAAATACAAAGTATGTGCTTGTCTTAAAAATCCCAATGCGCTTCTACTGGCATGTACCAAGCAAAGTAGCAAGCAGTTCTAATGCTTGGAGTTCCTATAATAGGTTCAATTGCAATTAAACTTATGAAAATACAGAGGGACTATTAGTTTTAGAGTTCACCTTTAAGAATGCTGAGTACTTGATGAAGTGCAACAACAGGATCAACCTTTTCAAACTCCAAAGCAGCCTCTCCTGCCACAAGCGCGATAAGAACTGCACCACCAGAGACAGTATGGTAGCTGTAGAAGAGAAAGAACTTCCCACGTTTGCTACTCTCCTTATTCAAACACCCAAATGTGTCAATCTCCTCATCCCAAAACACATGGGGAAACACCATGGCCACCTTGTTCAACAGCCCAAACCCCAACCTCTGTATTGCCCCAAGCTTCTGCTCAGGCAACTCCGGGTCAAACACAACGCTCCCACTCTTGAGCACTCCAAGAGGGACAGTACATAGCGCCATATCAGCCTGGAAAACCTGCCCTCCTTCCACCGTGACACTAACCCCATCCACTCCATGTTCAATGCGCTTCACTGTCTTTTCATACAACACTGGTACACCATCACACAATGCGTGCACAAGTCGGGAATTCCCTCCGGCTAAGAAGCAATGATCTCCCCCCATCTCGTAAGCATCGTCCTGGTCCCAGTGTGCGAGGGAGAGCTCTGATAGGCAACCGGCGTTGGAAAATTCCAGGTTCGCCAAATGCCAATCCAAAACCACCCTCTCCTCCTCGGTCCTTGCCACATGGTAGAGCCTCCTGAGCTTCTCAATCCCTTCCCCCAGTGAGATCCCCTCTGCGGCCTCATTGAGAGACTCCCGGAGCCTGGTGGCGTGGTCCAGAAGAGTGTTGAACACCAGATCGATGCTCCTGTCCAGCCTGGTCTCCACGGTCCGGCCGTCGGGGTAGTACAGCGGGCACCGGTCCCGCACCTTGTGCAGTGGGATGCTAAGCTGCCGCGCGAGCACGCCGAGCGGGTTGGCGTGGATGCCGGTGATGACGCTGCCGCCGAGCTCGACGGCGGCCTTGCCCCCGCCGAGGCGGGACGTGTAGACGCGGCCGCCGGGGCGCGAACGACCCTCGAAGACGAGCACGCGGAGGCCGAAGCGGAGGAGCTGGCGAGCGGCGGCGAGCCCGGCGAGCCCCGCGCCGACGACGAGGACGGAGGCTACGGCGGCGCCATGAGGCGCGGAGTCGGCGGGCGGGGCGGCGGGGAAGGCGGCGGACACGCCGAAGTTGATGTGGCCCTCGCGGGCGAGGAACCCGTGGGCCGCGGCGACGAGGTGGTCGTAGGTGGCGGCCACAGTCTCGAGCACGCGCGCGCGAGGGAGCGGCGCGCTCGGGTCGGCGCGCCAGGAGGCGAGGATGTGGTTGCGGACGACGATGTAGTCGTTGGGCGCGTCGGCGATGGGGGCCGGGAGGAGGGGCCGCTCCTGGGGTAGAAGTTCGTCGATGGGGAACCCGAGAGACAGCGCAATGAGCGCCTCCGTCTCCGTCTCCCGCTGCCGTTCCTCGGCCGAGAGGCGCCGCAGCCGGCGGATGCGCCGCGACGGAGCGTCGCCGAGGTAGGCCTGCAGCGCGGCGTCGAGCAGGGACTCGTCGTACGACGCCCGACGCGACGACGCCGCGCGACGCGGCGGCCGGCGCGGCGTCGGTGACGGCGACATCGCCGGGATCGAGCGAGCGGGGGGTTTAGGTGTGGATTGGTTTGGTTGGGAGGGACTGAGGGAGGACCGAGGTGGGAACTGAATGGGGTGGCGACGGGAGAATGACAGGTGGGGCCGGGATAGCAGTGAGAGAATGCGTGGCATACAGTGGGCCCGGGATGACAGGTGGGTGTGGCGCGATGACGTGGGATCTGCTCGTTCGCGGCCCACATGTCAGTGTACGGATCGGGGCTTGCGTGGTATGCGACAGTTGCGTGTTTCTTTCCGCACCTCGCTGAACGATGGGCTCCACTTATAGTGAGCCCACGTGTCTGTGATACGTGTATGAAATGTCTGCTGTGAAGTGGGGATGCGCGCGAGGAGGTGAGGCGCTCGTGTGGTGGTGGGCTCCACCGCTCCAGACAGTTAAAGGCCCATCTACTTCGTGGTGGGGCCCAAACATGAGTCATTAATCCATATGGAGCGTTCAATAATTGACGAGCGAACAGAACGCGAATCATGCCACGTGACCGTTCTCTTTTGCTTCTTACGTGGGCCGACACATGCTCCTTTCGACCCGGCCCATTTTTTTGGGCCCAGTTCGCAGCTTGAGCTGAGTTGACCGAATTCTACCAGCTCTTCGATCACGATTTTTTTTATTTACTAATTTAGCAGAAATATACATCTGCTTCAGAAATTTGCAAAAATGATATAGCAGGCCGCTTGTGTGTGCAAAGATTCAGAAATATTTCTCTCCCACTTAAAGAGTGAGAAGGGTGTTTTTTATTTGTATTTTCTACTCCAGAGATAGTAAATTTTATATAAGACAAGATAGGTTTTTTTTTTAAAAATGTGTATAAGCAATTTCATTGGATAGTAGGATCCAATATTTTTAATGACAGATAAACGTGGATAAAAATGTTTAGGGTTAATACAAATTTCATGGTACATGATTTAAGGATAATAGAATATCGGAGATAGAACAAAGAATCTACTACATTGAGCAAGGATATTTCACCATTTGGCTGCAATTAATTATGACACCCATGACATAAAAATTACACACATGCATCCTCTTTGACCAATGTCAGCGATAGAGACATAG
Organism: Phragmites australis; assembly: GCF_958298935.1. NCBI lineage: Eukaryota > Viridiplantae > Streptophyta > Magnoliopsida > Poales > Poaceae > Phragmites > Phragmites australis. The sequence continues at coordinate 2,891,730 of NC_084936.1, forward strand.
TAAATTGGTCCACGGGCATCGCGATAAGTCCTCTGTCCTACTACAGGTGCTACAACAACCTTTCAGTCGAGCTACTTCTAACCTCCACTTAACAAAAATTCTAGATTATTGCCTTCTCCATGTACACATCATATACATAAAGAACATACTATTTTATATTATTCCCTGCAAAAACAAGTTAAGCATAGAATTGAATTCTAACAACGCGATGTAATCACGCTATACTAAAAGTTCTACGCTTGGACAGTACAATGTAGATCGTATCTATGAAAATACTATGAAAATTTCATCAATTTGATCATATCAAGCAGATTATGAGACATTCAGAAACACCTCTATTTTCATATTAAAATGAGAATTCAAATGGATTTTTGCCTTTTATAGCGGTCAAGCATTTTTTGCCCTCTCAATAAACGTGAAATCGCCCTGGCCAATGGATCACCTTTTGAGAGGTAGATTTTTTTTCTTTCTAAATCTCGCTTTTTCACTGAGTAATCAATTTCCTTAGTTCATCAGAACCATGATTCCCATGGATCACTTATTAATTGAAAGATTTTTATAAAGCTTGCCCTCTCAGCAAGGGATCCATTTTTTGTCTCGATGGTAGCTGTGCAAGCTACGGTGGTAGGTTGTGGTCTCTCCTTACACTCTAGTTGGGTGATGACATTGATTAGCCCCTCACAGGGGAGCCCTCTGAAGTTGTGACAGACGCTTCTTTATGATCCTATAAAACGGATGCATATTTTTGTTAAATTAGAAAATTAATATATCTGTACTACTTAAAAAAATGTGTAGAGCGTCGTTGTTCTGCTTCTATTCCCATTTCGCTCCGCGATTCCCATTCCGCTCCCACCCATCCCCGCCGTGCAATTTCCATTCCTAGCCACAATGCCGCATCGTCGCTCCCCCACCCCCCCCCCTCTCACCCTCCTCCGTCGCTCCAATCCCTCATGCAACTGCCTCCTTCGTCCGTCTCCGCTCCCCTTCCCTCGCCCGTTCCGCTCTCAAATCCGGCCTCCCCTTCCCTCCAACACCAGGCAACCCCATTGGATCCACGTTGCAGCAACAGCGACCGCTGTCGGAAAATCCGCCGAAGGGCCGCGCAGGACCTCGCCTACCCCCTCCTCAACCTGAGCCCGACTGGAGCCCGCCGATGCTCCTTCTTCTTCCCCATGGCCGGCCGCATCCACCAAAGCTCAACCCCCTCCGTCGACCCGCCTCTCCGGCCACTCTCTGACCGAGCCGACTCCACCACGATACCCCCCTCACCGAGGTGAAGCTCCCCAGCCTCTTCCCCCTCCCTCTCTCCCTCTGAATCGCGCCGTTGCCATCGTGCCCCACTTGCCGCTGCCATGGGCTCGCCGCTGACCTAACTCCGGCCAGTCCATGCCGTCGCCGACCCCCAAAACAGGTTCTCCGTCTCACACTAGACCTCCTTGTACCACCCGTCGGTCGAACCTCGTCGTTGTTTGCCGCCGACGAGCGGTCAAAATTCGATCAACGCCAAGTCCCCTCTCCCCATGTGCTCGGCTCTGGGAAGAAGAAAGAAAGAAACGATGGCTTGGGCTTGGGGAAGAAGAAAGAGGAGACTGAGCGGGCCAGCCTAGGAAGAAAATGAAGAGAAAGAGAGGAAGGCGGCCTGGGCCTCTACCCAGCCCAACCGAGAGAAAAAAGAAAGAGGGGTGCCTGAGCTTGGCCCATTAGAACATAAGAAGCTTTTTTTTCTTTTGTATTTATGTGTGTATACATTTATGAATATATACAAGTATGTACGATATACTACCTAAGATAAAATGCAGACGAACATATTACACTCTTGTTCATATCTCTATTACTTAAAAAAAAAACTATATTGATTTCTAAAGCTTTCATGGGGTCTACCCTCCCCTCCTGTGTGGGTCCTACAGCCTCCCACATGCTCTTTTTTTTAAGTCCCACGTGCTCTCGTAGCTTCACGCGCCCTCTCGCATGGGTCCTACGTGCTCCCGCGTCTTACGTATAAAGCACATGCATCATACTAGAATTCAAATGGATTTTTGTATTTCATAGCAGTCAAGCATTTCTTGCCCTCTCAACAAGCGTGAAATCGCTCTGGTCAATGGATCACCTTTTGAGAGGAAGATTTTTCTAAATCTCACTTTTTCATTGAGCAATTAATTTTCTCAGTTCATCAGAATCGTGATTCCTACGAATCGCCTATTGATTGAAAGTAGCTGTGCAAGCTACCACGATAGGTTGTGGCCTCTCCTTAGACCATCTCTAACCATATTTCCTTCATTTCGTTTCCTTCCCGATTCTTTTCTCCGTTCTCATTCTCTTTATTTTCTCTCATCTCCAACAGCTTCACTTCAAGGGAATCGCAAAGGGAAAGGAGAGAGAATCTCGTCCTGAAGGGAATGATATTGAAAATCCTTTCGTGACAAAAACCGTGAAAAAAAACTATTAAAACACTGAAAGAAACAAAAATTACTTCACAACGAAAATCTAACCCCTAAAGAAAATCCTTGGTTGGTTTTATACTGTAGTTGGTGATGATATTAACCGCTCCCTCACAGGGGAGCCTTTAAAATTGTGACATACTTTTTTTATAATTCTTTAAATGGGACGTATATTTTTGTTAAATTAGAATATATATTCTTCAATCGCTGTCACTGCAACTGCTACCAACCCCCTCCTGCTGCTGCTCATACAGAACTTCAGCTCAGCTGCTACCGTCCGCCGGGATCAGCTTGGCCGCGCCGCGAATTGGTGAGGCTTCGCGCCGCGAATTGGTGAGGCTTCGCGCCGAGCTTGCGGCCCGCTTCCGGACGGCGCCGGAACGGGAGCACAACGCCTCTTCAAATTTCTAGCCTTTTCCTCGAGGATTCTGCTCCTTCTGAGCGCATCTGCGGTGCAGATCCGGTTCGTCTCCGTGAGCAATCCCCTTGCCATCGAGATTTCGCCCAAGAAACGCCCAGATGATCCAAAAAATCGGATCTTTTGAGCTTCGCTTCAGCTGAGGAAGGAAGGCACGAGCTTGCCGAGGGAATGAGGAAGAATTGGGGGCTCAGCTCCGGCCCCTCGCGGCCGTTCGCTGACCGCCGGTGGCTCCTCCCCTTCCTCGCGAGCCTGCTCGTCACGGCCACTCTCTTACTCGCCGCCGCCTGCGGCCTCTTCTCGCCGCCCTATCCCGGCGGCGGCAGCGGCGGCGGGGACGCCTTCCTGTTCGACGTGGTCTCCCTCGACAACTGGGACGAATCATCGCCGGGCGACGGCGCTCAGCTGCTGGACGATGACGACGACAACCCCGACAATGCCGCCGTCAACTCGGACGACTCCGACGCCGAGCCGCCGCGGATCGCATACCTCCTTGAGGGCACCAAGGGGGACGGCCTGCGGATGCGGCGGACACTGCAGGCCATCTACCACCCGCGCAACCAGTACATCCTGCACCTGGACCTGGAGGCACCGCCGCGGGAGCGGATCGACCTGGCCATGTACGTCAAGGGCGACCCCATGTTCAGCCAGGTCGGGAACGTGCGGGTCATCGCCAAGGGCAACCTGGTCACCTACAAGGGGCCGACCATGGTCGCCTGCACACTGCACGCCGTGGCCATCCTCCTCAAGGAAGGGCTGGAGTGGGACTGGTTCATCAATCTCAGCGCGTCGGATTATCCGCTCATGACACAAGATGGTCAGTGTTATTGAGCTGCACTTTTTTTCTTGATTTTTCTGGAGAGGGCAATCTTTTCTGTCTTGGCAAGTGGGCATCTCAATTTACACAGTTTACCAGCAGCCACCGTTTGTTTTCGAAGCCTGGTCGATAAAGTTGCTGATGGCAGCATTAACATGTTTCATAGGATCAGGTTTAGTATAGGCACCATAGACCATAGTAATAGATTACATCCTCCTACCTGCATTAGTCGCATTAGATTTCTTTTTGCATTATCTTTGCATATGAACACCTGTTAAGTGTCAACAAACTGAGCACACTATTTCACTGATGGTAACCTAGTCCGTTCACTCGATATTTCCTAAGTTGTCATCTTGAGAAACTCTCGGTGATTTGTTTTAACTACTTGTCATAACATGGTTCAATTTATCCATACCTCGAATTATATAGAATGAAGATTTTTGTGGATTTCAAACCTAATGCGAAAATCCCCAGTTTCAAATTTTCAATAGTATGCGTGTTAATTGTCATAACATGGATCAAGTAACAGGCCTCAAATTGTTTTTTTTTCTAGAACACACAAAAGAACTATGTATCTTTGTTTAAGAAGAAATAGTTTTGGCCACGGACCATTACAGCACGAATGATTACAAATGCCTCCACAACCAATTACAGGCCTCAAATTGTATAGAATGGACTCTTATCAGTGAGATAAGAGGCACATATACTATTTTTTTTATAATCTTCAGACATCTCTTCATGAAACAATTTTCACATGGAAAGGCAGTGCTAGCATCAGATGTCATCATTGATTCTAGATAGCCCCCTATAGTGAAGATTGAATCGTCATACCTAAAACAGCAACATAACAATGGAAGTTACTGTACTTATACGGTTAAATGCTATTGTTTTTATGCAGATATACTTCACGTGTTCTCTTCTTTGCCAAGAAATCTTAATTTTATAGAGCACTTTCAGCTATCTGGGTGGAAAGTGTAAGTTTCATTGAATACTTCATTATTTATCAATTGGTTCACATCGTTCAACATGCTCTGTTTTTTTATTACACTCTTTCCTTTTTCTGATGTTTATGTGGTTTCCTCACAGGATTCGAAGGGCAAAACCAATTGTTCTGGACCCAGGGCTCTATCTATCAAAAAAGTTTGACCTTACCATGACTACTGAGCGGAGAGAATTGCCTACAGCTTTCAAATTGTATACTGGTAGGCCTGGTTCTCGATTGTAATATTTTGCACTGTATTTCTGAAGCTATTAAATCCATAAAGTAGTGATGCATTCATGTGATGGTTGGCATGGGTGTGGGTGTGGGTGTGGGTGTGTAGCCACTAACAATTACACATACTACTTTGCAAAATAGTTTAACCTTCAAGACCTGCGGATTTACAACCAGTTAACTACAAAAAAGAAAAGTTTGAGCACAATAATTCATGGTAGCAGATCCCGAATTTCATGGTGGCAGATCCCAAGCACCTCTTAAGCTAGCCGCCTATTGCTGTCTCACCACCGCAGGACTGCAATTTCTTAAATCATCTTGAAAAAATAATTGTAAATTCAAAATTTTGGACCCTATCCATATTTTCTTTTTCTTTGTGAACTCAGCAGTTCTTCAGACTATTGCTATCATCTGTTAATGCTTGTGTAAGGTGACACTAAAGAGTACTTGAAAGTCAAGAGGACTATGGAATAGACTCGAGATATGCCTGCATCGCTTCTTGCTTTCCACTGTGTCCTCATGCCCTCCTAAGTTTGTAGTGTAGTTATCAACTCTCCTTTCAATGAGCTTGAAAAAAATAGTGGCTGTCTGTCTGCTGTATTGAAGTATCAGTCTGAAGTTTTTTGGTCAACATATTTGGACCGAGCCCTTAGAATTTGGATATGCTAGGTTTTTTTTTAAAAAAAATGGTCAATTGTTTTGATTGGCCATGCATAGGACTCATTTTCTTTGTTTCATCAGTTGATGTTTGTTAGAGTAAACATCCACCGGGAGGATAGCTGGACGGCGTCAGTTGCCAGGGAGGGATTATACCATATATTAGGGAGACAGAGACAAAATATTAGGGAGACAGAGACAGAATATTAGGGAAGACTTAGATTAATTCTTCTTTTCTTGATTACAAAGAGTGGCAGCCGTGTGCCTTATACAGGCCTACAAAAACCTCATTGAAATCAAACTCTACTTATCTCTAACTCATATCTGATTTAAACTAATCGATATCTAATCTTATCTCTAACTGAATCTGATTCAAACTAACAAACTAATCTAACTAACCATGTTGGCAACCAATCTAATCCCGTGCTACAGTACCGCGCGTGAACAGTAATTCCAGCACATGACAGCTTCACCCCTCCTTGCAAGATAGCTCGTCGTCGAGCTGTGATGGCGGCCATAGCGGCGTAGATCTTTTGTCCGCGCGTAGCAAATTTTTCCAGTTGATGACGTCATCGGTGACACAACACAGTCTCGGATCTTTTGTGGCTGGAGATTGTAGCAGATCATGTGGCCGAGTTGAGCTAGATTGGTGCGGCTCGGGCAGCAGCGAGCTACGGCGTGTGGCGGCAAGGGGCGGCACGCGACGAGCGGTGGCTGGAGGTGAGTGACGGTGTGGCTGGCGGTGAGGAAATCAGTGTGGTTGCGGATCGGGCAATGTTATCTGGACACCCGTGTCCAAATTTATTTGCCGAATCGGACACCTCGAGTCCGTGTCGGATTCCGACACCCGTGTCGGATTCCGAGTTGTATTTCGCGTGTCTAAATTTTCTTTGCCGAATTGGACACCGGAGTCCGAGTCAGATTCCAACACTCGTGTCCGTGTCCAGGTAACACCGGGATCGGGTGGAACCGGGCGACAATGTTGAAGGAAGTGGATGGTGTGGCAGGGGCAGCAGCATTGGGGAGGTGCCCGTCGGCACAGTGGAGCGGCTGTTGAGGTGGTTGCCGGCACAAATGGTGTGGCAGGGGCAGCAGCAACTGGTTGGTGCGGCTGCGACGAAACAGGTGCCCAATTTGCTTGCAGAACAACCAATTGGCTTGTTATTTCTGAGGTTTTCTTGTCAATTACTGCCAAGTGCAAAGCCATCTCGCCCATTTGCTCTATCATATCGGCCACAAGCTTAATCAAAGCTTCAATGGCCTGCGAATTGGAGCCCTTGCTGGAGTCGGAACCTTGCATCTCTGATACCAAATGTTAGGGTAAACACCCGTCGGGAGGATAACTGGGCGGCGTCAGCTACTAGGGGAGGGATTAGACCATAGATTAGGGAGACAAAATATTCGGAGAGACTTAGAATAATTCTTCTTTGCTTGATTACAAAGGGTGACAGCCGTGTGCCTTATATAAGTCTACAAAGACTTCATTCAAATCCAACTCTGCTTATCTCTAACTCTTATCTGATTTAAACTAACCGATTTCTAATCTTATCTTTAACTGAATCTGATTCAAACTAACGGACCAATCTAACTAACCATATCGGTAACCAATCTAATCCCATGCTACAGTACCATGCTAATGAAAAAAATCTTTATATAAGTTGTGAGGATTTAAATGTATGCATCTTGACAGTCACATCTAACATTCCTTTGTTTCATCACTCTTAATGCATGTTAACAGCATGGCCTTCCTCTTTTTTGATTCACAGGTTCTGCTTGGATAATGCTCACAAAATCCTTCCTCAAGTACTGCATATGGGGTTGGGACAATCTCCCACGGAACCTCCTGATGTACTATGTCAACTTCATCTCCTCGCCAGAAGGCTATTTCCAAACTGTCATCTGCAACTCCGATGATTTTTCGGGCACTGCAGTAAGCCATGACCTGCACTACATTGCTTGGGACTACCCTCCAAAGCAGCATCCACTGATCCTCTCGATGAAGGACTTCAACAAGATGGTCAAGAGTGGCGCACCATTTGCACGGAAGTTCCCCAAGGATGACAGGGTCCTGGACAAGATAGACAGTGAGCTTTTGCACCGCTCCGAGGGCCGGTTCACTCCTGGAGCGTGGTGTGACGGGAGCTCTGAAGGAGGGGCTGATCCATGTTTGTCTAGGGGTGAAGACTCTGTTTTTGAGCTTGGTCCCGGTGCTGAGAGGCTGCGAGGCCTGATGAAGAAGGTGCTTTCATGGGATTACCGCAACGGTAGCTGTTCGTCACTTGCTTATGATCAGACGAAAAGAGATTGGTATGTTCCTAAAAGTAAAGGATAATTGTGATGTCTTGCTGTGCTTTCTTGTAAATGCAGCACTTGATCCCTTCCATTGAAATGAACACTGATGAATGCAACTTGTTGACCAAGAAAAATGTTGATATCTTACTATTGTCACATATCGATATATGACCTAATATAAGAGCAGTGATCTGACAGAAATTAACCATGACCGAACAATTGGATTTTTCATTTTTGCTATGTCACTCTCATGCAAATTAGAAAATTAATTCTTCTTTCTTCTGTTCTATCTGTGGTCAACATCTCACTTTGCACCTGTTCTTGTACCTTGCACACTATCAAATTGAAACAATTTGGACTGGACCTGAAGTATGCAAAAAAGAATGTCTGCCTGGAATTTTTCTTCCTTAGACTGAATCACCTGCATTCAGAATAATGTGCTTTTTCTTTTCCAATCGGAGATAATTCTGTCTGTCTGGTTGACAGCATCCTTCATGATTCATAGCATTTGTATTGCCGTAGATGTAGATGACCTGAAATGTTCAACAGATGAAGTGATTTGCTTGCCACTATCCATCATGAAATCTTCAGCAGAACTGTTCCCAGGTTCAAAATTTGAAGGACAAACTGTCAGTCTTATACTGAAATGCTGGCAAGCTTGGCCGATTGTTGGACTGTGTGACTGGCGCACACATAATTCTTGCAAATCTGTGGCTGCGTCACCCCTGAAATTCTTGCAACTTTTGTCCAATTCGCTTGTCATATACGACATAGAAACGGTCTCAAATGCACACCTTTGGCTATTAGCTTTTCTAAGTACGTTTCCACAAAAAACAATAAAATTATAACGATATAGATATACTTGAATGTGAACCTATTATTATTTATAATTCTTATTCGAGGAATCAAATTGCTCTGATGTACAGCACTGATCGAAGCTATAAAGGTTTAACTGCACGCGTTCTACGTCTATTTTCAGTTGGAGGCAGTAACATCTCTGACTCGATCGGGTAGCCGTTCATCACTGGTATTTAGGTACTGCTGCTTTTTGTCCTTGATAGCACTTGGCACAGGGACAACGTATGACAAAAATCTGCGTACGCGGCGCGTCGTCTGGACACACGGATCATGCTCTGGCCGGCCGTAGCTTTCCGAGAGCTCTGTGAGTGGACACATCAAGAGCTTGCAGGATCATGGCTGATCTCCGTCTCCGGCCTACCAGCTGACGAACTAGTGATTGGTTCAAGAGTCCAAAGGATCTTGGATTCACTAGCTAGGATTAGTTAGGGAGAATTTTGGTTTCACGTGCTCATTTTTTAAAAAAATACAAAACTTTATTAATTCTCATCGTTACGTATGAATTTAACAGGAAATGATATACCGCTTTTTGGATTAGTCACTTATATGCCATTGTAAAATCCTTTGTTTTGTCACTTGCCAGGTAAGTTCGGACCCACGTGTTAGCAAGACAATTCGTGACGAATGCGGCAAATATTCAATTGGCATATAAGGAATTTCCCTTTCCCATAGGCTTCCAAATTCCTACTATCTGAATCAGTTCACCAATGGACTGCACATTCAAACTTATGCGCTTGAGGTCTATTTGGAGCGCAACAATCTTATAATCATTTCACATGAAACAAAAGAATATAATTTTTAAAGAAAAGGCACCTTTACAAAAGAAAAGGTCGCCAGCAACTTTCTGTACTTGTAACGAAAAATCAACGCCCACTTTTATTCCTCCTAATTTTAAAGAAAAGAAATCTGCATTAGTAATACTTTTATTCTTATGCTCCGTTTTTGTCTCCTCATGTTAACTGAAAAGGGAACCTGATTTTTCTACACAAATCTGAGCGTCAGACTAGCTTATGTGAAGTTCGATCTTTTAGGTATTGACAAGCGTTATGTGATCCATGGCACCACAACGACTACGTGACAATGTAATTCAACTATTATCACACGCCAAATTTCTGAAAACGATCGTGAAAATCTGTAAAAATAATCTAAAAATCAAGGTGCCCAAGGTTAATCAAGCTATATAACGTTTGGCCGAACATGTGGTTGTTACAACTTTCGCCAATATGCTTACAATCAGAAACAATAAGCATATCTTCTGTCCGTTCGTTTAAAAAACCAATCAGAAATATGACAATATTCAGGGGCCGCCACATCTCGCAAGCTCCACATTCATCACAGACACACACCAAAGCTGCCGATCGAATCGACTTTGGAGTTAAAAATGGGTTCTTTTTGTCTCTTTTTTGTTCTGGTAGAAAAGCGATCGAGTTCATCTTTCTCCTATCAATTCGTTGGCAGATTATGTGCAGGAGCCACTTGACATTGTGCTGCGTTCTTCATGATCTAGCTTTTTGACAGGGTGATCTATCTATCTATCAGTCCAAAACCACGATCGAGTCAAAACAATCTTAACTACGAGATTTTGTTTCCTTTGCGGAAAGGCAGATCCTTGCTGTGAATCGCGTGTCAAGTTTGACCTCCGGCCATGGAATTCGGCCCCTGTTTTGCCCTAAATTTATTGGATTTTCGATTGCATGATAAGCAAGTAGGCTGCAAAGCTGATTTCACATTTCGACCGACATACTCTCTACCTTAATTTATCCCCCATTCATATAGGAACACAATGTTTCATGCCATTCACTTAATCTCTATGGTCCAACTTGCTCTACGAGTACATCTCTATGGTCCAATTTGTATAATGCATGAATAATTTTGCAGAAATTACATACATATCCTCAAGTTCCAAAATATAGGACATGTCTATACCTTAGTATACACTTTTTAAGGGTCACGTTGAAACTTGGGTTAGTTGGGTTATACTGTTGTAGCAACATGCTGAGTTTTTCGTCCACTTAATTTTAGTGGGATAATTCAGTTGTCACTTTAAGAAAGTGACAATTGCTGCTGAGAATGACATGCGAATCACACTGAGTCTGTGTATATGAGACAAGATGACAAATGAGCGATTGTCACTTCTTCATAGTGAAAAAACCGAATACCCCAGTTCCAGTGCATCTCGCTTGTGCCATCAGTGACAAAAGCAGCGTGGCCTCCTTACCTAAGAAGGCAAACGGGTAGAAATATGTACCTATTTAATTTGGCTATCCATAATGTTTCCCTGACTCCTAATGAAGATGAAATTCAGAGATCATCCAAATAAATACTTAAAAGTGCTGAATAGTCAATAATCATCAAAAGCCCCAACACACTGCGGATGTTTCTTCAGAACTAGGCAGAAGATTTGTGCCTGGAAGGTTCGTGCGACCTGCAGTTGGATCTACCAACTTGACTCCCTGCTAACCTGCCCAGCTTGTCCATGTCACCACTTTATACCTTGCAATGCGAGTACACTACGTGCAACACTCTCTCTTCCCCTTGACTTTTCGATGATTTTCTAAGGTTTGTCTTCTGACTTCCCTCGCTTTCTTCTTCAACTCCGTGTCCCATTTGGGATGCAAACAACGATCGCCCACAGTTGACAATTAATAATGCAAAGCAGTATCAGTGATGGAAATCCAACAAACAAAGGATTTTGAGCACATAAAAAATCGACCCCACCGGCTTGGCTGCTTGAACAGTGGCGGCCCACGTTGGGTACGGGTGTACCCATGCACCAAATTCTTTTATAAAAAGTTGACTATATATCTTTGTAATAGTTATCGATATTAGTGTTGACATATATGCCATAAAATGAGTATGTATATAATTCCAATCATATAAATACAATAACTGAAAAGAGAGCCACCTATACACATGGTAGAACAAATGTATATCTGAAAAAGGACAGTATAAATACCTTTCATGTGTATCTTAAACAGCCTGATTTCAGAATATAGCATATGAGCAACTACTCCAAAGGATGACAGCACATATGAAAAGAAAAACTTTATTGCTCTCAGATTTAAGTCAAACAATTGACCCCAAGACTTAAAAGTCTTGCCCCCTAATTGTTCTAATGATCTCATCAATGATTGGGCTATTACTAAGATCTCAAGTAGTATTTGTAGCTTTGACAGATCAACAAATTCTAGCACTGGACAGTGATAATTGAGTAACAGAGGGTCTAAAAACTAAATGTCTAAGTCAATGTTATTCTCACATGTATTCAGAAATTAACATGTATATACAATGACCAAAATTCAGTGACATAAGCCTTCTCTGAACATATGAAATTACGAGTTCAGAACTGAAGCAAGGAGACCACAGCCACTGAACAGAAAGAACGCTATCTGAACATGTATGAAATTCAGAACAGGATCACAACCAGAGCCGAACAGCTCACATATCCAGTGCATCACAAGCCTAAACACTATTGTACTCAGCTAATAGCCCAATCTCAGATTATTCACAATCATCACAGAGCATAGTGCTGACTAGAAGGAGGAGAAGAGGATACTCACAGTGAAATTCGACCAAAATCGAAATTAAGAGAGGCTAGGCACGGCTCGAACGCCGCTGTCCCAGAAAACCTAGCACCCGCCGTTGCCGGCAACGTGAAGGAGATCGGAGATACAAAGCCAACAGCTCTGCAATCGGCACGAGCTGGCGAGCCTAAGCGATACAGCTCCGGATTCCAACAGGAGGAACACCGTCGGCCGTCACCACCGAGCGCGCAACACTCGGTCCAGCAAGCAACAGCCAACCCAAGAACAGAGAGATGCAAGTCACTTCCTTTTCCTCTTTTCTATCTCTTTTCTCCCACAGATTTGAGAGGAAATCAGCCCCCAAAATATATACGAGAGACTCACCTGGCTCCCATATCCGGATGAGCACTGATCTCCCTCAAAAACCGGCCTCAATCCACTCCCTTCTCCTCATCTCGCACGCCTCAGATGGAAGAGACAGCAGGAGAATCGGAAATCCCAACTGAAGCTACCGCCGCCGCACTCTCCAGGGAGAGCACGGGGTCCTTCTCCCCTAGGGCAGAGCCCTCTCTGGAGATAAACGAAACCGGCGGGCCATGGGCCGAATTGGACTTTGGACCAGCAGAGAGAGAGAGAAGAAGCAGGGAAAAAGGCCCAAAGACAATTTCCAACAGGAAAATCCCAAAAGTGACAACAATCCCCACCAATTTTAATGTTGGAAATACCGGTTTAATATACAGGTTTTAAAGAAACATGTACCTTTCGAGTTTGAACACATTACCGATCCATACAAACTTTAGCCCACACAGGTAGAGGAGGACAAAACCTTGATCCTCCACCTTGGTGTGTGGACCTCCATTCATATAGCACCCTGTACGAGGCTGCCTAACTTTCAGCTCTCAGGTTGGACTTTTATGGTCATGTCCAGGTATCTTATTCATGAGTGCCACATAGAGAAGTACCCATTTTCTCTATGATTGCGACCACACAATCACACTCATATAGGTGAATTCTCCTAGATGTCCTGTAGGACGACATCTATTGCCATATGGCACATAATTCATTAAGAGCTTAAAAGCTCAACCTCTCCTACAGAAGAGCGATGCAGCAAATGGGATCAATTGCTCTTGTATCCACACAGCTTGTTTTCCTAGAGCCTAGTTCACAGGATCTCCTATCTTCTAGGATAGGTTACTGCCAACGTGAACCTTTTCAGTGGGTAGTAATCCCATTCCTTTCGACGCTGCCTGAATAACTGTTTTAGCCATTCCTTTGGTGAAAGGATCTGCAAGGTTCCTTTCAGATTGAATATAATCCACCGTGATTATACTCATCTCTAACGCATGCCTTAGCGACTTGAGTCGCCGTTTTATGTGCTTCGAAGACTTCATATTGTCCTTCCTACTCTTCACCTTAACCAGAATGGTTTGATTATCGCAGTAGGTGAGAACAGCCGGAATTGGTTTATCCAATATCGGCAGGTCAGAAAGGAGTTCTCTAATCCATTCTGCCTCTACAGCTGCTGAATCTAGCGCTACTAGTTCAGCCTCCATCGTGGAGCGAGTAAGGATGGTCTGCTTAGATGACCTCCACGACACTGCTCCGCCTGCTAGAGTGAACACATATCCACTCGTAGCCTTCATGTCATCCGAGTCACTGATCCAGTTGGAATCACTGAATCCCTCTATGACTGCAGGATGGCCAGAGTAGTGAATTGCAAGGTTCTTTGTCCCCTTCAGATACTTGAGAATCCTCTCCAGTGCTATCCAATGATCATCTCCTGGGTTGGACGTATAACGACTCAACCTGCATACCGCATATGAGATGTCAGGCCTAGTTGCACTGGCCAAGTACATAAGAGAATCTATCACCTGCGAATACTTTAACTGGTCTTTTCCATGGCCTACATTTTTCTTCAGCTTAGAATTTGGATCATAGGGCATGGCTACAGGCTTACAGTCTATCATACCAAAACGTGTAAACACCTTATCCATATAATGGGATTGACTGAGAGTTATCCCATTCTCACCCTTTAGGAGCTTGATGTTTAGAATTACATCAGCTTCTCCCAGATCCTTCATATCGAAGTTCTGAGATAGGAAAGACTTAGTCTGGTTAATCATTTCTATATCTGTCCCAAATAGCAATATGTCATCCACGTATAGACACAGAATGACACCTCGACCCCCACCATAGCGATAATACACGCACTTATCGGCTTCATTGACACAGAAGCCGACTGAAGTCAGTGTAGTATCAAACTTTTCATGCCATTGCTTAGGGGCCTGTTTGAGACCATACAATGATTTGATTAGCATGCAAACTTTACGCTCATGTCCTGTTACCATGAATCCATCTGGCTGCTGCATATAAATCTCCTCATCCAGCTCACCATTAAGGAAAGCGGTCTTGACATCCATCTGATGCACAAGGAGATTATGTGAGGCTGCCAGTGCTAAGAGCACACGGATAGTAGGTAATCTGGCTACAGGAGAATAAGTATCGAAGTAATCCTCTCCTTCCTTTTGCGTAAAACCCTTAGCCACTAATCGGGCCTTGTACTTTTCTATGGTACCATCGGGTCTCCGCTTTCTCTTAAAGATCCATTTGCAGCCGACCGGCTTGCAGCCAACTGGGAGGTCTGCTAACTCCCAGGTTCCGTTAGTGATGATCGAATCCATCTCACTACGAACTGCTTCCTTCCAGTACTCCGCTTCTGGTGAAGCGTATGCCTCTGAAAGGTTTCATGGTTCATCATCCACGACATAGGTGACAAAGTCATCTCCCAGTGATTTTCCCGTTCTTTGCCTCTTGCTCCTCCTAGGTTCCAGATCAGGAACCGTGTCATCAGCACTCTGAGGA
Source organism: Phragmites australis (assembly GCF_958298935.1). Lineage (NCBI taxonomy): Eukaryota > Viridiplantae > Streptophyta > Magnoliopsida > Poales > Poaceae > Phragmites > Phragmites australis. The sequence continues at coordinate 2,906,809 of NC_084936.1, forward strand.
ACATGGTGATCAACTGAAAGATCATGGGAACTAATCTCCTTTGCTCGCATTGGAAAGATGTGCTCAAAGAATGTCACATCCCGAGACTCCATTATTGAATTAACGGCAATGTCTGAGACCTCGGAATGGACCACCAGGAATCTATAGGCTGAGCTCTGGTGGGCATACCCTAGGAAGACACAATCGACAGTCTTTGGTCCTAGTTTCCTTTTCTTCGGCAGGGGAATATGAACTTTGGCCAAACAACCCCATGTACGAAGATAGGACAGATTGGGTTTTCTCCCTTTCCATCCTTCATAAGGGGTTACCTCGCGATTCCGAGGAGCCACCCTGTTTAGGACATAATTTACTGTGAGAACAGCCTCACCCCACCATGAGTTAGCCATACCAGAACTTTGTAATAAGGCGTTAACCAGATCACAAATTGTTCGGTTCTTTCTCTCGGCTACTCCGTTGGCCTGTGGTGAGTATGGTGGCGTAAATTCATGAATTATGCCACTTTCTTCACAGAATTCGGAGAAATCCCTGGGAATATATTCCCCACCTCTATCAGACCTCAGTCTCTTTATTGTCTTCCCCAGTTGGTTTTCCACCTCGGCCTTATAGACTTTGAAATATTCTAATGCTTCATCCTTTGTTCTCAGCAAATAGATGTAGCAGAATCTAGTGGCATCATCTATGAGGGTAAAGAAGTATCTCTTGCCAGCCTTGGTTAAAATTCCATTCATCTCACAAAGATCATAATGAATCAGCTCAAGTGGCGAGGTGCTTCTCCCCTCGACCGTATGAAACGGTTTGCGGGGCTGCTTAGCTTGCACACACACCTCGCACTTAAGACTTTTATTATAATTATATGAAGGAATAAGTTCCATATTGCTCAACCGCACAATTGCTTCATTATTAACATGACACAGGCGGGAATGCCAAATATCAATGTTCTTATTAGAATATGAAGAATAGAAAATATTTGCAGAGCTATCAAGAATAGAAATGCGGAACATGCCTCCGCAATCATAGCCTTTCCCTACAAACGACCCACACCTGGTCATTACTACTTTATTTGACTCGAAGACTAGTTTTATTCCTTGTCGGCACAGCATCGATCCACTGAGTAAATTTCGGGTCATGGCAGGCACAAACAATACGTCCTTCAGGACCAGAGTCTTGCCGGAAGTCAACTTCAGGCTCACTTGTCCCACTCCGCGTACTGCTGCCGAGACACCGTTCCCCATCAGTACGGATCCACCATCTGCGTCCTGAAGAGAAGTAAAACGTGTCTGATCAGCACAAATATGCCTCGTAGCACCTGTATCAACCCACCAACTAACTGGTGAATTTGCCATAAAGGCCTCAGGTACATACCCACTAGCGGAGTCGCATTTGCCGGTATCATCGGCTGTTGCAACCGCCACATGTACTTGGGCTTTGGCTGCCTTCTGCTGATCAGGTACCGGCCCCTTGCCCTTACGATCGCGGCACCTGTTGGCTTTGTGATCCAACCCGCCGCAGACGTAGCAGACAATCTCGGGCTTCTTCTTCTTCTTCATAGCATTAGCCTTCGGTCCCGAAAAGCCAGGCTTGGTCTTCTCTTTCTTCACATTTTTTCCAGGATGGTTCTTGTGCTCGACAAGGTTGGCTTGAGCGGGCGCCTTCCCCCCCACCATAGCCTGCCTTAGACTTCTCTTCGACATTTATAGCAGCAATGAGCTCATTAAGAGTCAGTCGCTGCTTTAAGTGCCGACGTGCAGTGACAAAGTCACGCCAAGAAGTAGGCAGCTTGGCCAGGATGGCATTGACCTGAAAGTTCTCAGGGAGGACACAGCCATACTGGCCTAAGTCCCGCACGATCAGTTGTAGTTCATGGATTTATTCCATGACTGATCTGCCATCTCCCATGCGAAAGTTCAAGTAGCTTGCCACCATGAAGGATTCGTTGCCGTTGTCGCTTTCAGCATACTTGTCATTCAGCTCAGTCCACACCTTCCGCGCCTCCCCGAAGCTCACGTATACATCGAATAGCCTGTTCGACAGGACGGCCAAGAGACGTGCCAGGGCAGAGGCATTAGCCTTCTCCCAACGGGCCCTTAACGCGTCGAGACGCGTTCTTTCGACCTCGTCTAGCACGGCTTCCCCCTGGGGAACGGGCGGCTCTTCGGTGAGGACCCAGAATAATCCGAGCTCCATCAACCATAGCCTCGTCCGGGCCTGCCAGCGCTTAAAGCCGGTTCCGTCAAAGCACTCAGGCTTAATTGCGTCCGAAGACGACGGAGGAAGGCCAGAGGAGCTAGAACTAGCCATCTCAGAAGCAAATCTAGGTTTTCTGGATTGTTGACATATATGCCATAAAATGAGCATGTATATAATTCCAATCATATAAATACAATAACTAAAAAGAGAGCCACCTATACACATGGTAGAACAAATGTATATCTGAAAAAGGACAGTATAAATACCTATCATGTGTATCTTAAACAGCCTGATTTCAGAATATAGCATATGAGCAAGTACTCCAAATGATGACAGCACATATGAAAAGAAAAACTTTATTGCTCTCAGATTTAAGTCAAACAATTGGCACCAAGACTTAAAAGTCTTGCCCCCTAATTGTTCTAATGATCTCATCAATGATTGGGCTATTACTAAGATCTCAAGTAGTATTTGTAGCTTTGACAGATCAACAAATTCTAGCACTGGACAGTGATAATTGAGTAACAGAGGGTCTGAAAACTGAATGTCTAAGTCGATGTTATTCTCACATGTATTCAGAAATTAACATGTATATACAATGACCAAAATTCAGTGACATAAGCCTTCTCTGAACATATGAAATTACGAGTTCAGAACTGAAGCAAGGAGACCACAGCCACTGAACAGAAAGAACGCTATCTGAACATGTATGAAATTCAGAACAGGATCACAACCAGAGCCGAACAACTCACATATCCAGTGCATCACAAGCCTAAACACTATTGTACTCAGCTAATAGCCCAATCTCAGATCATTCACAATCATCACAGAGCATAGTGCTGACTAGAAGGAGGAGAAGAGGATACTCACAGTGAAATTCGACCAAAATCGAAATTAAGAGAGGCTAGGCATGGCTCGAACGCCGCTGTCCCAGAAAACCTAGCACCCGCCGTTGCCGGCAACGTGAAGGAGATCGGAGATACAAAGCCAACAGCTCTGCAATCGGCACGAGCTGGCGAGCCTAAGCGATGCAGCTCCGGATTCCAACAGGAGGAACACCGTCGGCCGTCACCACCGAGCGCACAACACTCGGTCCAGCAAGCAACAGCCAACCCAAGAACAGAGAGATGCAAGTCACTTCCTTTTCCTCTTTTCTATCTCTTTTCTCCCACAGATTTGAGAGGAAATCAGCCCCCAAAATATATACGAGAGACTCACCTGGCTCCCATATCCGAATGAGCACTGATCTCCCTCAAAAACCGGCCTCAATCCACTCCCTTCTCCTCATCTCGCACGCCTCAGATGGAAGAGACAGCAGGAGAATCGGAAATCCCAACTGAAGCCGTCGCCGCCGCACTCTCCAGGGAGAGCACGGGGTCCTTCTCCCCTAGGGCAGAGCCCTCTCTGGAGATAAACGAAACCGGCGGGCCATGGGCCGAATTGGACTTTGGACCAGCAGAGAGAGAAGAAGCAGGAAAAAAGGCCCAAAGACAATTTCCAACAGAAAAATCCCAAAAGTGACAACAATTAGTACCTATTAAAATTTCAGAATTATGTGTTGTATTCTCACTCGATATACCATTCGTTTTTACTGAACCTTTTCTCACTACCCCGTATCCTACCATCTCACAGTCCAATTAACTTTGATGGCCTAAATTTGTAACGTGGCATGATTATCGAACAATTTTTTCCTTGTCAAAATGTTAGATCTGCCACTGTGCTTAAACATCCAGGCCACGTGCCCCTGCCACTGATGAGCTGCCCTTTGCCATCGGTGTGCCGGCGCTCGTGCCGGCGTTGGTATGCAATAGTTGGTGTGGGCCTTTAAGACCTTAGGCTTTAGTTGTAAGCAACACTTCGTCTTCCTCGGTAGTCCTCGCAGGAAACCAAAACTTCCTTCTTTAACCGTGCTTGACTTATTTCAATGAGGCAACGCTCCCTCCCTTCCAAGAGGTTCCAGACATTTCTCGAATATTTCCGGATAGCAACTCTTGGATAGATCCAGATATACTAGCTCTCAGAGATCTGGTTTTCGTGGCTCAGCAGCCCAGCCAAATATACATCACACCTAAGGACAAATGGCTAGTGTGTTTGACAGATGGTGTCCAAATTCTTTCTGACCCACATGTTCATGACTTAATATTTGATATTAATGCTTTTAGTTAATTTGTATGATTGTTTATGTAATATTAGAGTGTCAGGTACTCTACTGTCACTAGGGCACTAATTAACTATGAGTGACTTAGTTAGGACTGTTTGTTTTCTGCTTCTGTTTTTGTTTCTTCTGCTGTCAGAAGCCATAAGTTAGAACAAACGGGGTTTTGGAGAAGTGGTTTCTGGAGAAGTCAGAAGTCTGTTTACGAGGAAAATAAACTAAAACTGAGAAGCTCGCTTTTCCGAGAAGCTATGTACTGAGAAGCTAAAAATTTATTGTAGAACCCAATAATCTATTTTCAAAAGCAGTTTTTCAGAAGAAAAAAAACACTTTTCAGAAAAGCTCATAGACTAGTATCGTCTTATTCGGAGCCAATTTCAGACAAGTCGTTACAGTATGCGAGACAATCTTGGCAATGCCAACTAACGCAGATAGAGGCTGCGTACACGATAACAGCAGCCTAGGAAAGTTGGAATGCAGGATTGATGCTGTCCCGGTTCCTGGAGTGTCGAGCAGTTGCCATGCACTTTCCTCTCTCTTTCTGAAAAGTATCTAGGACAATCTCTGCATCTTCTGCTTGTTGAACGGGGCTACAGTTTCCAATCTCCAGTTAGGCATGCTTGCCTTAATTATCAGATGACAGTCCAGCGAGGATATGTTTAGAGCAAGATCATGCCTATAAGAATGAAATAAAGCTCTATTTGGAACGAAGGAGTTTCGTAGGAGTTCATTTTGGTAACATCCATTCTCACTGCATATAACGATGTTTCCTACAAATCAAACTCCTTTTAGGCCTACATCGAGATGGAACCGCTTGTTCGGTTAGATACTCGATCAGGGTGTGTTTTGCTAGAGATCCGGATCAAGCCAGCTACGTACGATGTCTTGCATACTAAAAGTCGAGGAATAAATTTCATGCAAATTTCCCCAATCTCGGATTTGTCATAGCATGTTTTATGGGCATTAATGTAGCATGAATTACTGTAGCACCACATATATTTTATCTTTTAGTTAGTTATTTGGAAAGATTAGATATCATTTAGGAGAAAAGTTTGGTATGTTAGTATTAGAGTTGATTTGTTTATGGATAAGTTTGGTAGAAATTAAGTTAGAAGTCAAATTGAATTACGACGGTTTAGAGATAAGTTTGATAGGAGATAAGTTAGAATTGATTTGTAATTTTTCCTCTCTATATAAAGAGACAGTTGCACATCATTGTAATGAAGTAAAAGAAAAATTAATCTAAATCTCACATAATATTCTAAATCCTTCCAATTTATAATCAAATTTTTATTCTAACAGCAAACACTATTTGGCTATCATCTCGGTGGTATCCATTCTAACATCATGTGTCTAGGAAATCAACCAGAAAAGGATTGGACCCGTGGACACCTTCAGAGAGCTGGCCATAGTCAATGGAAGAATATATGCATGATAGTTTAATATATGCATTTTTTTTCAGCGTCGAAGTCATCGTGATATCGACGTAAAGTCAGGGGATCTCGATCTCGGTGGCACCGGTGGGCGATTCTGTTGGCCTGCTACTCTGAAAAAAAAATCAACCAGAAAAGGATAAGGTTTTTCAAGGTCGAACGGTATGTTAAACTATCATGCATATATTCCATCCAAATTTCTAATTGAGTTCCACTTTGTAACGCACACGCATTGAGATGACTGGTTGATCTTCCAAACTAAGCAACGCAGTAGTCTCGGTCAGTCTCCTAGGTGCAAAAATATTCGCAGCCAGTCAGTTAGTCTTCGTGTCTTCCATTCGTGCGCATGCAGTGCAGGCACTGTTTTTTCAAAAGCCGCCTCAACTCGTCAGAGATTTATATATCCTCAATCGAATCGACCGACCAATCTTTCGAAAGCATTTTTGTAAGGGAACTGATACTGCGACTAAATACTTACTCCACAAGGCTATTCATTGACTTAGTTAACTAGACCATTGCAGCATTTTTAACCTGGGGCGAAGCCAGCGTCGGAGTGTATGAATCTTTACTGTTCATCGGAGCTACAGTAATTTACTATTTATTAGAGTTAATTTTAATATTATTTTTAATAAAAAAGAGGTGTCGTATGTGCACCGTACTCCATAACCTAGCTTCGTCCCTGTTTCTAGCAAAACATCAGGTGGCTCATCTATGCATTAGGCATTTGGAATGCAAGAGTTTCAAGTAGGAACTTACGTAACGCCTGACGGCATGCATGACGCAAAGCTGTACCACCAACGATTTTCAGTCAAATCAGAGGAGTCAGAATCCAGCTGCGAGATGGGGTCGATCGTTATCTCTAGCTGGTCAAGTACATATATACTGTGGTACAGTTGACCAAACATTTTGTACCATTTTCTTGGAACAAGTAAACCTTTTCAAATACGAAAGTTATAGTAGTCTGGACAAGGTTAGTGTTTTTTAGGATCTGCCCATATGAACAGTCATCCAGACCAGTGTGAAGTACGTCCTACTAATTATTCTATAACAAATTAAAGGATCGCTTATTTAAAAAAGGATCTTGCATATCTTGTCTTGTGAAGTAGACTTTTGCAACATAAAAAGCTTCAAATTAAGTTTTTATAAGATAAAGAAAGTTTTTATCGAACTTAGATAATTACATAAAGATAATACAATCGTGCTATGATATAATCGCGCTGAGAATACTTCCCACATCTACATAACTAAGATGTATACAGCTAAAAATAAAAAGTGAAAACACAATAAAAATTTCTCATAAGTGGAGACAGAAAATTCTAAGACGTATCGATCCTCCGACTAGATCGTCACTCATAAACCTAGGTAACACACTCTCTGACCACTCGCTCCAAAAGCTGACATATCACTGCAACCATATCCTGAGAATCTGACTTTTGTAATATAGTACAAGTACGGAGCCAGTGAGTACACAAATAGATAGCCTGTAAAGGAGAAGAATTTTTTTTATCAAACACAATATCATTCATGTATAACCATAACAACTAGCAAGTAGCAGCAGCCTCTAACAGGACTTTCGATTTCAAGTCCTTCGTAATACCCTTAGCCATGTAGAAAAAAAGCTTCAAATTAAATTAAAAGAAGCAATTAAGATTCTCCATTTGATTGTGTAAAGTTTGCTTTTGGACGTAGTCAAATGATTCAATGCTGTGGATTTTCTTTTGAAAGATCAATGTTAATTGTATCTAAACAAGGGACACATGCTAATCGTACCTCAATGTTAATTGTATCTAAACCAGGGAATTTATCTGGATGGATTGCAACTATTCTTTTTTTAGACAATGGGATTACAACTATTCTTGTGGGGGCATTTTGACTATAAATATAAACTAATCTACTTAACTTATTTAATAGAATGTTGGGGTCGCCATCAAGGATCCCGTTGTCTCTTGACTCTGCCCTCTTTATACCAAAGGCCATCAAGTTTAGGATCCCTCCTGAACCCCTCGGGCTCCAGAGCGGTCCCGATGACCTTCGGAGCCTTCCGGAGGCCGCTAACCACTGGAGCCCATAGACCTCCAGAGGCTTGGGGAGGGGCGAGGCCCCCCTAGTAAGACCAGTAGGGCCAGGCCCACCGACTACGTGGTATCTACCACGATGTGGATAGCATTTAATGCATCTCATGTGGTGACCGTCATGACGCGCTGGTGCAAGTGGTGGCCGTCTGACACGTCGGACAAGACTGACGCCGTATTTAGCGACCGACCAAGCACAATGGCTGCTCTCCACCATAGTTGGGTGATGTCATCAACGTGTCGATATTTTGACCTCTGGTCTGGGCGATGCATTACTAAACTAGCCCTGTACCCGGTTGTACAAGTAATAGCTAGTATCTCTACCGCTGGTATAGGCATGTCTGTAACCATATGCTTAGGAAGGCAATATAAATACTGATCATGGGCACATGGTGCCATGGATGTAAATTTCTGAGAACTATCGTAGGCATCCTCTTCCTCTCAACTACTTCTCCAAGCGTGAGGCGATCTAGTGAGATTGATTCTCGTCGCACCTTGTTGGTGGAAGACAGTTTCTTCACCAACAGCTGGCGCCAACCGTGGGGATCATAGAAACACTAGGAGAGGTAGGATGCCATCGAAGAAAATGACCACCCAGGCGACAGCCCGAGCGGCTGGCACCATGTCCACGCCTGCGTGACGGCAGTCGCGGCCAAACGCACGCTACACCGATGTCGACACCCCAACCGGGGGCGACAACAAGTCCACGCTCGGGCGGAACGAGGGTGAAATGGCCATCGTCGATGCGGACATGGTCCTGACCGCGGCTAATGCTACAGACCCTACCAGTTCAGAGGCCCTACAGCAGCAGCATGGCGACAACATTGTGGCACCTCAAGGGGCTGCAGGTGAGGCCGCAGCTGTACAAGCCGCCATCATTGTCCACCAGGTGCATGTTATGGCCCTTCGGGCCCAACTGGAAGATCTGCAGGAGGCCCTTTGGGCTACGCATCAGACCGCAATTGTAGCTAAGGTCACCCCTGTGATGGCCAACACCATAGGGCTCCGGGCTCCGAGGGCCACCGAGTCGTCTGTGCCCCTTATTGCCTTGAGCACCCCCCCCCCCGGGAGACTCTGCACGCGGCTGAACCGTGGGTCTGTCAGCGTGAAGCTCTACTCTTGGACTCTGACTCACCCCTGCGGGAGGGCCTGCAGACAGTGCCCTTCCCAAACAGGTTTTGGACCCCAAACTTCCTAAATCTAGGAGCGTTTCAGACTCAAAGGAGTTTGTTCGCTCATACACTCTCGCCATCGAGGCAAACAGAGGTGGGCAGGCCACCATGGCCAAGTGCTTCCCCCTCATCTTGGAGGGAGTAGCCCTCCGGTGGTTCTAGGTGTTGGAGCCGAGATCCATTTACACCTGGTCCTAGCTTTGGGACACCTTCTGCAACAACTTCCAGAGGACCTTTTTCGAGTCGGTGACCTCTGGCAGCCTGTTCGCTGTCAGGCAATAGCCTGGCGAAACCCTCCAGAATTACTTCTGGAGGTTGCACATACCAAGGCCCAGATAAAAGGGCATGTCAAGGTCATCAGTCATAGATGCAGCGACCCAGGGCATGGCCTCTAGACCACTCTTCGATCGGTTGCACCGAAGCCCGGTGCGCACAGTGAATGCCCTCATGTGCAATTCAAGGAATACGCTCGAGCAGAGGAGGAGAGGCTCTGCTGTAATACCAAGGAGGCCATCTCGGACCCCTCCATCATATCTGCAAGATTAACTTCGCAAGCAGGGTCCTCCTTGGCCCCTCCGCCTATCCCAACAAAAAGGGGCTCCAAGGAAGCCGAGGGCTCCAGAGGGCGCAGGCACCGACAGTGTCCATGACACGGCATCCACAACATCAACTGTGTGAGGGGCTCCAAACCCACCCCGGGCTAGGGAATGTGGCCGCATGAGCCTCAGCGTGTTCCTCGAGTGACAGCGTGCCCCCGACCAGCAGCCTGAAGAGGGGTACTGGTGCACCCTGCATAGGGTCGACGAGCCTACAGCACGGAGGACTGTCGAACCCCCATAAGATAAAGAAAGTTTTTATCGAACTCAGACGATTACATCGAGATGATATAATCGTGCTGAGAACACTCCCGACCTCTAAATAACTAAGATGCACACAGCCAAAAACAAAAAGTGAAAACACAATAAAAGTTTCTCATAAGTGGAGACAGGAAATGCTAAGACGCACCGATCCTCCAACTAGACCGCCACCCATAAACCTGAGTAAAACACTCCCTGACCACTCGCTCCAAAAGCTGACACGCCACTGCAACCATATTCTGAGAATCTGGCTTTTTAATATAGCCCAGGTACGGAGCCAGTGAGTACACAAGTAGATAACCTGTAAAGGAGGAGAAACTTTTTTTTATCGAACACCATATCATTCATGTATAACCATAGCGACCATCAAGTAGCAGCCACCCCTAACAGGACTTTCGGTTTCAAGTCCTTCCTAATACCCTTATACAAGTAAAAAAAGCTTCAAATTAAGTTAAGGAGTGATTAAGATTCTCCATATGATTGCGTAAAGTTTGCTTTTGGACGTAGTTGAATGATTCAATGTTGTGGATTTTCTTTTGAAAGATCAATGTTAATTGTATCTAAACCAAGGACACATGCTAATCGCACCTCAATATTAATTGTATCTAAACCAGGGAATTTATCTTAATGGATTGCCCAAGGGGCCTCAAGGAGTGGATGTGATCGAGATGGCAGTCTCGGACTAGGGACCTCCCCCTATTCTTCTTGATCGTATTGCTCTTTTTTCCAGTTTTTATATGGATTTAAACAATATCTTATTTTGGAACGTGCGGGGACTTAACTCCCGTGCACGTCGTGATGTTGTTAGACCCTTGGTTGATTTGGAATGGATCTTGTTGTTATGCCTGCAAGAGACCAAGTTAAATGTAATCTCTGGTCGTGTTGTCCTTGATATGCTTGGGTCATCCTTCGCATATTGTTACTTGCCGGCCATAGACACCCGTGGTGATGTTTTAATAGTTTGGCATATCACCGACTGGCAATGGAGCAATATCTCCTTGTATCAGTTTTATCTCGCTGAAGCTTACCTCGGTAGTCGATGCGAGCTGTTGGTGGTTTATAGGCGTATATGGGCCGACATTGGAAAGTGAGAAACCAACATTTCTTCATAAGCTCTGGGACACCCATTCCAGTATCCTTATTCCTTGGTTTATCTATGGTGACTTCAACCAAATCTATAAAGTGGAGGACAAGAATAATGTCCTCCTTAATAGACGTAGGATGGGTCACTTCCGTCGTTTTTTGGAGTACTATGAGCTAAAGGAGCTGCACCTCGCAGGTCGGCTATTCACATGGAGTAATGAACATGATCATCCAACTCCTGAGCTGATCGATCATGCTTTTGTGATGGTCAAATGGGAGTCGCTCTACCCGGACTACTATCTTCATGCCCTATCTTTGGACTGCTCTAACCACGCACCTTTGTTTCTATAGACAGATGCAACCATTCATGCGCATAAACGTTTATGGATTGAGGCCTTCTGGCCAAAAATCCTGGGCTTCTTGGAGGTCGTGGAAAAAGTTTGGCAAGCTCTGTGACCTCCGGTGACCCTTTTCGCACCCCCGATCACCTCTTCCAAGCAACAACACAGGCACTCAAAGCGTGGAACCAGAGATGTGTTGGCAGTATACGCATGCAACCTGTGATGGCTTGGGAAGTGGTGGAATGCCTTGACATGGCACAGACAGGATCACCGTCACTTGTTGCCCACAGAAGCAGAGTTGTGCAAGGACCTTAAGGCGAAATGCCTTAGACTAGTGCCCTTAGAGAGGACTATCCAGCGCTAGCGATCCTGTCTGCTATGGCTTTCGGAAGGGGATGCTAATACCAAGTTTTTCCAGCTCTAGGCCTGCCATCAGAGGAGAAAAAACCATGTGCCTTCCATTGAGCATTTAGGGGAGATGATCATCACGGAACACGGGAAGGAAGAACTGGTGTTCAACTTCTTCAATGACCTCTTAAGTCATTGTAAGCCCTGTTCCCACTCCTTAGACTTCGCAGCCCTGGGGCTCCCTAAGGTTGACCTATCAGGTCTGGACTACCCCTTCACGGAGGAGGAAATTTGGAACACTATCAAAGCGCTTCCATCAGACAAGGCTCCCGGGCCAGACGGCTTTACTGGTCGCTTCTACAAAGTTGTGTGGGATAATCAAACCAGACATTATGAACGCGTTTAAAGCCCTGGACAAGTTAGATAGCAGAAGCTTCCATCACCTTAACCAAGCCTTGATGGTCCTCTTGCCTAAGCAAAAGAAAGCGAAGGTGGTGTCTAACTACTGCTTGATTAGCATGATTCATAGTTTTGACAAGCTTGCCTCTAAGGCCCTCATAAATCGTCTCTCCCCGAAGCTTGAGGAGCTTGTCAGGCCAAACAAAAGTGCTTTCATCCGCGGTTGCATGATTCATGATAATTTTCGCTATGTGCAAGTGACGGCTAAGTTGCTCCATTGTTGATCAAAACCAAAGTTACTCCTGAAGGTTGACATTGCGAAGGCCTTTGATACTGTATCTTGGGCTTTCCTTCTTGATCTCCTACGGTACTTGGGCTTCTCGCTTAAGTGGACAAATTGGATCTCTATCCTCCTCTCCATAGCTAGTACGAGGATCCTACTCAATGAGTCGTAGGGCAACCACATCTATCATGCTTGGGGACTGTGTCAGGGCGACCCCCTATCCCCCATGCCGGACGTCCGACCGCCTCCACTGCCATAATCTACCAAACTATGACCCTTGTGCCCTTTGCAACCAAAAAATAGAAACTCTCGATCATCTTCTAGTGGGTTGTGCTTTTAGTTGCGAGGTCTGGTTCTATATCCTCCATTTGGGCCGCATGCATCGCCTAACTCTCCCTCCCCACTCTTCTGCGGTGGATTGTGACTCGGCAGCTGCAAGGTGGTCGCGAAGGATCTCCAGTCTGGTTTTGACTCCCTTTTCATCCTCATAGTGTGGCGGATATGAAAGGAGCGAAACGCACGTGTCTTTGGCCAGATTAGCTCTTCTCCCCTCGTCCTACTACATAGTATCTGGCAGGAGGCTACCCTCTAGAGTCTAGCGGGTTTTAAGGGCTTGTCGCATCTCTTAGTTATGTTTAATGCTTAGTCTTTTTCCTCTTTTGGTCATCCTTTTTGGTTTGTAATTTACCTCTCCTATTATCTCGTGCCCAGGTCTCCCCCATGGCGTAGGGTAGCCTTTGGAAGCCTCGGTCCTAAATCTTGTACCAAACTCTTTCCTGTCTCGGTTTGTAATTTACCTCTCCTATTGTCTCATGCCCAGGTCTCCCCGTGGGGTAGGGTAGCCTTTAGAAGCCTCGGTCCTAAATCTTGTATCAAACTCTTTCCTACCTCTCCTTATAAAATACGTGCATAGCACGTTCTAGAAAAAAATCTTCCACATTGATCTACAAAAGTAGAAAGGAAAAAACTAGGATCACATCTGATCTCGCAGCAGTTAGCTGCAAAGGAAACGGTGCCATGGACGTGTAAGCAAAGAATTCTGAGGACAAGAACTGAAACAGAAGAAAGGAATCTAGCTGGTATGGACAGGATACTTGCAAGGCAAGTAGATCGCTTGGGATGTCGGAGTCTCGGAGATCTTCTGAAAAGTATTATTGGTGAGTAGTAGTAGAATTTGACTTGGGAATGAATCAAATGATACTTGGCAAATTTACAGACGTAAGGAGTGGTCATTTGGTCCAACATGCAACAACAACCACTGCTGTTTACTGAGTCTAGTCATTAGTCAAGATCACAGTAAAGGTGTCGCGAAAAATTATCTCTATTTAACATAAATTAGCAAATTCTGAATCAGCAGTTTTTTTATTTTTTTCCCAGAATTAATCAGCTGCCCTTTTTTAGGATCAACCAGGTGCCATTTTCTTTAGAACCAATCAGCTGCCTTTTTCTTTAGAGGAACTAAGACTCGATCTTTATACGGATTGTTGGGACAAATAATCCCGACGTTAGCATCCAAGCATTCTCAAGTTAGGCTCGCTTACCGGTTAAGCTAAGCTCGAATCAAATTTATAATAAATTAAGTTTGAGTAACTCATGAGTTTTGAGTTTTCCTTGACAGCCCTGTTAGCATGTAGAGTGATTGGTCGATTCAAATACAACGCAAAATTAAATAAAATCATGATCAAATGTCGTTGCCACGATCACAACATCTACATCTAACGAGACAATAAAAAAAAAAACATTATCGTAAACTGGGATAGCAGCTCAAGCATCCGTCAGCATCCCGTCCGTACGAACCAACCAACAAAAAATCCTGTCCTAGAAAAACAGATAAAAGCTACAAAAATAAAATCGTGACGTCCCGAATTTAAGAATAAAACCGTTGCATTATACTGTAGTGCTTGCGCGCCAAAAAAAAGAAGAAGAAAAGTACGAAGTTGACACTACAAGAAGAAGAAGAAGAAACGAAAAATCGTACAAAAAGAAGCGCCAACGAAGTTTCGGCGTTGACGCAATCTGCTCCAGCTTCTTCCACCGCCATCGTCCGAGCCTACATAAATGAGCTATCACGATCGGGCTGGACTCATCGGATCATCTGCTCCGCAGGGCTCTCGCCGCCGTTGCCGACTTGTATGCAGCTCCCTTGCCGTAGCAACTACTACTTTTGCCTTGCATGTCCACCGCCGCGGCGCTGCCCCCACAGACGCTGCACCGCCCTGCGGTGACCGCCAGAGTCGCCGCGGCGCCGAGCAACAGCGTCCATCTAGGTAACCTCGAGAGTCTTTTCCGGAACCGGAGCGCCGTTGAGGGTGGGAGTGGGACGACGACGTCGTCTGCTCTGCAGCCGGTGGTCGGGAATAGGAGGCAGCAGCCGCTGCTGCGGCTGCCGTCGTTCCTCGCGCGGACCAGGGGCGAAGCGGCCGTGAGGGAGGAGACGGCGCCCGCCCTGTCGCCGCGGCGGCTGGAGCGCCTGCTCCAGCCGGTGGCGCCCGACGGGCCGTCGCCGCGGGGGAACATCGCGGCGGCGTGGCGGCAGCTGCACGGCGAGGACGGCTGGCGCGGCCTGCTCGACCCGCTGCACCCTGACCTCCGCCGCGAGATCGTGCGCTACGGGGAGTTCGTCGACGCCGCGTATGGCGCCTTCTTGTCCCGACCCGACGCCGCGCCAGGGGACCGCGCGCGCGTCCCGCTCCAGGACCCCGCGTACCGCGTCACGGCGCCGCTGTTCGCGACCTCCTCCCTGGGACTCCCGCCCTGGCTCTCCGCTGCCGCGCCGTGCGCCGCGCAGCGGACGAGCCTCGTCGGGTACGTCGCCGTCTGCGACAGCCCCGCCGAGGTCCGCCGCATGGGCCGCCGCGACATCGTCATCGCGCTCCGCGGCACCTGCACCGTGCTCGAGTGGGCCGAGAACGTTCGCGCCGGTCTCGTCCCGGCAACCGATAACGCCGTCGCCTCGACGGACGCGTCCAACACGAAGGTGGAATGCGGGTTCTGGAACCTCTACAAGACAGCCAGCGATCGGTCGCCGAGCTTGTCGGAGATGGTCGTGTCCGAAGTGCGCAGGCTACTCAACAAGTACAAAGGGGAGGAGTTGAGCATCACGGTCACGGGGCACAGCCTGGGTGCGGCGCTGGCCGTGCTCATCGCCGACGAGCTCGCGGGCCGTGCGCAGGCGCCGGTCGCGGTGTTCTCGTTTGGCGGGCCGCGGGTGGGCAACCGCGCGTTCGCGGAGCGCGTGGAGGCCCGGGGCGCCCGCGTGCTCCGCCTGGTGAACGCGCACGACGTCGTGCCGCGCTTCCCGCCCGGTCTGCCGCTGCCGGGCTACGCCGACGTGGGCCGCGAGCTGCGCCTCGACAGCCGCGCGTCGCCGTACCTCCGGCCCGACGCCGACGCCGCGTGCTGCCACGACCTCGAGGCGTACATCCACCTCGTCGACGGCTTCCTCGGCTCGCACTGCCCGTTCCGGGCCAACGCCAAGCGCAGCATCCTGCGGCTGGTCAAGAACCAGCGCGGCAACGTCAAGCAGCTCTACATCAGCAAGGCCAAAGACATGCGTATCCGGCTCGATGGCGGCTGCACCGACATGCCCGGGTCAGCGCTCGGCTCCATCGACGTGGCCGGCGCGGCGAACACCGTCATGGAGTGCGTGCACTGACGACCTCGACGGCGATGCGAGCTTTTCTGGACTTGCATATGTCGGCGATGAAAAATTGTTTGGTCAACAGATAATGGGGTTGACTCTGTTTTCTTCCCTCTTTGTTTTTTTTTATTGTATTTGGTCGCAACTTTTTCCAAGTACAGAAGACGATGTGCTGTTGCAGGTTGTTGTAAAAGATATACCAAACATGGAATAGGTAGGTAGGTACATTGGAAACATTTGTATAGATGAAGATTTATTGATTGACTGGTTGAGAAAAAATTGTATCTTCGTGCTTTGTTATACGGAGTGAAAACATTTGTTCTCGTGACACTATAAGAAATTAAGGTTCCCAAAAGTTGTAAGTTTCTCCCTTATTGCGACGAAAGAACACTATTTAGCTACCCTAATCAACTGATAGCCAAATTATTCGTCTTTGCAAAGATCAGTTTTTCCTGTGCACAACACATTTATAGCATACACTAGAGTAAAAGGTTTGCAAAACAAAAAATGTAAAGAAAAACAACTTTGCTATTTCTCGAGTGCTTGAAACCAGTGTTACTTGGACATCTGTATCTAAATTTTTTAGCTGAATTGGACACCTCGAATCCAAGTTAGATTTCGAGTTGTATTTCACGTGTCTAAATTTTCTTTGCCGAATCAGATATCCGAATTTGAGTCGGATTTCAACACCCGTATCCGTGTACAGGTAACCTATTTGAAACCAACTTTGCTATATTTCAAGCATTTGAAGAAATTTCACACCAAAACGGCTAACAGCTTATCCGTTAGCTCTTTTTTTTTTAGAGTAGCCTATCCATTAGCTCTACTCCAAAGTCCAAACATGACCCTCGTTTCAATTTTAAACATGCCCCTCATTTCAATTTTAAACATGCCCCTCATATGTAAGGCTTGTGTCGATTTTCTTTTTTTACATATTGGAAAAGGCAGTTCCAGCATCAATTTCAGTACCCATCCGATGAGACTTGGTCGAATCCCTGGTTACTGAAACACGACCTCAAAAGGTGTTTGCTTTCCTAGCCGGGAGCTTCCCTCCAATGCCGACACGAGAAATGATCCTCCATGCAAGGCTGGACGACGAGAGAGACGTTAGAGAGACCTTTTCAAGCAAAAGCTGAGGCCAGGAACCGCCAGGTCTGGGGAGCTGGGAATCAACGTCCCTGTAGGAGTGTGTGCCCCTCCCCCTCTGGGCGGGCAGGGCGTGCATTCGTCCGCGGTGCCGGTCAAGATGGACACCGGCGAACTCAAGGCTGGACCTGCGGTTAGCGTCCAGACCCACATCCGTATCTGCATCGCGACCGATCGGGTATTGGTTACTGGGAGGAAATTTCATGAGATCTTCATCGAAAGATCTCTACGAAACTTTAATATATACTATCATTTTCTGATCTAACAACTGACACGTGCAATTAAGAGAAAAAAATAAGACATATAATATACACAAAAGAGAGTCTTTATATAAAATAAAATCTCATAGAATTTTCTTCCAAATTACTATAATTTCCCTCACCCTGCGGTTACTGGTCGGCAGTGCAGGCACAGCAGCGTTTGTCAAAGCTGAACAGACACACGCGATCTGGGCAGAAAATAAAATAAAAAAAACTATGCGTATACTCTCTGCCTTGTGTTCCGTGTCAGGAGACCTGCGAGGAGTCGAGTAGGAACGCTGGACGTGACTGAGCAGACCCATGGAATGAATTTTGGATGGTCTCGTCTTGGGTGGGATGGGGGCGGCGAAGTTCGTGCTCGGCGACGGAGAAGCCTTGCCGACGTGAAGAAGGTCTTGCGGCCGGCCTGCGTCGCGTGCGTGTGTACAAGCTGCAAGTGAGTTTCTGTCCACCGGCTTCCTGTTCCTTCCACGAAAGCTGCTTGATTTCCGTCTCTGGTCTAGTGGTCCTTGGAGATCCTGCTGGTACATCGTATGGACATTACCATTCGGCAGCAACGAAACCTGGCAGGCATGTCGGCGGTAATGCTTTTCTGCTTTATGGCAATCCTTTTCGGACGCATACGGTGAGAGAATAGATCAACGTTCACGGTGAAGATAACACACCATCCTTGCCACACTTCATAACCCTTTTGTGAACCATACATTACGTGATGTCTGACTAATTGCGATAGGCTGGAGCAGATATTGACCGAGCACTTGTGATCTCTGGGCACCTTCCCTTGTAAGCTCGGCAGAATGTTTTTCATTCAGTTGAAAATAGCTCGGGAAGAAGAAAATCCCAGACAAAACTCTGGGCATGAACGGACTTTTCTCTCCTCTGACATAATGTACAGGTACAATATTTTTTTTGGCCTTTTTTCGTGGCGCTCCTCTTATCTACAGTTTTGAGACATTGTTACACAACAACACAAGAAGCATCTGAATCTAATTTATACGAGATTAGCTGCCTCTGCACTCTGCAGATCCATAGTTGCCAAGCAGATGCGTTTGGATCAGCATGGCAGGGGTAAGGACCGCGTGTCAGGAAAACCTATGGTGTGGGAGATTCTCAGACTTGGAAGTGATCTATTATGTGTTGTATGACATCGGCACCTTCGTTCATAAAGGCGTACTTCACCTGCCGTACAAAGGAGAAAGTTAAGAATTGTTACTACTGCATCACAAAATTGCATAACGCAAAGACAGTGACAGCAGTAAGGCAGATTAGAAACCTGAATAGTGCTATGTGCCGCGAAGCTCGTCATGCTGGTGTGGAAGCTCACATCTACCTTCTCCCATGAAACTCTTCGAAGTCCTGTCACCATTTTCTCTGCATGATGACACAATCAGAAAATTAGAATCATGACACTGGACGGGAAACGTTTCCAACCACTTCCGGAAAATGATCGTGCGGATAAGTGGATTTTTTGAAACAAATAAAGTGGACTTCAGCGTTAGCAGTTAAGATATCACCTCCACGAATCTTCCTAAGCTTCATAAGAACAATAAATAGCCATGCTCATGAGGCTGGAGTCAATATCTTCTATTTCACATACATAGCCGTGCCTAGTGCACATACTCGGTTGGTTCATCTTCTATTGGAATTCCTTTTACTTCCATTCCATATTCTTGTTTGGTAACCATTTCATATCATAGAAATGATGCCTCATCTAGCTAACTGATTACAACTACAAGAAACATATAAGCCATCAAAAGTATTACAATGAAATACTAAATAACAAAAGATGAGCACATAACTCTATCAAATCTATCGCAATAAAAAACACAAAGAGGTCTCCCCCAGCTTTTGTCCTCACATATATTTCTCAGGTCCTATGTTATATAATGTAGTCAATAATTCTGGTAAGCAGTAGCATGGTGAGAAATATAGGACAAAATGGCCTTCACAATCTACATGATAGCAGTCCTCCAGTTGACTGTTGAATTTGAGTCATGAACCTACTCATTTTGGAATCAACAGACTGGCTTGCTAATTACTTATGACCAACGTTTTGGGTCCTAACTTTTACATTCAGAAGTCAATAACTCATGATATAAAATCAAAATCATGTAGTGAGAAAACACGGATGGCTCTACCTAAGCTACGATGAATCTTATTACTTACCTATGTGAATCAATGGACTTGTAAGAAGTCATCACTTTATTTTCTTAAGGTTCACAGAAGACTTAAGTACACATATAAACAATGTGAATATATATGCAAAATAGCTACATCATCAAAATACTTGATAATTTTATAGGAAATTAGTGGCAAATGCCCAGACACAACCAGTCAGCCAATCATGTGAGCTAATGCAAAAAAATAAGCATCAGGAAAGGATGCAAAAGGACCTCAAATGAAGGAAAACAGTATGGAATACAGATATTCTATCATGGCGTACTATACTCTATTGTTATATAGGGACACAAAAGTTTGTGAGCTTTATGGAGATGCAACCCCAAAGTTCAACAAATTGCAAGTTTTCACAGGAATCCAAAAATAGCAAATTACATAGATGAAGAAATACATGCCAACTCGAGCACCATAAAATCTTAAGGTGATTCTAGACAAGGCTGGCTTGTTAGTTATGAAGCAGAAAATGTGGGAATTGGGAAACATGTATATTCTGTCTTCTCAGGTCTGAAAAATGAGCACTCACTAATCATTTAACCCCTTGTAAATGCATAATATTTTTGTTTGTACTCGTGAAGGCAAATGTAAAAACATAGAAATGGTGCCCAGACTCCAGAACCATGATCAAATGATACCCTGTACACAACCCAAGAGAAGGATGGAGCGTTCATCCAGATTATAGGTATTCAAATATTGAGATACAGCCTACTTCTAAAATGTTATGTCACTGGATATCACTCCGAAAAGACCAAAAAGCATTCCAGGTGTAGGTGGATTGCATTGCATGTTGCATGATTTTTAATCCTGAGCAGTTAGTTTTTTTTTCCAGTTTCTGTTTGCATGCAATTGGTGGTCATGCATTTCAGTTTTCCAGTTGTTAAAGCAGTTAGTCTTTTCCATTTCTGCATGTTAGATGCATGGCTGTTAGTGCAGTTTTTATTTAACCGTTAATGCATGGTTGTTAGATGCATGGCTGTTTGGCTTATACATAAAGGAGAAAACAGAAAAGTTGCAAGTAGTTTCACGCAGCACAAATTCGTGTTTTGCATCCTTTGGTCACTTTGGTTATTGGTCTACAGTTCGTGTGTCCCAACGCCGGTATCTCCAACATTTGGTAACAGAGCCTGTGTTGTCGATACAAGTGCAACTATGTCATCGTGGGCTCCTATGGGCACGCAGTTGAGGACTCCTCCGCGCCAAGACCGTCGTAGCTCACCGACACCTTTGCACCAGCCGCAGCACCGTGACGACGGTGGCCACGAAGTGGTTATGCAATGCGTCATCAAGGAGGCATCGGGCTCGGTGGTCTACTCCATGCTCACATGGACGAACTACACTGAGTGGGCGCTCGTGATGCGCGTGAACCTGCTGGCGCAAGGCCTTTGGGAGGCAATCAAATCCAACGGCGGTGATTACCGTGACGACAACCTAGCGCTATCCGCCATTCTCCGCGTCGTGTCGTCGAAGATGCTGTCCACTCTCGCCGTCAAGGGCACTGCTAAGGACGCCTAGGACGCGATCAAGACAATGCGCATCAGCGTTGAGTGTGTCAGAGAAACGAACGCACATAAGCTACGACATGAGCTCGACGAGATCGAGTTCAAAGATGGTGAGTCTGTCGACGACTTTGCCATGAGGATCATGAGCCTCGCCAACAACCTCCGAGTCATGGGAGATGAAGTTACTGATGTTGAGGTGGTGCGAAAATTTCTGCAAGTCGTCCTGAAACATCTCCAGCAGGTCGCCATCTCCATCGAGACCCTACTTGATCTGAGCACAATCTCGATCGAGGAGGTGACCTGTCGCTTGCGCGCTGTGGAGCAAAGGTACAAGCTCGTCTCTTCAAGCAGTGGTGGGCAGAAGCTACTCCTCACTAAGGAGTGGCTAGCTCGCATGAAAAAGCGCGATAGTGAAGGAGGATTTAGTAGCGGTGGCAATGGCGGCTCTCATTGTCTTCATGGCAAGAACCGTCGGTGCTGTCGCGGCAACGGCCGTGCGACGGCAATGCCAATATGTCCGGCCCAGGAGGTGGTTAGGACCAATGTCGGAACTGCGGCAACTACAGCCATTGGACCAAGGATTGCCACAGCAAGCCAAAAGGGGCCAAGGCCCACATACGAGCTCACACTTTCGATGGCCAAGGCTTGTGTCACACTGCCTGCCATGTCCATTCCACAGCTGGTCGAGGCGAAGGTATTCGCACAACTGGATCAAGAGGACTATGACGATCGGATGTGGTACCTTGACACCGGTGCCACGAACCACATGATTGGGTCGCACACTGCCTTCTTCGAGATCAACTCCGGAATCTGTGGCACCGTCAAGTTCGGCAATGGCTCCATCGTTGACATCGAGGAGCGCAGCACGATCTTGTTCGCCTGCAAGACCGGCAAGCATCGTGTGCTCACGGGGGTGTACTTCATTCCCCGGCTCACCACCATCATCAACATTGGGCAGCTTGATGAGAACGGTTGTCATGTGCTGGTTGACGACGGCATCCCGCGGATCCAGGACCTAGAGCGGCAACTATTGGCAAGGGTCAAGCGCTCCCCTAGCCGGTTGTACATGTTTAGCCTCGACATTGGGCACCCGGTATGCCTGTCAGCGAGGAGCTCCGACGAGTCCTGACATTGGCATGCCAGGTACGACCATATAAGCTTTTAGGCACTATATAAGCTCGCCCAACACAAGGTACGAGAGTTGTCGTGCATTGATCAGGTGGATCAAGTGCGATAGCTGCCTTGCCGGCAAGCAACAACGGAGCTCATTCCCGGAGCAAGCTCGACACCGCGCGACGCATGTCCTCGACCTCATCCACGACGACCTCTGCAGGCCGATCACACCAACGATGTTGAGCGACAGCCACTACTTCCTGCTGCTGGTAGATGACTTGAGCCAATACATGTGGCTTAGTCTCCTCGCGAGTAAGGACCAAGCTCTGACATCGATCATGCGGTTCCAGGCCATGGCGGAGGTGTTGTTAGGATGGAAGCTTAAGGTACTCCGCACCGACCGTGGCGGCGAGTTCACTTCGGTGGAATTCGGGGACTACTGCGTCGAGCGCGATGTTCAGCGGTAGCTCACAGCCCCCTATTCTCCGCAACAGAATGGGGTCATTGAGTGTCGCAATTAGACAGTGGTCGCCATGGCCTGAACACCTTTGAAGGCGACACCTGCGGTTGCGGTGGATCGAACTCTGGTAGCGATTGAGCACGTCACGCCACCCACACACAACTCTGGACTTGATGCGGCTATTGAAGAAGGCGATCCCAATGCAATCGCACCGTCGACAACATCCTCGGTCCAACCACGCCACAAGGGTACACACCACGCCAACTCGACCTCAACGAGCTTCACATGGTGAGCGCTGAGGAACCAAGCACCCTCGCTAAAGCAGAACAGCATGAATGTTGGCATCACGCGATGTTGGACAAGATGAAGTCGATTGACGACAACAACACGCAGGAGCTCGTCGACCTCCCTAGTGGCCACCAACCAATTGGGCTCAAGTGGGTCTTCAAGGCGAAGCGCGACAAGCACGGTGCCATCATCAAGTGCAACGCGTGATTGGTGGCAAAGAGGTATGCGCAACGCCTTGGATCGACTTCGAGGAAGTGTTCACCCTCATAGCACGCATGGAGTCCGTGCGAGTTCTTCTGGCCGTGGTAGCACATGAAGGATGGCAAGTCCATCACATGAACGTGAAGAGTGTGTTCCTCAATGGCGTGCCCACAGAGGTGTACGTGGTCCAACCACCAAGCTTCGTTCATGACGGTACTAAGCGCAGGGTGCTCAAACTGAAAAAAGCCTGGTACGGACTACGCCAAGCACCAAGGGCATGGAACTCCAAGCTCGACGACAGCCTGATCAAGCTTGGCTTCCAGCGAAGCACCTTGGAGCATGTCGTGTATGGACGAGACGAAGGCGCATCCCGCCCCCTCGTCCGTGTGTATGTTAACGACCTGATCATCACCAGGATCGGTAAGCTTGTGATCCGTAGATTCAAGGAGATGCAAAGGTTGTTCAGGATGAGTGACATCGGACTTCTAAGCTACTACCTCGGCATCAAGGTCCGACAGCGCGCGAGTGGCATCACCATCGGACAGACAGCCTACGCGCGCAAGATCTTGGAGAGCAATGGCATACCAACTGCAATCCATGTCAAGTGCCCATGGAGACGTGACTGAAGCTAAGCAAGCAGAGCACAAGTCAACCTGTGGATGCGACCAAGTACCGCAGCATCATCGGCAGCCTCCGCTACTTGGTTCATACCCAACCTGACATCACCTTTGCCATAGGGTACGTGAGTCGTTTCATGGAGGCGCCTAGGGAAGATCACCTCACTGCAGTGAAACGTGTCCTGCACTACATCACCGGGACTCTGAACATGGGTTGCCACTACGCAAGGAAGCTCAACGAACGGCCACGGCTGATAGGGTACAGCATTGGCAACTTGGCCGACAACGTTGATGACCACAAGAGTACCACAGGCATCCTCTTCTTCCTTGGCCGGAGCCCAATCAGCTGGCAGTCGTAGAAGCAGAGTGATTGCTCTCTCTTCCTGTGAGGTCGTACATCGTTGCCTCCACCGCGGCGTGCCAGGCCGTTTGGCTTGCCCATCTGCTGAGCGACATTGACAGCAACAAGCCCGAAGCAGCAGTGTTGAATGTGGACAACGAAGCAGCCATATCTCTATGCAAGAACTCGTTTTTTCATGACAGGAGCAAACACATTGATACTCAACATCATTTCATCTAGGAATGCATCGAGGGAGGAAAAATCAACATCGAGACCGTCAGCGACAAGGAACAGCTGGCAGACATTCTCACAAAGCCTCTCGGGCGCGTCAAGGTCATGGAGCTCCGCGCGAAGATTGGCATCGTCAACACCCAAGAACTGCACACCCAAGAACTGCACTGCATCAGGATTAGGGGGAGTTTGTTGCATGATTTTTAATCCTAAGCAGTTAGTTTTTTTTTTTTTCAGTTTCTGTTTGCATGCAATTAGTGGCCATGCATTTCAGTTTTTCAGTTGTTAGTGCAGTTAGTCTTTTCCGTTTCTGCATGTTAGATGCATGACTGTTAGTGCAGTTTTTATTTAGCCATTATTGCATGGCTGTTTGGCTTATAAATAAAGGAGAAAACAGAAAAGCTGCGAGCAGTTTCACGCAGCACAAATTCGTGTTTTGCATCCTTTGTTCACTCTGGTTTTTGGTCTCCAGTTCGTCGTGTGTGTCCCAGCGCCGGTATCTCCAACATTGCATAAGTCAACTGAGAACATGTTAAAAGGATAACTTCCATTACGAGCTGATTTCAGATTTCACTTCTAAGTGTTGTGCTATGAGATAAGCAAAAACAATTATCAGCTTAGCAATACCAGCAAGCGTCATGGTCCACCATCCACGTATACTATGCAAATTCTTCCACACATACGGCAAGTGGACAAAACCCCTAGTTGTCAAATCATGTTAGGTGCTGCTTCAGTCTGGAACTTCAAAATAGACCAACTGGCCAAGGAAATTTTATCAACAGCCTAACCCTGTTATCAAATGTGCAGATACTCACAGATTAAAAGATTTTGCTACGCAGCACGCCAGTCACCATGTCAAATATCCCAGTTCATAGGGTTCTCAGGCCAGGCTCATTCACATGGTAGGGGGTGAATTAGCAAAACCATGAAGACAGTTTTGGCTGCCACGTCATTGTCCCATCCAAAATACTAATGCATGCCTGGTGGCAGGACCAAAATGACACTACTACAAAATTTATCGCTGCCCCACTGTTTTAAAGACAATACTAGGTAAGTTGATTTCCGAAGTTGACTGATTTATTCAAATATATAGCATGACAAACCATGTTATGGAAGGACTAAGCAAACAAACCACCTTTTGCACTCGCACTGAAGCATTATTTACATGAAACAGGCAAAAAGAAGAGAGAGAACAATATAGTTTCTTAGAAGCAACAACAACTACAACAACAACAAAGCCTTTCAGTCCCAAATATAGTTTCTTAGAAGCACAGGCAGAAAAATAGATCTGCATGCAATTCTATAAACTGACCTTCCAGAATGTCCAAATTACAGTCTGTCATGGAATCTTGGCACTTCTCATCATCAATTTCTTCTGAGTGCTCTTCATGTACAATGTGGGGGTACTTCTCAGAAGAGGATACCTCCAACTGCAGATAATGAAGCAACAAAAGGAACCTTTCTAAATAGTTGTCCCACAAAAATCACAAGTCAGTAAAATACCTCAGGCAGCTCAGTGTTTCTTCTAATAGATGATGTTCTCCAGCCAACAATATCTGAATTTCATGAATTAAAGAAGTGCCAAGCCAAAAGTCTAAAATAATAAAGCGAACAATATGGATAACACATAAAAAAAAATGTAAATATCTCAAATAATAAGGATACGATCACAGTCAGCGTTTGCATATGCCACTCGTCGCTTGAATGCTCGCAAAGCAGATCTAAAAAAGGTGCAGAGTATAGTTATAATAGAATATGCAAGGCAGAATAAGACAAAATATTAGTTGTACAAGAAATAGAAAAATCCAAAATAAACCAAAAGCAGGATAAACCTTACATAAAGTAGAGATCGCTGTGATCTTCAACCATTCGCTGCAACAGTGGTGGCTGGCCTTCATCGTCGTCAGTTAGAAAGAGATGTCTACCAGTTCTCTTAAATATCCAATGGACGACACGGCAAGCAACCTTTTCCATTGCAACGGATCCAAACAAGAGAGGAACCTAATTTGTAACGGTAAAGAAAGTTCATGTCAAATAAATAGTGGAGATGACTTGTGTCAATGGATCATGGAATATGGGATATATGAGCTGGAGCAGAACTGGAACCTAAATAAATTTTGTTTATCGAATGAAATTCTGACAAGATCTTCAGGCATATAAGTCGGTTAGATTACTCCAAACAAGTTAGGTAAAAAAAGAGAGGATATTTTGAAAAAAAAAATGCAGTTGGAGGGGCAAGAACCAAGAAGCCTAGCAACAACTGCATGAGTTTTTCACTTTATAAGAACGATATTTTTTATCTCTTCATCAAAAGGTTTGGAGGATTTTAGCCATCCATATAGGACTCTTTTTTATGCATCAAATGTTCTGTAGTCAGTGAAAACAAAACTGTTAGCATCTACTATTTCTACATATATTTTATCTTCTAGTCAGACTCTAGAGATATGATGCATGAAAGAAATATCAGATTTTTCTTAAGAGAAAATTGGAATTATAGAGGACATGAGCAAATGGTTTTTTTAGTACTCCCTCTGATCGAAAATGTAAGTCGCTTAGGACATTGGCACGGTTCCAAGATTACACTTTGACTAGCAATTTCTACCAAAAATATGTTGATTCTGATATAAACAATTATATATTATGAGAGTATTTTCCATGAGGGATCTAGTGATGTTGTTTTTATGTTGTCAATCTATGTAATTTCATATATATTGATGGAACTTATAAAGTTCGATCAATGAGAATCCAAAAATGACTTACATTTTAGATCGGAGGGAATAGTTTCAAAAGATGGATACAATATCAATTATCAGGTGCCATCATCGTGGTAAACAAAAAAAATTAGAGTTCTATGAAAAATAGAGAGACATCTAGCTTGCTGAAGAAAGGCAGTCAACAACTGAACCTGCTTGTTCCCTCGTGAACCAAGGTGAGGCGTTGCTACAGTAATAAAGTTCATTGCTTCCAACCCGCAGATGGTCCCTTTGGCTCGCCCATCAGACGCGCCATTTGGTTCTCTGTAAAGTTTTGCAATTGCATATCTTGCTGCTAACCCTCCAACGGAGTGTGCGAGAAAGGAAATCTTGGTGAGTTCTGGCTTTCGACTAATTACATCAAGCACCTGAGTAAGAGAAGAATGCAAGTGAGCATCTAAAACTACTGATGTGTACATTGGTGTTTAGGGAATAGGGATTGTGTCAGAAAGAATAGCTTGAGACAGAATAAAATTCAATAAAAAATCACTATGGCACAACAGCTAGCCTCTAAATATTAGCTTTGTAATTATTAACCGATTAGCTTACTGGGATATTTACCTCATCTGCCAAGCGTTCCCCCATAATGTCAACTCCATCTAGAGTCAACATTGACATGTTTCTTTCACTACCTGTAAAATTGGAACAAATAAGTCTGGATAACACAAGCTTGATAAATAGACTAACCAATCTTACAGCCTCCTTCAAATAAGAAATTCAGGAAGGGGGCCAATTTGTATTACGTTATGGTAATTACAGAGCAATACTCGAAGTTTGAAGCTGAACATAATAGTAGTTAGTAGCATTTGATTCTTTTGGGTTCTCTCATGAAAAACATGCTTTCTCAAGTTATTTTAGTTCTTCTGCATAATTTGATAGAACATTCACAAATATAAGCTCACAGTAGTAAAATTGACTACCGGTCGACTACTCTTTCCAAACATATACCCTATTCCCAATCAATGGATTTGATTAATAAAAAATAAAAGAAAAGGTTCCAAAGCAGGATTGCAGCCAGTTGCCAACGAAGCTGCATGCAGATCTGACCAACTAACATTATGTTAAACCATTCTGGGTGTTTCCCAAAAACCTTGCCCACAGTGAAGAATGGAACAAAGCAAAAAGAACTACAATGTATCATTGTGATAGTGTGACAAATCAATAAAGAAAAATCCTTCTCATTGGCCAAACCATTACATTAACATGAGAATCAACAGTAGTGGCCAAAGGTTCACAGCATATTTGTCTCACTGTTTTTTGTTACTCTAAAGCCTTAGATTCATGCTAGAGCCACGATAATTAAATCTCAAGCTAAACAAAAGGCAAGGGTTCTTCCAAGTCGCCAATAGGGCAATAGGTCTAAGGAGCAAAGCTAGAAACAATTTTTTCATCTTCACACAACAACATTTTGTATTTTCTAATTTCGTTGTAAAATATGTTTCCGATAAAAATGAACAAAGAGATTATTCATAGAAATAAGAAATTGAAGAAAAAAAATGTAATAGAAACTGAACTTGGTAATGAATAGTACAAAGTGACAACTTACAGTGCACGATTACATCGTCAGGGAGTTGCTTTACAAATTCGTTAGCTGTGTATTGCCAGTCACCAGTACTGTTCAAAGAAAAGGGGAAAATTGAATAACAAAACAAAAATAGCAGAAAAAGGTCATCAGCTGAGAAATGTAACTACAAATATGGCCAGCAAACGCGACAAACATATATGTGTCGCTGAAACGAAAAGTCAGTCATAAACTCCAGCGAACAATAAGATTACATCAGCAAATAGTAGCATGCAATCAATCTTGCAAATGGCAACTCATACTTAGCATTGCTTGTGTATTCGAAATGTCAAACAATGATCCTCTAGTTTCGGCCTTCTTGCAGAATCTTTGTGCCTGCCTATGCTACTGTGGGAAAATATAGGTTCGGCATAATAATGTTATCAGTTTAGCACAGTAAGTCATCCAGTATTTATCCATAGTAGCAGTGGATTTTTAGCTATGAAGCCAACTTGAATCCTGAAGAAAGGATTCCAAATATTTGGTTCTATTTGCCGGATCGTCACTAAATGCTTACTGTACACAAAAGTAACGTGCTTTTCTATCAAATCCTCCAATAGAGCAACCAGGATGGTCGTCCACAGGACTAAACGCTAGAATGAGCCACCAGATAAATTTCCTAGACACTAACACAAGCCAAAATCGCAACACGCCCAATCCAATGCCGTATGCCGCGTCAGCCCCTCTAAGAAATTCCACCGAAATGTATCATCTGATTTCAACCCAGGCACACCGAACAATGCAATGCACAGGCGTAATCATTAACTGCGCAACCCAGTCCCAGAAACCCCAGCATCTGGTTCTAACACGGCCTCAACCCCCACAAAAATCCACCATTTCATTGTTCGGTGGAATTTTTGTGCCCATGTTGGTTCCAACATGGGCATCAGGGCAGTGCATGGTAGCGAACGAAACCCCAGGAACGCCAATCCGCCATTCCACATTACATACCAATCCATCCCGACCCCGACGCCACCCGACCCCACTCGACATCGGCGCCGCCTAACAAACGATCTACCAATGCTAATCCCGCTCTACGGGAGAGCCGGAGAAACGGAGGTCGCGGGGGAGGGAAGAGAAGGCGGCGCACGCACCTGCCGAGGATGCCGTGGACCATGACGAGGAGATGGTCGGGGGCGTGGGAGGAGACGGCGTCGCTCCATACGTCGACGCCGCCGGAGAGGGACTCCTCCGTGCGCACCGCCGCCGCGTCTTCGCCGCCCATGGCCGCCATCTCCGTCTCGGGGAAGGGGAGCGCGTGGCGGTGGGACGCGTCAACCGATGGGGAAAGGGTGGGAAGCGTCGCGTCGACGTCGAGTAGCGAGCGTGGATTCTGAGGGGACCGACCGGTGGTGGTTTTGCACCAAACCCCCTGGAGTTTCGATTATTACACGTACCGTACTAGTGGAAGAAGATGCTAGTGACCACGAAATGGGTACTGTCTTATGTCGCGTTGGTCGCGGTTATGTATTTTACTAGAAATATTTTGGATTTGGTTACTCACTATAAATGGTTTTATAATGAATTAGAATTAATTTGTATAAATATTTGGCTAGTTTAGTGGATTCGGATTTCTAAAGATTGTATATGAGAGGGGAGGTGATTCTAGTGAGAAACACCATTTGAAGTATCTGTTAATATAAAAACAAATGTTTCTCTTTGTTTCTTGCATCTCGTTTGGTAATAATTATTCTGTTTCTCTGTCATACCTAGTTTTATAAAGGAACAAAACTAGATATAAACTACATGTATGTTATGATCAAGTTTCATATATATAACAATTTCATCAGTGTATCACGTACAGTGTCATTATTATAATGTTTAACTTAAATAACCAAAACTGACCTCAATGGTCTTAATAAAAAACACTAGCAAAACACAGCAAAGCTCTCATCTTCCACAGGCAATCGACCGGAGATCCACCAACCTAGCAGTCTTCATCTTTATATGAGAAATAGTCAGATTCTCCTTCATTGTCTGAGCATCGTTTTGATGTACATTTGTATAAAAATAGCTAGTGTGAGTACATATCATACTCCGTAAATATAAAAAATAAATAACACACAAGCTTAAATAAAGAAACAGACTATAACATGTATAATTTGCATAAATGTCAACTATGCTAACGTATGAGTTATAAAAGCATTCTATTTAACCATATGAATCGTCATTGAACTTCCAACTTCTAGAAATATCTCCACATATTTTCCCAACTACCTAAAATCCGTATTAGATTCCCAAACCAATCGACTTGATACCCATCGCAGGTAACCAAGAACCACCCACCACTAGTACTCATCACAGTTAACAACCCACCAACCAAACCAAACTAATCATGTGAATGGATCACACTACTTTTAACCGTGAGCATAACTGATATATCAGTTTACACTCTGCAAAAGGTCGTCCAACTTTACTCACGAGTCGAGATTCCTATATGTCCGTGCCATCACAGCGCTTACACACTTCTGAGGTGTGCAGCTAGGTTCAACTACAAGGTCATTACAAAAGCATCCTCCCAACAAGAATAAAAATATCCTATCTAACTATATAAATCATCATTAAACTTCCAACTTCTAGAAATATCTCCACATATTTCCCCAACTACCTAAAATTCACATCAAATTCTCAAACCAACTAACCTAATATCCATCGCAAGTAACCAAGAATCACCCACCACTATTACCCATCACAGGTAATAACCCACCAACCAAACTAAACTAATCATGCGAAAGGACCATACTTCTCTTAATCGTGAGACAACTGATATATCACTTTACATTTTGCAGAGGTCGTCCAACTTTATCCATGAGTCGTTATTCATGTATGTCCGTGCCATCACAGCACTTACACACTTCCGATGTGTGCATCTAGGTTTCACTACAAGACCATTACAAAAGCATTCTCCCAACGAGAATAAGCCCGCTGAGCTTTCATCGTCGTTAAAGTGACATCACACCACCCAGAAGCCTCTCTTACGCCTTGTAGCTCTAGAAAGAATCACTCTTTCCTTCCTGCACCATAATTGGCTTATACTATGTTAAGGATCTGCTAATTAATTGGACATGTTGTACCCATATAAGTCTCATGATTGAATTGTTAATCGAGGTTACCCATTCCACGAACTAGTCCTTAAGATACCGAGCAGATACTAACACCAACCATAGTGCTTCCATGCACTTATGCATTCTCACACCATCATCATCTAACCTTCTGCTCGATATCTCTATGTTCCCAGTTGCTACAACAATTACCATAATTCCCGACTCATTGTTACATAGACCATTAATCATGTTTAGCCCACAACTCAACCATACTCTCATGTAAAGCAAAGCATAAGCTACCCAACATAACCACTACTGACCACTAGAACGACAAAGATAATATGGAATAACATACTATAAGTAAATGTGATTCCGAATTAACAGCATGCATATTTGAAATAAAGAATGCATTTTAAACCAGGATCAGAATGTTTAAGAACACTTACCTCTACCAACTTGCTGCTCAGACTCTTCAAAGACTTAGTTCTGGAAATTCTCGAGCTACTCCCCATCCGCTCTCAACACACCGCAAAATACACAACAAAACCAAATAATAACAATACATCAAACAAATAGTTAACATCTATGAAAAAGATACTAAAAGATTGTTTACATCACTACGAACGTCAGAGTGCGAAAATCATCTAAATTGGAGTAGAACGAGAAATTTAGGCTAAAACCAAGTTTAGGGTTAAACCTGAAAAAGAAAATAACCTATTTTACCTATTTTAAATAAAATAGAAAGGGGTAGGGGCCTATTTGTAAAAAAGAGAGAGACCTTTTTAAAAATATACAAAAGTTTAGGGACTAAGCTATAAAAAGACAGGGGATTTTAGGTAAATACAGAAAAGATCAGAGGCTTAAGTGTAAAATTACCAATTTTCCCAAATTAAAATTAAATCTGGCTAACGGCGAAAGGGGCTTGCTGATGTGACTGTTGAATGGGCGACAATGTGGCGTTAAGGTGATGGCTAACTAGGATTATGTAGACACATGGCGACTTTG
The DNA here is from genome assembly GCF_958298935.1 of Phragmites australis. Lineage (NCBI taxonomy): Eukaryota > Viridiplantae > Streptophyta > Magnoliopsida > Poales > Poaceae > Phragmites > Phragmites australis. Next base: position 2,939,472 of record NC_084936.1, read on the forward strand.
AATTTGTTGGTGAAGGGGTATTTCTCCACTCTAATTTGGGCCGTGGCTTTTGGATCCAACGACCGAGAGTTGGGGGAGGCGGTTAGTCGGCTAGCGGCTAGAACTGAGACAGTGGAAGGGCTCAGGCACGGCGGCACACAACCGGATCTTGCCGAACTTGAGCTCTAGCTCGCCGAAGACGATGGTGAGAGGCGGAAGGGCATCAGGAGCGAACTGCAATCTCACTTGGGGGTTCTCGATGGCCGGAGAGGCGATGGGTTGGCCTAGCGACAGCAAATAGCTGTGGCGGTTCACAGGCATCGACGGAGAGAGCGCTCTGGTGGTAGAGAGGCGAGGGCGAGGGCACGTGAGTGTTCAGCGATCGTCAACGAAGCTCAGGGGTGGACTAGCAATGCCAAAGCGCAGTGGATTCGGCACGATGTCGAGCTCAGCCGAGGGCGGCGACGACAGCTATGGTTTGCATTAGGGTGCAGAAAAAAAATAGGGTGTATCGGCCTCTACTTATAAGGGCAGCTTGGCTTGGGGATCACGCTAGGGTGATGACATCTCGTGCTCAGCATGGACTCGAACGACGATGCGATTCGGGTCCAAGCCAAACTCCCGGTAGTGCTCCGAGCTCAAATTGGGGACGGACCCGATAGGCAGGGTCCGCACGTCAGGGACGGATCCAACAGGTAGGGCCCGTATGTCAGGGACGGATCCGATAGGCGGGGCTCGCACGTTAGTGGCACGGAGGGTGAGACGGGCTCGGCCCGAGAAGACGAAGGAGGTGTGGGCTGCAGTGATGATGAAGAAAAAGGAAAATGAAATGAGATTTGGCCCATGAAGTAAAAATGGAAAATTTCTTTTATGGAAGCATTTTTAAATTTTTTCTAAAATTTAAACAATGCGCCTTGGTGTTTTCAAAAATTAAAATTTCCACAATGAAACCCTACTGCGACTACTCAACATGAATAAAACACAAAAACAAAAGCTGGATAACCTAAATTAATAATTTGATTTAGAAGTTAGGCTTTTCTCTTAGGGTTTTCAAACGAAGGTTAACATTCTGAATCTAAAAAAAAGAAAATTTATTATTATTTAAAAACTTGGAAATTTAGGTGTTACATTGCCGCTGCCAAACACATCCTTATATATCCTGTAGATGCATGCAATAACACTCTCATGTGACCTAATAAAGCGTGCGGAAATGATGGTTTATTCATCCAAAAAGAAGCTAAAGGCATGTTCAATTGCACGGCACATTTTTAGTAATACGGGCAACTAAGACGGAACATGGAGGATCAAGGCGGCACTCCATAGAAAGATAACTTTTTGGTTGGATGCGAAACTTTGCCACAAATAATCAAGGTAAGTCAGCTCTGGACACAACTTAGGTCCTGTTTATTTGCCTTGATTGTGGATTTTGAATTATGGATTCTACAAACAAACAGTTAGATTTTGGAAGTGGATTCTGTAAATATATACTGAATTATAGCACAATTCACAATTCACTCAAGTTGAACTTCTACAATATATAATTCAGAATTCAGAATTCAGAGGAAAACAAACAAGACCTTACACATTCCAAACTTTATTGATTGGGCTCAACTGTCCATATACATGCGAAGTTGTGGTAAGGTGGCAGCAGACAAGCTTTTGTAGTTCAATTCATATTGGCCACAGATTATATGCTTTTTGATGACACAAGGCACCCTTAGGTTGCGAAGAGAAAAAGATGGAAAGTAGGCACAAGAAAGAAGATGAATTAGTGACACCATTAAGAATTGCATCGGATTAAGAATGCTGATTCGACACATCTATATATATTATTGAAGCATACATGGAGTGTGAAGTAGAAAGGCAAAAGGTTGTACTCCACCATACCTACACCCTACGCGTGATTTTTCCAATGTAGCTATAAATATTAATGCCGGTTAAAAAAATCTATGCGCACTGTACAAATCAATGGAAAAAATAACTCAAACATTTTTCAGTACTATCAACTATAAATGATGAGTATATGTCTCTAATTAGTCTATATACTGATGGCAACTTCATAACCTATATAAATCTTAGAAATATACAGAGAAACCTATCAGAATTTGAATAACTGATGGACCTGCCAGCTTACAGATTATCGACAAGTATGCCAGTTTCTCAAGATACCTACCAACAAGTTTCTCCGGTGTCCAAATTTAACGACAACCAACCTATGGACAAATCATATTTGTGCAAGTTACATAACAGATTCCACACGGCTATCACCTAGCCTGCCTATTGGTATTGCTAATCCCAATATCAACCCTCACAGTTTGGAATGCTGACTAGCTATTAGTTTTACAATTTTTCGAAAACATATACCTAAGTTCTAATTTTTTATTAAATTAATATTATTAAAAAAATCGTGGTCCCCTCATCTGCACTGGGCAGAGCAAGCAGGCCGTGTGATCAGCTGGCATGGCAGCGTACACGCTAGGTTTCCCGTTAACCATTTCCATCCTCTCTATGATTGCCGTGAGTGACACTCGTGCAGGCCCCAACGCTATATATATCTATCTATATCTGAGGGTGACGTGGCAAAGCATCAGCATGCAGCTAGCTTACGTGGCGTGTGCAACGTGTGGACACGGCGCCTCGTGATTCTTTCTATCCATCACCAACATGTTGATGGTCGCCCTACATAAGTCGATGAGCCACCACCCACTTCATCGTCACATGTGTGAATTCGTTTATTGTCCCTTGCAAAAGACATATTGTATATATTTATACTTTTATATTTCTATAAAATAAATGGGTCGTGTCAAACGATATTTATCATTATCTAAATTGATCAAACGATCACAATGTAAAGTTAAACTCGTTCCCCTTTGCAAAAATACTTTCAACCTTCCCGTCTAAAATCAAGAATTAGTGATTGTGTTATCTTTGTAGCAAACCCCCCTCTCCCCCCCCCCACACACACACATATATATATATATATATATATATGAAAAGTCCGATAGCAAATATCTTTGTTATGCTATATTTTTTTACCTTTTCAGATTATTATATTATAGATTGATTATATATATATATATACATATATATATATATATACATATATATATATGCAGTTGCTAGTAGTTGACAAGTGGCAGCATTTTGGTTCGCAAAAGATCGAATCAAATGGTGTTATGAGATTATAATTTGCAAGGATAAGCAACCGCGCGAATAATCTCAGATTTCCTTCTCTTCTGGCCACCGGTCAAGAAGACCATGGCCCAAAATTTCTATGTTTAGAGCAAGCCATTAGGAGATACTGCGGTTTCAAACTCGTATTTTTAATCGGCTTCGGTACAGAGGACTCAATATTCCAAAGTCCAAACGATAAATTAAAATTGGTTTTTGCATTATAGATTTGAATTGATTTTTTTTCCCAATCCTATCCTAATAATACTACAAACCACCCAGACTATGATTACAAACTTACAATAATGGTAATGTTTAAGGAACAGCTCAGCATAATCCAGATGAAAATAATTATTATTTTCATAAACAGTTCACGTAAGGAAACGTCAGTGAAAATGACTTTTACACATATGTTTCTTATATCGCCCGTCTCTAAAAATCGCTCAGACAATTTATCATATGACTTATTTGTGAAAAGATATCCTAAATGTCTTAAAAAATAAAAAAATAGTTTTTATAGTAGTGATAATTTGTATCTCCTGACTTGCCTTGACTACCAATCAATCTAGATTTTGTTTATAAAAAAAAACTCGTATTCCAATCACAGCTAAATCCAAACGTCCTTATTTTTTTCCATTACAAATAAGGATTTTTTTTAAAAAAAACCCACAGAAATTCTAGCTCTGCACACGTAACATCATCGATGATACATGAACCAACTCTTAATAGACTCTGTGTGCCAGCAACGACATCATACCGTGCAGTCGGTGTCTTAGTGAGCCCCGCTTGTGAGCGTCGATGTCACGCAGTTATTAGAGGATCTCTCTCCTCATCGTATTGCTCTCCACTTCTACGCTTTTCCGTGCATTAGAGACCTCGAGCCTCCCTGCATTAGCCTTCCGGCATGCACACTCTAATTAAAAAAGTGATTAATTAGCTATGCTTTCTTTTCATTAAAAAAGTGATTAATTAACCAAACACTAGCACACACTCATCTCTCCATTCACAGCGTTTCACCCGTTTAGATGGAAATGCCGTCTATTCTTTCCAATTCACTAGATACATAAAAGCAGTTATAAAGGTATAAGCAAATCCGATTAAGTCAGAAAATAAATTAGAATCTATATCAAGGAAAAATCATATCAATATGCTCGATGTTTGAAAGCAAAAATTAGATTAAAATTTGTGTGTCCCTTACCCACTCACACACTCGGATAAATAGAGTAATATAAAAAAAAATAGTATCCAATACGTTGAATTTCTTAAAAGCAAATAAGAAGATTTAGAGCAAATAAATAAGAAGATTTTGAAAAGCAAATAAGCGTAATTTGAAAGGTAAATCCGCGTGATTTAAAAAGACAAATTAGAATGATTCTGAGAAGGAAACAAGGATAACTATGGAAAAAATTCAAAACATCACATTGGCAAATTTGTATGAATACATAGCAAATCAGCAAAGCACATAACAGAGCAAAGATATTTGAGGTTGCATCAAAAAGCTATTTGATGTATCTGTTAGGCACATTTAAAATATTATATAGGTAAATCCATACGAATACCAAAGCAATTTCGCAAATCAGTGAAAGAGAGCAATAGATTTCACCATGGAGCCCAATCTGCCACCATCCTCACATGGAGGAAGCGAGGAGCTTGATCTGGGCGACGCCCGACCTCAGTTCAGTGCCATGGAGCCCAATCTGCCACTGCCCTACTCCTCCAAGAGTCATCCTCACCTCGATCACACGGGGGGCTACATGGCAATGATGACGGAGAACTCAATCCCGCGCGAAGGAGGTCGACCTCAATGTTGAGGAGCTCGATAAGTGTTACAACCCAAATTTTCAAAAAAAATCAAGAAAATAAAAACTTTTTCAAAGAAAATGAAAGGGTTTTGCAAAACTAAATAAAACTCCTAAGTGTGTATGTGTACTTTTATACATATACACGTGTATATGGGTACGCGTGTTATATGATACATTAAGAGCTATTTTTTCCTATAAAAGAATATCCATATATAAATATGTGTATTACTTGATTATTTGTATGATTGATTTTGTTAGCTAATATATTATATAAATGTGTGGTATATATGCTATATTTATAAATATACATGTGTATATACATGAGAGAAAATAGAAAAAAAGAAAAGCCTCTAGGGTTATTTGGACCAAGCCCATCTTATTCTCCTTCTCTCTTCTCTCCCTACCGTCCAGCCCACCCAGTCAAGCCAGCCTGCGACGGCCCTCTTTTCCTCTTCTCCCTCGGCTTGGGCCAGCCCCTGTCGCCTGCCTCCTTCTAGGCTGCTCGCATGTCTCGACCCAGCTGCAGCCGCATCCGCCCGTTGTCGAAGGCGACCGTGCCACCCCGCCTTCTCTCCGCACGCGTTGACATGCTGGTCTCGTGTGTCTACCCATCCCCTATCTCAAGCCGAAGTCTGCCTCCTTCATGAAACCGAGCCAGCCGCGCAAATCCACGCCTCACCCCGGATGATAGGCCATCTAGAAGCTTCCCGAATCGAGTCCATGAGAGCCTCGCAACCCATTACTGGCTTTATCTCCAGCAAAACGGGTTTAAACAAGGAGTTTGAGCTCAAGATAAGAATGTCGCTGCCTTGAACCTTTGGATAATAATCATTACAATATTCAGATCTTCTTCAACCTTTGAAGATCTTTTATAAGATAATTTGTTGATTAAGATCTGAATATTGTAATGATTATCATCAATAAAGTCACTGTGTATTGAGATTGATTTCTGAGCTTAGCACATAGATGAGATTAATTTGTTTCTTAGACCTTGTTTGTTTCTACTTCGGATTCTATTTTTGCTTTGGATTCTAACTTTTAGCTTTTACAATCCGAAGTTTAAAATAAACAGATAACTTATTGTCATACTTTTTTTATAATCAGTTTGTTGGATTGTGGGAATATAAAAAACTAGTTTTTCTTAGCTTTTTTATAGATTGTAAAAATCTATTTTACTAAACTATATATTAATTTTTTTTAGAACCAGCAATTAAAAACTATATTTTTTAAAATCCCCAACTAAAATAAACATGGCCTTAAACCGGTCTACTAGATAATAAGGCTCGGAGGAGCCCAACCCAACGAAAAGGAGCTAGGTCCTAACGATAAGGAGTCGATCCTACGCGGAGTAGGCCTCCTCGATCCCGTGCAGAGGAGCTCGATTCTGACGGCCATCGGCTCGAATCCCATCGGCAACCAGCTAACTACTAGCTAAAAGCACAAGTGTGAAACGAGAAAGCACGTAGCTCCTCTCTGTGAATCAACTCGCCGATGCTTTCCTTTCACCACAAAGAAATCCTAGCAGGTGAACTGTAGTTTACCTTCAGAAATCCGACGGAGAGAGGCGGAGGGGAAAGGAGCCCGGAAAGAAGCCTCTACCAAAATATACTAGACAGAGTTGCGCGCGTTGCTGCGCTTGTTTTAATATATATCTTGCAATTACTACATTGATGAATAGATGTAAAATGGTAATTAGATGATAGTTACAAAGGTAATATAGAGGTATTGATGAAGGAACATATGAGGAGTATTATTTAGTGATTACAATTGTATAGATGGATACATTAGCAATCAAGTCAAAAGTATTTTATCGAAGTGCACCACGGAGTTTAGAAAGGAAAGCACAAATTAATTGTATATAGTAATATGTTACATAGTAGTTAAGGGAAAGTACATAATAACTGTATATAGCAATATATTACATATTATCTAAGGGAAAATATATAATAACTGTACATAATAATATGTTACATAGTAGTTGATTTTATGGTAGTATAATTTATTTAGCAAGGGCTATGTTTACATATTTGCTAGTTAGAAGGTAAATGAAAAGTAGGATCTGGATAAACAACCGGCGTTGGCAATTGGTGATGATACTTGATATCTGGGGAAAAAGATGCAAGAAAGCAATAGTTAGGATTTGTACCTTGTTTTTTGTTTTTTTATATTTGGATGAGTCTGAAAAGAAATGTATGTGTATATTCATAAATAAAGGGCTTACTGCGTCGAATATTAATTTGGGAAAAGATTAGTCTTTAAACAGTTGTCTCCTCAGAGCAAATCTTTTACTGTAAAGTAAATTTAGTTCAAGTGCATCAGTTGTTTCAGCTATTTTTATAAGTTTAGAATTAGGGAATGAGATACTGTGATGATGGAAAGATTTGTAACCTGATTATGTTTTTGGGATCAGATGGCTCTGGGTCTTCTTCAGTGAAGTGGCACCATTTTTTTTTTCTATGCTATGTGCAAGAATGAAGCATGAAAATAATTACTAACTAATAGCCAAACTTACTAATTTCTATGTTAGTGTTTCTTTCAGCTGGGATACTATTTTGATCTTTGCATATACACATGTACGAATGTACCATTATAATTAGTAATTTTTTGGCAGAATAGAGCAATCATGAGTAATCTTGTAAGATAGTTGCTAGAGTTTAGAAGCTGAATAGAGCAGATGCTAGAGTTCAAAAACAGAGGCCATATATATTGTTGATCTATGTTAGAGGCTACAAATCATATAAAGAATTCAGTAGTATGTAAAATGTGATCAGGTCATACCTGAGCTCTTAATAGCTGGTACATTCTTTGAAGACGAAACGAAGTAGCTTCGTACATGACTTCGTGTGTGAGGTTTACATCTTGATGACATGTATATAACTAAGTTGCATAGAAGAGAATCATACATAAACAATTACTTGGAGCTTAAGTTTGGAATATAAAGAAGAAATTTGTTATGTTTTGTAATGTTTAAGTTGTGATTCTTGGTATTGATACGCACATAATATCTATTAATTATTTAATTAATTATAAATTCTGTAATGTAAACTTCTGCATATGCATAATATTCATTGAGATTAATTCGAAGTAATAGAATGTGTATTTGGATATTCTTAGTATAGCGGTTAACAATATTTTTTCTGTAAGCGAAAGTTAGAAGGAAGCACAACATACCTTAGCTATGGTCAACAGCTTGTATATTTATCATTTTAAAAGAGGCAGCAATCTTTAAACATGTGCATCGTTTATGTAGTGTAATTGTTTCGATCAGTATTAAGCGAAAGTTAGAAGGAAGCACAACATACCTTAGCTATGGTCAATAGCTTGTACATTTATCATTTTAAAAGAGGCAGCAACCTTTAAACATGTGCATCGTTTATATAGTGTAATTGTTCCAATTGGTATTAAGCGAAAGTTGGAAGGAAGCACAACATACCTTAGCTATGGTCAATAGCTTGTACATTTATCATTTTAAAAGAGGCAGCAATCTTTAAACATGTGTATCGTTTATGTAGTGTAATTGTTCCGATCGGTATAGGTTTTCATATATATATATATATATGACATATGTTAAGGAATTCAAACGAAACAAAATAATAAATTACAGTATCTATTATGAACATTTTTTTCAAAACGAATTTGCAACTCGTGATGTTCCGGTGGAAAATAGTAGTTACTTTAAGATAGGCAATTCACATACATTAATTAGGTACAAAAATTGTATTAATCTGCAACACATAAATATTTATCTATGATATGTTAAATAGCCATTACCTTGATCGTTCTTTTTTTCTCTTCTCTGTTCAACTTTCCAAATGTATTTTATTATTAAGTTATATGCCTGCTCATTTGCATTTTCATGATTTTCACATTTTCTACACTTCAAATCAGCTTATCCATCTTTCATGTTTCAGAACAACATCTCAAACGTGCTTCGGCCATTAACTGGTCATCTTCTAAATATCTCAGCCATAAAGTACAAACATCATTCCTATGCTCTGCAAGAAATTTCAGATTTGGTTGGAACGACATTGCCCCTTAAGTGCCTTCAATATTTGTCTAGGCTTACTGACATCTTCATCCATTGTTTTTTCAGAAAGTAGTCGCAGTCTAGCTTACTTCGATGGCGCGTCTCGGAGCTCACCGTGGCCGGGAGGTCAACGCCGGGGCACCTGATGCTCGGTGCCGGGATCGACGAAGATTCCGCCGCGGACGCCTATCGGCCTCGAGCAGGCTTTGGTGGGGAATGGAGTCGCTGGGAATCGCGGAAACTGCGTCTAGCAAGCGTTTGAGAGGACATCGCCTCAGTGTTTGCGGACAAATGCAATGGAGGTATACTACTTCGATGGGGGTGTGTCGGAGCTCACCGTGGCCGGGAGGTCGACGCCGGGGCTCCTGATGCTCGGTGCCGAGATCGACGAAGATTCCGCGGCCGACGACTTCCTGGCTCGAGCAAGCTCTGGTGGGGAATGGACTCGCTGGGAACCGCAGGAACCGCGTGGAGCAACCAGCGAAGGAGCCCCTGCCGCGGAGCCTATCCGATTGGTGAGTTTCGGTGGGGGGGATGGAGTCGCGGGGGAACTACAGCGAGCAGCAAAGGATGAGCTTTCGAGCGGTCTGAGTGAGCGGAGTGACCGGACTGAAGCGCGTGCGAACAGAAGCTGCGAGCATGTGGTTTTTTCCACTGGTGTCTGGCGTGGGTTGACAGGATTCATCGAGCTTTCTGGACACTCGGCAGGCCGAGCTCTCGCTGGCGGAGAACACAGGCTCTGGGGCCCCCAGCGTGTGGAGCTGGCTTCCCTTTTCGCTGACGCGCGTTGCTTCGTGGCCTTCCCCGAGATTTCTGGATACGCGCCGATCCGAGCAGCTCTCCACGCTTGCGCTGCTCTCGGGCCCCGCCTGGCAGCGGATGAATATGGCAGCACAGAACCAGCACAGAACCAGACGCGCTGAGAGTGCTCCATTTCTTCCACGCTTAGTATATGAATATTGATACCGCACGCCGCTAGCCCCAGGATTTTTTTTCTTTTTTTCTTTCCAAGAGAGATAAGATTAAAAAGGGGAAAATATTCCACTAACCCTAGCCACCATGACGCGTGACGGCGTGCCGCCGCCGTCGGCGTCCGGCGGCGGGGCGGGGGGCGGGGACGGGCCGAGGCGGTGCTCACAGTGCGGGCACCACGGGCACAACGCGCGCACGTGCACATCGGCGCGGCCCGTCAGGCTCTTCGGCGTGCGCATCGGCGACAAGCCCATCAGGAAGAGCGCAAGCATGGGCAACATCGCGCACCTCGGGGCGGAGGGGAGCGGCGGCGGAAGGGAGGAGGGGTACGGCTCCGACGGGGAGCACGAGCGGCCACACAAGAAGAGAGGTGAGCTGGCGGGATTTCCTTGAATCGTGGTCTCTCTCTTCGCCTTTTGTTTTAGTCCGCGAAAATATTGGATTTTTTGATGCTCCCGTGTTTGTGTGTGGAAGTAGACATTGTAATGTGAAGAAAAGTGACTTTTTTTTTTGCGGGGAAAGAAATGTGCTATTTTGATGCGTCTCACTCGCGGTTTTGGTTCATCCGCGAGATCGTTGCGATGCTCGTTTTCCTTGGAAGGCGAGAACAATTGTAGGTTGGCGTTTGATTGAAATTGTTGTGGTTCACTGGAAGAACTGAGCGGTTTAGTTCGCGATTTGGTTAAAGGTTGAAGGAAGATTTGGGAGCTTTGGTGGTGTTGTGCTGATTCTGAATTGGAAGTGTTCAGATATCTTCACAGGATCGCGAAAGAAGGATGGGGTGGTTAAGGTTTTGTTGGTGCTCTGAGTTGGTTGGTGAAACGTATATTGTTTTTTCCTGGTTTGCCGTGACTGCTAATGTCAAGCCATGGAATTTTGCTGTGAAGATGTGATATTGATGCCTTGTTTACAAATTTTTGCTGTAGTCGTTTTGTCCTTTTTTTTCAAAGTTATTTCCTCTCTCAATATGTACTCATGGTTTCACATGTCTTTACAATTTGCATATTAGAATTGATTAATTAGGTGCCCGATTGTACATTTTGGAACTGTAACTTCTGCTTCAGTTTTGCTGTTGCCATTCAAGTTTTGTGTCATTTGAGTATTTGACATTGGTTACTTGGTTGACCAAATGTTGTGTTTACATGCCACAAAACTAAAATTAATTATTATTTGGTTGCACATTCATGTCATGTGTGATGATATACCCCTTTATATGCCTCTGAATACTGTCAAAGTTCTCTTTCGTACTTATGGATGTTGTGGTACTATCATCATTTTTATAACCTTCCGTGTACTACCACCATCATGATGAGTATGGTCTCATTGCTACTGTGCTCTATGTTTGATAGGATTATTTGGTCGGATTTCCAATTTGCATGAACTACAATGTCATTTTTTGATTTGGTGACAGGTGAGGCATGGACTGAAGAGGAGCACAAAAAGTTCCTATTTGGGTTGAATAAGTTAGGGAAAGGTGATTGGCGTGGCATATCACGTAGTTACGTTATTTCGAGGACACCTACTCAAGTTGCTAGCCATGCTCAGAAGTATTTCAATCGCCAAACAAATGTGCATCGAAGAAAGAGAAGATCAAGCCTCTTTGATATGGTGATTGATGACGTGAGCATCTCCCCCCCCCCCCCCCTGTTGTGTGATTGTATTCATGGGTGCATCTTTTCCTTTTATCGGTACCTGTTGTTCTAGTAGGTTGTTTGCACTTACACAAACATGCTTGTATAGGTTCTAATGTTTTTGCATGCTTACGCTTGGCTATGAGTCATGCTTATTCTTTTTCTTGTTGTACCTGTTGTGTTAGTAAGTTGTGTCCAGTTGCTTGCGCTTACCTAAACATGATTGTATAGGTTCTGTTGACTGTTCTTCTTTTTCATGCTTGCCCTTGACTTAGTTATGCTTATTCCTTTCCTTTTTAGAACCTTTTGACTTCTTGAATTGTCATTCGGGTGTACCATAGAATTTATGATGTTGCGAGTGGACTTGTCAACACCTTATCTTCGAAGTATTTATACCTTAACCCTTCGATTTACTGTTTGCTAATGCCTGTTATTGTGCTTTTTTATCAGTCTTCTGATCAGCCGCTCTCGAGTTCATCTTCACAAGAAGTAGAACAACATTTGGAGGATCCACAGCCTGTTGCGGCCCCTCCTGCATCTGTGGTCTCTCCTGCTGCTGTGGCTCCTGTGCCTGTGGAAACACCTGCTTCAGTCCCACCGCCAGTTCCAGTTCCAGTTCCAGTAATGGCACCTCAGCCTATGGAACAGGACTCCGTTGCCTCAAGTTCAAGCACCGGAGAAGCAGGGATTGTGATGCCAGAAGCCATGCCCCCCTGTCTTTATCCAATGATGCTTCCCCCTCCTTACTACCACCCTGCATTTGTTCCGGTACCATGCTACGGTTATGCTCCTGTTTTCTACATGCCACCAGGTGTGGCACAAGCTCCACATGAGATTGTGAAGCCCGTTGCTGTGCACTCAAAGCCTCCGTTAAATGTTGAAGACCTTTACAGTATGTCGGTACTGAGCTTGAAGGGTGACCCAAGTGCAAACAGTGGAGTGCCTGCTTCTCCTTTGCCCCCGAAGCCAATTGGTAGACCGGAGAGGCAATCTGCTTTCCATGGAAAAGGACCCGCTGGTGGCTCTGTCAGGTGGACTAATTCCAGTAGTCAAGTGACTTGATTCTGCTCCTAAATATGCCTTGTGTATTAATACTTAGAAGATAGTCAAATCATATTAGCCTGTGCTGCTAAAATGGTGTTGTGGTTCATGCAAAATATTTATACTGCTCATTTTAGCTTTCATGTTCTGTGGGTAAATATATTTTTAGTTTTCCAGTAGTGTAGCGTTACCTTTTGATCCATCAATTTGCCCAAACTAAATTCAGAATGTTGAACGTGACATAGGAACTGTCATGTTCCCATTTACTTTCTGCACATAATTTTGGTACATTCGTTCATGCTTTGTGAATGGTCAGTTACGAGCTGCATGGTTATATTGTGATTTCTGTTTTGGGATTACACTGACACTTAGTTTTTCACTTGCCAGCACCATGCTGTGTTGTATGACTTTGGGTTTTCTAACTCCTGACTGCATATATTATTCGTTTAAGCGATGATGCAAGTACCTATGACAGTTGTGTGCAAGCAGAGCAACAAGGATGTCTTTTATGGAGTGTTGTTCGCGTGCCTTGATGAGATTAGCATTTTGACGACCGTATGTGCATTGATTATCATGTTGTGTATTGCTATTTGCCTGCTCGTAAATCTTAGTGGCTATACTGTGGTTTTGCAGTTTGAGATGATGGCCAAGAGCAAAAGCCATCTTTGCACATAAATCTGGTTGCTTCTGGTTGCAACACTCCAATGTAACTTTGCCAAGTGAGAATCTTTAATCCTTACACCACTTCAAATGTTTCTCCAAATCTCTCCAATACAGACCGAGGAGGAAAGAACACCTTCCCATGCGAAAACGGGGAATTCTTCTCAATGTTGTCAATGGGAGATTTAGTGGATCTGCCACATCTTATCCATCTTGGTGGATATGTGGTTCCTGTGGTACCTCCTGCCGGCGTTCAAGTTTATTTTGGATTCCCGGTGTCTCCAATTCCAAGTAGATCCTACTGCTTGTCTAAGTACCTTTCTCCCCCTTACCTTACCAAGCAATTGCTTTGAGCTATACAAAATGTAGAAATGACTCGAGAGAGCTAGAATGGTTCACTAACATCCTTTAATTTCATAATATGTGTTGGTGGTGTCCTGTGTGTCAGTTTCAAACTAGTCACCTTCAATCGTTTTAACGCAGTTTGTATTCTGTAACAATATGTCAGAAAGCATCAATGGATAAATCATCATAAATTCATCTCACCCCAATAGTTTTATGGGTGTATACTTTGTTCACTAACTATTTTGCCACAAATCTAAAAAGAAAATATTACATCAAGATGATCACTTCGCTCTAGTCCCCAAAGTGCAGCTACTGCTCCTTGCAATTTCTTCTTCTTCTGTGCATTCAGTTAATCAACTGCACGCAAGCAACATGGGCATGCGCAACAGGCATTATGCCCAGTGGAGCTTGTACGAACATTTATCAACACCAGCTATTCTGCATCCAGAATTTGAACAATTGTTCATTAGAATATATTTGCTAGAACGCTAGCCACTAGGATTCTCTTTTCGTTTTCGGACAAATATTCCACTAATATTACTAGTTGTTGCCCATCGGCTTTAATGTTGGTGAAGAAGAGGGCTTTGGTGCAGCTTTATGGCGCCAAGCGGACTAATTCCAGCAGTAAGATTCAGCTGCTAAACATCCTTATGTATACTTGGTTTATGTTAAATCATATTACCTGTGGTGCTAAAATGGTACTCCCTCTAGTCACAAATATTTGACGTTTTAGACAAGATTCGATCAAACTTTTGGTTCAGGCTTTAGAGACTTGAATCTTTTGCGTCTCCACCTTTTTGACACTTTCATCTTTATTTTAGATTCCCGGTGTCTCCGATTCCATGTAGATCCTGCTGCTTTTCTAATAAGCTAATGGCGCCCATACTTACTCTCATCTTCCTTCCCCTTCTCTCGCCAAACAATCCCTCTTGGCTTTACAGAACGGAGAAATGAGCCCGGAAGCGTGCTACCATTTATCAGAGCATGAGGATGTGAGCTTTCTATACGCTGATCTATATCTGTCTACTTATTTATGCACTTGCTACGTTGTTTCAGCTCAGATGGGGAGTCCGGGGAGGGGAAAAGATGATCCTCTCCTTGTATTTTTTAACACTCTCAGACAGTGAAGAATCTTGATGACCACGCCTAAGCACGCTTGGGAATGGTACTTCCTGGTAGAAGTGAAGGTTGAGACCTTTCAATAAACAGGCATCTCATGGTAAAAGAGTAACACATGTTGCTATGTTTATCGCACAATTCCCTGCATCAAAAGTTTATCGACTTGCTGACCATATGATATTATATATAAAATCATAGGAGAAAACTTATGTTCAGAAACTACACTTAATATCTCACATAGTCTAGTTGGACAACAATCTGAATATCTGAATAAAACATTTTGCAAAACGGGCCGACGACACTAGTCTGTGTATCGCAGTACTGTAGCCTTTTCATTTTAATATCTATTTTTTTTTACAACAGCACAAACGAGGAATGAGTACATTAAGAACATCTACTCATAATTACCTACAACTTTGGTATTTATCAAAGAATTTAATTCTGGTGTTTACTATGGTTAATCAGAGCCACAATGTAACATCTACTTTGGTTGAACAGCCAGACTTCAGAATTCTATATCTCCCAATCTTTTGGTCCAAATTTAGATGGTGTTTGGTCTAGAAAGTGTAACATAAATGGTAATGTAATGAGATTGGGGGCGAATAACGTGGTGTAAAAGTCAATTACTCATTGTGTTTGGTTTGAATGGGTAATGGTATTTGATGCCAATACGGTGTTTGGCTTGAGCCTTGGAAATGACACAGTTGGCTTGCAAAGAAAAACAAAAACAGCTAACGTATATGTTTAAGTGAACAGGTCAACAATATATCCACCATTATATTGATGTAGAACAATACTTAAACTTGTACGCATGTCTCAGTCTAACCTTAGTGATCTAACACTTGACAGATTAATTAAGAAACATAGAAATTGTAACAGGACACCAATAACTCATGCTTGAATTGTACATTTCATACATCAGAAGCAACAGAAACAAAGTTAGAAAATCATACTGAATTCAAGTATAAACTGTCAGAGTGCAAGCAAATGAAACTCCAAAGTACTTGTAACTTTGGATGCAATAAACCCTGTTATTCCAAAAACAAATGCAACAAATGATATTGAAATGTGATACAACAATAGTCTTAGAAGTCAGTATTTATGCAGTAGGTGTCATGCAGGACAAAAGCTTCAAATTTTGTGATAGGCAGATTTCATACATCAACATAAAAAGGTTCTCCAAATTTTAAGACATGTTTCTCAGTTACTAGCAGCCAACACATAATGGAAGTTCTCTACTCCCCCAAGGCAAGTGAAACACACTTGGAGTTTTAGGAATTCAAAAACTGAAAATGAACAGCTTGCATCGCCAAAACTAAATTGGATAACATTGCACCTCCGTAACCGACAGCCAGCTCATCAATTTCTCTTTGCTTCATCTAGTAATGAAAAATTCTGGAAGTTAGTAAAAGCAAGATCACATGCAAGTTAGAATAAAACTAACAATTTTCTTAATAAGTTAAGGATGTACCTAAAAAATATGGTTGCTAATTAAGAAATAGTAACACATTAGTAATTGGCTAATTCAGAAAAATAAATTATAACTCGATAGTTACCAACTGCAGTCTACCAATCTATCTAGCTAGAGTCCTTAGTTGTTTCAGCTTGAAATTAAGACGGTGTTTGTTTCATTGTTTTGTAACGTAATCTAATTTCAGACGGTAAGCCACTCTGTTATAGTAACAAATCAGGTTATCTCTCATTAGAACTCTCTGCACTGGGTCTGTAGGTTTAGTTTGAAACATGGAGACCGCTTCCCCCCTCCTCTCCGCTGACGCTCACCCCGAGCTCGGCGTCCACCTTCCACCCGCCGCCCCTCTCCCCGGTATGCTCCTCTCCTCTTTCTCCTTTCGATGTGCCATTCTACCCTGGCGCCTCATCTGCGGACAGTTCCAAAGTGCAGCCACTGCTGCACGACACTCCCCTCTCGACTTCTTTGGCCGGCTGGTCGCCTTCTCCCGACAACTCCAGGTTGCCGGCCGAGGCTAAAGGAAAATCTACCCTGCATGATGCGGAGCCTTGCCTTCCTCCGGCTTGACTAAATCCTTATAAGGCTTCCTCTATTTCTCTATATAAAGAAATATGAATACTCTTGTCAATGAGATCAATGTGTTAGGCTTAATGCCAACTGAAGATGATCAAGTGGTGAGAAGAATACTTCAAGCTCTTCTTTCAAAGTACAAGTTGATAGTCTCCATCATCTACGTCAACAATGATATTAAGAGGATGACTCCAAGTCAAGTGCACGGCAAGATCACTGCCTATGAGATGACTATGAACATAGAGTGAACAAATCTATCAAATGCCCTTGTATAGAGTGAACAAATCTATCAAATGCCATTGTATAAATGAATATATATTGTTCAAGATTTAGTGTCTATGAAGATATGGTTCTCCCTATTTGGTAACAGGGAAGATAAATATGATATGGAAATTTGTCTGGAAGCAAAAGTAATAAATTTAATTGTACAGTACTGCAGCATGAAAACATTTTAACAAAATAAAGAGCATAACTGTATCAGCTTCGACAATAGACCCATCCTTAAGTACAGCAGAAGACACCCTTCCATCAGAGCCAGCTTCAAGCTTGTCGATAAGAACTCCCTGGTTACCAATAAATATACACACTCAAACCGATTAAAACAAAACTAACAAATGAACTTTAATACTTGATGCAACATCACCTTTATGAACTTGACACCACTTTGCTGATACAGTTCCTCATACTTCTTAGCAAGGGAAGGTGTAAATAATCTTGGCATAATGTAGCGGCCTTAATTAGATAAACGTGTTTTTTTAGCATAGAGAGAGATATACAGGCTTCAGGCATATCAAACTGAACAAAGAAAGATAGCTCCTTACAGTTGTGTGAAGATTCCAGCCACAAGCTGCTGCAGCTACCTCCATGCCAATATAGCCCCCACCAATAACAGCAACCTTCTTTGCTCTCCCCTATAAAATGTAAAACAAAAATAATTCATTAGTAAATGTCAAAGAGTGAGATTATAAAGTTGTAGTTTTAGATCATTGTCACCATGTCAAATGAGAGAACATTACGAGGAACGAGGATTGTTATTAATCTACTGAACATACCAGTGAAGATACTAGAGAATCAGCATCAGCAACATCACGTATGTAGTGAACTCCGGGTAATTTCCCTCCAATTTTTTCAGGTAATCTGAAAAAGGGGAATTGGTACTAAGAGCAGCAAAACACAATGTTAAGATTCATTGTAATCATGTGGAATGTATCAAGTTTGTGTATCCAATTTGTGTGTATAACCAACAAGAACTTTCACTGGGTTAGCATAGAAGTTTGTCTGACATCTTAAGAGTAGAAAGTTTAATAAAACTATTCATCGTGGTACGGATAGAAGAAATCTGGTTTTCCGAACATTTAGAAGCACATCATTCACATAACCATTGTTAATATACCTTGAAGCTTCACAGCCAGTAGAAACAATAAGTGACCCGTACTTCAGAATTTTCCCTGATGAAGTTTTCAATGTCTGTATTTTGCCATCAAATGCTATAACTGGATCCTCA
The DNA here is from genome assembly GCF_958298935.1 of Phragmites australis. Lineage (NCBI taxonomy): Eukaryota > Viridiplantae > Streptophyta > Magnoliopsida > Poales > Poaceae > Phragmites > Phragmites australis. The sequence goes on from NC_084936.1 coordinate 2,957,764, forward strand.
TAAAGCACCTTTCATAATGAGCAAATAACTTCAGATAAGAACTATTTCGGTATTTTCAGACACAGCACAATTTAATATCCATTAAGCACACAGCCAAACAACCACTTAAGTACCTGTCAAGATCAGAAATTTCAGTGGGGCCATTACCCCAGCAAAATGAAGAGGGCCTGGTAGCAACAGGAACGACAGCGTCCAGACATGAGGTAGCAATAGCATCCAGTCAGGCAGCAGCGTTCAGGATGTAGGGCAACATTACAAGGGGAGAAAAAGCAGGTCCTTTCGGTAACACCATAGGCAGCTTTGTAAAGGTGGGCAGCAACCGTACCCTGCTCCACCCTTCTAGTTCATTTGTGGCTCCGGATCTTTTCTACTTCAGGATCCAATTGTTTGGAACTGAAGCCATATAGATAGGCTCCAGCTTCTCCAAACGATAATCCGGGAGCTGAAGTCGTGAAAAACACACCTTAGAGCTAAATGACAATCAATCCAAAAAGTGGGGATGGGTCCGAAATGTCAGCACCCCTTGCATTTGTATTGGATGTGGCTTTGCGAAACATTTTGGTCACATGTTGTGTGCAACTTAACAGTATACTTGGATTTTCAGTGCCTTGTACCACTATGTGTGATGCTTCTGTTACTTCTGTAAACAACTATTGCAGGTAGGTGTCGTGCATGTTAGAAACTTAACGCCAGCAACCGCATAAGATGGTGTAGTGAATCAGTATAGATGCTTGATGGAGAGTGAGAATAAACAGATAAATTACAGAAATGTTAGCCACTAGATTCTTAAGTAAAAATGTGGAACACTATACTTCATATTTCACTTGATGCTGTGGACAAATAAATATTCCTGCAGATAAACAGTTGTTCTCAGCACCGGTAATGGTACATTACCATACAAACTCAATTCTACTAAGATTGGAGCTGACGATATGCAGCATTCTCTACATGACATTTTCAGATACTTCATAGTCGATGTTGCCCTCAAACATGCCACAAAAGAATCTAATAACATTTCAGTCATGAAACCATGCCAAGGAACTAATATTACCATACCTTCCTACAGCAATACATGTACCAACAGAAAAAAGATGAAGAAATCACCATTCACTTCAATTTCAGTAGCGCGCTGGCGACAGTCCTCCTCAGGCTGTCAAGCTCCGCGCTCGCCTTTGCCTCCGCCACTCGCTGCCTCTTCACCTTCGCCTCCAGCTGCGCCGCCTTGTTATCGCCGATGCGCCCGAACGCCCTCTTCAGCATCCCGGCAGCGGCGGCGCACCCCGCTTCGATTGCTTCCACCTCCGCGGCGAGGCAAGGGTGCAGCCTGGCCAGCTCGCCAAACACCATCGGATCCTGCCGCGTGTCGACCACACGGACCTTCTTCTCCTTCTTCCCCTTGCGGGTGCCATCCCAGATGAGCTTGGAGAGCTTGTAGATCCTAAGGTCATCGTCCTTCACTGGGATGATGCCACGGGAGAGCTGGAACGCGGCGTTGATGTACCGGGAGCGGAGCGCGATCAGTCGCTTGGCGATCTGGTCAGCGGCGAGGCGGTCGTCCGACAGGAGGCGGCCGCGGAGCTCGGCGGCGAGGTCATTGGGTGACGGCAACTGGCCGTGCTTCTGTCGGAGCGCCACGGCGGCATCGAGAAGCGCAATCTCATCAGCTGCCGGCCACATGCGCACGCGAGGCCAAGTTTTCCTGGTCACGATAGGTTCGGAGCCAGAGGAAACGTCCGAGACCACCAAGGTGGAAGAGGAGGCATCGGATTCGGGAGCAGAGTCGAGGGAGAAGGAAGGCGACAACAGGGGGCTCGGATGCTCGTCGGAGAAGGTGGTGGTGATATCGTCGGAGAACGCCGGCAAGGGGTTTTCCTGAGGCATATGCGGCGGCGGAGGCATATCCTTTTCCATGCTTTGCTGCACAAAAGAGAAACAAGAAAGACGGCCGGCGGCGGGGGCTGGACGCGAAACCCTAGCCGCGGACCAGTCGCCTCGTGCGAGGGAGTAGCAGAAGCTGTTTTGAGCAGTCCGTCCCAACAGGGCCTGGAAACGGTTCGGGGTTTCTGGTTTTTTTAAGTTCCCGAGATAGGGCTTCAGCTTTGTTTTTTTTAAGGAACCAGGATGACTTTCATTAATATAACATAACTATACAGATCATCGATTACATACTAGTTTTCTATTTGAATTGTACCAAATATGATGCGGCTTCAACATAAACTTTTTTTTTTTTACCATAGGAGACAGCCGTCTGAGACGGACCTTAGGAACGTTGAACACATAGGCTTCGCACAACGGCAATCGGCCGTTACCTCGCTGGACAAAGAGAGAACCGATGCTACTAGCTTAACCCTCTGTACAAACTCCATCGCCGACGAGCCTACAGCACCAACCCCTGCAGTCGCCGACACCCACACCGATAACCCGGAAACCAAACACATCAACTGCACCAGCTACGTCACCAGAGAGATAGCGCTTCAGCTGAGGCACGTACATGGGCCGTTGGATGAGTGGGTTGGATGGATCACTTTAATCCAAGTGGCTACCATGATATAGTGGCCTTTCAGAAAAAGGCAACAATAATATGCTAGAAGCCAATATGAGCTGTTTCTTTTTGCTATGGGTTGAACTGGATTTTTTATTTTTATATTAGCAATTTTAGGCAACTGTTTGGAAAAATTGTATGAATAGGCTGTGACCCTTTGATTGAGCAACATGATCTTGGTTAGGGTGGCCACATCAGGTGCTCTGCAGTTGCCAGGTTCAGTTGATATTAGTCGAATCACTGAGGTTGAGTCTACACAATGATCTAGTGCTTTCACCTGCACCCACAATGGATCACAGAGAGCCTTAATAGTCATGTTGTATCTCCAGCTCAAGTATATGCATGTATCCATTTGTAAGGGAATTACTTGTATGATTACTATTGAAGCTATATGTTTAACATGAAATTACTAAGGTAGCAGCTTGGCATTAATTATACTCCAATGTGAGGTGAACTGAAATATGAAAGACATAGAAGTCTAGTACATTAATTTCATATTAACTGGTAGCTAATGCAATCTTTTGCATGAAAATAGTCCTGCAAAACCAATAAAATTATGATTAAACATTTTATCAAATGTGTTGGGGGATGCAATCAAATCACTCAATGTGAATAAAAAGTGAAGGGAACAAAATTGCATGGGTTTGTCCTCCGCTGTCATCAAATTTCCAGTCCTAACCAAAGTACCGCTAAATAAGGTAGCTAGTATAATTATCCAGGATACATATGGTAATATGGTCAAAAGATGTATCAGAATGTTATTAGCTTTGTTGAATTTGTATGAAAGATAAGCATGATGGTTCTGCAACAGCAGAAATGTAATGTTAGTTAACTGATATTATGAAAAGAGAATTTTATATAGTGTATACAAGGAAACTTGAATATAGTCATTGGCAGAATAGAGAGCAGAATTGAAAAAAAAAAAAACAGACATTGTAATAGGCAGCAGAACTGTAATATCTTAGTTTGCATTGGGATGTTCATTAGCTGAATCTATGGAGATGTTAATTCCATTTAAAATATTTTGTTTACCGAAGAATTCCCTAAAAGAAACATTTGCAATAGCCCAAAACTCTCGGGCGAGCAAAGCTTCTGGGCAGGGACTACTAATTAATCTAGAGCAAAGCCTCTCTAGACATAGTGGCAGCAAACAACAAATATAACCTGAAAAACAGGGACAAGCTTGTATGAAATATTACAAGTCAAAACATATATTCTTTTGAAAGATCTTCCAGATTCCTGTAAAATATTTTACCAAGTGAATTCTCAGAATTTGATGAGATATATTCCACAGCAGCGGATATTATTTGCCCAGTTGCCTTAAACCAAAGGCATACATGACAATTGGTAAACAGGATAGCTAGATTCTCAAACAGCAGACCAGCTACAAGGCAATGCAGATCAACAGCAGAAAATATGCATGCTCTTTCAGTTCCTCTACATAAATGATTGGCCGGTGAAGTATCGTCAACATAGCAAAATAATCTAACTACTTGACATAAGAAAATCCCTAATATCTACAAAAGAAATATGCTAAGTAAGAAATTACAAAAGCATAGCAGAATAACCTAGCTAGCTTCTATAAAAATGAGCCAAAAGGTGGAAGCACATCACCAAAACCACCAATCCTCACTGCTTCAGAACTCCAATCTGGCTGTGTGTATCGTTGTTTACCCATGCTACAGTCCCAGAAGGTCCTGCGCAGTCCCAAGTCTTGCATGTCTTAAATATATTAAGAAACAATGTAAGATCACTATGGAGATATCGAATGACTACGGCGTGAAGCTGTAATTGAGCAGAGCACAATCTAGTCAACTATAATTGGTACACATGCAAAATTTGAACCTATACAATTGAACTGCAGTACACATTCTTGACAGCCATAGCTTTATATATGACGAAATTCAAGAGTCAATGCAAAAGTTATCTTAGTGTTCCATTCATATAATTCTGTAAGGACATGTGCATAAATGGTAATAGCGATGGAGAGTCCCCCATGTAGCTATATTTAATTTCAGACAAATGATAATTGGGAAAAATTTGTTAGAATAAGGCATTATGAAAACCAAAAGAAATATTTCAGATCATTGCAAACATTTAATAGTATTCTAGGTCTAGCGAATTCAACAAAAATAGTTTTGAAATTAATTGCTTGGGAGGGACTGGGATGATATGGAGTAGACGAAATTTTGTAGTAATCCAGCAATAAACACCTGAAATTGAAGTCATGGTAGAAAGGTGTATAGTGGTACTATTATTGAAGGCAACATAGGATTCCCATCATCTCAATCTAGCTTCCCAATTAAAAACCATAAGTATAAAACATAATATAAAAAAGAAAGTTGGAAAACTGTAACTGAAAAGGAGATCTGGTGCACACTGTAGTTTACTTGTATACGTACTGATGCGAAATGTGTTGTAAAGACTCTGCTGTGAAATATTTTAGTTTTTTGTTTACTTGAGATATTGTTCAGCAGCATGCACACAACCTGGACACTGAAATCCTAATTTAATTAGAATTAACCTGAAAGGGGAAAGATATTGTTTAGGAAGAACACTGATTCAAGTGCTCATGAATGGGAATATAACAACAGGACATACTCATCCAAATCTGCATGCCACACACAATATTTTGGTTGCTGCAACGAATTATCATGGAACCAAATATGGAAGATTGAGGCCAAATAAAAAATTTTCTTGTGACTTCTGTTGCAATACAAGCTGTTGACAGCTGATAAATTGTTAGCAGAGGGCTGGACTGCATCTCCCACATGCAGGCTATGCAATATCCATGACGAAACAACCTCCCATCTTATTGTAAATCGCAGCTATGCAAACAGGTCTCAGCAGAGATGCAAACTGCTTTGTCTTCTCAACATTGCATCCAGAATGTAAGAAATTGGTGGAATAGAATGTTGGATGCTCAAAAAAAGTGGGAATGCTTCTAACAATTCCTGCAAAAGCCAGTGCGCCTGTCTTGGACAGCATGATTTTCTCGAATCAAAATGAACGTGGGAGTCCTAAGTGGCATAGTGCATAAATATTTACTTTATAAGGGAAAAAATTATCTGCTTGAACCAATAAAAATTGAGTCTAGTACTACAAATCCCCTGACTGGTTTATTAAAAAGTTAAAGGACCACCAGATCAGTTCAGCAATTTATAACAGTGCCGCCTGATACACAGTAGGCTACCGATGATCTTCGATGGTACTGTTACTCTTTTACTGATGCTTCAATTCTATGTGCATGTGCTTCACCTCCACAGTCAAATATCCATATGTTGCCATATGAAATAGTGCTTGAAAAGTCTGCAAGTAGCATCATTCATCGTGTCCATCAACAAAGTGCACTGGTTGATTTCCTATTTATTAGAATCCACAGAGTTATTTTGCTGTAATATAACCAAAGTCTACGAATCTTTTGCCGTAATATACACAGTATCTTAGATATAGTGCAATCAATATTTTAGTTCCTCTAAAATATCAACCTGATAATCTCTTCTATGTATGTACAAATTACTGACGAGGGTTAGTAAGCCTCTCGTTAGTAAGCCACGCCGCTTTTCTAGTGTGTAGTATTTATTCGTGGTCATTTCTCAGGATCAACTTCATGAACGGGAGGGGTAGTATTCAATAAGATTTAGATGAGTCATGATTAAAGTGTAGCAAGAAAATTTCCTATGGAGCTGTCATGGATGATCATTTGGGTTGGGCCTCGACATCTTTACATGTGCAATAAACTACTGAAGAGAATTCTAGAACAGCAATTCCCAGTCATGTCTGTAGAGAATCTACACAAACAGCTTCAGAGGTAAGAGTTCATCTGTACGTTGTTCCCATGTGTGACATAAAAGTAACATAAAGGGCTTCACTCCTATATCAGTTTTGATCTGCCCCTCAAAGGGCGGTCAAGTTTATTTCAAGCAAGAAATGGCGATCGAAGGCGCATCTAAGAATATTACAATCCGAGGGAAATGAATGCTGTGGAATTGTGCATTATTGTTATCATGGTCCTGACAATTCGAAAGCAGCAGCAGTACCCAAATTCTAGACGTCCTAGATGTAGAGAACTAAACGGGAGCAGCAGATTAAAGAAAGCTTCTTGCAATGTCTAATGCATCTTCCACAGAAGTCACGGCCTTGAGCTTAGCTTTGTCAACAATGGGCTGAGATTTGGCGAGTTGCGGAAGAAGCGAGAATTCCTGAAAGATTGCAGAAAAAATATTATGAATTCAGCCAGGTTCTGACAATCAAGTCCAGAACTGAAATAGCAAGCTTCTTAGTTATAGCACAATCACATATGCTCATTCTTAAATGGCTTCAAACTTAGTGTTAAGTTCAATAGAAACGAAACTGTCCCAGGTATGCAAGACATTGTCATGTCTAAGGTAATGCCAGTATTTTTGTTACCTCCGAGCTTCCACTCTCTAGGAAAACACCCTTCAGTCGGCTATCTGCAGTTACATAAAGGCAAAAAGTTCATACCACGTGCAGCTGAGATGGCTGAAAATGTATTCCAAACAATTAATTACCAGAGTCAATCCAAAAGGTAGCAATCTTTGGATCGAAGTTCCCTACTTCAATTGCTTCACCAACTGCTCAGTGCACGAGAGAGGATATGGATATTGTGATTATTCATGTCTAACAGCAGGGAACAATATTATGAGGGAGAAATTGGCCACTGAGGTACTGTACCATTATCGCCGTAAAATTGCCACCAAACTTTCCTTGAACTTCCTTCATACTCAAAAACTCTCGAGTAGAAATATGGAAGGTAATCATACCTGCATCAAATATGGTAAATCAAAAGGACTAGGAGCCAAACTAATGGAGTAGACCCAATAACCATGAACTTACGCTTTTGTCTGAGATGTTAGAAGTGTTTCAACACAATGGTGCGCAGACTTCCGAGCATGATCTACATGCTCTACTCGAGCTATTCTGTTGTACATCTGCAAAAGAATTTTGTCAGAAACCCATATTCTGGGATCCAACTTTGCCTTATAAGATAAAAACACAATGAGTACCCTACCTTCAGGGGAAAAGCTGCTACATCTCCAATAGCAAAGATGCTGGGTACATTAGTTCTAAACAAGGAATCAACCTACAAAAACGCCCTCAATTAGCTCTATTAACCAAGAAGACATGACAATTTATTTTCAGGATGCCAAAAATTTGAGCAAGTGATCTAAACAATTAACATATATCATACAAGTTCAGTAGCATGCATCCAGCAAGAGAGAAGGAACACAATGGCTATAGCAGTGACAGCTAAAATCAATAAATTGATAAGGTTAAGATGTAACTGAGAAAGTCATTCAAATTGAGTGGTTGTCTGCGTTGTTTGTTGCTAAGCTAAATGGTCTCATCAGTATCTCAGGTAAAAAAAGAATAAAGAAGAAACAGTTCCACAGAAACTTCACGATGCAGAGAACAGTGAGAATCAAATAAGCCTCATTAACATTGGCATGAAAACAAACCTCTATTCCACCAACTTTAGAGTTGACTCCAACAGCTTCAAAGGGGCTGACAACTGGTTTTGCTCCTATACCAACAATTACCTGCATTTATAATATCTCGTTAACACAATGAAGATATAATGTTAAATTGTTTGTTTGTCTTCTTTTTGAGTTTTATGGCCTTTATATTAAATGAAATGCAAGTTCATTCTGAGGTGTCTGCATACACCAGTGATCTTGTCAAGTTCAGATCCATAGGTGGTAGATATCATTACATTTTGCTTGTTCTTTCCCTTAGTTGGACTAGCATGGCGAACTGTATGGCTGGTTGTTTCCATACAGGAACACACGCCCGAGATTGTATGTTGTAATCTCCATAACCAATAAAACAATGTTTAATAAAATGAAATGCATATTTAATATGTCAGTCAAACCAAGAGAATGAATATCTATAAACTACCCTTGTATAGAGTGAACAAATCTATCAAATGCCATTGTATAAATGAATATATATTGTTCAAGATTTAGTGTCTATGAAGATATGGTTCTCCCTATTTGGTAACAGGGAAGATAAATATGATATGGAAATTTGTCTGGAAGCAAAAGTAATAAATTTTATTGTACAGTACTGCAGCATGAAAACATTTTAACAAGATAAAGAGCATAACTGTATCAGCTTCAACAATAGACCCATCCTTAAGTACAGCAGAAGACACCCTTCCATCAGAGCCAGCTTCAAGCTTGTCGATAAGAGCTCCCTGGTTACCATTAAATATACACACTCAAACCGATTAAAACAAGACTAACAAATGAACTTTAATACTTGATGCAACAGTCACCTTTATGAACTTGACACCACTTTGCTGATACAGTTCCTCATACTTCTTAGCAAGGGAAGGTGTAAATAATCTTGGCATAATGTGGTCCTCCGGGAATATAACCTATGCATGTAGCAGCCTTAATTAGATACATGTGTTTTTAGCATAGAGAGAGATATATAGGCTTCAGGAATATCAAACTGAACAAAGAAAGATAGCTCCTTACAGTTGTGTCAAGATTCCAGCCACAAGCTGCTGCAGCTACCTCCATGCCAATATAGCCCCCACCAATAACAGCAACCTTCTTTGCTCTCCCCTATAAAATGTAAAACAAAAATAATTCATTAGTAAATGTCAAAGAGTGAGATTATAAAATTGCAGTTTTAGATCATTGTCACCATGTCGAATGAGAGAACATTACGAGGAACGAGGATTGTTATTAATCTACTGAACATACCAGTGAAGATACTAGAGAATCAGCATCAGCAACATCACGTATGTAGTGAACTCCGGGTAATTTCCCTCCAATTTTTTCAGGTAATCTGAAAAGGGGGAATCGGTATTAAGAGCAGCAAAACACAATGTTAAGATTCATTGTAATCATGTGGAATGTATCAAGTTTGTGTATCCAATTTGTGTGTATAACCAACGAGAACTTTCACTGGGTTAGCATAGAAGTTTGTCTGACATCTTAAGAGTAGAAAGTTTAATAAAACTATTCATCTTGGTACAGATAGAAGAAATCTGGTTTTCCGAACATTTAGAACCACATCATTCACATAACCATTGTTAATATACCTTGAAGCTTCACAGCCAGTAGAAATAATAAGTGACCCGTACTTCAGAATTTTCCCTGATGAAGTTTTCAATGTCTGTGTTTTGCCATCAAATGCTATAACTGGATCCTCATAAAGCACCTTTCATAAATGAGCAAATAGCTTCAGACAAGAATTGTTTCGGTATTTAAAACACAACACAAAAATAACCGAATGTTAACATCATCATTACCTCTATACCGTTCTCCTTGTACCATTCAGCAGTCTGTCGCTGTCCACCAGATCCAACACATGTATGAAAACCCTGCCACAAGAAAAAGCTTAAGACTTTGAGCCTGTTTGGGCAGCTCTAATCTTGATGGTTAAGTATGCAATGTACTATCAGCTAAATGAACACTTCCTTTCAGATAGCAACATATGGTGAAAGTGTTATGTGGCATAGTGAAGCAGATCCTACTAATTTCCAAATAAAGTACCATACCGGTAACTCATCTTTTGTCCATTATGAGAAGAATGTACAATGCTACAATGAATTAAAACTGAGCAGTTCAGCGATCCAAATCTGCCTATCATGATTTGGTGCTGTTTGTCATCATAAATTTGTTGGTGTACTTACAGGTAGGCGTGCCGGCTTCTTGTCCGGAGGAAAAAGATAAGCTTTGGTCAAGGCTGGCCGCTCATATGGTGGAAATGCCTGCACGACAACAAGCACTTACACTATCACAAAACAGCAGATAGCCTTACAAATAAAAATATTAATAGTACTTCGCAGTAAGTTACATAGCAGCAGTGACAAACCAACAACACTGAACAGTTTCTATAATTAACATTGCAAAGTGCATCTACTGAATGCTACCTCCTTGGAGACTATGCAGAGCCGGCCATCAGCCATGCCGTGCTCCACGAACGTCCTGGCCGCGTACCCAGCCGCGTTCCCTCCGCCGACGATCACATACCTGCAGCCCGGAAATCCATCAACCACCCACCCCATGAGCATTCCATTTCTTGGACACTACTCACTCACTTCAGAGTTTCAAAACTGAAAACTTTGCGCAACAGGACACCAGGAGAAGACGGACTCGGATCAAGAGAACAAGGGCACCCACTCGCGGTTCTGGTTGTCGAACCCGGCCGCCGCGGAGACCGAGAAGCTCCGGCGGGGGGAGAGTTGAACCACCCGGGCGCCTCCTCCGATGCCTCGCTGCCGCAGAGCCCACGTGGCCGGCGACGACGAGTGGTAGTAGCACTGTGCCGCCGCGGATGCCATCTCCGCCGCCTTTCGCCGGAGAGCTGCGGCCACCTCCAAGAAACCAAAGGGTGTCAGAGGGCCTAAGTGCAATTTGGAGAAGTTGCGGGCGGCTGATGGGGGAACCTGGAGTCATCGCTGCTCTCCTCGGCGGCGCCCTTATAGAGGAGTCGTCAGGCGAGGAGGAGGAGATGGGGTTGGACTAAGGAATAGTTTAAACGCGAGGGGTTTGGGTGCGATTTGGAGGGGGCGGAAGGGCGCTGGCCACTGCGGGAGGCCAAGGGACGGCCGGACGGACGGACGAGACGACCACCTCGACGGCGGTGTGGGGATGAAGAGACAACGAAGGAGGCCGTGCCGTGCGCTTGTAATTTCCTTCTTTTTTAATCTTTTTATCCCTCTTGGAAAGTAGGATTTCTACCTTTATGGTCCCTCGTGTCAACCAAAAAAACACTCGATTGAGAGATAGTAGCAAGCTCGTAAACTTGATGAAACTTTGATTCGATAGCCAGCTGAGAGTTTCTGCACGTGTCTGACTTACTAAAAGTTAGCTTATATATCAGTAATAATATCACTCTGTATAGTTATATTAAAGAAATCACGTCTACAAGTGTGCACGAAGCACAGCGGTAAGATAGCAGGAGTGCAGCTAGCCCATTAGAGTTCGAATCCGGTGTCGTACCTCTCTGATTAAAGCCTCCAATAAAAACTCTAGTTACAAGGCTAGTTTTTTTATAAAAAAAATCCGCATATGTAAAGTTTACGAGACAATCAAGTTTTTTCTTTTTTTTTAATAATTAAAACACTTGGTTATTCGATGTTGTGAATATTATATGAAATTCTATTAGTATTGAGATTTGGAATAAGTCAAATTTACCTCTCCAAACTATGATGTCGATCTATTTCCTCCCTTAAACTCGAAAACCAAAAATTATTCAATCCTAAGGTTCGAAAACCATGCAAATGACCCCCACCCCCTTCTCAACTCAGTTTTGATCAAAGTCATATGCCACATGTGTACCTATCACGTTAGCTCATCCAAACAAAAAGCTTGAGCAGACTCATCCTTAACTCTCTTTAGTGACAGTAGGTCTAGCTAGCTGAGATCGAGATTTGACCAAGGAGAGGCCTACTGATCTCGAGATGATCTGGTGACAACCGCAGCTTGGAGACATGGGCCCGCGCCTGGGCAGCACCCTGTCGCTCGACTAGGTCGCGAGCAGAGGCAGGGCGACGGTGGGGGCCTTCGGGCGACAAGCAAGCGAAGGCGAGGGGGCGCTGTGGACGACAAGGGCCGACAGACGATGGCTCAAGACACGACCCGACGCTCCGGTGGCATGCACGCATGGACCCACACCTAGGTAGCAACCCGTCACTTGGTGCTCCAGCGACGTGGTTGGGTCATGAGCGAAGGCAGAGGCTGACGGAGGAAGAAAGAAGAGGGGAAGGGGCCAGCAAAGGGAGAAAGAAGAGAGGAAGATGATGTCGCTAGAGCCGCTGGCCCGTGGAGGTGTACCGGCGGTATGGTGGCAGCGACCGACGAGGGGCACAAGTTTAGATCGAGAACCTTAACTCTAATTCTGAACAGGCCTGCTAGGGCTTTTTGTCTAGCCTGCCGTTTGGAAGAGCCGGGAATGAGTCTGCTCGGGCTTTTTGTTTGGATGAGCTAATGTGGACGGGTAAGCACACGTAGCGTACGACTTTGTGATTTTGAGAATGAAAAATATGGTGTGTACCTTCGAACAAAAAGACAGCAGCTGGTGTAGCTTTCCACTAAGCATCTTTTTCAATGACTCCAGAAGCTGAACACCAGTACTAGTTACAATACAAATAAACTAGAAGGATCATGCATGTTTGGTGCCCCATCATGATTGGACCCTGGACAGCTACTCTGTGGCTTCTCCAGAGATCCCAAGTTTACAGATCACCTTCTAGTACCTACCAACAAACTCATCTAACCTTCAGTACCCAATTCTCTCTTTTTTGTCTTTACAAACTCCAGTTTTTGTCGGGGGAGCGACCCAGGTTCGAGCCCCGGCGCTGCCTCCGGGACGCTCATACAGTCCCTATGCGAATGTGTGAGTGTAGACCCCAATTATAAAATAAAAAAAAAACGAACTACAGTTTTTATGTGATGAAACCAGACTAAGTTGAGACTGAGGCAAAGTGAAGCTCTATGTATCCACATGTAGATCAACTGAAGCATGAAATACTGTTACATTTTCAAATCTAACAATACACAGTACATGCCGACATTGTACACCTGAGATCGGTATAGATTCAGATTTCTGGCATGGAAAGATTGTGTTCTGGTTCCATAATCTCTGGCTCAATGCCCAGCAAAATTTGGAATCAGTTCTCCAGGCAGCTGTAGCGGGACCTGCACAAGTGCAGATAATACTCTTCACACGTGATGACAACATAAGAGGAATATTCTTCAGTAGGATCATCTCTTGCCAAAGAAATGATCGATCTGAGCTTGGCCGCCTTTGCCTCCAATCTTCTGTGCCTTTGGCCACAGTGCTTGAGACTTGCTATCCTGCAGAAGAAGAAAAACATGCAGGGGGATTATTTGCAAGAGATTGAGTTGTTTTGTTGTCTGACAAGGAAGAAGATGAGAAGAACTTCTTGAACTGACATGGAATCGACCAAGGTCTTTCAGAACTTTGACCTTCCCTCCACGCCCGTCCGGCCCCACAGCGATCAAATTGCCTCTGTTTGCGTTTGCACCTGCAGATCCAGGAGCTGTCGAGCCCTTGCACCATTTGCCAACGCTTTTTCTTGCTCCATCCACGCCAAGAATTCCAGGTGTTTGGAAATCATCTGATTTGTAGATGACATACGGTTGTTTTGTAAGTACGTCGAGTACACGGGATCAGGTAGAAATGATATTTCATAGATATCCATAAATTACTTGTAATCGAAAGAAGTTCTGAAAAAGTAAGTCGTCTGAGCATCCATACAAAATTGGTTCTTCATTCCACTAAGAAAAACCGGATGTTTTTGGCCTGATTTTTAAAAGTGGTTTACTTTTTCCAATGCATAAGCCATATTTTTAAACCATTAAATTAAAACCAGACACACGCATACGTATGCACACATCTGAAAGCTAATCCAATGGCTAAGAAATGACTAATAAGAAAAAGAGGCAACTTACAAAACAAATCGTGGCATTGTAGGATACAAAAGTAAAGTGGCCTAGTGCCAGCATAAAATTTGGATAATACTATTATCCCTTTTTCAAACGGAAGAAGATTAATGTTATCAAAGATGGAGAGCGTGTGGTTATTTGAAGACCTCTCATATGAAACATACACTACATTCTATTAGAGCAAAATGTTCCTACAAAGCTGTATAAACACTTAAACAATGTTGCCGTATTTACTTAAATTTAGAGAAAGGTAGGTCTTAATTTGTGCTAGTAGAATGAACAATGAAGGTACAGTCCGTAAATCCTGTGTCCAGTTTATGCAACTTGAATGCAGAAGTTATTTACTAGAACAATACAAGGACTCACCAGAAAGAGAATTTAAGTTGTGAATCTGCTGCGGTCCAGTGCCAGAAGTCAACCTAGTTGCTTGTTTGGAGATGCCATCAATTGTCAGTGTTTCTTTCTCCCACGTTGAAGTTGTCACTTTCGTGCTCCTCATAATAGGACTCTCTTGAAGAATATGCAGTTTGGTCGTAAGGTTCTCCTGAAAGGTTGATTTACCAATTGCATCTGTGTGTTTAACGAAGGATGTTTCTTTTGCGACATACGTAGTCTTGCATTCAAATGTCGTGGGCTGTTTGTTATCATTTTGACAAAGACTAGACTTATTTTGGGAATCCAAAGTGTTATCGCAATTCCCAAACGGCTTGGCTGAAAATTCTGTCTTGCGTTCATCTCCAAAAACAGAATCATCAGCATCTAGGTCTATCACATCTGCATTATTGTTGTTCAGGTTGCCTTTTGAATTCAGATCACTCTTAGCTTCGGGTTTTGACCCGTTCAAGTGATTTTTGTCGTTGCACAGATCATGCATCACTTCATCAAGCTTGATTGTTTGATTTTCGCATCCAGCACTTGGACTAGGGAAACCATTATTAGCTGTGATATTTCCTGATTTTGTCTGGTCCGCTTTAAATTTCTTTGAAGACCTCAAGTCCCTTATAAAACCATTTTCTTTTTCTTCTAGTTCCTTCTCAAGTTCCTGTACCCTTGTCTGTTCATGTTCACACCAATAAAAAACATTCACAAGAATTATGTACTCAAAAGCGTTAAGTTTATATATGAGGCAGAGCTTACCTTTAACTTTTTTACAAGCTCTTTGGCCTTCTCAAGCTTCTGCAGCATGCGAGACTCTGATCTTCCCAGAACATTACATTGGATCATCAATTCTTTGTAGCTCCTAAAGATAGAATGCATTACTGAAGCGCTCCAACCAAGCAAATTCGTGCTACCAAAAAGAAAAGTGCAAAAATAATGTTCAAGAGTAGTTCTTTTTATCTAACATCATTTTGTTCCGTGAAATTTTCAGCAGTGCCAACGACTTCATGTGAGAAATGTGGTTTACCAAAGATCCAACAAAAATACAGCTGGCTGGTCCAATGGCTATGTCGCTATGAAAGTTAATCCAGAACTGCACATTACTGCCTCCAGTGATTTAGCTACTGCTAAGTTGTAATTAACGCTAGTGACTAGACATTTCAAAGTATTTGATCCAGAAATCAGGACTGATACTCCAAATCAACAATATAACCCTCACAGCTCAAGTTTGACAGTTGAAACTACTATGATTTAGTTCGAGAACATCATTCCATAAAACATAGAAATTATGCATCCAGTTGGCTACACTTTGCAATTTACAACACATCATCTGAACAAAAATGAAGTGCCTACAACTAGACATTGGCATATAAAACCTATGGTGCATTGAAGGATCAAAGTGCAGTCTATGATTCCAATTCTAGCTGGGTCTACTGTAACAAGTAGTATAGTAAAGGAATTGTCCCCATAATTCATTTCACTAATGCTCTGTGGTATGCACACTGAACATGAATAAACTGTTTCTAGGTAAGGAAATCAAGAAGGTAAGTATACTTGTTCCGCATAGCAAGCGATCTCCTTAAAACATCAACTGCATTCTCCAGGTTTCCATGGTTACCAAGTGACGCCAATTTAAGGATCTCTTCCTCCTGAAGGTTCATGTCTGTCGACCTAACGAACAAGAGATCAAAACATAGTCACTTTCAATCATTAAGGCAATAATATTAGCATCTTTCAGGTCGAAAAAACATACAGCTTCAGCGCAGCAAGCTCCTTCGCCAGCGCAAGGCTCCTCTCCTGCAATCTACTGCACTCTGACGTCTTCCTCGACAACTCCTAGAATGAAGTGACAATGCAATTCACTAATCCATGGCCGGATGAAGAGTCAGGGACACCGAATCTCGCCACCAGATCAATCAAATTACCTCTGTTTTCGCATTGAGCAGCAGCTGGACATACTCTTTCTCCTTCCTCACGGTTTCCCGCATCGCCACCGCTGTCCCCGCCTGCTCCCTCCACCTGGCAGCCTAACCCAAAACCACCAAGGACCCATCAGCAATCCACGCGAAACACAACCCAGCATACAGATCCGGAGAAGACATCAGCAGCGCTCGCCTCGGCGTTGAGCTTCTTGATGCCGTCGCGCTGCTCCTCAATCATCCTACCGAGGGACGCCGCCTTCTGCTCCAGCTGGGCGACCTCGGCGGCGAGCGCCTCCCGGTCGGCGCCCTCGGAGGTGTCCTGCGAGGAGGGGAAGGCCTGGGTCGGGCACGCGCCGGTGGACTGGAAGAAGAGACGGGTCGGGGGATGCGCGGCGCCGCAGGGCTGCTTGCAGATGGGGCAGGTGAGCTTCTTCTTGCCGCCGGGGCAGTACTCCAGCCATTGCTCCAGGCTGCTCGCACCTCGCACGCATCAAGAATCAAGATGCCATTGCGGGATTGAGACAGGAAGAAACGGTTGGAGAGAGAAGGGGAGACAGACCAGAGGGCGTGGAAGACGTGGCCGCAGGAGGGGAGGCAGTGGAGGTGCTGGTCGGAGAGCGGGCGGAGGTCCTCGTAGCAGATGGTGCAGACCGGCCATGCGGCGGCGGCGGTCATGGCGTCGGCGGCATCTGGCTGGAGCCCTCTTCTTGTCGTCGATTTTAGGGGGAGGGAAACGGAGAGCTTTTCCCTTTCGCTTCGCGCGAGTTTTAAAATACAGAGGAGATTTTATGGCGGGACGTTTTTTTTTCACTTCTTTCTTTCGTTTTGCCACTCCTAGATTTTGTTTCCAGAAAAATTAATTGATTCGTAAATTCATTAAAAGAAATTAACGCAGTCGCCTATGAAACTCAAAACTGACATTGTCATATTTCAACAAGAAGCTGCTTCAAAAAAAAAAAAAATGTAAACACTTTGCTAAAAATAAAAGGTAGGAAAATCCTTCAAGATTTCTCTACCTGTCGGTGTAAGGTATATGGGATCCTCTGTCAGGACGGACGTCAACGACCGATTTTTGCAAGACTAATTTTTTTTCTCTAAATAGGGTTCACGCGCGACCACTCGACATCGCACGATCACTCTCCGACCCCTGCTGAATTTCCCACGACCAGTAGGTACTTGTCTAAACCAAACTACTCTCATTTAATGCTAATGCCCATACAGTTTTTCTTTCTCAGGCGTACCCCACTGACCGGGATAGGATTACAACGGTCATATTTGATACACCCATCCGAGGCGTCTTTGCTGGAATGCGCTCAAATATATTTCATCACCAGGCGTCGGCTCCGACGAATAAAGTCATGGGTGGTACAAGGAAGATAGTATTGTCCCATCCCGTAGCAATAAAAAGGCTACGAGGTGAGGCTTCACAGGTCGGCGCAGCACCGGGCGACAGATGAGATGTTATTGGGAAAGATGTGGAGATGCAAGTGGATGGGGACGGTGCAGAAGGGTATCAATCCATCTCGTCGCATTAAATATTGTCAAGTAGGACTCTTTAGGCCTGGTCACGACGGCGCACGGCGGCACGACATACAACGCCATCCGGACAAGTGAGCATGCATGGTCCTCTATAATGATAATTTGAGTTAGATATTCGAACAGGCATAGACCATCTTGTAGGGTCCGCATGTAAATCCTCCTCCATCCCTACTATATAAAAGGATGGTGACCCCATTCAAGGAGGAGAGTACTTCAGTCAACCAGCTAGAACATCATCTATAATCAACTAAAATCTATAATAACAAAACAAAAAAATACAGGATATAGGACTATTACCCTTAATGGGGTTGAACCTGGATAATAATCCTCGGTGTTCTTGAGTTACACATACACAAACAAATTTAGTAGACACTCTCCGAACAAAGATCACACACCCGTCGTCCGATACACCCCGGAATCATTATCAGAAATTTTCCCCCGACACTACCAGTCCTCTAGTCCACAAAAAAGGCCCTATTTGGAACTTTAGCTCTTCAAAGGAAGTTTTGTGCATGATGAAGACCAACCAAATGTTTTAGATGCAAAAGAAGAAGATTTAATTTGCAGTTCATATTTATGCATATCTCCAAAAGGTCTTTCAGGGAAAAAAATCGTACCTTCAACAACATTTGCTTAATGTAAACATTTGCTGTATGTACATGAGGCCTTCACAAGTTACATACACAGGAGAGAGCGATGGACACAAGTCAAAAACTGCACAAGCACAAACACAACATTTCCTCCTACACAGAGAACACATGAACGAACTCTACTGGCCATCAGAGGTCAAAACAACTCTACTGGCCATCAGAGGTCATGGTATTTGTTGCGACAGTCTCAGAAGAATCGTCTCTTCAAGCTTCTGGTCGTTGCTTGATAGGAGCGCATGAGGAGCCCAACGCTTATGCCAACACCGACACAGACTCCCAGGCCAATCCCCACGCCGACTCTAACACCAGCGTTGAACCATGAGAGTTGCCCGTCATCATCATCGGAGTACCAACCTTCAGGGTATTGCATGCTACCAGTGTTCATGTCATTGCCGCCTTCATCACCTGTAGTCTGCTAAAGCAGTTCATATTGAGCAACAGAAATTTGAGCATCTGATGGTCACAATGTGTGTACAGGTGCAAATTAATTTGAGTCCGCCAAGCAAGTAATTTTAGCACATTGAAGCAAGAGGCACAAAGACAAACAAAAGATATGGGAACAATATTCAGGACAATAAATGTCATGGAAGTCTAATTTACTCATAATTTTTCCAGTCTTGTCACCTTATAAGTTATATGCAAAATTATACTGTATAGCAAGATACCAAACATCTGCAGTACTTAATGCCTATAATTAATCTCTCTTTCCCTAGGTTGTCCATTACCTGATACAATTCATCAATGGAAACGCTAGATAGGATTCATGAAGAGAGAACAAGAAACTAGGCAAAATCTAGCATGCAAAGCACTAAATTCAAGAAGCAGGTAATGACGTTGGACCATACATAGCCCTATAAAATGGCATGCTACATCCACTTAACCCTTATACAACCACTTAATCACACTGTGAAATGACAATTTCGTAAAATGGACTTATATTGCAAATGGAGGGGGGGACTACTCCTTGATACTTTCAATCCTAAGGCCATGGTCACATTATTAGTTGATCTCAAAATATAATAATTAACCTACTTAATCTAATTTTGGACTAAGCGAAGCATATACATGGCACCAAAGCTATTGGAGGACAGCTGTAGCATCCCTACGCCATCAGGCTATAATGTTTTAGGTCAGCTGATACCATATATATGCCATTTGATATAGTTTTGTAAGGTTGAGGAGAAGCCTAAACCATGACTTGGAATAGCACATAACAGTTCCCAAGTTCACCGTATTCAAGCTAAACAAGCCAATGCAGGAATTAATGACAGACTATATGCGATATAATGTTTCTAGCAATACAACCTATATTACACGATGCAGTCCAATTAAATAGATATGAAATTAGTTTAAAATTCATAGCCATGCAGAGGCAGTGTTCATTTCTGACGGAGTATCATACATATATAAGAGTTTCAGCACTTATACAGCATTATTACTAAGTAATTTTTCCTTTGCAAGGATATTAGTAACGAACATGAAAATGATAATTTTCAACACTTGGAAAATATGAATTTTTTTAGAATAGGCTGGGGCCTAGAGGTGCATCCCCTTCAGTACAAACAATACTTTTCAACACACAAACAAACATATCAATCCAAGACTGGGGATAACGACACTATTACCCTTCAATCCATCATAGTCACAGAAAGTAACGATCAGAACATGACGTCTAAATCACCATGTTCCGCTTACGGGATTAAACCCAAAAAATATATTTCTACAGAGTGGCAGCACAATTGACAACAATGCATCCTGCTAATTGAACCACGAACGCAATATGCGAAGAAAGCAATCACAATCACAGCACATTATTACAAATATTTGGAACAATAGCCTATCAGTTCCTGTGCCACACAAGCCTTCACTTGCCACCTTACACCAATCGCTAGCGAACACAGGTAAGCAACATCATTCTACAGTCTATGCAAATAACACTATTGGACGCCCATTTTGTTGCTACCTTTGTCCCTACATCAAAGCTATTCCCTTGAAGTCATATCATTCAGTAAAATGAAGCAAATCATGTTCTTGAGATTTAATTAAGACTCACTGACAATGGCCCCGGTGGGCGGCGAACTAATCCGCCAGCAGCTTCTTCGGGGGTGGCGAGCCGCAGGGCGCGCGTGAGCACCGCGGGCTCGCCGGAGCAGCATCCTGCTACGTAGACCTCAAAGGCCGAAGCCGAGGCAGCCGCCCCAACGGCAGGGGCGCAATCGATTTCCCAGGCGGGGGAATCGGCTTTCGCACCGGGGCACCGCCGAAGCGAGCCGCGGAGGAGCGCAGCGCCGCGGTGGTCGGCGACCTCGAAGGGCGCGGCGGGCGGAGGCAGCTGCGCGGCCGCGGTGGATACGTAGGTGGCCTCCCCGGATGCGGCGTCGTGGCGGTCGAGCCGGAGCGGGAGGAGCAGGGTGGCCTCGCCGCCTGCGGGGCGGAGCTCGAGCGCGAGGCGCGGAGGCGGCGGCGCGCTTCCGTGCGGCGAGAGGCGCACGTAGAAGAGGCGGACCTCGAGGCAGCTGCCGAGGTCCGGCGGCGGCGGGTGGTCCATGCGCGAGGTGGTGACAGGAGTCGGAGAGAAGCTTAGTTAGGGTTCCGCCATTGGAAGGCTATTAGGTGGAGACGGATGGTTCGTTAAGGTGAAACAGATTATTAACTAATTAACTAATTTAATTATTTGATGGGCCGGGCTGGGCTTAGGTGGGCCTGGGCTGGGCTGCTCTAATCGTGCGATTAGTATTAAAGCGAAGGAAATCAGTGAAGCGTAAGAGAGAAGAGAAGAGGGCACGGAATTCAATCCACCACGATGAGCGGCGGCCGGAAAGCTGCGGTCTCCGGCAGCGAGGAGGCGGAGGTGGACGCTCTGCTCCGGGCGGCGCAGGACGCCGTGCTGCTGAAGCTCCAGGCCAACTCCCACCTCGTCTCCTCCACCTCCGCTTCCGCCTCGAACCCTCCTTCGCTCGACGCCGCCGCCGCCGCGCCCGATCCCCTGGACGCCGACCTCGCCCGCCGCTTCGACGCGCTCAAGTCCCGCGCCCCGCCGCCGACGAAGCCGGCCGGAGATGGAGCTGGGAGCGGGGGGCTGGAGGCGCGGTTCGCAGCGCTGAAGGGGGCGGCGGGGCCGGAGAAAGAAACGAGGGTTAGGCTGGAGGATCTGGGATGGGAGTCGGAGGACGAGGTGGACAAGGTGATGCGGTGGGCCTTGGACGCCGCGCGTCTCGACGTCGCCACGGCTGGTGTCGGCGGCGGCGACAAGGCGAAGCCCGCCGAGGAGGAAGATGACAAGGATGAGAAGAGCAGCTTGAGTAGCGAAGAGGATGACGACGACGACGAGAGATTGCAGTTGGAACTAGCAAGGAAGAGGAAGGAGAAGATGGGCAAGAGCAAGTCCAAGAACAGGTGGTTCTTTTGATCTATCCAATCCAATGTAGTAAAATTTCACATTCCAAGCCAAGAATTTCAGACGAGCAAGCACATCGTATCAGAGATTCTTCTTGATAATACTACAGGCTTGCAATTTTTTTTTTATCTTTTTTCCTGATAGACATGAGACCTTGCTATTTATCTCATGAAGAATCAATTCGAGACCCTTCGAACACGCAGGGCAAATCACGAACCATCCTATTGACTAACTTCATTATGTTGCATTACTTCCCAAAACGGCTGGAGGTTATTCTAAACCTGATAATTAGATCCAAAAAAATGCCAGCATGCACTTTAGGTAATGTCAATATTAAACAAAGTCAGCAGCTCGTTATCTCGACATATCGCATAGAGTTCACAGAATGAGTTGAAAGGAACCCAACAGTCGTTACATATCCTCAATGAACCACGATTACATGCTACATTCCATGGAGTACAAAGTGTCACAGAAATACTTTGGCAAACACCAGAACGTCATCCCGGATGAGCTTTCACTTCCCGCTGCAGAAGTTCAAAACGACAAATTTTATAAGTCTTGTCACTCGAGATTTCGAAATCAGAACATGAACACAAAGGTTTGCTTTGTCAACTTACCTGTTCATCATCAAAGTTATGTTGTCGCCTTTCAGGAGTATCCTACCTGCAAATCATTTCCACCAAAACATATTAGAACAAAGCAGCGGACTAACGATAGCCATTCATGTAAATGGGATAAAAAAATAACTTGTACAGGGCTGCAAATTTACTAACCCAATAATTTCCTAGTGTTCTTCTTAACATTGATCTCCTCAGCATCATCGAGGACCAAGTTCATGTACTCATCAAATCCCTGCAGATGTACACAACCAGTGTAGAAACACCACATTACTAAGCAGGAATGCACATAAATTGTATGACCTCTGAGCCAAAGAAAGTGTGCATATCCAGAAGGAAGATGTACAAGAAAACTACTTGATACAGAAAGGATTCAGACAAAATATAGCTCTCAAGTGATATAGATTAGCGGCAGTTTACCAATTAATGGAAGCCCATAAAGTACTAATATCACATAGTTTCAAACAGATAAAACAAATTATCTGTTCTTTTTTGTTGGGCATAAGCAAAACTTTAAGAAAACAATCATCTAATGCAAATGGAAAAGCTATAATGTTGGAAGGGACAAAATGGGCTGCATGCCACTGAATCTTGGGAGTCATTGATGACTACAACAATTCAGCAATAACAAAGCATATAATGTTTTAGGGGAATTTCTAAAATTGTTTGTTTGTACAAGAATTATTTCGGTTTATTTTGCACAGAAAACGAAATGCTCACATAATTGAAATACAGAAGCAGCATAACAGCACAATATGGTATTGATGACCGCTTCCCAAATTCTAAAATTCACATGATCCGTGTCAGTCAACCATGCCAAGAGAAACGACAAAATATGAAGTTAACGCTTAGGCATTATGCAGCAACCTAGACCTGGTTCTAGAAAATCTGAAGTGCAAGGAATTTGGTCCCAAACATTAAAGTTAATTAGATATTTTAAGGGCCCCCGAGTGTAGTTAGTTATTAAAACACCATTGATAACATAAACACATACTAGTTAGCAAAAGGCAAAAGGAGTAAAGGACATAAGTGGTTTCTCTCAGAAATCCAGGACATAAGTGATTTCTGAATTCTGATTGTCACTCATCACCAATCCTTTCTTTCCCAGTCTCATGAGTCAAAACAAGCAAAATATATACCCAAACTGTTCTATACTCAAAAGACAGCGCCCAATATCCCTAAATGATCACCTTCTTAAAGGCATCTTTCAGAAATACTCTGACTAGACCATTGTTCAAAATCGGTGATCGGTAGCTGCTCAGCCGGCCAAGGAGTAGGGATTAATCAGTTATTCGGGGATTAACTGAATTAATCGACCAACCATTAATTGGTTGGGATAAAGTACTTGAGTGGCTTACATACAAAAATGCAGCAATACACAACAAACTTATCCCTCCTTCTCAACCTAACTGCAGCCCAACTACACAGAAGCCCACTAGGGCTTCTTACCCAACTCCCCTCCCGATCCTCCTCACTCCTCACTTCCCAACCGCCAGGCCGCCTCCGCCTCCTCTCTGGTCCCCTGCCACCGCCTCCACCATTTCCCCGCCTCTGCCGCCTCTTCCTCACCACCGCCGCCGCCTCCTCTCTGCTCCCCCGCCGCCACCTCCTCTCTGCTCCTTCTCCACCGCCGCCGCCTCATCTGCTCCCCCGTCGCCACCTCCTCCGCTTCCCTGTCGCCGCCGCCTCCTCTCCTCCCCCGCCGCCGCCGGCCGATTATATCACCAATTACTCGGCCAATCGGCCGATTTTTTCATCACTGCCTTAGACATGTAGATACATTGTATATATAGGTAATGTTTGTATCGGTTTATGAGAAAGCACTAGAACTCAATATCTGCTTACAGGTATACTTGTTCATATAATATTGCTCTTTGATTCACAGGATAACAATTTGGATTGGTTTCAGTTTTACAAGTTTAAGATATGATGAAAAGTAATGCCTGACATTGGAATGCGTCACATTTCAAAAACACATAAAGTCAGAAGAAGGCCTATATTCTCAGAAGAATATTGGGGGAAACAATAACTGTGCACAAACCAACCTTGCCTATCCATGTTTGCCTTGCAATGAAAGTCATTTTTTCAAACCTGCCTACCTAGGTTGTAACCCTTTCAAGAAGACAACCTTAGTAGAAAGCAACAAAATCCTTGCTTGCAAGCATTAATTAGTTTCAGACTTGAGACCCTTCAAGAGTGTGCATTATGCTTAGAGCGCAATACTAGGTGTCTAGATGGTAAGAGCAGAGCATTTGAGTAAGGTCCCATGGATTCTTAAAATATCTAGCAATTACACTACCACTACTGTACGTTTATGCAAGCAGAGGGTGACTAGTACTAAATCTTGCAATTGTGAACAAGAAAACGGCCGGGGAACTCACGATGATGCGACCCTCAATCCGGAGATCCTTCTGCTCGAACAGCCAGATCTGGATGCGCGCTTTCTGCACAAAATCAAAATTCCAAGAACCAAATCAATCAAAACCCCTCACTGAAGCGCCTTAAAATACCTAAATCATAGTCAGAAACAGGGCGAAAATTTCCAGTCCACTTACGCTCTGGAGGAACCGGAAGATGAGGTTCTGACGCCGCGCACGGGAACCAGGGATTCGCCAACCATCAGAGCAAGGGGAAAAGCAAAACGATCAGGAACAGCAAGATACCGAAAGAGCAAACAAGAGCAGAGGGGAGAGAGGTGGCTTACGATGGGCTGGGTCATGATACGCTGGACCTTGGTGGACGCCATGGCTGCGGCTGCGGAAGCTTCCCCCTCTTCGGAGCGCCTAGAAGCTTCTGGAAGCGCGCGCGGCGGGCGGGGGAGGCCAAACCCTAGCGAGACTGCGGCGGCGAGGAGAGGAGGCGGGGAGGGAGGAGAAGGGTTTTGCTTTGTTTCGCGCTGCGGTCTTCGAGGAGATGGCGGCGGCGGGCGGGGATGCTTGCTTTAATATTTGTGCAAACGGATCCGACGGCTCAGATGAAGGAGTTCCATGGTTTGGGCTGCCCCGATGGGCCTGAGTAGGCTGGAAACTTTATGGGCCTTCACCTGGGCCCGGGATAGGAAAACAATTGGGCCGAGCTTGAGTGTCCTTGACATTTTCTGTTCAGCTTCTCTACAGAAAATGCTGAAGTGCCGCCAAACAGAGGATTTGGCGAGTTGCCACTGTTTATATTGCTGTTTGACAAAATGTCACCCTTCTCTTACCGACATATAGGATCATATGTGCCAACGATATGTGAGCAAGGATAAAATTTTATTGAAACACAAGTAAATTAATAGCATATAAGCAATCCCCCCAACAGTAGGATTTTTGCAGCAGTTTAAGAGTTAGCAACTTGATTGGTTTTATTCTTCCCTTTCATGGAACAAGCTTTGTGGGTTTTACTACTCCGCTATTTTTTTACATGGCATATTAGGATTTGAAAAGGTCAAATTTTGTAAGTTTTGAAGAAGAATTAGTCAATTATGTGCGTGTTCAGTGTACAAAAGTTGAATAGATTCGTATTTTACAAATAATTTAATACAATATTGATTTTGTAGAATTGATAATATACCGTAAGAGAAATTAACGATTAAAATATATTTTTAAAGATACTTTCAAATTCTAATACGTCCTGTAAAAAGGATTGAAGGGAATATTTCTTAAAAAAAGAATAAACGGTAGGTAGGTTGTTTGAGCTTCTGTTAATTTTTTGTTGTAATTTTAAAAAACAAAATCAGTTTTTACTAGTATAAAAACCTTAGATATCAGAAGTCTAGAAACAGACTTACCAAGAAACCACTCAAGTCCGATTTAGGTTGAAACATAGTATCTATTTCTTTCGGACGACAATTAATATCGTCATGCATCTAGGTGTGTTTGTCTATATATATATATATGTGTGTATTTTGCAGGTATGTTTACTGTAGTTCATATCTGCGTATACCCCATAAGTTATAACTCACAGTGTTTCGAGATGTAACTGAGGTATATGCGCAGTGCGAATAAGAAATTGTAACTCACAGTGTTAGCTTATCGTGTTGCAATTATGTATTTATGGACGTGAAGTTATAACTAGTTTATCTAACAAGTAGTAACTCACAATGTTTCGAGTTGTAACTGGAGGATGTGCGCAGTGCGAATAAGAAGTTGTAACTCACAGTGTTAGCTTCTCGTATTGCAATTATGTATTTATGGATGTGAAGTTGTAACTAGTCTACCTAACAAGTTGTAACTTATAGTGTTTTGGGTTGTAACTGGAGGTATACGCAATGCGAATAATAAGTTGTAACTCACAGTGTTAGCTTCTCGTGTTGCAATTATGCATTTATGAACGTAAAGTTGTAACTGGTCTACATAACAAGTTATAACTCACAGTATTTCGATTGTAACTGTATGATATGCGCAATGTGAATAGCAACTGTGTATTCTACGCATATGCTGGGTGGAGGTGTGAATGATAGATATTAAGCCCCACTTAGCAATATTCTTGCTTGCAAATCAGGAAATTATCAACAAGCTGTTCATCTACAGGCTCGCAGTACAACTGCCCCTGCCCAACCTGTTCACTAGTCCCGATAGCATCAACAGTGCATGTGTATGTTGATCAAGCCAGGACGAACATGTACTGCCCGGCACACCTGCACGAAAATCGAAGCACAGAATCTGAATGATAAACTGAATGATCAGGGTATCTGGCCTTGCTAGCAGTAGATAGAGCAGCCGGAAGAGGTTCAGCGATTCTCATATGCTACCGCTATTTTTTTTAAAGCTGTTTTAGCTTTTAACACAGCTAAGATACACTATTATATAATATATCTTATATGCTGACTCGTTACTGTCGGATAAAAAACTGATAGTGGTAATGGTATCACTATTAGTTTGAAAAAATAGTTATAACTAAACCGACAATAATAATGAATTTTTACTGTCGGTTTATATTAAAAACTGAAACAATTTATAGTATCACTACCGATTATTAATTAGAATCGGTAATGAACAGTCATTTGAACAAGAAATCTGACTTTAATCCAATTTTGGCTCGCAATACTCACATTCGACTCTAATTCCCCCCCTCTCTCTCTGTGTGGCCGCTACCTCTACCCCCTCGCTCTCTTTCTCTGTCTCTCTTGCCCCTTCTCCCACCCCATCGCTCGCGTCACTCCTCCTCCTCCCCCATCGGCCTCCTCCTTCTTCCCTCACGAGACCCCACCGATCTCGCTAGCGGCAAAGATAGCGAGCAACAGTGGCAATGACAGCAAGGGGGATCTGGAGACCGACGCGTCGTGCGGCTACCCTAAGGGCGCCCCTGAACCCTTACCTTCGTCGACGTCACTGCCGTCGCGGGTCCAAGGATGAGGGCAGCTGACCAGGGTGCAACAGCAGCGACAGGGGGATGCAGGTGACCAAGAGCGATGGAGCTGGTGGCCCGCGACGGTGAACGGATGTGGGTGACCAAGAGTGACGCTCATGACATGTGCCTCGAGGGTGTGGAGCGTAGCGGGTCCAAGGGCCAACTCACCGTGGCTGCCGAGATCTTCAGCGTGGCGCCGTCTGTGCTCGTGGTCGACGTCAAGAAGGATGACGACAACATGCCCGAGTAACGCTCCTTCTGTAGTGAGGAGCTCCGACCAGCGCTCAACGTCATCTGCTACCTCTCGTTCGTAACGGTCTTCGTCATACAGGGCGCGGTGGCGACGACAAGCAGGGCGTGACCGTGTGTGCTGTTGCGGCAACCTTCGTTCTGCTACGTTTTCTTGTGCAAGGCCGAGCTGGCGGTGGTGACAGTGGAGACGACTTGATTTCGAGCCAGCTCGTTTCCCTTTTTTTACCTCTCGAAACCACTTTCACTATCGGTTGTACAACCGGCAGTGATTGGAGCATGACTTTCACTGTAGATCAATTGTCGGATGCAAAATTGGCAGTAAAGACACTTTCTGTAGTAGTGGTGGCGATCAATATTGTCATCTTTGACATGTGTTTAACCCTCTTCATTGTTCTTATTTCCAAGTAATAGCATCCAAGCCACCAATCTATCATGCTTGTTTATATTCTAACTTCCAAGAGCTTTAGTTATGAGCTTTTTAAAAAAAACATCATATAGAAAATCTAAAACGTATAGGGACATATCACGGAAAGAGAATAAGAGAGATAAAGAGAAGACCAACGAGCTGGAGGACTGAACTACAAGAAAGGCGATGTTTTAACCATCTGAGACTGGCTTAGCTTAACCAACTCTTGAGAGAGAGAACACAAAGGCTCTAGCTAAAATGGGTTTGCTACAGTGTTTGAAATAGGGAGATAGTGGCTCCTGCTAGCTTGTGTTGAGGTAGGATATGCTTCTTCCTCAAGCTATGTGCTATATAATCACCATGTCTCCATCTGCTTTGACAAAAAAATCCCTGATTGCTACATTACAGTGCCCGGTCCCTAATTGAAATAATTAAGCTGATGCGCCTTATTAACCATAATCCCTTTAGATTACTCCCCTAATAGACATCATTTTTCCTTCGATCAAGGTAGCTCGAGCTACACCAAAGCTCAGTTGGTTTTTGTTTGGAACGCAAAAATTTCACGAGAGATAATTCAAGTCCTTCGACTCGGACTCAATGAAATACCACCAAAACAATGGCCGGTGCCTTAATTTTTAGAGCTAATTAGGAAAATAACACAAAAGGTTGTGAGTTGCCAAATACCATCGTGAACAGTAGAGAGCAGCGGAAAATACCGTTGCCGTTGGATTTCCTCTCCCTTTCAGCCGTTAGTGGCCATCGAGAAGATAGAAAATTCAGAAATGACTAGTTGTTGGGCTCATACATGTACAGTTGTCAGTCAGAGCTGCGGGAGACGGTCGAGTGTATGGTGTGCAACGCGCTGGGCAGTCGAGCGTGCGAGCCAGAGACAAAACGTGAGAGCAGAATTTTCGGAAACGGAACATATACGAGTGGAATAGTAAAGATTAAGTGGTATAAAATGAATAATTTTTATGAAGTTAGTAATCTGCAGTGATGAAGAATCGATACCTATTTTTTAAATAGTAGAGACTAGTTTGCCCTGTTGTTCTTTCTTCCTCTGTTTCTACTTGTTCATACAGATGTGAGCGCCGGAGATGGCTCTGACGTGCTTTCTCTCATTGAGCCCCCAATTGATGGATTTGGCATCGGATTCGCTTGGAGGGGATGCTTGAGTAGGTCCATTGATCTTGCCGTGGCAGAGCGTGGACTCCTGCTCAACTGCTCGCACAAGTCTGCGACATGCCCGGCGGCCGGCGCCCGCGCGCGGCCTGCCATCCTCGCCCAATCCAGCCATGGCGCCAGCACGCGGCTCACGTCCTCGGCTCCCTCGACCAATCCGGCAGCCACGGACGTTGCCTGTTGTTGCGGTTGCAGCGGCGAATCCGGCGCGTGTGATGCCAAATCGGGCCCGAACTGCCGAGCGAGAGAGTTCTCCCTTGTGCTCCACCGGAGGAGCTGGCGTAGAGACACGACAGGCGCCACAGGGGAGGGACGGAGTAGAGCGATAGCAACCGAATAGGGCTACAGTAAATACATTAGGTTTCCTTTTAGACTAGATGCTACAGTAACTAAATGAACAGTAGAAATCGTCGTCACAGCTTAGCGAAATATTGTTACTACAGTATTTTCCTACAGTACAACTGCAAATTACTTTTTGTATTTTACTGTTTCAGATGCTACAGTATGTATTCTCTTCTCGGGTCCCGGAGTAGAGAGCAGGAAGACCTGGTTATTTTTTCTTCTCTTTTTTTCCTTTTATTGGAGGGGCACTATCGTCATTTCACGTGACTAAACGTACCAGGTGGACCGCACGGGAAACAGCGATAGTATTTTCTAACATTCACCTTGTTGGCGATGGTATTTAGAAATTCATTATCTTTGTCGTCGTATTTTCTCATATGAGCTCTTTTGCAATAGTATTTTCTTAATTCGCTCTAATTTTTATATGTTGATAGTTTTCACATTAAGATCGTGAGGAAGAAAATTGAAATGTGCGCTCTTGTGAGATGAGATTACAGTATACTACTATCTGAAACAAGAATGAAGGATGTACATATATTACAGAACTCTTCACATTGTCCCTCTTGTTTATCAACCATGGATTGCTACCCATCCAAGCAAAAATAGAAGAAGAAAGGGATATGGAAGCTCGAGCTGCTCACATCACAGATGGTGAGTGATATGCCTCAATCATATCAATCGCACATCACTCAGCTGGTCCTGCTGCTGCTGTAAGAGTGACCTGTTAACCCACACGCCCATGAGGATTAGATTTGTGCTCCTCATGCCACTCATCTTTTCCTTTCTTTTATACAGGCACTAAACCTACAGCCACTAGACAGGGAGCATGCGGCATTCCTCGAGTGAGCAAAATGGTTAGTACTTGTTAGCATGACCCTATTTGTTTCAGTCTTTGATTATAAATTTTGATCTCAGAATCCGAAGTTGAAACAAAAGCTACATTTACTACTAGAATCCATAAACTGGTTTGGAGTTGCTTCTTTGGATTGAGGAGGGATGGTGTTCTTGAGGCTGTCGCTGTGTTTTCTTTTTATAAATACCGAAAGTATATTTTTCAGGAGTGCGCATAAGAACTACATATGTCTGTGTATATTAAGATAGAGAAAAGTTTAAATCCAAGAAAAAATGCAAACAAAGGCCTTAATGCAACAAAAAGAAGCAAAAGGGAGTCAAAACAGGATACAAGCTGCTATTGACCGACGCAGCTGACAACAGCAGGGACGAACTAAAATGCTTAATAACTGAATCTCGCAAAAGAAGAACAACATCATTAACTTCTTAATGTAAGACGGCTCAAGAACATGCTTTCCAGGTTTTTTAGCTTGCTCTCAAGATCCAAATCCCTGTTGAGCAGGAAAAAAATGTGTAGCATACTTGTCATGTGTGCAAACTGAAAACCACAGTTTCAAAAGGTTTTTGACTACATGCTTCGGTTGCCTCCCTTTTGGCTTTGTGGCATCCCAAATTGCCTATAGCATCTCTTTTAGTTCCTATTGGGATCCATGTTTACATATGGACAAGAAGAATCGCTTTGTTTCTACTTCATCTCTCTCATTCTTCAATTTGTTAGAGAACCACCTAGTAAACTAGCACACTTGTTGGTGCTGATGCTTCACCAAACCGAGGAAACTCTGTCAGTTATTGGAAAATTTTGGAAATATGTCTTTTTTTTTTTCAACTCCGTCCGAGATCAACTAATTCAACGTCTGAAATAACGATCGAGAAAATAGCACTTTTGTTTCACTCTGTAAAATTGCCTTGTTTCTACTCCATCTCTCTCGTTCTTCAATTTGTTAGAGAACAACCTAGTAAAACTAACATAATTCTTGGCACCGATGCTTCACCCAACTAAGGAGACTTTGTCGGTTACCGGAAAAATATTTATAAAACCGGTGCAAGTCCATCCTAGATTAACTAATCAATTTCTGAAATAACGATCAAGAAAACAATATTTCAGCTTCACTCCGTAAGAAAACAACTGCTTTGCTCACCACATAAATTAATTCAGTAGTAGTGTCAACCAGCCAAATTCAGGCCAACCACTAGAAAAAAATTACAGTAAATAATCCCAATGAGCAAATCAATTAGTCAGTCCATCCAAGAGAAATTAAGTAAATATAACTTTTGAAACACCTGTCCCTTTCATCACTTTCAACAAATACTGTAGTACAAACTTACATGGAAAGAACATGTAAGGCTCCTGCCCTTGTCGTTCAGTTAGTTACCTAGAGATGCTTGTATGATGTATCTGCCTAGCTCCAATTTTTCTTCAGTTCAATCAATTGCTGAAGGACTCTGTCTCAATTGTTCTTGATCAGTTAAGGATATCGACAATTCGACACCAATCTACGTTCAGCATTCGGGAATAATCAACAACCAAATTAATACCACTCTCAGTGTTTTCTGCAAGTAGCAGACAAGGGGCCTGAGAGCTCAATATGCAACGTATATTGAACTCGATCAGCGTCACTGCTGAACTAACATGCACAGCAACGATCACGCTAGGAACCCGTTCGATGGATCGTACGACGAAGAGGCGTGCCGCCTGCGCCATCCGGCCGACCGACGGCGACGGCGGCTCGGAGCATCTGCGTCAGATCGACGGTGGCGACGTCGAAGGTACATGATTGAGGGGAAAGAGCAGCGAAGGGGACCGAGGTTTCTTTTCCTGTCCCCCTGCAGATCATATTTTGGTTGGTGATTATTGCATCCTGTTAAGATCAAGATTAATTTTTATGCCAAGTTAGCAAGTGCTGGAAATGTCTGCATTTCTTGGGCACTTGGATGTGCATGTTTTGGTTTTTCACCGGGATCAACAATCACGAAGAACATAAACACACAAAAGAACTATGTATATTTTTCTTAGCACACGCTGTTACTTTATTTCTCATGCACGCATAAGTTACAACTCATGAATACGACTCTTTTTTCATGGCACATTATGCGGTGTCCTCACCCTTCGTTATATAGAAACCAAGTACTAGACTTTGAATCATACTATGATCTATCTGTTGGTTTCTTGAGAAATTTGGAATGAACATAACCGGCACACTTTTGACCACATAGAGCAGTCGTCAATCCAGATCTTCTGTCTTATTCAGGATGAAGCCTCCCTCTAGGCTTTTGCGGGAGCGCGCCACTTAGGGCACCTAATTGTGCGAGAGTAGGCCTACGGGTGGGTTGGAGATCGCTCGGAATCCTCGGCTCTTTTTTATTCTGGAATGTAAATTTTTGGGTAGTTGGGTCTTCTTATCATTAATATAACGAATAGTTTTCTTGTCAGTTCGTTAAAAATCTCCGATCCTATCCTATTTCTACTCCAACTCTTACTCTTACCTCAACTCTATACATATTAAACTCTAATTAGGACATCACTTCGACTTTAGCATGGACTCTCGTGCATGCATGTGCATATGCCAAAATTAATCCTACCAAAAATATAAGATTAACTCTAACAGCATGAAGCAAGCAATTAGTTACTTGTGTTCAATCCATCTTGCATTAACTGAACTGGCCTGAAGTAGTGCAAACATAGGATAGTTAGTTTCAAGATTACGATAAGCGAATAATGGAAGCAGAGTGATGTCTTAAAAGTTAGAATCTGTGCGTATATTTGAGAGTTTGTTCAGAGAATTTGTCACGGTTGTTTTGCTTTGAACAATGGCAATTAGGAGATGTCTTATGCTTCTTGTCAGACAGAGATAGACAAGTTCTTTGCAGTTGCTTAGAACTGGGTGCGGTTATTTTTTCTTTTGGTTAGTTCGTCGATATATTTCTGATTTGAACAAAGCTGTTTCCACCAAATTCTGGCTCAAGCCTTGCAATCAATTGGTTCTTTTTCTTTTTTCTATTGTGGAGCATCATAAGTGTCTTTTTAAATCATAATGTGAATTGTATATTCAATCTTAAATATATGCTTCATGCATCTACAGAGATGGGCCAATATTCTGAACACACGAAGATCTACAGGATATACCAAAAAATTAGTTATGTTGCATCGTACAATCAAATAGCTCATCAGATCGATCATAAAGTCCATCAGAAAGTACTATATCGAGGTTCAGTCTCATACTTATTAGCAACAGGATTATCCACAGTATTCATGATGCATGAACTATTCTGAATTAATAGCCTGCAGGAATGCAGAACTAGCAGAAAAACCATAAAAAACAGCTGATTGGATGAGCTTGTAAGATCACTTGACATTCAGTGAGGACATCAGAGAATCTCGCTTTTGTCTAGCTGCAACTTCATCAGGTCAGTCTGATCCTGCTCAGAAGCCAGTCGATCGTACTGAGATGACGCGTAGCTTATGGTTGCCGAGATGTGAAGGGGACGTCTCCTGCGTACAGTTTCATCTGTCCTTGCTCTCACATTTCATGGTCTGATTAGTTTTCTTCACAAGATTTCACTCTGAAGCTCTGCGTCCATCGTCGGCATGCCCTTTTCCGCGCAGCTACCACTGGGCCTGCACGGGGGCCCCATGCGGTACTGTGTCTGGCGACAAAGTCCTCGGTCGCTGACATGTGGGCCCCGGTGCATGTCATGTATATTTTCATATATGGCGTGACAATGATGTTGTATAAGCTAGCTAGCTACCTCTTTTGCTTTTTGGGACGATCTCTCTGCACTATAGATAATTTGTTTTACATATTAATTAAAGGTAATAACTTTATTTACGGGGGAACATGCTAACACATGTTTTTATTTTTCAGTCGAGCAAATATTTGTCTTTGTATATTTATTCAATTTACAACTAGAGGGTTGCTTCTTTATATTCATCTCACAATAAACTAAGCCTCAGCTCCTTCGAAAATTCTCTTCCAACGAGTCCAAGTCATCAAACATTATTTGTGGTGCGTTTTTTTTGGCAATTAATAATATAGTGCATGTGCATAAGTTGTCCAGCTCAATTTTTTCTAAGATTTACACGCAATTTTCTCTTAGGAAAGCAGATATGATCACTTTGTAAATAATTATTAAACCTGACTTAGAACCATGTTCCTTGTTAAAAGAAAAACTGGTATCAAGAACAATGTTACCCTTATTCATTCCTCGTAAAGAAAAAGAATCAGTTGTTTTAAATTATTTACAGAATATTACGAGTCCTGAAAAATATAGCTTGATAAAAGAAAATTCTGTGCTTCTTGTAAGAGTAGTCCCAATCAATATGATGGATAGAAGGCGGAGGTGTAAGACAAGAGGGAAAGAAGAAGAAGATGACGAAGAGGAGGTGGAGGAGCAAGGACATGGAGCTTGAGCACCCCCCTAGCTACCATATTAAAATCTGAAAAATCTTTAGTATATATTAAAATTAAGTGCAAAAGGAGAAGCCACATCATCAAATTATCCTCCTAGCTACCATTAATTGGATTTTGATTTGATAAAAAGAAATATGTACAGAATAAATCACTAAATAAATCAGATGATGATTCTAGAACTTAATATAAAAGACTATAGCTAAATCATAGCACAATCTAGAACATGCCTCTTTATAAATGTTCCACATGAACCATTTTCTCAATCATTGATAATAAAATTTTTTATTCAAAATTTTAAAAGTAATAGTGCCTTCTGCAATCGCACGTGATATGCTCATTGCGCTCATATCCAAATCTTATTTTAAAAACATTTGTAGTCTTGTATATATCAAAATTTTGTAGTTCAAATTCTATGGGCTAGATATTTTCTTTTGGCGGGAACTCGTAGCACATTATATTTTTCCTCTTTTTTTCTTGAGAGCTTAATTCTAACCTTGCATCATTGTATTGTGTTATGTAATAATAATGTTTGTATTAGTGATCTACATTAAATTTATATTGTTAAAAATGAATCCACATTAAATTAGTTGTTCTTTGTGATCTACTCCATTGCAAGGCTATATACGTGTTTTGCCGAGCAGAGATAATTCCATTTAATTAAACTTTATTTGGTTAGAATGGACGGAGGTGCATATCACATTTATTGAAAAATAACCAAGCAGCAATGATGGCTATTGAGAGATCATGCATACATATAGACATCAGCTGAATCCCAATCAGGACGTACCTCAATATTCATTTCAACGCACATCGAAAAGTAGGTTGACATCAAGATCACGCATAATATTGTGTCGACTAGATACCAAACTCCACATTTGCTTGCTAACTACCAACAGAAGCACCCAAAGGCACATTTGCACCTTTTCTCTTGACAACATATATCACCTTGCATGCTAATATTCCACATGTTTGTATAATACATATATATACCCGATAACTGTATATATCATGTAGATTTCTGCAAATTAGTTATGGTGCTATCATGGATGCTTCATACCGATGCCGTGTATTGCACAAAGCTAGTGCCCATGAAAGTGTATACGTTGTTAGCAGCAGGTTGTTATGCAGTATAACAGTGAGGCAAACCATTCTTGCTAGCTATATGTTTGATGCCATGTCGCTTTAGGGTTAGATAGAAAGCACCAATTAAAGTGGAACAGGGGTAGGGCCCTCACCAGGGAAATGTAATGAAAGGAAGTGTCATGGTGAAGCCTTGCATGCTTGCTTAATCAGAGGATCCCTCGAGAAGCAAAGAAACTAATTGAGGATTTAATTAATCGACGACGAAGAAGAGTGAAGGAGGAAGAAACTAGATGTAGAAGAGAGGAAGGGGCCAAGCCAAGAGAGGCAGCTCATATTAAAAGGCCTAAACACCAACCAGCCATTTGCACACCCCATGATATGTCATATTTCTAGCTTGATAGTTATCACACAACTTGTTAAGCTAGCTAGCTATAACAAGTTAGTTATCAAGGTGTGTGTTCGTTGTGCATGGGGCATCACTCCTGCTGCAACCAGCAGAAGGTGAAGAGGGGGCTCTGGTCTCCTGAGGAGGATGAGAAGCTCATCAGATACATCACCACCCATGGCTACGGATGCTGGAGCGAGGTCCCCGAGAAAGCCGGTAGGTCGCTCGCTCAACTCGATCCCCATGGCCTGATTGATGAACATTTGGATTTCTTGCTTGTTCTTAATTAGACGAACATTGCTTTTCTTTTGATTAAAAGTAAGTTTGCGCAATGTGATGGTTTTGTAGGTCTACAACGGTGCGGGAAGAGTTGCCGGTTGCGGTGGATCAACTACCTCAGACCGGACATCCGGCGAGGGCGGTTCACCGCCGAGGAGGAGAAGCTGATCATCAGCCTACACGCCATTGTTGGCAACAGGTAGGTCACAAGAGTTGGTGCTTTAATTTCCTTCAGTGCCAAGTGGAGCTTTGGTCTCTTTCTTCTCTTACCAATTTCCCCAAACTACTTACACCGCTAGGATATATCAAATTTGCTTGTCAATTGCTAACAAGAAGAGTCATTGCAATAATCTTTGCTCCCCCACATTGGTGTATTTCATCGTAACTCGATGATCAATTCCCATTCTCAATTATTGTGTTCTTAATTTGGCAATAGTGATATGGTGCCAAATTGCTATTCTTCTTTAGAATTTTCTCCTTGCTTCGTTTTCATTTCCTGAGACATTGACATAGCAATCTTGTAGGTAACATCATACGATAAAAGTGACCTGAAATTTCTTCAGAATTAATGGTGATTTATCACTCTCTAGCTATTATATATTTTCCATGCTTTTCAGTTTGTCCTCTCAAAGTTAATTATTCAATGATCTGTACATACATCAGCTTGACATCATACATCACAAATCGTGCCAATTTAGAAGTCGCTTTCTACTAGTTAATTAAACTCGAACACGACTATGACAAATCAAGCAGTGTATACTATATGTTAGGATTGCATTACTTGAAAACGAAGGCTTATTCCAAAGTAATGCATACCTAGTTGATGTGTACATGACCAAAGCTTTGTCTTGTCATCCCTTCTGCAGGTGGGCCCACATTGCAAGCCACTTACCCGGCCGGACTGACAACGAGATCAAGAACTACTGGAACTCATGGATCAAGAAGAAGATCCGCAAGCCGGCGAGTACAACGATCTTGCCGGCGATGACGGCGAGCTCTCCATGCAGCGCGGCGGCGTC
The DNA here is from genome assembly GCF_958298935.1 of Phragmites australis. Lineage (NCBI taxonomy): Eukaryota > Viridiplantae > Streptophyta > Magnoliopsida > Poales > Poaceae > Phragmites > Phragmites australis. The sequence continues at coordinate 2,995,799 of NC_084936.1, forward strand.
GGATGCAGTCCACGGCCACCTGCAGATACCGTTCAGCGCGGCCGATCACCAGCTCGACGCCATAATCAGCCAGAGCCTAGCCCTGCCGCCGAAGCTGGCGGCCGGCCAAGATTCACCGCCGGCTCCGTTGCCTACGCACGGTCCCTTCTTCATGTTCGACACAAGCGTCAGCCCGCAGTCGTCGCTGACGTCGACGCCGATCCTGAAGCACCCTTTCCTCACCTTCACGGCGACGGCGATGGACGTGCCGAGCTACCAGCTGCCACCCATTGTGGACGGCATGGGCATGGGAGCCATGGACTGCGGCTTAGGTGAGGAAAAATGCCATGATCACGAGAGCAACAATGGCCAAGCAGCCGGCATGGCGAACGGCGGCGGCTTCTGCTACGAGCAGCAGAAGCAGCAGGAGGAGCAGCTAGGGCAGGACCAGTGGGATGACGAGTCGGCGCAGCATCTGCTGATGTGGGATGATGACCAAGAACTAACACCGTCCAACCTGGAAGCCATGCAAAGTGGTGCTCACTCCCTCCTTTTTATGTGACCAAATGACCATGCATGATCATGCATTAAGCAAGCTGGTGTGCATGCATATCTCTCTGGTCTCATCTCATCTGATCTATCTATCTATGATCCAATCCCTCTCTAGCTCTCACTCGATCTGATCTGTCTACACATGAAATAATGAGGTTTTCCAAAGACGCCGCACGTAATTAATTTATTGTTTTGGATCTTTATTTTTTGTCATTTGGATTTTCCCTTTTATTTTATCCCTTTTTTGTTTGGACTGAAGAATGAAGTGTGTGTGTACATATTAATTGGGTTTTTTTTGTAAAGAGAAACTGCATGCATGCATGGCATTGCACAATACTTGGAGTGTAATTTGATTGATGTATCTATGTGAATTTAAAATAAGCAAGATGACATCAGGAAAAAGAAAAAGAAACAAAGAGAGGGAGCCAGCCCCTCTTTTCTCCTTTGGATTCTTATGTGTTTGTTCTCAAGATTGTGCAAGCATATCCATGAATGGATAGAAACATCTCGAGCTATCAGCTACCTTTTTCCTTGTTTCTATTTCTTAATTTATTTTGTTTTCTTCTGTAAGAAACATCTTGAACTATTTTACACCTAGACCCAACAGAGCCTCCCCAGCCAGCCCGCGCCCACACCAGCCTCATCCTAGCGTGTGCAGCACACACCACGTGTCCCTCGCCCGCACGCGCATGTGTCCTAGTGCGCCGCTCGCCATGCGCCCGTGCGTCATGCGTCAAGTAGTGTTCAGTAGTTCAGTAGCAGCTCTATAGTTGCTTAATAGTGTTTAGTAGTTTAGTAGTATCGTAGTGCTCAGAAGTGAAAATTTACTATGATTTAGATGCTTTAATAGTTATTAGTAGTTTGTTCAGTAGTTTTAAATTATAGTAAAATTATTTAATAGTTTGTGTCAGGGTGTAGAATAACCCACACCACCCTGCCTAGCCCACCGACCCACACCATGCCGCCGGCTCAGCTCCTAGTGTGCGCACCATTGCGCCTGCTTGGCCCCTGCGCTCGCGCCTGCCCGTGTGCGCCACGTGCCCTCGCCCTCGCGCTTGGATCCCCCTGCGCCCGCCACGTGTCCCCGCCCCGCGCCCCATGCGCCCCACCCCCTGCGTGCAACTACTGACCACTAAAGGCGTGACCAACTACTGAGAACTACTGAAAAATACTACTGATATTACTGAATAAACTATTGATACTACTGACACTACTGATACAAACTACTGGAAACTACTAACAACTACCGAACAAACTAGTGACCAAAACTACTAACACTACTGAAAAAAACTACTAACACTATTGGTAACCACTGACAACTACTAACATACTACTAAACAATTTTACTGTGACTTGGAACTACTGAATACTGAACTACTGACGCTACTGAACAATTTTTTATGACTTGAAACTACTGAACATCTACTGAATAAAACTACTGACAACTACTGAAACATCTGAATCATAGTAAAATTCTATTGAAGCATCCAAGTCATAGTAATTTTTCACATTGTACTTTAAAACATCTAACTCATAGCAAAATTATTGAAAAATCCAAGTCATAATAAGTTCTCACACTACTGACAACTACTGAAGAATTTGACTCATAGTAAATTTCCGCACTTGTACTTAAAAGCATTCAACCCATAGCAAAATTACTAAAGAATTTAAGTTATAGTAAATTCTCACACTACTGATAACTACTGAAGCATTTGAGTTATAGTAAAAATTCACACTTGTACTTGAAAGCATCCAACCCATAGCAAAATTACTCAATAATTACTGAAGAATTACTGGATAATAACTACTGGATAACTACTAAAGAATTACTGGATGATAACTAATGGACAACTACTGAGCGGGTGGCATAGGACGAGTGACACTTAGCAGCGGGTGTGCATAGGGCGAGCGGTGATCTGCTATGGCAGGCGCAGTGGGCTGGACTGGTTGGGTGTAGAATAACCCTGGGTGTAAAATAGCACTCCTGTATACTACTATATATGCCGGTTAGTCTATAACAATGATTTCGGGGTATGCTGGACAACGAGTGTGTGAACGGTGTTTTAGGAATTGATGTGTGCGCGTACGATGGAATCAGGGACACAGGGAGTTATACAGGTTCATGCCTCCAGGAGAATAATAGCCATACATCTTGTGTGTTGTGTTATGGAGGATCTCAATTGGTTACAGAGGTAGTTCTAGCTGGTTGCCAGACTTGATATGCCTTTTTTTCTACAAACGGGGTCCTCATCCCTTTATATAGTAGGGAGAATGAGAACTTACATGTCGGTCTAAACAGAAGACCCTGCTCATCCTAATATCTAACTCAAGCCATCATTACGGAGGACCAGACATGTTCACTTGCTCGAAGGGCTCAGTATATCCCATCGACATGCGCCGTTGTGCTGGTCTACAAAGTCCCACTCCACAACATTTAATGCTACAGAATGGGACAATGCCCCTCTGTGACATCCTCGACCACTTGCTTGATCGACCTGCTGACAACATTCCATCCGTCGTGTGGTGCTGTGTCGATCTGCAAAAGTCCCACTCTGTAGTATTTAATGCTACAAGATGTGATAATGCCCCTTTGCACCGTCCATGACTTTGTCTATTGGAGTTGGCCTGGGGAAGGAAAATACTTGAGTGGATGTCAATAAATGCGATTAGACAGGTTGTGTCAGATCCGGCCCTGGGACCAGTGAGGCTGGTTGTGGGTTTATGCGATGGCGCTGGGAGACTGGTCGCATATGCCTTGTACTGGTCACGGGAACCATACCCTTGTCACGTGACCTACCTATTTTAGGAAATATACGCCTTTGGCCGTTATATCCCTCACGGAGCCCGTTTTCCAGGGTACCCCTTTTACTCAATACACCGACAGTAACCCCCAAGCTTCCTTGTGACCGAGGTCCAGCCTAGTCACACCACTTGGGCCCTAGTCTGCCTAGGGAGTGGTCATTGACGCCGTCAGTCCTCAGAGTGCAACTCTGAACTTCGCGTTACGTGGGGAGGTTTAAATGTTCCGAGAGGGGAAAAAAGGTTCGAGAGAGAGAGAGAGAGAGAGAGAGAGAGAGAGAGAGAGAGAGAGAGAGAGAGAGAGAGATTGCCGCTGGACCTGAAGGACTCTTGATTCCTTCTATGCGCCCCCTTGGGTTTTGTGTAGTTTGAAGGCCACGCTGGTTGGGGTGCCGCTGTGGTTTAAAAGAGGTGTGCTTGATGGCCTTTCGAACCACCTCCTCACCTTCCTTCTCACCCTCAAGCCTTTAATGCCTGGAGTCCATTCACCTCCATCCCATCCCGAGTTCTGCTTTGTAGTGTCGGCGGGCCCTAAGGCCATGTCGTACTCCCCTCCTTCATCGTTGGAGAGGTTTATGATCTCGAATGACTCGGCGGGGCAGAGTTGCCTTTGGCTTTGGATCCGCTCACCGTGGTGCTTTCGGAGGCAGCAATTGTCGCGGGTATGCTTGCGAGGTTGAAGCTGGCGACCATCGAGCTCACACCCTTCCAAAGAAGGCCACCTTTTGCCGATCCATCTCGATCTCACGCCTGGGCGGATCCCTCGGCCGAGGTCATCGATATCTCCAATGACGAGGAGTGGGTCAATTGGGACCTTCTGGAGAAGGAGATCGATGAAGAGGAAGAGTTGGAGATGAAGCGGAAGGGAGGTCTGCAGGGTGCACCAGTGCCGGTCAGTAGCCCTAGCAAGGTCTTTATGTCGGCCACCTTCCTTGGACCTTATGCCGATTGTCGTCTGATCCTGGAGTGGTGAGCTACCGCTCCAAGGAGGAGTATAAGAGGTTCCTTGACTCATTTAAGGGAAAATAGAGGTGAGAATTTGGTGGACCCTTTCTATCAACTTTGCTAGCCGCTTGAGTTAGGGAGGATAGGGTAGGTATGTAATAGGATAGTTAGTCCGATCGGATGTAACTAGTCGGTATGTAACCTAACCTTTCTATGAATGAAAGAGTGTAGGGGTTGGATGATTGTTCTTGTTCTTTTCCACACGCTAGTCAGGTTCTTAGTGCACGGAACAAGACACGGCTCGGCAAGTCCGTTGGGGGGGATTAGCGCTTGGCCCTAGAGAGGACTTGTGGCTTTGTGGTCGTTGTTTCCGACCTCCTGGTCGTTTGGCATCTTGGTCACTAAGTTCCGTAGTGGCCGTCGAGCGTGGTCGCGTGCTGTGGTCGGAGAATCAATATGTCGGGAGCCCGTGGCTTGGTTGTGAAGTCTGTTTTTATTTGAATTTAACAACTTACAAGGTGTATTCCATGCTAGTCCGAAATGTCCTACAAAATAGAAAGACAAGCCCATCTTCGAGAAATCCTACACATAGAACCTGCCAACAAGACGATGTTCTAGGAGTTGTGTAATTCATGGCCATCCTCCATGGCTAGCTTGACCACGCCAGGTCGGGTGATCGTGACCACTTTGTAGGGTCCCTCCCATTTGAGGGAGAGTTTATTCTGAGCGGACTTATTCTGGATTTGCCTAAGGACGAGGTCACCTATGACCAGTGTTCGCTTCCGCAACTTTCGGTTATGGTAGCGTCTAAGGCTCTGCTGATAACGAGCGGCTCGAATTAGAGCACAATCACAGAACTTTTCAATCAGGTTTATGTCATCCTCCCATCATGACACCTGGTCGTTATCCGAGTAATTGTTGACTCGGGGTGACTGAAGGGTGATTTTAGAGGGGAGCATTGCTTCGGCGGCAAAAACCAGGAAGAAAGGGGTTTCGGCTGTGACCTGGCTAGGGGTCGTTCGCAATGACCAGAGTACTATAGGGAGTTCATCCATCCAGCGTCTCGAATAGCTTTTAAGCCAGTCGAAGACTAGGGTTTTAATCCCTTGCAGTATCATCCCATTCGCCCTTTTGACATATCCGTTGCTTTGGGGTGAGCCATAGACCCATAGCAAACCTTGGTCCCGATCTCTTCGCAGTAGTCTCAGAAAGCACTACTGGCGAACTAAGCTCTGTTGTCAGTGATTATGTTGTTTAGATTGACAAACCGCACTATCAGTCCTCATATGAACTTAATCGTTGTTGTAGCGGTGATCTTCCTCATGGGCTCGGCCTCAATCCACTTAGTGAATTTATTGATTGCCGTGAACAGGAACTCAAAAGTCGCTTGGGGATTTAGGGAACGGTCCCATGATATCGAGCCCCTAGACAGCAAAAGACCAAAAGAGTGGTATGTTTTACAGTGCCTGGGCTGATATGTTGGTATTTCGGTCGTGGTACTGACACGACTCACACCGTTTCACCAGCTCGCATGCATCTTGGAGGGCAATGGGCCAATAGAATCCTTAGCGGAACGCTTTTCCGACCAGGGTGTGGTATGAAGCATGGCTACCACATATACCTCTGTGGATATCAGAGAGCACTGTGCTCCCCTCTTTCTGAGTGATGCATTTCAGTAAAGGTCGTTGCTCCCTCAGCGGTAGAGGCGTCCCTCTACCAGGGAGTATTTGCGTGCTTACCGCGAGACCTTTTATGCGACACCTCATCATTAGAGAGTGCTCGATTCTGAAGGTAGTCCAAGATTTGATCCATCCGCGTCGTACCCAAATCAAGCAGGATGACCATATGATGGCCGCCCGAGGTCGACGACACCGAAGGAGGCATTGCCTCGGGTGCTCCGTTTTTGAGCGGAGCATCCCCTTCACCTTTGCCCGAGACCATGGAGGATGGTTGTCAGAGTCTTTCTTCAAAGACTCCAATCGGGATAGGTTCACGAGAAAAAGCAAGATGAGCCAGCTCATCGGCTAGGAAGTTGTCCTTGCGAGGGACGTGCTTGAACTCAAAGCCAACGAAGTGTCACTCTAGTCTTCTCACTTCATTTAATACCAAGTGTGGAGGCTGCTCGTATTCCAGACAAGAGGCCCTCATATTCAGCAGTGTTATTAGTGGCTGGAAAATATAATTGAACTACGCACCTGAGGATGTCTCCGGTAGGTGAGGTTAGAACCACTCCAGCCCTGGCTCCCATTAGTGTGAACGATCCATCAAAGTGCATGGTCCAGTGTTCGCTTACCTCTGGTTGCTGCACCTGCTCGGACTCGAAGGATGATCACTTAGCTACAAAATCGGCCTGCGCCTGGGACTTGATAGATGTTCGGGGGATGAACTGGAGATCAAATCCCACGAGCTCTATTGCCCACTTTGCTGTTCTTCCTGTCGCATCTCTATTATAGAGAATTTCCCTAATTGGTAACGAGGAAATCACCTTGATTTTGTGAGCCTGAAAGTATTGTCTGAGCTTGTGAGAGGCAATTAGGATGGCGTATAGCAGTTTTTGATCATGTGGGTACCGAGCCTTCGTCGTGCAGGACCTCACTGACGTAATATACTGGTCACTGGAGACCTACCAGCTTGAAGACCAGGACCGCACTCGTGACCTGTGGTGTTGAGGCAACATAGAGCAAAAGCTCATCGTCAGGTCGAGGCGCGGTCAGTACGGGAGGGGAGGAAATGTACCTTTTGAGCTCTTGGAATGCCGCCTCTTCCTCCAACATCCACTGGAAGTGGTCATTTTTCTTCAGGAGTTTGAAGAGAGGCAGTCTCTTCTCCCCTAGCCTTGAGATAAACCTGCTCATAGCAGCAATGCATCATGTTAGTTTCTAAACCTCCTTTAACCTGGTCAGGGATATCATCTGGTCGATGGCTCTGATCTTGTTAGGGTTCGCCTCTATCCCTCAATAAGACACAAGAAATCTGAGCAACTTCTCTAACGGAACCCTGAATGTACACTTCTCTAGGTTCAGCCTCGTACGGTACTTCCGGAGATTGTCGAACGTTTCTTGAAGGTCTGCGACCAGGTCTGTCTCAGTCCTGTTTTTGATGACCACATCGTCCACGTATGCCTTGATGTTTCTTCTAAGCTGTGGTTGAAGAACGAGTTGAATACATCATTGGTAAGTGGCACTAGCGCTTTTTAAGACAAAAGACATTTTTACATAGAAAAAGACCCCAATGGGCGTAACAAAAGCCGTCTTTTCCTCATCCTCCCTAAACATACTAATCTGATGGTACTCCGATCGAGCATCTAAGAAACATAACAGATCGCTGCCGACCGTTGAGTCAACTAGCTAGTCGATTCGGGGAAGAAGGAAAATATCTTTTGGGCACACCTTATTAAGATCGGTGAAGTCGACGCACATTTTCCACTTGCCATTGTGCTTCTAGACCACGACTAAGTTAGCTAGCCATTCTAAGTACTACACCTCTTGGATGAAGCCTGCTTTCAAGAGCTTGTCGATCTCCTGACAAAGTGCTTCCTTCTGGTTGGCTACGAATCGATGCGTTTTTGCTTTACTAGTCTCACACCTGGTCGCACAGATAACTTGTGCTCGATCACATCCCCGGGGACTTCGGACATATCAGACAGACTCCATGAAAAGATGTACGTGTTCGCTAGGAGGAAGGTGATGAGCGTGAGTCCGTATTTAGGGTCCAGTGTGGCCCCTATCTGGACCGACTTGGTCGGGTCGGTGTCGTTCAGGCTCACTACCTTGAGTCGATCATCTGGGTTAGCGATGACATGGACCTTTACCGGTCGCCCACTTGGTTTAGCGGTCACCGGCTGTGACCTGGGACTCAGCTCGACCATGTCGAGGCTCCTCTTGTCATAGTGCAGGGCCGTTTTGTCGTTACCAACAATGGTGATGACCCCTATTGGCCCAGGGATTTTGATCGCTTGGTATGTGTAGTGGGCAATGGCTATGAACTAGGACATCGTTGGTTATCCGAGGATTGTGTTATACGCGGTCCTAAAGTCGGCCACATCGAACAGGACCCTTTCGGTTCTGAACTTGTCCGGCAAGCCGAAGGTAATGGGCAGCTCAATTCGCCCTAGCGGCTTAGCCGAGGAGCCTGAGGAGATCGCAAAGAAAGGTGGAGATGGCCTCAACGAGCTCCTCAAAATCTATAGGGCATCCAACACGTCAGCAAAGAGGAGGTTTGTCGGAGGGTGAACTCCTGTCGCAGGGATCCTGGGGGACTCCTTTTTAGAGATTCGGCCGGGGGGATGATCCTGAATATGTTCGCCTGAGAAATAAATGGGTATGAATGCGATGGCCAGCGGTGCGGAGTGATCTAATGCGGAAAGGAATAAATGCACTGATGTTTAGACAGGTTCGGGCCGCACGGGGGCGTAACACCCTACTCCTGTATGGATACTATAAATGCCATGAGGAAGTCCCTCAAGGATGTTGCTGGTTACAAGAATGTTGGTCTATCTTAAAGCCTGAGGCTCTTTGTTCTTCGGCCTGTGATCTTCTCTTCTGTTCTGTCTCGTGTTGTTCACCTCTCAACTGTTGTTTCTTTTTTACTTTCTGTGTCTTCCCACACTACTGAGCCGTTGTTTCTTTTGTGCCGCCGGCGGCTTTAAATACCCCGCCGGCAGCAGCGTGCCCCGAACGGGAGGGGGAGCACGAGTTCCGAGACACCATAAATGGAAAGGGCGTCATCATTTCCTCTGGGCGAAGTGATCGGGGGTGAAAAATGCGTCCCACGCCCGGTCATCCGTCACCATAAATGCACTGGCAATGGGTGCCGTGGACAGGGCCCACCGGGCAGCCGCAGAGCGGCCCGGCGTGCCCGTCCTGTCTTGTTCCCCTGCCACAGCAGCGCGGCAGACGGAACGCCTCGGCCCTTACGACGTTATCCCGAGACGGGCCGGATGGCACGGGATGGGACCCGTGCAATTAATAACCCCACGCCCCTCTGCCAGAACGTGGCAGGAACTGATGCTGAGCGCGGCAGGAGCAGTTGGAGGTGACAGGCCACGCACGCTCTTTAAATGCGGCCTTGGGCCTTTGACTGGCTGACACCTCATCAGTGGGCCCCTCGGGGGCCACTGTCAAGGGGCTCTCTGAGTCGTCGGGGAACCGAGTGCTCGGGGATACTGTTCACTTCCCCGAGCAGTCTCTCCCGAGAATGCCCTTTCTTGATCCTCGGGGAACCGAGTGCTCGAGGGTACTGTTCACCTCCCCGAGCACTCTCTCCCGGGCACACTTGTACGGATCCTCGGGGGACCGAGTGCTCGGGGGCTGCCGCACGCAGTCCTAAGCACTCTCTCCCGGAACTTCCTTCAGCGGGTCTTCGGGATACTTGGGTGCCCAGGGGGCCACCGCTAGCAGCCCCGGGCACGTTTCGCCCGGTACTTAGCTTTCCTGGTCGTCGGGGGACTTGAGTGCTCGGAGGTCACCGTACATCCTCCCGAGCACTTTCTTCCCGGTACTTAGATTTCGTGGATCATCGGGGAACTGGGGTACTCGGGGGCCACCGACTGTGGCCCCGAGCGCCCTCTCCCGGGACTCGATCTTTTTCACCTTGCGGGAGAGACTCCGCGGGATGGCGCCATGTGGCGGACCGGTTCCTGATACACCGACAAGGTTGATCGAGCTCCCCCCGTCGATGAGTACGCGGCCCAGCCTGATATTCTACACTGTGGGTTCGACCACGATGGGGTAGCGACCTGGGCGTCTGGCGCACGTGGGGTGGTCAGCCTGGCTGAAATTGAGAGGGACCTTCGACCACTTCATGCGCGGGCTCTGGTCTGATGCGGTCACCCACACCTCCTGGACCATCGACTTGTATTCCCTGTTAGAGGAATATGTCGCGGCACCTCCGAAAATGTGGTGGATCATGTGATCGGCCTGTTGGTATCCCAATGCCAACTAGTCAGGGGTGGCCCCATCCTCATCGTCCTTACCGTGCTTGTGCTCCCTGAGCTCCTGGTTGATGATGCCTCGAACGACCTTGCACTCGGTCAGGTCGTAGGCGTCTGTACGGTGGATCGGGCAGTAGCCCCGACTCTTCTTCCTGTCTTTCTTCTTGAAGAGCTGGCGTGTTAGGCCGGTTTGCTCGACCATCAAGACCTCGGAAGGTCTGGCCTTGCGCTTTCTCTTCTTGTCCTTCCGGTTGACCCCTTTGGAAGAGGCGGGCTGGTCGGAAGCAGGTCATGGCCTGACATCGATCTGCCACTCTTAGGCCTCGGTGGGCTGCACGCACTTATTAGCGAGCTTGAAGAGCTCAGTTGTGCTTCGGATTACCCGAGTGGCCAGCTTCTCGACTATTTTCTAGTCTTTAACCCCCCGCTTGAACGCTATGATCACAGACTCTCCCATGATCCTTGGAATGCTATTTTGGTGTTTGGTGAAATGATGTATGAAGTCTCGCAGTGACTCTCCTTGTCACTGCCGGACCTGATATAGGTCGTCCTCGACCCTTGATCAGGCGTAGGTCCCCTAGAAGTTGGCAACAAACTGGTCGCACAGGTCCTCCCAGGAGTGAACCGACCCATGAGGGAGGTTCATCAACCAGGACCAGGTGGAACCGGCCAAGGCGGTAGGAAAGTAGTTGGCCATGACCTTCCCATGGCCTCCTGCAGCCTGCATCATGGTGGTGTCAATTTGCAGGAACTCCTTCGGGTTGGTCGAGCTGTCATACTTCTTGGTTAGAACAGGCCGAAACTTGTCTAGCCAGCGCACCTCCCGTAACTGGGTGGATAGGGCATTGTACCCTGTCCCATAATGGTGAGCCACTCATTGTTGGGCAGCGGCAGGCGCCAGAGGTGTGATATGGTGGTCTCAGGGTCCCGACGATGGGGTGGAGCTGTCCGATGCCTCCCTGCAGGAGGAAGGCGTGCAGTAGGTTTGCTTGCCCCTTTCCTGCTCCTGCCTAGCCCGGTCCTCCTGCTCTCTAGTGGCCACATGGCTTTGGATCACGCCACGTAGGTCACGTTGGCATAGAGAGTCGCGCAGGTTAGAGGGTTAGCTGTCCTGATGTGGTGGTGGTCCACAAGTACCCACTGTGGTTGAGGGAGCACATGACCTATTCCACCGTAGGCCCTACCATGACCCTTGGCAACCGTGACCCTCACGGCCTTTGCGATAGGCATGGTGCATGTTGATGTGGTCTGGTGTCGGGCGGTCTCGGCCAGGAGGGCGAGATCACGTAGCCATGGTGCCACAGGTGAGCCCTCCAGTATAAATACCCGTGGGTGGCTAAGGTGGACTGGCAGGGTCTGTAGGTTTTGCACCAGTGTCATGGTCTCGTAGTCGAGATGCTGAGCGCAGAGCGGCGATAATTCGCGAGGGGGGGGGAGCCCCCAACGCTTGGGCGGCGCGATGACCTAGGCGATGATGCCACCGTAGACTGCGTCCTGTGTAGGGGCTCCTCGGGACAGCGCTAGGGATGCGGGAGCTGTCTCGAAGCACCTGCCTATCCGGCGCCATACTAGTTTCCCTATGGGCGTATAGCCCGGGGTTCGTAACCGGAGCTTGGAACATGAGGGCCTCCAGCGCCCCTTGTTGCATGGTCCACCATGAAGACCTCGCATTAGGTCTTGGAGCTCTTGGACTTCGTCTCGGTGTCCCATGCCTGATGCACACTGGGTTCATCTGGATGGTACCCCATGACGAATACCTTGTGGTGGCTGGGGTCCTCGGAATGGGACTCAACGGTTGCCGTGGATCCGGCCATGGGTTACCTGATCAAGCTTTTCAAACTTGATAAAACGATGAAAACGCACGCCCTACCTGGTACGCCAAATGTCAAGGGTTAGTCCTTGACAATGATTTCGAGGTATGCTAGATAGTGGGTGCGTGAACGATATTTTTGGAATTGATGTGTGCGCGTACGATGGATTTAGGGATACAGGGAGTTATACAGGTTCATGCCTCTCAGAGGATAATAGCTCTACATCCTGTGTGTTGTGTTATGAAGGATCTCAATTGGTTACAGAGGTAGTTCTAGCTGTTTGCCAGGCTTGATCTGCCTTTTCCTACAAACAGGGTCTTTATTCCTTTATATAGTAAGGAGGAGAAGAACTTATATGTGGGTCCAAACAGAAGACACTGCTCATCCTAATATCTAACCCACGCCATCATTACAGAGGACCGGGCGTGTCCACTTGCTCAGATGGCTTAGTATATCCCATCGCCATGCGCTTTTGTGCTGGTCTGCAAAGTCCCACTCTGTGCCATCGCCAACCACTTGCTTGATCGACCTGCTGATAACGTCCCATCCGTCGTGCGGCATCGCGTCGACCTGTAGAAGTCCCACTCTGTAGCATTTAATGCTATGAGACTGGATAATACCCCTCTACGCCGTCCATAACTTCGTCCACTGGAGTTGGCACCTGGGAAAGAAAAACACTTGAGTCGATGCCAATAAATGCGATTAGACAGGATGTGTTAGATCCGGCCCTGGGTCCAGTGAGGCCAGTCGCAGATTATGCGATGACGCAGGGAGACTGATCGCGTATGGCTTGTACTGGTCGCGGGAACCATACCCTGGTCGTGCGACCAACCTGTTTTAGGAAATATACGCCTCTGGCCATTATATCCCTCACGGGCATGTTTGTGAGAGTACCCCTTTACTCAATACACTGACTGTTAGTAGTGTCAGTATTTGTTCAATAGTTCCAAGTCATAATAAAATTATTCAATAGTTTTGTCAGTAGTTGTTAGTTGTGCCAGTAGTATAAGTAGTTTGTTCAGTAGTATCGGTAGTTTTTACTCGATAGTTTTGTTCAGTAGTTCCAAATTATTCAATAGCTTTCAGTAGCTGATGCGGGTGACGGTGTTGTGTGGGCACGAAGACAAGGGTGACATGTGGCGTGCGGTGCAAGTGGGCGCAGGGGTGCGCGCGGCGGGTAAGAGCGCGTGGGGTGGGGCCAGACAGCGTGGGTGCTCAGGGTGGGGAGGGGGGCGACCTGCTATGGCAGGTGCGTTGGGCTGGCCGGTTGGAATAGTTATTCTATATGTATAGGAAAACTAGTCTGTACTCTTAGGAGTACGTACTCCCTATTATGTTATACCACATAAATGAACTGAATATACTCCTTTGTCACTATGAGTATACTTATATACTCACTCTAAGATACTCCACTATGAACTACATGAAAAAATAGAAAGAAGTCCATCAATTTTATTAGATTTTGATAGTACCTTTGTATTTGTACATAAAATATAATATACTAAAAAAATATGTGCAAACTTTTTTAAAAAAAACTATACATATATACCACTTAGATGATCTTATATATTCATATACTCTATATACATACTATTTATCATATGAGATATTTTCTAGATAATGAGATATATATGTAAGAGTACGTACTTTCGGAAGTACAAATATATATATATAAAAGACACCGGCCACTGTATGTTTTTTTTTTCATGTCGTTATCTCTCTTGGACGAACATAGTTGTCAACATGGGCCTATGGCTTAGCTTGTTTCAGCAAGAAGCTGTGCGTTTCTCCAATTAAATATTGTTACTTATTAACTTGTTCTCAATGTCTAGCTAGGATCGAATTGCACTGATCGTGCTTCATTGTGCCCTGCTGGCTAACGTAGCACCTAACAAAAATATATATATATATATATATATATATATATATATATATATATATATATATTCATTTTTTAAGAAGAACGTACTATGTAAATATTCATTATAGAGCTAGTACTGATCGGTAATTATGCCTAGGCTAGATCCTATAGTTTAGGGAAATGCTAAATCTGACATGAGTGTTTTAGGAAGCTTCCATGTCACCAGAATTTGTAGCTGTCGGATTGTTGTGATTCATGCCAAGGGCACTCGGGATTCGAGGTCAGAAAAATTCATGAGTTTTTATACCTTCCAACCCTGAATTTTCATTCACACATACAGCTACAACCAGTTTATATTGGAGTTAACAATTAGTTTATATTGGAGTTATAGTCATTATTTTGATGTCACTACGTGAATAAAACTTAAAAGTGATGGGTTATAATTGTGATAGGTGATAGGTACTGTCGGTGTATCAGGAACTAGGGATCCCTGAGTTTTGAGGCCAGGCCAGCCGTCCGCCACGTGTCACCATCCTGCGAGGTCCTTCCTACGGGATGAGGAAAATCTAAGTTCCGGGAAGAAAGTGCTCGGGGAGGTTCCCGGTCGCCCCCGAGCACCCCAGTCCCCCGATGATCAGAAGAGCTAAGTTCCGGGAGAGAGCGCTCGGGGGGCTGCGTGCGGCAGCACCCGAGCGCTCGGTTCCCCGAGGGTCAGTGCAAAAGTGCTCGGGAGAGAGTGCTCGGGGTTGCACGTGGCAGCCCCCGAGCACTTGGTTCCCCGAAGGTTCGAGCAAAAGCGCTCGGGAGAGAGTGCCCGGGTTTGCACGTGGCAGCCCTCGAGCACTTGGTTCCCCGAAAGGTCAGTGCAAAAGCGCTCAGGAGAGAGCGCTCGGGGCTGCACGTGGCAGCCCCCGAGCACTCGGTTCCCCGAAGGTTCGTGCGAGAGTGCCCGGGAGAGAGTGCTCGGGGAGGTGAACAGTACTCCCGAGCACTCGGTGCCCCGACGACCCAGAAGGGCCCCCGAGGGGCCCGCCGACGAGGTGTCAACCAGTCAGAGGTCCGAGGCCGCATTTAATGGGCGTGCGCGGCCTGACATCCTGATATCCCCAACTGCTCCCGCCGCAGTGTCAGTCCCTGCCATGCTTTGGCAGAGAGGCGTGGGGCCATTAATTGCACGGGTCCCGTCCCGTATCATCCGGTGTATCTCGGGATAACGTTGCCAGGATCAAGGCGTTCCGCCTGCCACCCTGCCGTGGCAGAGGAACAAGACAGGGTGGGCGCACCGGGTGCCTCTGTGGCTGCTCGGTGGGCCCTCTCAACGACGCCCGGCGCCAGGGCGTCCACAGTGACGAGTGATCGGACGCGCGCCGCGTTTTTCCACCGCCCCTGTCACTTCGCCCAGAGGAAATGATGATGCCTTTCTCAGTCATGGCGTCTGGGAACTTGTGCCCCTTCTTTCCCGTTCGGGGTATGTCGTGGCCGATGAGTGCATAAAAGGATGGACACACCGGAGGAGAAAAAAGACTAAGTTAACAAAAGAAGAGAGTCAATCAAGCCAACAGACGAAGTCATCACAAGCAAGCCTGAGCAGAGCTCCGACCGAAGAACAAGGAGCCTCAAGCTCTTAGCTAGACAATACACTCTTGTAACCAGACATATTCCTTGAGGGATCCCCCTCAGGGAAAGTTATTGCATCCATACAGGAGTAGGGTATTACGCCCCTGTGCGGCCCGAACCTGTCTAAACTCTGGTGCATTTACTTCCCTTTGCACTAGGTCGATCCTCCCCCACCACCGGCCGTTGCATTTATTTCCGCTTCCATTTATTTCTCCGACGAACTTATTCAAGATCATCCCCCCGGCCGAATCTCTAAAAAGGGATCTCTCGGGATCCCTGCGACAGGAGTTCACCCTCCGACAGGTACCATATCCGTTATCCCGAACACGTCACTAATGACTAGTCATAAGTGACGGGTAAAGATCTATTACTAATGAGATCATTGATAACGGATCAAAAATTGACCCGTCACTTATAACTTTAACAAGTGTCACTTATTATAAGCCATAAGTCACGGGTCACAGCACTTATGAATGACGAACGTTATTTGCATTTTTTGACATGAAAAAAGGTAAAAAAAAATTCACCTGAGCCATTCTAACTTGTCACGTGTCAAAGGCGATTTTTCACATTGTTTTTATACCCTGCGTTTTGACTGAATCGAACCCACGACCTAACCCTCACACGCGTATCCACCTTACCACCTCATCTCGCGTGCCTTCTGAAGAGAGACGAATATTTTATCCTTTTAATATTATTAAGGTTATAAGTGATAGGTTATAACTGTGATTCATCATATCATAAGTGATGGGTCATAGTTATAACCCATCACTCAGATTTATTGTACAATAGACACACAAACCAGTTAATCTAGAGTGTCTTCGGTAAAATAGGCATAACTTTTACATACAAACTCCGATTTCGATATTTTTTTTACTTACAAACATCTAAAGAAAAAGTTACATCCATTTCTCCCCAACACTGTTGGGTTCAGCAAATTTTCGAGGCCAAAAATGGCTTGAAAGATTGAGTTATTGCCCTTAGAAGTTTCTGCATAGTTTTTGGAATGCGTGTTTGTGTCCATAGTTGTCACCCCTTACATCAAACTTAAGTAGAAATGTATAATAGTTCCTATTCTAATGTTGCTGAGGTGAGAAAAGTTAAGAGAAAAATAAAAATATTTTGGTAATATCTCATGTATTATTGTTATCAATAATAGGTAGCATTGGCCATTATCATCTTAAGTGTTTTTGGTTGATTTATCTCATAGAAAAGGATCTTGATTTCATCTACGATAACCACTTTCATCTTATTGGTAAAACTTCTTAATAGTATATGACTACATACACTTGTTTAACCGGAGGGGCATGCTTGCTAATTAGTGATGGCTCATAATTTAACCTGTCACCAATGGCTGGCCTAGAAGACCCGTCACTAATGACTGGTCTAGGATAATCCGTCACTAATGAGTTGTTATTGGTGACGGGTTAATTTTTTATCTATCACCAATGACTGGTCTAGGATGATCCGTCACTGATGAGTCACCACTGGTGACAGGTTATAACTACGACCCATCATTATTATCATAAGTGACGGGTCATATTACGACATGTTACTAATTTCATGTCTCCTTTGTCTGTTTTTTATGTAGTATATAATTTTCAAATCTTTTGTCTGTTTTTTATGTAGTGTATAATTTTCAAATTCTTTTGGAGTAAATAAAAACTCAGGTGTCCACAAGAACACCCAAATTTCTGTCCCCCACCAAGTGAGGTCAAATCTCAGCCATAAAAAGTAAGATCCGATGGTCGAGATATTCGGGTGTTAGGAAGTACTAAAACACCCGAGTAACAATTAGTCAGCGTGTGTGTATGGGATGTGACACGCAGGGAACATATATATTCTTGGATGGCGATGCAACAAGTCTCCCCACTTGATCTCAACAATTGACAAATTAATGGCATTCTTGGGTTCTAAGGAACCAATGCATGCATATATGCATGTGTGCGCGCAAGTGTACTTGTACACCAACAAATTTGTGCTCATGGAACGGTTGGTGCTGTCTGGTCTTAGGGGCCTCAATAATGGCGTTGATTAATATTGGTGTACGTAGTACTCTTGATTATTATATAAGCAAGATTTTTACCTGTGCTAAGCAAACTAGATACTACACTAATAAACATATATAGAATTAAAGAAGATGATAAGTGTACTACTCCTATATGTTGTCATTTTGTTAAGCTATATCTCCCAATGTTCGAAGCAAGTGTGTATATGGATTAATTACTATGCAAATAAATCCCAATGCACCATGGCACTATGTGGATTGGAATGTTAACAAAGTGCATGGGTTCATTCCCTCAAAAAAGTGCATGGGTTCATGGAAGTGTTACTTATATGCAAATTAATTATGAAGAAATGAGTCAGTGTACACACCCAGCTACATTCATGCAGGCAACTAATTAATTCATCCAGTTACTGAAATATACTCACAGTATAGAAGAGTTGATCATAAACAAATGAGTTGCTCCCCTACCGGACTCATTCTCTGCTTGATCGTAAGTTCGTAACATAGCCAGACAACAGAGTCCATGCACTAATAAGTGAATGTTGATATGGAATATACGCCCTTGCATCGACGTGCCAGCCCAGCCTGCTCGCCTAGACGCGCCTACCGCCTAACCACGCAAGGCGCATGTGCCCGCCCAGCTGCGCTTCCCCAGCGCGTGCTCTCACGCCACGTTGCCGTACCTAGCCACGTGCTCCTGCATCCATGACTCAAGGCCCACATATCATATATGCGATGGATTTTATTTCACCACCATCCGTGCATGCACACACTAATGTGCATGCTACTTTTTGTATGGATGATTTATGATGAAAAATAATAGCAGTAGCATTTTGTGTGAAGATAAGATAATTGGAATCAACTAACTTTGCTAAGCTGCAAAGAGAGGGAACGCCAGACAATAGCGAAAAATT
This sequence comes from Phragmites australis, assembly GCF_958298935.1. Taxonomy (NCBI): domain Eukaryota; kingdom Viridiplantae; phylum Streptophyta; class Magnoliopsida; order Poales; family Poaceae; genus Phragmites; species Phragmites australis. The sequence continues at coordinate 3,014,217 of NC_084936.1, forward strand.
GTTCAGTAGCGTCAGTAGCTATAAGTAGTTATTCAGTAGTTTAGTAGTAGTACTGCAGTTACTTAGTAGTAAATTCAGTTATTCTGAGTCATAGTAAATTTTGTTCAGCAGTGTCAGTAGTTGTTCAATAGTTTCAAGTTATAGTAAAATTATTTAGTAGTTTATTCAGTAGTATCAATAGTTTGGTTTAATAATTCTAAGTCATAGTAATTTTTATTCAGTAGTTTGTGTCAGTAGTGTTAGCAATTGTCAATAGTTGACAGTAGTATCGATAGTTTTGTTCAGTAGTATCAGTAGTTTTGGTTCAGTAGTTTCAAATTATAGAAAATTTGCTTAGTATGTTTGTTCAAAATAGTGTCAGTAGTTCACTAGTTATATCAATATTTCAGTAATTTGTGTTAGTAGTTCTCAGTTATAATAAAATTGCTCAGTAGGTTTTGTTAGTAGTGTTAGTTTGTATGCAGTAGTTTGTTCAGTAGTTATGGCATGAAGGACAGGTGCAACAGAAAACATATGCTGCTAGCCTATTACTTCTGAATGATTGTGTATGTTCATTTTCCACACCAACATAGCTATAAACAAAGAGAGAGAAGAGCTAGGGAGTAGTGCCGAGCAGCTACCCGGCTCATTCATGCTATTTCTAAGCGGTGGTCATTTGCTATGGTATTAAACAAAGAGATGCCATTATAATTTTTGGACTTGACTGTATGGATCGGTGGACGGCATTTATCATGGGATTAAACAAAAGAGGCTATCGTGATTTTTTGACGTGACTGCCATGGATCGGTGTATGGTAGGGTACGTGTGGGTGGCGCGCATGAGAGTTGGCACAGGGTGAGCGCGGGGCAGGCGCTGGGCCAGGGCGTGTGGGGTGGGGCCCATACGATGCGTGCGCTTAAGGCAGGGGTGGGGGACCGGTGGCCTGATGTGGCAGACATGGTGGGCTGGATCTTTTGGGTGTATAATAAATATTCTACACCCTTATGGGCAGATCAAGAAAGGGCATGGGTGTACAAATGTACACCCAATTTTTTTTTTGCAATTTTTTTAAATATATAGTATTATGTATTAGGTATTCAACTACTAGGTATCTATCAGCTATTCAGTCAAGCCCACATGACCATGATTAGGCCCAACTGCCCAAGGTCATGCACGTGATGCACCCACGGCCTCATCTAACGTGGGCTTAGTCCCCACCCTAAACCCCACGGCCTCATGTGGTCACGCCTAACTGCCTGAGAGCTAAGACACACGCTGGCACACGCACGAAGCCACGTCCTAGGTGGAGGGCGAGGGTAGCGGCACGACAGTGAGCCGAGCGAAGGCGTGGCATAGCCGCCACGCCAGCGTGGGAGAGATCGAGGCACAGGCGGGGCCCACGAGGTGTGGGCATGGCGTGGTAGGCGGGCGAGATCCAGGCCTGCTAAGCGGGAGCCGTAATGTGCATGCAAGATGTGGACGGCGCAGTCGAGATTCACACCCAAGCGGGGGCCATGGGGGCGCGGGCGAGATCCAGGCCCGGCTAGGGGCCGCAGGGTGTGGGTGTGGCGTTGTGGCTGTGCCATGGCCACGGGGTGACGGGGCATGGTCGTGGTGACGCAGACGATGTGGGCGCTACTGCCACTCCAAGTATGTTTATGCTATACATAGTGTGGTAATTTAAATATATTTATACTAGCTGGTAAAGAACTACTTAACTAGTATGGTAATTTAGGTATGTTTATGCTATACATACAATACCGGTGCTCCAGGTTCTTGGTTGGTGGAGGTAGAGCATATGTTTATGGATCTGTGTGACTGTGTGTAGCTTTTTCTGATTAGCCTGTATGCATTAATTTGAATAAGTTTGCTAGAAATTAATATGACTTTTTGATTAGCCTTTTTATAGCATGAGAGCACATGTTTATGGAATAAGTTTGCTAGAAATTAATATTTCTAAGAGAGCATTCAATTGGGGTAATAATTGAGAAAATATGATTCTCATAAAGTTGCATAGAGTGTTTGTATCTACCTAAGCATATTTCTCTTTGTATTTTTTTAAAGCACTAACTAGAGAGTTGAGTGATTATACTCCTCTACTTTTATGCTCATATGCTTATATGCTCACTTATGTGAAGAATAAGCTAAGAAATAAAATAGGGAGCTGATACATAAATGATTGATTGGTCATATTTATTGAGCGAGACTTCTTTTTGCAAGTTAAGGATAATATCATCATAGCTACGTTTCAAAAGATTAAGAACCGTAAAGTTGTACTGTAATTTTGTTTTTTTCTAGTTCTTTTATATTACCTTAGATGTTGTCATTATTATAAACAATTTTTACCTTGGATCTTGATATTGTTTAATATTTATGGTTATAAAAAAATATCTATACATATCAGTATGTACACCTAAGTTTAAAATACTGGGCCCATCACTGTACACTCTTGGTGTAGAATAACACTATATATATTTGTGTAGGGGGTTCGCATTCTGGATTAGTTCACATGGTCCGAACGCATGCTGCCTTAGTTTTGTTATTAGTCAACCCGAAATTAACTATATAATTTGTCGCTCGTAATGACCCTTCAACACGTATGTACTATGATATATATTTTGTCGTAGTTGTTGTTGCATGAAAAATATAAACTAAGCCATGCATGAAAAAAAAATTCCTTGAAGATTCCTAGTAGCTAGTGTAAGATCACTGACATAATTATCAATCACTTGTACTGCAAAGTAATTCGTGAAAATGTTGTTTCGTCACTAGTTGAACTTACAGCCACATTTATCTTTGGGATATAGAGGTCGGGATATTAATTGTTCCGTTACGTAAAAAGATGCAACAAATTCAATATCTATCTTTGAACTAGGGGTGGATCTAAAAAAATTTGAGCGGTGGCATTCAAGTGACTGAGCTTTTGCAACTTCACGAAAAAGTTTAAATATACTGAAATCTACTGAAATACAAGAATTTGAATGTCACCTGTGCTAGTTGAGGCTTATATATGCTGGGTCCGCCCATGTTTGACCCTAGCTACTATGCATGCACGAGTTCATTAATATAACTAATGATCGTCGTCGGTGAAAACCAAAAACTTTTTGTAGCATATAATTAACTTGTGTATAGTGGGTCATTAGGTGGAGTTGGACTTTAGCAAATTAAGCAATAGATAGACAGAGGGAGAATTAGCTGGAGTGTCACACGCATGGCAGCTGATCCATCGATACGATATTCCAATTCCATCGCATGTCGCTGTGGACCGACGGATTAAAGCACACCGTGCTTTAGCCACCACCATTTGAAGACTAGTTTTAATTCTTCCTTGCAATTGCTTCCATGGAAAGTGTGTGTGTGTGAGGGAGAGAGAGAGCGAGTGCGAGTGCGAGTGCTTGTGAGTGTTTTTTTTTTTTTGCATGATTTTGTAGTGTGCATTTTTTTAGCATGATTTTGCTTGTAGTGTCATGATGATTCTGTGGTGTGGTTTTCGTAAGGATGCAGGCAAGGCATGAATTGGATGAGGACATCTCTTGGCATGTATGATCAATTCCTTTCTCTCTCTTCCTTCCAACATCACAGTTTGTTAGGGTTTGACATGCAGTAGTGGCCATGGCAAGCCGACAAATTACTGTTACACTTCCTTTGGCTTTAATTTCGTTCTTCCTTGTCCAAAATCCTTGTCTTTTTTTTTTTTTTGTTTCAGGTCTTGACAACTGACACGTTGATGCATGCTCGGACTGTAAGCAGGATGGAGGATGGTAGTGTCAGTGACACTCTTTGATTCCATTTTCTTTCGATTTGTTTATTTTTGTGCGTGCGTTTTAATTTGGATGAGTAGTCGATTGTGGAAAAGGGGGGTGATGCGACTGCTGCGAGGGGCTACACAAGATGACCGAGGCTCTCTGATTCTGCAAAAGACAACCCAAATGCTTCAGTGTGTGAATGGGGTCCATGGATTTCGTGTGATCTTCGAGTTTCGTGAACTCCACCAGATAAGAAACAGAATAGTTAATGACATACAATAATTGGAATACATGTACTCCTCAAGAATTTTGCGAGGATTTCATATCCAGTGGAAAGCAGAAAATTTCCGAAGAATTTTGCAAGAATGTGATATTCCAAAAATGGGGCATAAGAATCTTGTGCTGACGTCTACCCAAGCGTCAGATTATTATCCAAGGTTGGTCCAAGGCTTTTGGTCCTCCATTGAAACACAAAACGGATGATCCAGATCAAGATGTTCAGTCTTGCATTTGGTCAAGTATTTCCCTTTCTTTCCTTTCCTTTCCTTTTTTTTTGGCCGAAGAAGTATTTCCCTTGTTCATAGTTCTCACTTCTGCAACAGGCAACAAGAATTGTTCCTTCAGAAACCTCAAGTACACCTCTCATTCACAAAAGGAATCTAAACCAAAACGTTCAGTTACAACAGTCAGACAGCAAGCTGTTCAAGTACCAACCATGAGGTTCAGGAAAAGAGCTACGGCTCGGCAACATTCTGTATTGCACTCTTTTTTCAGTCACAATCTCCATTGATGATTTGCTCTACCTTCTTCCTGGACCTAATGCAGAGAACCATGCATGCACATGAACTGCAATCGACTCCAACCGACATACAAATGCAGCGAAAATATTAGTTAATCTTGTGCTAGTTCCTAGAAACATAAAAAAGAAGTAACATCAAAATTGCAGAAGAAAGAAAGAAAGAAATGGCTTCACATCAACGTAGGCCAGAACTTCGGAGGCAGCTGATATGAGATGATGGGTGCATACAAAGTTACAGACAATGATTGTCTTCAATTCATGCTTTTATTGATGTATTACTAATAGAATGATAATGTTTATTTGGTTAACTATCAATGGCATGGTAAGTTCCAAAAAAAAACGCCTACCGCATTCTGGGAAGAAATATTGGTCATGGTTTGTTGGAAGGGTGGGGCAACAGTTAGTTCCAAATCCTTCTTCTCTGTTGGAGGATCTGCCTTTGGAGGAGGCGATGATGAAGAATCACTTTGCAGGCTCAAGAATGCTTGAGATGCTGGAGCAGCTATATTGGCAGTGGCAGGAGTTGATGAAGACGTCCCTTCAGGGGATCTTGGAATTGGTCTGAACGGGAAGGGCATTTTCCAGAAGCGCTCCTGACAAAGGATAAAAGCATGAATTTTTTAAATCTAGCACAAAACGCAATGGATGCCTCATTACATTTTAAATCTAGCACATTAAACAACGCAAACAGATCAACATTTGAACACTACGTGACAGTATAGAAGAAATGCTCTGCAGTTTCCCAATAAGAAAATTTTCTGATACCAGGTAGGTCCCCTGTTGCGGCTAAGGTACCCAATAACCTTAGTTTAAAAGGTACAATTAACATTCTCATATTTTGCACGTCATAAGTTTCAGTATAAAAAGTAACAATTGTTAACACCAAATATCCGGACAAGGGGGAGGGGGCTATTTCAGGTGCTACTTGTTGGATTTATACATGAGGCTAGTAAGTTATGCTAAAGTGCAAGGTATGCAACTCCTATGGGAGATACCCGTTGTGCAGCCAACCAATTTGATGCTCCAACACTCTCTCCGACAAGTGACCATCCAAAACATCACAATAGATTCTACAAAAATTTAAAAGGTAAGGATTAGGGAGGTCTACTGTCCAACAACAGTGCATGTCTTCACGCATGAGAAACAGAGAAGACAAAGTCACTCAACAAGCTTTTCTTTATTTTTATTTACAAATTATTTTTTGCAACCGGATATCTTTTTTCCTTGTCTATTTCAAAACTTGATTTTTGCATGATGACTGATGATTTTGTACCTACATTTCCAATTCAATTTTTTTTTTTACAAAATTTGCAAAATTTACAAAAAATTTTAGTGATGATTTGAAATGGTCCTTAAATGGAAATGTAAGAGTTGACCACTAAATGCAAATTCACTTTCCCCATAACCTGTCCTATGGTAAATATGAATAGACTGTTGGTTTGCAATTTCGCTGATTAAGGGAGTACTAGTGTACTAGTGTCCTACTACACCTAAGGTTCATCTAGTTAGTGATAATTATGGTCTGGCACTATGGTGAGCTAATTATGCCCATGTTATAGACATAATATGAAAAAACAAAATTGCTAACGATACATGTGGACCAACACCTAAAACTACAAAAGTTTTGAACTCCGTTAATTACGCCATCTTTTAGGAACTCTGTTGGGAGTGGACTAACACAAAGTATATGTGTTACAAAAGTGATAGTATAGTAGCATTACCATGTGGTTCAATTTTCTGAAACTTGAATCCATATTTGTTGCCTTAAAAGATGGAACTGGGGAAAGATCTCTTCCAACTTGAGGTGCCATATAGGCGTTTGAAGATGAGACTCCTTCCTGAAAGTGATTGCCATTTCCAGTTCAGTAATGAAAGTACGGTGTTAAAATTAAACTGCGAGGATCATGAGCATACCAAGTTGCTGTTCTGGAGTAGTTTCGTCATAGCTACCACATCATGTACTTTTGCCATTGATGGTGGTAAGATGGGGCAATTTGGTGCTTCTGACTGCGATTCACAAGTTTATTAAGCATTGGTTATAGACAATGTTTCAGATGTCAGTGCAATACTTCAAAGGTTGGCAGAAAGTACCAGCTCTCCTGGCATCATATCAAAAAGACTAGCTCTGCGCTTCTTCTTGTTTGGATTAGTTTGTCTGAGAAAAAATTTCTGAGCATGGCTTGCCACTTGGGTAGGTGTTCTTGTAGTAACAAATTTTTTTGCTATACCCCTCCAGTCTCCCTTCCCTAGCTTTTCAAGACCAGCAAGAAATGTCCTATGCTCTTCTTCAGTCCAAGGAACAGCTGCAAAGTAGCAATAATACTGTCAAATGAATAGAACTAGATGTAGAAAGATGTTATGCATTTACAAATTGTAGTTACAAAATAGAGAGACATCCATATCTCTTCTTCAACTCAATATGGTAAAACTTCTTCCTGAATTGGCTCTCAGAACTATTCACTACTAGAATTGTCCAAAAGATTTATAAAAGTGATCTGATTCTGCTGCTCTCAACATCAGTTGGTGTTATCTAAATAAGAGGATAATTTGCATAAGAACCAAATAAACAATCACAGGAAACCAATGCAATAAAGAATTATTTTAAATAAAAAATAACTAAAAATGGTGGGGACATAACCGGATAACCCTAATCAATGTGGGCTTTGAAGTATTTCAATTTTCAACAGTTCGCCATCACCACCACTCTGCTAAATGGGGCTCACTGTAGGGATAAACCTAAGTTCTCAAATGTGTGTCATCTACTCATCCTACTAAACAGCTTTGACAAAACCTTCAGAACCACTTAGAAAAATTAACACTTCCTAACTCAAGCTTGTTTCATAGCAATTCCTGAATCTACATTTTCCTATAATCCAAAACCTCGTCAAACAACTGTACATCATCTTACTTGCCTATTGGCACAAAGAATACCATGAAATCATTTCTTAATGCTATTTTGCTAATATAGTTTCATGTCTTTAATCGGTCTAAGTGGCCTGATAGTTGAGGCCAACACAGTTGTATAGGCAACCAAATAGAAGTCGCCGTCAACTCTTAATTTCTAAAAGTAATACAGGGAGTAAATACAAATCTGTATGAGTTATTTATCATTCATTTGAGTATATTTAGCAAGCATGGCCACATGCTTTGCTCAGCAAAACAGCAGGATACTATTCCGAAGTCTAAACTATTGATAATCAATTAGTAAAAATTAGATATTATATTGGTAAACAAGACCTGATAGGTTTTCAATTTAAACAGGCGTTAGGCACCTTAGTGGAAGCTTTGGGCATAAGTGCAGAATGGTTGCCCCCATATATATCTAATATATTAAGGTAGATCAGACTAACAAACTGTTATAGTAACTCATCGAATAGAACGAAAACTGTAGGCAGTCGAACAATTTTCAGCGTGGGTTTCACCATATAGCCTCGGGCAGTAGAAAAATGGGCTCCTAAAAGATTTCTTACAACCTGGCAAGTCATGCAAATAGGGCTGCATGAGTCAGTGCAATGCAGGAATGGAGTATTCAACTAATAGAACAGTTAAGTCCGGTTGACAGCAGTATATGAGCCAACAAGGCAGCAGCGTTCAGCATCACATGCCATCACTTCCCCGGTAGAAGACAAATAACTTGTCTTTTCTAAGCAAAGTATAACTCGAATGCATCCAATCTCCAATTCCACAAAATCACCAGAATAGATGTATCGAAACTTTTTCTTTCTTATGCCTGTGACAATGTGAGTAGAGGTATACATGCAGTACACTGTTTGACATGGCCACAGACCATGACGTAAAATCAAACACAGGTCTGGTGACAGTCTTATTCGACTTCCATTTTGACTGGCAAAAGGGCAAGATCATAACTGGTCCTTATGTGATTGAACTAGTCCACATCACAAGTTATCAATAAAAGTACAAATTCCAAACAGGGATTTTCTGATCAGTTCTATACTTCCCAATCATCAAATCAGAATGTACTTCCAACCCAAACTCTATTATGAACAAAACAATCTCACCAGTCCACATCATTTGGATCAAACAGGCAAGAAAAGGTATGCAAATTGCAACATGGAGGGTACACATTAAATGAAACAATATGCCAAAACAATAAAATGGATAACACATACAAGCTAAGGTACAACGCTAGCAAAGGAACAAGCTTTACGCATTCAACGAACAAACCAACCGGGGTACCATAAATCTACAGCTCGATGCAGCTAAATCAACGGCTTCAGCTATTAAACGAAGCTAATATTCACAAACACTCCCTCTAATGCATGCACAGATACAAAAGAGCAGCATTTGTGCATGAAAAAAAAAATCAGAAATGCCGCAACTTTCTACATAAAAAAACACAAGGACCAGACTAAGCATTCCGGCAACGGAAACGGGACTTTACATCACCAGATCTTTGCGTGTTTGTACACATTTATGCATCAAAAGAGAGATTTTTAGGCAAAACGGAAGAGAAAAAGGCAACACCTTTCTTCCTCTCCTGCGCTCTCCGCCGCTTCCCGGACGACTGCATCAACCCGCCATCGGAGAGGTACCCGTCGCCGGCGCCGCCACCATCTCCTGAGCCGGCGGCGGCGAGGTTTCCCATGCTCTTACACTTGCGCATCACGGTCTCCCTCGCCGCCAACGGCGGGTTCGGGCTCGAACGCCGGTCAGCCGGATCCACCTCCAGCGCCGGCGGGGGCGCCGGCGCGATGGTGACGCCGAAGAGGCGCATCCCAGCTGGGCGCGAATCGTGAGGCATCGAGGCGGTCGAGCTCCGGCGAGTGGGGCGGTGGGGTGTAGGAGGGACGAATGGAGACAATTGGTAATTCATCGGACAGGTTTTCTCTCACCCTTTTTTAGCACACTGTCCTTTCGGTTTTATCCGCAATTTATAATTTCAATCCCTCACAATCTGTTTAACAACTTTACTTTTATACGTGAATGATGTTTTATTAGGATATGTTGTCACTCTATCAATAACAGTGAGATCCAGATTTTTACCATTAAATTGGACAGTTAGGACGTTAAGCAAGCAATATAGCGAAAATGTGAATCTTATGTGTATGCATGTACAACTTGGTATTGTAGCATCGATTTTTTCATTGGGTAACCTAAGGTCCCGTTCGGATTCAAGGAAAATTTGGGGGAAAAAGTACAGGATTCCATATTTCTGTACGATAGTTTGGCTGTTTGGAATGAAGGAAACGCTGATTTCGTGCCTCTGGAAAGGCGTTGCTATCCATGATTTCACAAGAAATAAAACATCCACTCCAAGCCAGAGAAAGAATCTTTGCTGCTCTCCCTAGCTCCTCTCTCATCCTTCCCGTCATAGCGACCATTCCCAATGAAAATAAAAAAAATTGACGCGAATCCACCACTAGAGATGACGAATCAACACCAATGAAGCATCTTTGATGGAGGAAATCTGACTACCCCTCCTCCTCCCCATCCTCCCCCTCCTCCTCCATCAGCACAGGGTCACCAATTTGAGGGATGAAGAGATTTCACAAGAAACATGTAATTTATTTGATAACAACGTGGATTCCTCCTTTAAGAAAGATTTTGTGTCCTTATTACGATTTCTATATTAGAATACCTTTGCAATATGCATCCTAGTTCAGATTTATTTTGGTTTTTTTTCAAGATTTCCTATGCTAGATCGTTAGATCAAGACATGGTAAAATACTCTAATGCTAATCAAGATTTCCTTTGCTAGATGTTAGAGCGAGGCATGGCAATACAACAGACAATGCCTTTACCTTTTTTTGCTATTTTTCAATTATATTGTATTCATATTTCTCTATTTTATTTTGAAACTAAAAATATAGTTATGAAACCATGTTAGACACCACAAAGAATGTTGCTAGAGCTATCTGTAATCACCAAAGGAAAGTTTATCTTATTGGACTCTTAAAAGATCACGATGTGCCTAAATTTTGGACACAAAATGCATGGAGCAAGGAGGCCTGAACCAGTATTACAACTCAATTCAACCAAAAGTTTTCTTCATCATTCACCATTGCTCAAGTAAAATAAAATGAGCAAGATATGAAGAAGGAGTACCGAGCTATAAAATATTTGTTAGCAGAAAGTTGTTTGACTGGGATTCTAATAGAATGACGGTAGTGGTACCAACTAGTGTTTGGGAATCACTAGGGGCACACCAAAACAAAGACCCTCTTCTTCGATGGTGAGACAAATCATTTCCATATTTTGATGATCTGTTTGCTCTATATGATGGTAAGTTTTAGGTTACAGATCTGATTGTTTATGCTTATCTTTGCACATTGTTATACTTGTGCTTAAAATTGTTATATACATAATTTATGCAGAGTGTTATGCTCAAGGAAGAAATTGTCATGGAATGGATCATTATGCGAATAAGGCAAAACTATCTGTATAAGTTCCTGCATCATATTTTTGCCATCATTGCAGTCACCTTCACCTACTCTACTTGCTCCAGGTGCATCATCTTTTAATTTTGAAATAGAAGGGGATAGGGATGGCACTAATTGGTTTGGTACTTATGTATTCAGTCCTTTCTCAAGTCAAGTAAATGATTCTACATTTCATGCCTCATCTGAAGGAGCACATGTACTACATTCCCATAAACAAGTTTTGGAAACTCTACGCTACAATTACCGGGCATCTAGTTCAACTCCAGAGGTGGTTGATGCAAAACGACTAAAAAGGCAAAAGACCAGCACCACTACTTCAAACAATGATTTCTAGGAGATATACTTAAGGCTAAAAAAGAAGAGATTGATCGATTTGCGGCTATCGTGGAGAAGAAAATGGAGGATCCCTACAACATCAAGAATTGTGTCATAACACTTGAGGGTTTGGTTGATCGACTACAAATGAAAGATATGGTAAAAGCAACGGACATCTTCAAAGACAATCCAGCAAACAAGGAAGTTTTTCTCTCATTTCAAAGTGATGAATTGCGATTGGGATGGTTGCACAAACAAATTTAGCTTACCTAAGCAAATTTGGATTACAATAGCTTTTGTGACATGTGTGCAGGTATGCTATATGGTTATTTTGTAGTAGAAAAGGCCACCAGAACTAGCATGTCTTTTGAATAGAGTACTGATACTAGCATGACTTTTGTAGTGGACTGATACTAGCAAACTTGATAGTTGGCATAGGTAAAGACCAACTCATTAGAGTGGACATGGTTACATTAAATATAAGGACATCTCTGGCATTGACATGTCCGTCTTACAAATAATAGCATAATTCAGGTTCTAAGCCACTAGAAACTAAACCATTCCACTAAATAATAGCATAATTCGTGAACTCACAAGTGGCTAGTCTAACTCTATGCATTTCAGGAACCATATGAGAACTATACATTTGATCAACCGTCATTTCCCAATCTAAATAAGCATCATCATCATATGCACCATCAAAAGGCGGTATTGAAAACTTAATCTTAGAATAAGGATCATCGCGACCATTGCGATTAACATTATTACCTCCATTACCTTGACGATGTTGTTGTTCACGACGTAATTGTTCAGCACGACGACGTTGCTCAGCACGCGCATCTTGCCCAACAAAAACCTCACCATCTTCCTGGTCACCATCTCCGTCACCATTATTATTATCATCATGTGAATGTTCATCATCCTGTGGTGGCTGTCGCAACTCAAGGTCGTTCACTCGCGTGACAAGGTTAGCAATGCTTGTTCTAATGTTTGTCAATAGTCTAGTATGATCCTGCAAGACTTTGTTGAGTTCTTCCTTGGACACACAATCCTTAAAATCCGACAGAGAGCCATCATCTGACATGGTTAGTAGAAAGCAAAGGATAACACAATATTATCCCTATCAATTACTAGGTGGTGGAAGGTGGAATCACACACACTCAAGCGTCTTACCACGCTCTTACAAATGTTCTTACCAACGCAGCAAGGAGGAACAACCGGTGACAAGTCTTGAAACCGTGTGAAGCGTGGGATGATTGCAAGAGTGAACCTGTTCGGATCAAAGAAGGTGGAGCTTGGAAGGCACAATATGGTAGCAAGGATTAGCAATAACTGTAATCAGATGAGCAAAGCTGAATAAGCGTCCAAAGTATGAATCACAGTTGCTAGTCTATCACGTGTCCCTAGTCCTAGCACAACAGCTGAAACAAAGTTAATCAGGATGATCAGATAAAGCACAAGATGGAAAGACACAGCAAACAGCACAATTATCTGGGTGTTCTCTATGTGCTCCTCTTTTTTATCTTTTAGCACTAGTAGAAATTACGAATATTTTTTTTGTATTTTTCTGATATTTTTTTCTGAACTAGGAGCACACAAGAAACAACCACAGAAATTTTTAGCTCAAACGGATGCAAGATGTGGCCTATAGAAAATTAAGCACGTTCTCCGAAAAGTGTGCGAAAATTTCGCGGCTCGAATACTCAATCTTCCAAGCCGAAGCGGGGGAGCAACGGATATAACTTTTTCTGTAGATATCCGTGAAAAAAAATTTGCCTGATTCCGAATCCGTATGAGAAAGTTATGGCCGTTTTACTGAACCCCTGTCGAGTTAGGGTTTTTTTAAAGCACCTCTTGCAGAAATTGTTCTCGTTAAGGTATGGCAAGCAATAAGATCATGAGAGGAACAAGAAGGGTAGCGATGGCAAGGCAATTGATACAAAGCGGCTTGCAACCTATCTAGGGTTGGCGTGGCGGAAAGTAACACAAGGCGGCTCGCGGTGGCAAATCGAGTAATGTGGTGGCTCGACTTGTTGGTGGGGATGGTGGCGATGGGATAGCGGCGTGATCAAAACAGCACGGAGCGTTGACTAAAGACCAAGAACACGACTCTAAACCAGCAACAAGACTCGACCACGGACACAAACTCAACAACGCGCAACTGAAAACAAAAATTGCAAAGGCACAAAGGGTTTTAGGGCAGCGGAAAGTGACGGATTTTTTTTTGGCTTTTTCTGGACTCTAGGTAATGAAAAACAGACTAATCTAAAGGGGAAAACGAAATTACCTAACGGGCAATCTGAAGCTCTGATACCAGATGATGGGATTGTTGGCCTGATCTTCCGATAGGTAGCGATAAGTCGGTAGGTGGAGAACTCGACGTTGATGATCTAAAGGCTTTGACCCAAACAGATCACCTCCCTTGCAATCACTACACCACAGCTCCGTTGGTTATCAACCGTGTTGCGCGGTTGACCTCGCTAAGAAGGCTCAATCCCTGCAAGCGTACCGAGAACACAAGCAAGAACGTAGAAGATGCAATCTGAAATATTGCGAATAGAATTCAAGCACTCGAAGTTGGGGTTTCACAAACACTTGCGGCGGCCTAGTCGGTCCGGAACAAGAGCGAAAATCTCACAATCTGTGTGTAGATCAATATCTAAGCAAAACCCAACCTTAATTGGGGCGACGGCTACTGTATATAAGAGACTAGAGTCGGCCAAGGACCCTTAGACGCGTCCCTAATGGACTCCAACACGTTACACGGCCCAACGAGTCAAAAGATGGTGGCGCAACACCCTGACAGATTCTAGATATCCACTTGTTTCGATGATTTCTGTTGACTCAGAACGAATTTGGACATGGGACCAGTCCCGTTGGAAAGCCTATCTCCTTAGCTTTCCAACCATATGTAGAACGTCGAAAACGGAGTCCGTATGTGTCTTGGGCGACGATTTTAGTGCAGTCTGATCCTGGACTCCGAAACGGACTCGAACTTGATTGGGGACCTCCACCTTGGCTTGGGCGCCCTGCTGGTCTTCTCCCGTGTTCCTAAGTAACAATACATCACAATTATTCGGTAGCATTCTATCCTTATCAAAATATAAAGGAACACTAAGGAACGAGCTCACCTCATGATTTAGTTGACGTGCACGAGCTCGTGTCAATAGACCTATTGTTGGAGGAATACTCGGTGTGTGTGTATCCGAAAGAGTGATGTCCTCATCATAATCTTCCCACATCCTCTTTACTATGTCATCTCGCATTTCATTTCCGGCTTGACGCAAGTTGTTAAATGCTGGCACATCATTACTGTATTGGTCATCTCCTTCTGGTACAACCTTCATGTTACTTTGATTGATGTCAGTGGTAGTATCGTGGGCCAATGACATCTCTCCATTGTGTAGCCGTATGAAATTGTGAGTTACACAACAAGCTACGATTATATCTACCTGTGTGTTGATGTTATATAATGAAGCAACTTTCAGTATAGGATACCTCATCTTTAATATACCAATAGTTCTCTCTATATGATTACGAAGTTGAGCATGTCTAAGGTTGAATAATTCCTTATGATTTTGTGATTTTTGTCTAGCTCTTCCTTATTCTTGTAAATGATATCTAGTTTCACGATATAGAGCAAAAAATTATGGTGTGTTTGCATAACATGCATCTACAAGATAGAATTTGCTATGAGGGACACTAAAACCATGGTTAAGTGCATTTTGGAGTACTCTTGTATCAGAAGCAGACCCTTCCCAACCAGCATGCATATGCACAAACTTTAGATCAAAGTCACATATAACCATCACATTTTGTGATAGATCTTATTTTTTGTTTCTATATAGTTCTTGTTGGCTGAGAGGAATAGTCATAGGAATGTGAGTGCCGTCAATATCACCAATACAATTCTGCATATATTAATGCTATATTTAATGTCAAACATCAACAATACAATTCTTATTTCCATGATAGAAATAAAAAATTGATTACTTGGAAGTATGGAGCAAAATTTGGGTTATCTTAAGATGCAATGTGGGTGTAGAGATGGTTGGCGTATGTAGCTACATGTGAGTTGTGTAAGTGTATTGAACACTTCTCCAAAGTGACGACTGATTGTCTCTCCACTATGTTGAAATTGATCTTGCAGTGTTCGATTGCTTGCATTCTTTGATGTTGCATAAAGAAATATACCTAATTGCTCTTCCACAGAGACATACCTTGAATCAGCAAGAATGTTATTCACGCAATCTTTGAACCTGAGCTTGAAAATTCTCTCTCTCCATATGGAACCTCCTTTTGCATAGGGTCTCATGCCCTGTTAGAGTTTTATGAATATATGTGGTCTTATTCCTTACAGAGGCGTGTATTGCTTTTTTTTTTTATGATTTGGATGAGCTACCTTCTTCTAATGTAGGGAGGATGAATAAAATGAATTCATCTTCATTTTGTGATCGTCGGCGGTAGTTTGGATCCATAGAAGATAAAGATCTTAACTACCACCAAATAATGACTGCTAGTACCTAGATTGGACGATCGACTGCTAGCTGAAGAATGAACAAGTAGTTGTGCAAAATACTTGCTTGCTACATCAAGCATGGTTATATAGCAAGAAGTAAGATAGACAAGTAAGCAAGTAATAGCTAGATGCAGCAAATAACAAACTTTTCAACGTCTAGCAAGCAAGCAAGAAGTAAGACACGCAAGCAAGCAACGACTATATGCAAACACATCACAGAGCAACAACTACATTGTTTCATGGGGACATATGAAAATTCAAAATATTTCCTGTGATCCAAATAGGCTAAACTTTTTATTGCTGTGTTTTAGATTCCTGTATTTTTCCACTTTTCACTCCATTCTATTCACGCGTTTTTCAGCTTTCCTCTGTTTTGCATTCCTTCGTTCCTAACGGGGCTTAGTGATCTTGCTACCAATGATAACCTTTTAAGAAAAAAAGTACTATGTAACTAGTATCTTTTTAGGCTAGATTTTATTAAGGGTGCATTTGGTTGGAGGACTAAGTTGGATGTGATAGGACTATTCATGTTTTTCTAGATAGAATGATCCAATTTTCTGTTTGTTTGGGATGGATGGGATGAGCTAGTTTTTTTTTTCAGCTGATGAGATAAGAGTGAATATGATGAACCAATTTTCTGTTTGGTGGTGGGATTAGAGTTGATAAAATAAGCTACAAAAGTAAGCTTTTTTAGAGCATTTTAATTTGAGAAACCAAGTTAAAATGTGCCTTGGTTTTCTTGTGATGAGTGATTGACATTATCATTTATTCGGTTTGGTGATCTTCGATTTTGCATGATCTTTGATGTGATTTGAATTGATTTGAGATTTCATTTGAGCATAATGATTATGGACTAATTGGAATTGGAGTTGGAGATATGTGTTTGCTTGTCTCATGGTGTGCAGGTGATGGATGCAACTTGGCGGTCGACGATCAAGGAGGCCAGGCGGAGTGCTTGGTACCAGACGATCAAGGAGGCCAAGCAGAGTCAAGGGTGATCCTAGCTGAACACGTGGAGGTCAAGCAAAGCATTGAAGGTGGATAGAGACGGCGTGTTGACAAAGTCAAGCGAAGGGAATGCCGGTGCAAGTGACAAGACGGCCTAAGGGATCGGGAGCGGGAGAAACTTGCCGGCGATCAGGATCGCATGACGGAGTACACGCGTCGACATCGAAGCGCTTGCTTAAGGTGTAAGCAAGGCGGTGAGTCACGCTTTGAGAAACGTGCAAGCGGTTTCGCAGTTTGGCCTCAAAACCGTGGGAGGACTGGAGGAGTATGTGGCACTATTGCGAAGTTTGCGTCAAGGCGAAGCTAAGTCGTGAAGGCGCCGTGGCCGTCCAATGAATGGAGAAGAAAATGGACCAAAATACCCTCGGTGGTAGGTAAGAGTGCACTACAAAAGAGGGGTATTTTTGGGAAAAATTAGGAAACTTAAGGGCCAAGTTTCCTAGGCCTATAAATATAGGGGTAGGGTTAGAGAGAGTTTTGAACCAGCCACTTGAGCCTCTTGTGCCACCTATTTGAGAGCCTTAGAGCTAGGGTTTCAGAGAAGAGAAGAATGGGTGCTTAGCATATGTAATAGGTGAGAGTTTTGAGAGATAAATCTTTGTAATTCGTCTAAGGGCTGACCTCTTTGATTAATTTAGTTTATGTTTTTGCATATGCTTGAATTCCCTTCCTTCTAGTTTCCCTCTATTAGTTCTCTTGCAAGTTCGCAAGTTTTTCGGTTTTTGGTTTTGATTTTCGTTTTGGTTTTTAGTCTGAAATTTTAGCACCTTGTGAGATCATTCTTCTTGTTGCTAGAGGCATAAAAACTCATATACGAGTGTATGCTCATAGGTCTTGAGTACCCTTGCCTCTAGATTATCAACTTGGAGAGGTTCCTTGCCCGGAGATCTTTTATTTGAGCTGCAGTTTTTCACCTTTGCAGTGTTGTTTTTTTTATGCTAGTAGCTTAAACACTCACGTACTCATGTATTTGAGCGGGTCTTGAGTCCCCTTGCCACTAGATTATTATCTTGGAAGATAACCTTATCCGGTGTCCATCTTATCTAATTTCTTTGGAAGTT
The DNA here is from genome assembly GCF_958298935.1 of Phragmites australis. Lineage (NCBI taxonomy): Eukaryota > Viridiplantae > Streptophyta > Magnoliopsida > Poales > Poaceae > Phragmites > Phragmites australis. The sequence continues at coordinate 3,032,045 of NC_084936.1, forward strand.
AAGAGTTTTTTCACAAAGAAATATGGAATGGTCTTGAATGGAACCTATGGTTCATATTCCATCTATGGAGTCATGTTGTCATGAAAGTAGTCTTCTTGCTTTGTCTCTCTAATTCTTTTGCTTTCGCTTGAGCGATTTGAGTGCGTTAGGTGAGAAATAGGAAAATGTCATCTATTTCGAAAGAAATTTATTGAGGCGCCTATTCACCCCCCCCCTCCCGTCACTATTCTCATTCCTACATAATTAAATATTGGCTTATGCTTTTTGGATTATACCAATTAAAATAAGTTGCTACCGTCATCTAATTTGCTAAAAAACGTTTAAAATTTTTAAACTACTTTTGTACGTACAAATAAAATCTAGAGTTAAAAGAAAAATCACGAACACGTACACGGATGAACACACGGACAAGACCAACTTGGATGGCTCAGTCCAGCGATTTTGGCTGAATCAGCTCATCCAGAATCTGAGAGAATATGCTTTGATGCTGGCCACCCTATCCATGCCATGCAGCGAACCAAATATAAAAAAGTTCATTTTACTCACTTGAACTATCACGTTTGTCCGGATAACCTCTAAATTTTTAAACCGTCCATTTTACTCCCCGAACTATCAATACCGTCCATTTTACCTCCTAGAGTAGTTTTTCTCGGTGGTTTTGATGACATGGTGGCGGTTTTGCCACGTGGCTGTCCTAGCCAGCGTGACCAGTTAGCATGCTGACATCAGCGTTGCGCAGTAATTCGATTTTTCTTTCAAAAATTAATTTATAAGAATAGATTATTCCGAAAAATAGGTTTTATGTTGAGAAAAAAATCCAAAAAATATAAAATGATTTAGATAAATGTTTTAATACGTTTTTAGCTCTATTTTTATTGATATAAATATTATTTAATGTTTTTAGTGTAAAAATTATTCTAAAAATGTTAGAATAAATATTTTAATTTAGAAAATAGTTTTAGAAAATATAGATTAATTCTGATAAAGTTTAAAAATATTTTCTTTGATAAAATAAATGCTTTTAATATGTTTTGTTGTATATTAAATTAGTTTTAATTCTAGAAAAATTAGGTTTAATTTCAGAAAAATCGTTTGTAGTTTTCGCGTCCCATTTGGACACATTTTGATCACATTTGGCCATATTTTGATCATATTTGGGCACATTTTGGTCATATTTGGGCGCATTTTTAGCATATTTCGACATATTTTGGCACATTTGGCCATATTTTAGACATATTTGAGTATATTTTGGTACATTTTGGTGTATTTGGGCACGTTTGACCATATTTTGTCTAAATGTGCCCAAAATATGCACAAAATGTGTCCAAATGTGCCCAAAAGATGCCCAAAATGTACACAAATATGGCTAAAATGTGTTCAAATGTGGCCAAATATGCTAAAATATGCCCAAATATAGCCAAAATGTACCCAAATATATTCAATATGTCCAAAATATGGCCAAATGTGCCAAAATGTGACCAAAATATATCGAAATGTGCTAAAAATGTGCCCAAATATGACCAAAATATGCCCAAATATGACCGAAATATGGCCAAATGTGATCAAAATGTATCCAAATGGGACGCAAAAACTACATACGATTTTTCTGGAATTAAACCTAATTTTCCTAGAATTAAAACTAATTTAATATTAAAAAAACATATTAAAAGCATTTATTTTATAAAAAAAATATTTTTAAACTTTATCAGAATTAATCTATATTTTCTAAAACTATTTTCCAAATTAAAAAATTTATTCTAACATTTTTAGAATAATTTTTACACTAGAAAAATATTAAATAATATTTACAGAAATAAAAACAGAGCTAAAAACATATTAAAACATTTATCTAATTTTTTTATATTTTTGGATTTTTTTCTGAAAATAAACCTATTTTTCGGAATAATCTATTCTCATGAATTATTTTTTAAAAAAAATCAAATTACTGCGCAACGCTGATGTCAGCACGCTGACTGGACACACTGACTAGGACTACCATGTAGCGAAACCGCTGCCACGTCATCAAAACCACCGTGAAAAAACCACTTCAGGGGATAAAATGGACGGTATTGATAGTTCGGGAAGTAAAATGGACGGTTTAAAAGTTCGGGGGGTTATCCGGACAAATGTGATAGTTCGAGAGAGTAAAATGTACTTTTTCCAATGATTATTAATGTTTATATCATAACACTCCCCCTTGATCAATTTGGTCATCTATATAACGCAATGAAATCTCCTACTAAAATCTTGTGGGAAAAATACGATGAGAAATAATCATAATATCTCATCGAAAACTCTTTAAAAGCTCAGTGAAAAAATTAGAAGAAAATAATGTGGCATATCTGCTTGTATTGATATTGTCCTATTAAAAACCTTATATGAGAAACCATATTAAAAAAACTCATAAAGGAAAAGAGTGCAATAGTTATGATTTGAGGATCAAAACAGGTTATGTTTTAGGGATTTACTCCCCTAAATTTTGCACATCTTAAAGTCATCTAATACTATAAAATAGAATAAATATGTTGGTAAAAACTTTGTGAATAAATCTGCAAGATTATCACAAAATATCGTTTGCAAAGTATATATCCCCCATCTGTAATTCATGAGGATAAAATAATTTTAGACAATATGCTATGTGATATTGCACTATATATATATATATACAAGCAATATTATGTTTATAGATAATGGTAAATGATTTTGATGAATCAATACCACACGATTATTGTATGTGGTTAATCATTCTGTGAAGTTATACATATTCATGTGATGCTTCATATAACTATTTCAGAATGATTAGTGGAAGTAATCACGAGAGTCTGATTTTGATGACTTCTATTAGAACGTTTTTCCACCATATAAGAATATAAAATCTGTTTGTGACCTGGCATTATAGGGATAAAAAAAAAGCTAGTATCTGTATATCCAATCGTAGTCATGTCTTACGTTCTCTGATAGAATAGACCAAGATTCTTTTGTATATTAGATATATCTAGAGATATCCTTTACTCCCGCTCAAGGGAATTTTGTTGGAGTTGTGCTATATTTAGGTAGCAAGTTATCTGTAAATGCAATATTAGGCATGTTGTAATTTACAAGATACATTAGCGCTCCAAAGGTACTGAAATATGAAATTTTAGGTCCTAATATCTCTTCATTGTCATCCCGAAATTTGAATGGATCTTTATCCATTTCGAGGGATTGAACGACCATAGCTATTTTAATGGATATGATATATCCATATTGAATTTCTTTAATATATTCTGGATATATGCATACTAGTATACAAGTATTCCTAAGGGAATATGTTCAAGTTGTATACCTAAACAAAATTTAGTTTGACTCAAATTATTCATCTCAAATTTCATCTTAAGATGATTGTGTGCTTCTTGTGTACTTCCGATGATATTGAGATCATCTATATATATACTGAGATGATACAAAAATCTTTTTGATGATTTCTTTATAAATACATATGAGCAATCATCATTATTTAAGTAACTATACTATGGAAGGAACTTATTCAGTCGGTTTCTATCATATTTGCCCGGCTACTTTAAATCATGAAGCAACTTTACACAATATATGTTGCGATTTACTTTGGAATGAAGTGACTTTACACAATATATGTTGCGATTTACTTTGAAATTCGGAAGTTCAAGTCCTTTAGCAACTTTCATATATATTCCTGAATCAAGTGACTAGATTTTGCCAATAATATTAAATATCAAAATATTATTCCACTTATAACTGGAGAGTATATTTCATCGAAAATCGATGTCGGGTCTCTGCGTGAACTCTTGTGCTACAAGCCTTGCTTTGTATCTCATCACCTTATTGTTTTCATTCCATTTACGAAGGAAAACATTCTATCCCACATGGAGGATATATCGAGGAGTATGTATTACTATAGTAAATACCTCTCTTATATTGAGAGAGTGCAATTCTACCTAAATTGCTTTCTTTTATCTTGTCCAGTTCGAGCGCTTGAGGCCCTCTGCCATGGCCATAGACTTTGGACTAGATCCAATTGAAGATCTTTTATAATTTTCAAAGAGAAATATTTATCGACAATTGTAGTCTTCCAATTGTACGATTCTCTAGAATTAATATAATCTTGTTGATATTAAATCATTTACCTTTTCCAACTCCTTGTGATTTCCTACAACAACGGAGTTAGGGTGTTCCGATGTCCAAACACATTAAAATAGTGTGCACATATATGTTGGGTCTTGGATGTTGAGCATCTGTAGGCCTTGAATATTGAGTATCCATAAAGTGTCAATTAACTTCATGTTGATTTGCATTTTCTATTTTGTTTTCATGCATGCTTATAAAAAGAATTATCCCTTGTGACCATACTTCTCCCCCTCTTATTTGCATTTGGGAGTTAAGTGATTTTATTAGGTACCTACACCCTTTCTGGCGCATTGAATACGGGAATATTATTTAGTGACACCTTTATTATCAGTAAATACATATGACAGATTATTTGCAATGTGTTACAAATTTATGAATCTTTGAACCCTTTGTTCAAATCCTTTAGTACGTGGATCTATAAATTGAGTGCCCATATCTAGACTAGATGCATGTGATATTCCAATATATTTCCTAGTATTCTTTGTGGTACTTTTGATCTTCCCCTAATACCTGAAAATTATCCTCATCAGCGTACCGGGCTGTGAATATGTCCCCTGTTAGAGGCTCGAGGTATTTATGATTGACGGAAAATATACCTTATATAGACCCTCAATTTTCTGTGAGGGCCCATTGATGTATGTTGCGGTGGTGATATCAGCACATATACAATATAACGAATTATCGCAGATGGAAAAAACTTATTTGATTTTCACACACTTAACTGCAATAGGGAAGCCAATCTACATGTAAGACCACATGATTTCTAACATGAGGTTGGTAAATTGTAATTCTGAAATAATTGTTGTGCAATTAATTAAATTCTCTTGATGAGATATTTAGCTAGACCATTTTGAGCATGTACACATAAAATACTTAATTCTCTAAATTAATGCCTAAGGCCATACAGTTATAGTTAAAGCCCCAAGAATTGAATTCAGCGGCATTATCCATTCCAATGGATTTTATCCCATATTCAGGATAATTTACTCATGATTAGTAATTTGAGCAATAAATTTATAGATGCATATGTGAGCATCATAAAGTACATTAATGGTCCATATAATGGCTGAATATGACCACATATATCTCCTTGATCGGAGGTTCAAAGAAATTGATCCACTTATTTTTAATTTTAAGGAAATTGAGCAACTTATTTTTAATTTTAAGGAAATTGAGCCATTCAAGGAAATTGTACTATACCATAGTATAGACGACTCGTTATTGGAGGCATTTGTACTGTTACAATATCATAGACGGCTCGCAACTTTGAGACGTCTATACTGTATCATAGTATAGACGTCTCGTTAGTAGAGCCATGTGTACAAATATTTTGTACAGACTCTTCAGAACTCATATGTATAAATCTGATTTGTACAAACTTTTTTCCAGAGACAGTTCGAAAAAATGTCCTGCGCTGGGGTTCCGAACCGTCTATACAAATATTTTCTCTAGTAGTGGGGCTTTAAAATTAATATTCCTGTGCCACATGCGGTGACACAAAATATGTGGATTTTGGGAATATTGCAACATTGATGTTGTGACCAATATAATTTTTGATAATTTTTCTTATCATTCATAAACCAGGATGACTAAGGCGATCATGTCAATTCTTGAATTTAATCAATATTCTAAAAAATTATCTTAACCGCAACATGTGGTATGAGATTTATGTATGTACGATACAATTTATATGAAGCTGAAGGAATTTTCTCAGCACTTGCTTGCCATATTCGTTATGGTGATGAAGAAATATTCATCATTGTTGTCGTTATGAGTTTCTAACGGAAACCATTTTAACAGATATCTTTGTAATTTAACAGGGTATGTGAAGAATCAGAATATATGAGTGTATCCTTGATTACTAACTCGAGCACCCATTAGGGCAGTGGTTATGGATCTAGCAGAACCGACAATCAATGCATTGCGTGTGATCATCCCATGTCTGACTATACACAAGTATGTCATCAAAAAATATGAGTACAAATTTCCTAAGCAATCCCGCAAAGATTGTGTTGATCATTGATTGAAACGTAGCTGGAGCATTTGTCAAACCAAAGGGCATGACCAAGAACTCAAAATGTCCAAAATGGGTTCTAAAGGCATTCTTATGAATATCCTTTTCATTCATGAGTATTTGGTGGAATCCTGATCTAAGATCCAACTTAGAAAAATACCTTGCTCCATGAAGTTCATCAAATAGATCATCAATGATAGGAATGGTAAACTTGTTCTTGATTGTTTGGTCATTCAACTGCCTGTAGTCAACATAAAACCTCCATGTTCCATCCTTCTTTCTTGCCAAAATAGAGGGAGAAGAATATGGACTCTCACTTGGCTTGTTTAGCCCTTAGTTCAACATTTCTTTGACTAGCCTTTCCACCTCATCCTTCTGATGGTAAGGCATCCTATATGGCCTTATGTTAAGAGGCACACTACCAGGTTTCAGAGGTATAGAATGTACAGAACCTCTCTTTGGTGGCAGTCCTGTGGGTTTAGCAAACACAACCTTATACTCTTCTAAAATATCTTTAATCTCAGTGACTTGGGAACTATCATTTACTTCTTTAGTCTCTATAGTTCTGATATGAAGCACATATCCCATAACTCCCTTAGTCAACATATTGCAAAGACCTTGTTCCCCAATTTCACTCCCACCTTCATACCGTAAACAGTCAAGGAGATACACATGTTTGATTCCCTTCTTGGTGATAGTCAGCTTCCTCCCTTTGAGATCAAGGTTGATGGAACTATGAGTGTAAATCTAGTCACACCCCAGTATGACATCAAAACTCCCTAACTCCAACAATTGAAATGGATTTTGAAACTTCTCCCTGTGGATCTGGTAAGAACATAGAGGGATATTACCCCCAGAATGTAGTTCTCCCCCACCGACCCCTGTGATTGACTAAAGTTGGAATGTTATATCTGACATCCAGCCTTACCAACAAATGTGACATCCATGAAGCTGTGTGTGTTCCCACTATCCGCCAAGGCAACAACTCTCCTTCCCTTTACTACTAATGGTAAGCATAGTGTAGCAACTATCCTAGTACCATGCACTGCTTGCTTTGAAATCTACATGAGTACTGAGGTTTGTTGCTATCCATCATATTCATAGGCATGATGTTCCTCCTTAGTTTCCTAATTATGAATCTCTTATGGTTCCATGATCATAGCATGAGCTGACCATTGATAATACTTGCATTTCAGCTTATGTTTTGGTGTCCAAGGTGCATAACACTTTCAGCAAGTCCCAGCTTATTTAGGTCTAATGCTGATGTTTGGAAGTTTGTCAAGCTTTTGAGGTACTTCAACCTTGGGTGTTGGAACTGTATTCTTTTGTATGGCCAAATTTGGATAAGTTGGTATGTTGGTGGGCTGGAGATTGTAATGCCTGACCTCCTGCTCATGACTACCTTCTCAAGGTCCCTTGCAATTCCAAAAGCATCAATCATACTGTGTGGCTTAAGTGGTTTGATATAATGCTTAATTGGATCTTTAAGTCCCTTGATAAAACACCTGGCATATTAATCCTCTTGTAAACCTGGGTGCTGCCTTTACATCCTAGACTTAAGCTCTTCAAACTTGTCAATTTAGGCAGTCACACTAGTCTCTTGAGCGAGTGAGTGGAACACCTCCATAATATCAAACATGCCATGCTCAACAAATCTATTACAAACCAATGTGCAGAATTGTGCCCACTTCACTTCGCATACAAACATCCTCAAGTTGTATCACCAGTTCTCTGCCCTTCCTGAGCAATGTAATGTGGCCATAGACACCCATAGATCTTATGGAACTGATGCTAAGTTAAAATATTTCTCACATTGCCTAGTCCATCCTACAGGGTTATCACCTTGGAAGGTAGGGAAGTCTAGCTTTGGTCTGGAAATGGAGAGGCTGAAGGTACTTTCAATGTGTTTTTGGGTATGTTTGTCAGCATAAAAGATCCGCCCATGCCTATGGTTCTCTAGCACCCTAGCATGAGGAGGAATATAAGTAGTTTGGTTATGTTTGTATGAATGTGGGGTTTGCAAATGGGCTAGCCTATCATGATGCATCTCAAGTTTTGGACCTTGTATGATGGGTTTCATATGAATGCTAGTATAAACATATCCCAGTGGTATGCCAAGTTTGGCTCAACAGGATCATTCAGGGTCTGATTACTGTCCTCAGGTGGCTTCACTTCCTTATCACCTAAGATCCCTTTGCTAGTTTCCCCAAGAGTGTCTTCCAACACACTTCCCCTACTCACTTCATGTTCAGCACTAGATCTTGAGCCATTGGTCAGCACTAGCATCGATGTCTAAATGGAATCAATCATCTCCCGCATGTGTGACAAATGCAATTCTACGTTTCCCACCCTGGATTTGAGATCAAGTACCTCATCGTGTATGGTCTCGACGAACTCCATACTGGAACCATCCAGCGTAGCCAGATCTTCAGGGTTGGTGACTTTGGTCGAAGATGATGCCAGCACCGCCGTCACAGCAGATGCCGCCGCCGTCGCAGGCTTCGTGCTCTGAGTCATCTCGTTAGGATGGAAATAGGTCGGTTCAGAATTCCTCCTCCCCACAAGGCCTGTCCACAGATCTACCGCCATCCAAACTGGGGATTCGACCGAGGGATTTTACACCTGGAAGAACCAGGCAACCCAAGTCAGAAACCAGTTCACCGTCGACTCCTCCGCGAATGATCTCAACCCGGTTCCTGAAATTTTACAACCAAACAAGTGTTGGGCAACCCTCGCCGGAGATCAAAATCGTTGCCAAACTTTTGAGAATCGCAAGAGCTCTGATACCAATTTGTCAAGCCCGATCGATTGGAGAATAGAATAGAAGCAGAACTCACGGATTAGGAACAATCACAGAAAGATTTCAGAGGAAATTCAGAGAACGAACCAAGGGTAGAGTCTGTTCCCCATTCTATTTGGTGGTTCTAGTTCTTCATAGTAGTAAGATGGTCTCATTTTACATCAATCTAGGGTATTTATCCCTCCACCAGCTCAGCTGGAATACACGACAATTACAGAAACGTAAACAACTGGTAAAACGGTTAAATGTAATTAATATCGTAAGAAACTATTTTAACCGGCACTCCAGCTAAGTAACAGCCCAGTGTGTTGTATGCCGTCCATCTGTAGATGTGTGGCGACCATCCATCCTCCTCGGCGGTGGCAGCGGCGGAGGAGCAGGTGTTGGCAGCTGCGTCGGGAGCCACTGTGGCATCCGTGGCAGCGGAGGCAACAGCGGAGGAGGAGGTGAGGGGGCTGCATCGGGAGTCGGCGTGGCATCCATGGCGGTGGCGACCAGTGGTGGAGGGGAGCTTTGGGGGTGGCGACGGTCGACAGATAGGGACCAAGGTGGCCAGGGTTTTGTGCCGTGCAATCGGTCTGGTGCGGTTCAGATCGAAGCTCCAGGTGTTAGTTCTCATCCCGGGGCGCGGTTGGGCTGACATTGAAGTGGGTCGTGCGCCTTTGCGCCGACAATTTTATCGATTTTTTAAAAAAAATCTACTGACATATGTTGCAGAAAACTACAATTTTTTGTGCTTATTTAAAAACATACAACTATTTTGACACATGTTGCAAAAAACTATAACTTTCTTACCGTAAACCTATATATCATTCTCTATTGCATACAGTAGAAGGATTAACTGTGGACTCACCTGTTGCCCAAGTGGGATAGATATGCCTATGGTGAGAAAGTTATACTTTTTTACAATATGTGTTAAAGTAGTTGTAGGTTTTTAAAATAAGCACTAAAAGCTGTTGTTTTTTACGATGTTAAAATAGTTATGGTTTTTTAAAATTTACTCATTAAAAATACCAAGTATACCCCTGTCTTCTTCCTCTCTCCAATTCCCTTTCTTCTCCTGCACAGCAGCTAGCATACTTCCAGGTGCCGAACCTCCTAATTAATCTACAATCTACAGGCAGCCATGCATGCTGCATGCATACATCAACAAGATGAACCAAGACATGACGATGCATACTTGTTCGTGTTTTTCACTCAACCGCTGATGCACACATCGAGAACATGCAATTGGATCGACGCATGATCACTTGAGTGCAATGTAAGCCCCAGCTCCAGCAATGGCGCCGAGCGGAGGAGCAACCATGTACACCCAAATCTTGGTGTACGTCCCCGTGGCGATGGCCGGCCCGAGCGTTCTCGCCGGATTCATCGACGCTCCCGTCGATTCCCTGCCGCTCAACCAAAAAAAAAAAAAAACAGCGTAAATTGATTCAGACCTTAAACTTTTGAGAAATGAAGCAAATTAAAATGGTGTGCATCAAATAAACACGGTTGGTTGATTGATTAGTTCGTTCCACGTACGCGGCGATAAGAGCGTTCATCGTCACGGCCGCCCCAGCTCCCACTGCTACCACTTCTTTCACCAGCATGCATGGATTGGTCTAGGCATGATCGCCATTAGCATCCTCAGAGAGTGTGACAGCATGTTAATTTCGAATGCAGGAATTAAGTTTACATGAATAAAGGGTGTTGCCCTGACTCAACGGATGTGTATAATCTTGAGAAAAATCTTTGTTTGTCCACATACACTGTTATAATTTAATTTGACAGTCAATATTATTAAATTATCTTCATGCAAACAACTAATCATAGTCTTAACTTTTACATCTACTTATATGGTCTCGAATTTGATCAATCAAACAAAAACTCAGAGCTTGTCCAAATAAATACAACCAATCAAATACTCTTCTTTTTTAACAAATATAATTTCACTTAGTCTGTATCCTCTTAGTCTGTATATATAATTTATATGAGCAACTAATCACACCCAAAACAGTTCAGGTCCATAGGAATTGGGGAAGGGTCCAAAGTACTTTTTACTGCTTTAGGGATATGTCATTTTGATGGAGTTAGGAAGAATTCGGAGGAATAAATTACCGCCGATCGCCAGGTACGGATATGCCATTTTGATTCACTTATTTTCTCTTGTTTCTCCATGTCTATTACTCGAACCAATTTACTTCCTTCTGTGTAATACAAGTATACGTAGTTGTCCTGTGTGTTGGAGAATTTTTTTTTTATTCACCTTGGTACTCGCATGCACGCATGGTGCGTGGTGTTTCTGATACCAACAACTCCAGATTTACAGCGGCAGCGGTGGACGCCGGATCAGCTCCATGGTTTTCAGGGATGGCAGGAATGCAAGGTCAACGCCTCTATCTTGCTCTTGCCCAGAAGGTTAGAGAAGTTTCTGTCCTCCAGCGGCAAGGTTTAACTAATGTTTTTGCTTGCATCATCTCTCAAGTCCAGATCTGCATTGAGAAAGTATGTAGACGACGACAAGGTCCAACAGATTTCAAGAAAAAAAGTAAGAAGAAAATTAACACGTTTTGCCAACACGTTCTGCATTGATCAATGCAGAATATTCCTTCCTGAACCAGATCAGACATGACGACAACAATTATTATTGGATAAACATAACTGTTATGAGCTCTCATTTGATAACTGAACACTAGTCTAGAAGAGAGCGTTGACATTATTATTATACTTTCATTGCTCTAGCAACATCCATCTCCGCGGCATTTCGTTCCGGCCTTTCCAAAACCCATGGACCCAGCACCTCCGCCGCTGCAAATTTGGAGTTCATGGTTTCAACAACAGAGATTGCTGCAGCGAGGTTTGCACATGAGAATCAAGCCAAGTAAGAGGCCTATATATACCCCACCGGTTCACTGCCATGCTCCAGATCACATCCAAGCATCAAACAACAGCATTCCTCTGGTTCTACAAAGATCAAAACCCAAATTAAGCATCACCATCCAGTTTCATCCATCACCTAGCGAGATTTAGTTGCTTTCCTTTGAGAAGAGGAGCATGGAAGGGCACAAGAGCGGCATGGATGCTGCAGTAGGTACCATCCCTCCCATGCAGACAAATGAGAGCAACAGGATTGCCATCATCGTCTCACCAAGGGCTGCAAGCTCCAAGATCATGCCATTTGAGTTAGTCAATGCTGGCGGCGTCATCTCAAAACCACGTGCTGATCCTGCAGAATCCTCTGATGCCCATGCAACTCATCATCACCAATGGAATCATGGCTTACCAAAAATAAAAGCAGTTCCTCTCATCAAGAAGGTACAGTTACAAAAACTAAACATTTTGACAGGCATTTATCTTTAGCTTCTTTTGAGATGTAATCTTGACCTGGAAGAGCTGTTGGTGCAGGTGATCGCTGAGTTCCTTGGCACATTTATACTGATCTTCCCCGTGTTGTCCACCATCATCATTAATGAGCAGCATGACGGCATCGAGAGCCTACTCGGCATCGCAACCTCTGCAGGTTTAGCCGTCACGGTTCTTGTGCTGTCCCTCATCCACATATCCGGCTGCCACTTGAATCCAGCAGTTAGTGTCGCCATGGCTGCTTTCGGCCACCTTCCCCTTGTTCACCTTCTGCCTTACATGACTGCACAAATTATCGGCTCCATTGCCGCTTCCTTCACCGTCAAGGGCATCTATCATCCCGTGAACCCTGGGATCGCCACCGTGCCAAAAGTTGGCAATGTTGAAGCATTCTTCCTTGAGTTCATCACAACATTCTTACTTCTCTTCATCATCACTGCTCTTGCAACTGATCCCCACGCGGTAAGTTTTCTACTGATTTTGATCTTTCAGTTGTGTTTTCCTTCCTCCCACTGTATGAAGTTCATAATCTTCTCATCAAATTTCTTCAGGTGAAAGAGTTGATAGCAGTGGCAGTTGGGGCGACAATAATGATGAATGCTCTTGTGGCAGGGTACGTAGATATGGCATCATTCAGAAATACTCTATATACAGAGCTTTCTTGTGTACTTAAGCTGTCCTAACAATCTGTTTAATTTATTCAATTATGTTTAAGAAAATAAGTACTTTTCGTTGTTTACGAGCAGGCCATCAACAGGAGCATCGATGAACCCTGCACGCACAATTGGTCCGGCAATTGCCACCGGGAGGTACACTCAGATTTGGATCTACATGGTGGCAACGCCACTGGGTGCTATAGCTGGAACTGGGGCTTATGTTGCAATTAAGCTGTAGTAACTAACGGGTAAGAAAATTTCAGGAATGTAAATATTAACATATACTCCTGTTTGTCTGTATGATTTTAAAGAAGAACATGTTATCTGCAGGGAACATGCGGTTTTGGGAGAAAGCTGATACAGTCTGAATGTAAATACATCAAAATTCTTCTGACCCCATGGTCAAGCAGCAATTCTGCTGAAATGTAGATGCATATTAGAATGTTAATATTCATACTTTTGTTTCACAATTTGTACAGTTCTTTTGTTCTTCTTATTTTCTTGGTTTATTTCAAATGTACGTATTTGTACTATTCTTCAGCTCTCAGTTGATTCTCATTATTTGTCATTCAATTTTTTGTCTGTCTCGCTAGCCCAAGTCCAAATTGCAATGAGATTTTGTGCTACAAAAGCTACTTGGAAGGGCCCGAATTTTATGCAGTAAATTATAGTGTGCTGTTGGTAATTTTTGGTTTACCAACCTGCAAAAATCAAAATTTCCAGCTACCTGAAAATTTTACAAGAGCTCTTCGGTATGATTGTAAAGTGGATGAACATTAAGAACTGGATTGCTTTTCTGAATTCTGGAGAACAGTTGAGTAGTGTTCCTCCTAGCACCACTGCCCTCCTCAAAATTAAGTTTTCCAAAAATCCAAAGTTACAATGGCAAATGAGATCTCAAGACAATGGCACCTTTACTACATACTAACTGGTATTATTGTACTCAGATACACTCGTGCAGCATTAGTGATTATTGTATACTACTACTACTACTACTGCTGCTGCTGCTGCTGCTGCTGCTGCTGCTGCTAACCAAAGGAATAAGAGGAGTGATCAACCTCGAATTGATATAATTAAGAGAAGGCAATGTAGGCATGCGCACCAGCTCCCCGCTGCTCTCCAGCCTGAGCCGAGCCCGACGGAGTTCTGCCGGCCGGAAGGGTCAGGAGATGGCCGGAGCTCCTCAATGCCCACGGCAGGTCGCAGGTCGATCCATGGCAGAAATTAGCCGATGTGGCCACGAGTTAGAGGCAGAGATAGGTGTCTCGCGCAAACTGGTATCGTCACCAGTTGGGCCGTCTCGGTGGCACGGAAAATCTCCTTTTCGTAAGCAACAGAAATAGAATGGCATGCTGAGAGAAGTCCCATGGCCGCAACCACCAACAAAGCCATGCATACTTATCTTCAAGCATGGTCAATCATGATGCCGTTGATAAATTATTCTCCAAAAAGAATAACCAACCATTGATAAATGCATCAATAACCTCTTAAAAATGCATCAACTAGGCCCATTGAAATTAGTGGGCCTGCCTAAACTCGATGGCGTCCAGGATGAGGCCGCGCTTGGGGTTCCAACCCAGCACCTCCAAGATCGCCTGCACCTGACAGAGCGAGGCCTATCTGGAAAGCTCTCAAGCAGTGGCGAACCCAGCTAAAAAATATAGGTAGGGCAGAATCATACGGAAAATTTAACCAATAAAAATTAAATCGTATACACATATCATATTTAAATCGAAGCAACATCAAAATAGAGTATAAATGGTATAGGAGAAGAATCAAGATGGTACCTCTTGTATACAAGTAGTCGAGTAAACAACGATTCTTAAACCATATAAATCAACATATATCAAAAGATATAGTACAAACCTGTCAAATTCAAAAATTATTCAATTAGTGAGTGATAATTAAGTGATCATATATTGCAAAAATGTAGATAATATTACGAGAAGACATACCACTCATAAAACACTAAGAATGTCTAGGTCTTTTAGGAGGTTTAGGCAAGCTCATTTTTCGATCTTTCATAACTTGAAATGTCTTCTTAATTTTATCCGAATCAAGTCCTCTAAAAATATCCTTCTCAATGTAGCACAAAATCAAGTCATTGAGCCACTCATCGGATATCCTATTGCGTAAATCTGTCTTGATTATATTCATAGCCGAGAAAGATCTTTCAACCGATGCCGTTGCCACTGGAAGGAGCAATGCTAACTCTATGATGCGATAGACTAGAGGAAAAGCAAGATATTTTTCAGTTTCTATCAATTTCATGGCTAAGCTTCCAAGATCATGACAAGCTTTGAAATCATCAACTCTTCGCACGTGAAGAATGAAGGTCTCAAGTTGATCCCTTATAAGCGAACGCTCAACAATTGAGAAATCATGATCATAGATCTCCGTCAGACGAACAATCTTATCAACATCAAACTTAGCGAATGAGTCTCTTGGATGAAGACAGGATAAGCAAACAAGTAACTCTGATGATACCTCATTAAAGCGATGATCCATCTCCGTGATAATAGCATCAAGAGCAGCAAAGAAAGTATCAACACGATAATGATGCTCTTGAGTTATCAAGTCACCATCAAGCCTTGAGCGACCCCATCTTGGTATGGGCTTATTCATATTTGGTAGTGGAATCTTTTTAGCAACACAAAAAGATTTGACTTCTTTAAATAATGGCTCCCAACCTTCATTTCGCAAGGTGACCAAACGTGTCTTGACATCAACTAGTAATGACATAGACTGAACAATATTTTGATCCTTTCTTTGTAGCAAGAGAGACAACTCATTTGTAATGCAAAGAACTTGCAACATCAATTTCATATTTAAAACAAAGGAAAAGCTCTCCATTTTGCGTACCAAACCAGCTGCTCGACCAGGATTACGCTCATCCCCATGAATCATGGACAACACTCTGACCACAGAATCCCACATTGACTCAATACGGAGTAATGTTGTGAAATGAGAACCCCATCTTGTATCACCAGGTCTAACCAAGTTTGTTCTTTGATTTTTCCCCTTTCCTGAAAAAATCTCACCACTATCCAACTTTTGCAAAATGGTATCGCGATTATGTGCAATTAACTTATCTTTCCTTCGACAAGATGAACTAGCACTAGTCACAATCAAACTCACATAGTTGAAGAAATCAGAGAAAGATGAACAACAAGTTGTAACGGAAACAATGACCAACTGCAATTGATGAGCAAAGCAATGAACATAGAAAGCATAAGGGTTCTCATCACGAATTTGTTTTTGCAAACCATTGAATTCACCTCTCATATTTGAAGCTCCATCATATCCTTGCCCTCGAAGTTTAGCAACAGATAAACCATAGTCAGCAAGCATCTCAAGCAAAGCTTTCTTTAATGCATTTGATGTTGTATCCTCCACATGTTTGAGACCCAAAAACCTTTTCACAACCATTCCTTTATTGTTCACAAACCTACAAGACACATGATGCAATTAGGTGACTAACTTGTTGCAAGACCCAGATAATTTATAGAATGCATAAATAAATAATAACTAACCTCACAATCACAGCCATCTGCTCTGCTATTGAGATATCACGAGATTCATCAATTAGAACTGAGAAACATTTATCACCAATCTCTTCCTTTATCACTTCCCTAATCTCTATCGCACAACTTTCAGTAAGATCCTTTTGAATCTTGTGAGAAGTCATTTGGGCATTTAATGGACACAACTCCTCAAATGCAACCTTTACACTCTCATTCCTCTTTTTATACCACTCAAGCATCTCTAAGAAATTCCCTCTATTTAAGGAGGAGGGAGATTCATCATGTCCACGAAATGGATGACCTTGCGCAATGAGGAAGCTTGCAACATCTAAAGAAGCTGTCAGACGAACTTCATATTTCATTTCAGCATCAACACTATTAGTCTCAACCCTATGTGTGATACTTGCCCTTCGATTCTTAAAATCTTCACATGCTGTCCTTGCTCTATTATGACAACTAGTTGGCCCACCAATATGAAGAGGAAGTCCATGATAAGCATTCTTCCAATTCCTATACCCTGCTTTGGTAAAAGCATCATGACCAAATTGTTGCTCTAAGGGCTCCTGCTTAAAAAGAAAGCAATAGAAACAATATGCTGCATCCTTTGCCACACTGTACTCTAGCCAATCGTTTTGCCTTAACCAAGTTTCTAAAAATGCCCTGCTATCACATAACTTGCGAGGAAAATCATGGCCAAAAGGTTGTGTCGGGCCCTTCAACAAATAAGCCCTCTTAACATCATCTCTAATGTTTGGATGAAATCCCTCAATAGGAATACGAAGTCCTGGATCAGAAACAAGATGGACAACCGGGTTGAAAACCTTAATACCTTCAATATCTTGTGATGGCAAATTTAGTAATAATGTATCTTCAACAGCAACTTGTGCCATAGAATCTGCAATTTCAGGTGCTGAATCTCCGAATCCCAGTCCCAGGTCACCCACCTCCCCTTGCCCTTCTTCAGATTCAAGAGCATTTCCACTTTCACGGGTACTTGGACCCGAGCCACTCGACAAATTGCTACTAAAGAAGGACTTCAAATCTACAAAATCATTTAATTTTTGTTGACTAATCAATATTCATACTACATTACTAAAGGAATCAAATCACAGTGAATAACTTAATATACCTAGCATTTTATAGCGCTTCTTGCTTGGCGGGGTAGGTCTGGCGCTTCCAGATTGCTGGCTTCGGCCTCCCTTCATGCCCGGCGCTATTATTGATACCAATGTAACCAATCAGTGACAAATTTGAGAAAAAAATTGAGCAGTACATCAAATACGATGGATAGGAAAATAATCGAAGTACCGGACAACTTACAAGTCACAATTAAACAGGTAAAGAAGTGCTAATGCAGTAATGTCTAATACCCTCACACAGAACTGCCCTCACACCCGGCTCTTGCTCTGCTAGGCTCTGTCCTCTGACCTCACTGTGCCAAACTGCCAATCCACAGTTCCCCACTCCCGGACTCCCCAGTCACCAGGCGGCCAGGCCCCCAGCGCCCAGCGCCCAACGCCCAGCGCCCAGCCACCAGTTCTGCAGTTTTGCTTGCCGCTGCAGGCCTGCAGCGTTGCCCGCAGCCCCGCTGCCCCCGCACGGCCGCACCCCGCAGCCGCCCGCCCGCCCTCCGCTGTGCGCTCCCAGTCCCAGGCTCCCAGCCCCAGCCCCCCACGCGGCCACTCCCCAGCGCGGCAGCGCCCGAGCCCCGAGCCGCCCTGCAGGGTGCAGGCTGCTGCCTTGCTGGTGCTGAACAGCTGAAGCCTGAATGGAATCGGTGATGGCAGGCCGCAGGCGGCCAGGCGCGCAGCCGAACTGCCCGGACGCCCGGAGCCCCAGATCCGCCGATGAGGAGTCGAGGAGGCGCACGGGCGCACGGCACGGCTTCGGCAATCGGCAGTTTGGTGGGCACTGGCAGTGGGCTCCCTCTCCCTGAGCGGCGGCGCACCGCGCACAGCACAGCCAGCGGCCAGGACGCCAGGTAGGGTGCTCGGCTGCTCGCTCTGCCCTCTCTCTGTGTCCGCGTGGGCGTGGGGAACGGCTGCAGCCCGTAGGAACAGGCCAGGCGAGCCTGTGAGGTGAGAGGAGCATCGATTTGGGCTTGTGTCCTGTGGGCCGAAGTGCCGAATGGATTATGGAGTTGGAACTAGTCGGCCCAAATTGATTCGATCCCCTTCAACCTTCATCTTCTTCCTCCTGCAGCCTACATGACAGCCAACCGAAGAACCGAAGAGGTAGGGCGGTGGCCCTACCATGCCCTATAGGTCCGTCCGCCTCTGCTCTCAAGCAAAGGCGAAAAGGCAATTCGGAGGCGATTCAGCCGGTCCCCTCGCCTCTGACGGCCTCATGTCTCCTGCCATCGGAGCGGGAGGGTGGCCCGGCCTTTGTGTGTTTTATGTTAGTATTAGAGTAGTTTAGTTGTTGTTTAGGTTGTAGTTTAGTAGTTTTATGCTTCTTGTTTTTTGGTTCGTAGTTTAGTGAAGGGGTTGGTTCCATGAGGTTTTATCGGAGGTGAATTCTCGTCGGGTAATAGCTGTTGATTTTGCATGTTCCTCCCTGGTACCGGTGCCTTCTGCGGTGTTGTCCTCGAAGGGAGATGCGGAAGTTGTATTTTATGTATGTGGTTGTGGTTATGATAGAGGTGTCTTGCCTAGAGCTCTGATGATGTGTTTCCTTTAATACCTTCGCGGCGTATGCGTCAGTCTAGACGCGTGTTCTGTTTAAGGTTGTTGGGAGGGCTTTGTTTTCTCCGAGCGGGTTGTGTGGAGACATTACCGATGCTCGTGAGAGGTCTTGTTGGCTCCACATGAGTGCGATTGGGTGGAAGTCCTGTTGGTTTGCTTTGTTGTTCGTCAATTCATGGACGCTTGTGATGCTTAAGGCGTCGGATCCTGTATCCCTTAAAGATGCTACGACTAGTGGCTATAGTGAAGTGCATGTGCATACAGCGTTTCAACGGCATGTCTTTCGATGTGCTACTGGTGGTAATGAAAACCTCCAAATCTTCTTTGAAAGCTCCTTCGTCGGCTGGGTATCGGCTTCAAGCTGCAATCGCTGCTCCGATCACCGAGGACGAAGAAGACCAAGAACTCTTGCAAGTTTCACGATGTAATATTTCTAAGGGGTCTGTAATCTTATTGTATATCAATAAAATGCCAACCGGGTTCCTTAAAAAAAAAAGCTCACCTGCACTTCCTCCTCCCCACCTTCCTGCTCGTCGGCTAGGCAAAGCTGTCCCATCTCCATCTCTCACCACCCGTCCTCCCATAGCCTCGACGCCCTCCTCGGCTTCATCGGGCTGGAGGCACACGACTTGGCATTTGGCGATCTGGCCGCCCACAGCCACTGTCGTCTCCTGGTCCTGGTGCCCGCCCGTCGCGCTGTACACAAGGTACCCGTGTAGGTGGTCACTGGCGTGAGCGCGGCGGAGCCAGGCATAGATGTCGAGGCACGTGCAGTCCACCAGCTCCGCTACCTCAGCAAACCTATAGGCCACCATGCATGCAAACAAAATCAAACAAGGACGAATCGGAAAAAACAAAAGAATTCAAAATAGGGATTAAAAATTTATTGAAATATCAAGAATTTTGGAGGAGAATAAAATATCTAATTCTTGAGTTTTCTTTCACTGATATGTAAGACCCACAGAGTAGAGAACGAAAAATTCGTAAAATTTTAACGAAATTTTACAAATTTTTCTTTGTGGGACAAAAAAAATTATAAAACGACTAGCTAAAAAGCTAGCTCACTAACACACAATAGCATGTTGCATAAATAGGCCGACGAAGTTTTCGATGAACAACTAAATTAATAGGAGGAGGAAGAAGAAGTGAACCTAGAGAGGGGGTGGGGCATCCATCTCCAGCAGAACTCGCCATCATTGACGGGGGCTCTGGCGTTGCAGAGGCAAGGTAGGCATCCTTCTTGCTGGCCTTGGCCGGACGGTTTGTGGTCAGCGACGCCCGGGGCCAGCCCTGAGGGGTTGTATCGGAAAAATAAAAAATAGCATCGTCTAATCAATAATACGTCGATATCGATCGGAAATTGATAATTCTAAACGAAAACACCAAACTATTGCTCACAAGTCGCATATCTCATGCGTCAAATTTAATGAAGTCACACAAGTATATGGCAATATGATACATCTTATATGATAAGACAAATGATAACACACATTTAATAAGACATATGTATTTTGGAAATAACCTCAAAGTGCAAAGGAGTTGTGTTGAACTGTTGATAGTGGGTCAGATAAAAGCAAGTGCAAATTTGTATTTCCTATGGTCATTTCCTAGCAAAGAGCAATCCAAAAGCAGTGTAGGAACTAAAGTTCAGATACAACAAACAATAGCTAATAGATCATATTAGTATCATTTTAACTTCTAGCCTTGAGACACATGAATCATATAAATAATGAAGAAAAGATTTATGATAAATCATTGATGTGAAGCAATTGACAACCTATGCATAATTTAACTATGAGTATGACACTAATTACACTACAAGAATACGTTCAAATGTATGGATGCTAGGTGGCCGGTAGGAGAAAGAGGTAAAAAGGGTCGGAAACGGTAGAAAAGTGAAAACAGTCGAAAACGATAAGAAATTGCTCAAATCGTTTCCAGCATCATATTTTTGTCTTGAAATTGGAATAAAAAACTATAACGCTGGAAAGTGTCAGAAAATACCAAAAATGGATATGGATTACCATTTTTCAGTTTAGACGGAAAAGATCTCCGGTCGAACCGGGAATTTCTATTACCGTGTTCACCCCTATGGAAAGATCAAATTAATCGAAAGATCAACGGCATGCAAACCGATCGTTTTCCTTCTGAAAAATAATATAGCGTAGCTGTAATGTTTTGCTTCTCAATTGTTCGTGGGGCTTTGATGTAGTGTCTCAACGACCGCATCAACTTGCAGCTCAATTAAACGGGCTGTCCAGTACTTCTGCATCTTAATTTGTTGGAGAAGAGATGAGAAGGAAAAAAGAAATGCTAAAGGTCATACGGTTGGCCGTCGCTGTTGTGATCATAAACAGGCCGTGATGGCAATGCATGAACCAGGCTCTGCTCTGGACTGGGTCGTTCCCAACATTTTTGAAGATGCAACATAACTGGAGGGGATTATCCCCTACGGATTATACTTATAAATTAAAAAGAGACTACGTACATCTCTAGCTAGGATCTGATCAAGCATGGAGTGGAGAAGGCGCAAGGGCCTCTGAGTTCTTCCTGCCGCAGTTGACGTTGCAGGGGCAGTTGGGCATGCACTCCTGCAGCGACGCCCAGCACATCTTGTCCTTGATGCAGCAGAAGATCTCCCCCTCGTTGTGCGGGAGCTGGTTGTAGAAGCACCCCTTCGTGTCCACGTCGATGACGTCTATGCTTCGAGCTATACATCAAAAGAGATGTCAGGAATCGATGAAACGGCATTACAGATAATGATTAACATGCATGAAAACTCTACATATTTTCCCAGAAGAATAAGTTTGATTTGGTAGCTACCGCTTATGCGTGCAGGAATGCTAGAGCACGCCAGGAGAACCAAGGTAAGCAGCAGGAGTCCTTGGACGCTGTACTTCGCCATCTCTGACTGCACACACACAGTTATCGCAAACTACAAGAGTTGGCAGGTGCTCTATATTGTCTATAAAATTGCGACTACTGATGAGTATCGACTGCTTGCGCCAGGGTCGATATATATAGCACAAATACAATATGAGAGATTAATGCTTGCCCGGCTTATCCTTGCCTCTTATTTTAACACACTGCTAAGTATGGCTTCTCACTGCTTGCGCCAGGGTGAATATATATAGCACAAATACAATAGGAAAGGTTACGTTAATGCTTGCCCGGCTTATCCTTGCCTGTTATTTTAACACACTGCTAAATATGGCTTCTCACTGTGTGTATCCTGATTGACAAGCTGGTGAGGCTTATCGTAACGTCTAGTTTTAACTCCACTACTAACATGCCAGATGGTTTCCAAGGCAGAAATAAAAAACAACGTCTTCTCCATGCCAAAGAGCAAGGCTCCAGGGCCGGGCGGATTCACCATCTTTTTCTACCAGGCTTGTTGGGATATTTTCAAATATGATGTTAGGGAGTTTTTCCGATGCCTTCATGGCCTGCGCTCTGGCAATTTCAAAGCCCTGAACTCCGTCCACATTGCCCTCTTGCCCTATCATCCTTATCCGTAACATTACAAAAATATTCTCAAAGTTCCTGGTGAATAAACTCGCACCGCACCTCAATGACATCATGTGAAACTGCCCTTCTAATGCCACTTCTGAATATGCCACATTGCCACTTCTGCCCTATCACAATATTTGCCATTTAATGCCAGATTATTTATCGTGGGCATATAGTTTCTTTGATCTTTTAATAAACAAATATATTGGAATTTTCGAGCAAGGTGAGTTTTTTCTATTTTGTCGAAACTAAGCAGATTGCCCCCATTTGAAACTTGGTAAGATATTTCACGTAGAAAATAGGAGAATCGTGGCATGGGGGATAAAATTGGCAACCACCCACACACTTGCATATACTTAGTAGCTGCTTATATATTTTACACATATGGAATCAATTCAAGATACAATAATATAAAGAAGTAAAAAAATATAACATAAAAAAAAGATTTATATACACAGAATTCACAACATGATCAACTTAAATGAACGTTGAAGATCAATTAGATATGTCACAACTCGTGTATTTTATAGAAGCATAGATAACACTAACCGCTAATATAGTTATGTTTCTAAGAATATACATGCATATGCAATGCAACAACAGGGAACATCGATGGCTCATATCGTCTGTAGTAACACAAACCATCCATGATAAGATCACATCTTCATATGGGCCTAAACTCGATGCTCTCGACGATGAGGCCGCACTTGGAGTACCACCCCAACACCTCGAAGCTCGCCACCACCTCCTCCTCGCCCTCCTGCTCCCCGCCGGTGCTCGTCGTGCACAGCCGCCCCATCTCCATCTCCCACCACCCGTCCTCCCGCAGCCTCGGCCGTCTCGGCTCCTCGCCTTCACCGCACCGCAGGCCGGCGCCCCTGAACTTGCACGCGTTGGCGTCGTCGGGCCGGAGGCACACGGCGTGGCGCGCCACCACGCGGCCGCCCACGGACACCGTGGTCTCCTGGTCCGGGTAGCTTAGGCCGCGGTGGCCGTCCGCCGTGCCGTAGACCAGGTACGCCGCGTAGGCGGTCGCCGGCGTGAGCGCGGCCGCCGGGAGGTGGCTGTAGATGTCCAGGCACGTGCAGTCCACCAACTCGGCCACCTCCGCAAACCTGCTGACCAGGAGCATGCTGTACTTATTAGCATAACTTTCTTAATCAGTTCATTGCGAATCCGAATCAAATCAATCGGACAAGCATTATCATATCCAAGTATAGTGTCAGCACAAGATTATTTAGTTGTTCGTGTGATCCACGCGGATGCGAAGGCATAGATCGATCGATGCACCGACGTTGGATTGATCGATGCTTACAAGCGAGCAAGACTGAATATTATTTGGAACAGCTAGCTTTTGCCAGCTAACAGTGACATGCTGCAAAAGCAGCTCAGGAAGTACGGAATTACTGATCCTTTGTTATAAATTTCACCAAGCAATATAATTACACACCTTTAAATTTAGGAGTTTTTCAGCGATGGGTTAGCAACGGCGGGGTTAGGAATTCGGGTTGCTGGTGGCCTATTCTTGATAGGCAGCAGGTTTAGATAAAGCTTCAAGAGAGACAAGCCGACCTGACAGAGGAGATGGGCACGGGAGCGGGAGCGGGAGCGAGACGGGACGGCGAGGCGGAGGGGCGCCATCGGGTTATCCACTGAGTTAGTATGTGCGAAGGAGTGGGGAAGCGCGAATCCACTGGGTTAGCATGGCGAGGGTGTGATGAGCGCGAATCCGGCGGTGGGAACAATGCCGAAGACGGCTGGAGGTGGGGAAGCGAGCTTAGTGGGGTGTCACTATACGGGCGGGGGCGGGTGGGATCTAGAGGTTGAAGAAAAGCTGGCTCACAACCGTTATCTGAAAATACAAACAAAATCAGACGTCTGGAAAAAAAAAGTAATTAAGGTGATATCGTTTTTTTAAAGGTACAACAAGAATGCACAACACACCTACTCCATACTCACACCATACGTAATATTCTAACCAGACTAATCCTAGACGCTACCGGAGAAATCCTCGGTACTACACCCAAGTGTCCATCTTTGGGATCGAACTGTGAGTAGGCTAGGTACTCCCAGCGTTACCACTGAGCCCCAGTGGCTCGTTCGCAAGGTGATGTCGCTTTTGGGGAGAATTAATCGTGCTAGAAATTGGCTTGGGTGTCGTGGTGTCGCCTATAATTGAGCTCTACAAGCTTTTCTTGGGCTTGGTTGAAAAGCTTTATTATGAGTAAGTACACATACGTGGCCCTTACACCTATGTCATTTGACCGTTTACTTGCATACGTAATATTTAAGTACGTGGCACAAGAACAGCACGGACGATCAGGGTTATTCTTACTGGTAAATAAAATTTGTCAAATATCAGATAAACATGATTTATCAGATTTATCAAAATAAATTCAAATAAAATTTTAGTAAATATAATATTTTTTTCTACCGTATTCACCGGTAAACCAAGTTTATCATCGGTTTTTGGCCGAGTTTTTTCCCTGCGAGCGACAGGTCTAGCTTTGCAACCTGGAACAAGTGTCTATTCTTCTGGATTCCTTACTCGAACAAATATCTATTAAAAAACCGTTCAATTCCTGCAGAATCGGGGAAATTTCCATGTTTTGAAGTTTGTCTAAGATGAAGAACGTCGCAAGATTGCGACTCAACGAACAGATAGCTAAACCAACAAAGTTATGCAATCGACCGGTCCCCGTTAAACTTGACTAATCACTGTCGTGCGAGGTGTGTGTGGTACAGTATTGATTTGCTTGGGCCTATCTAGCTAGCAGGGAAAAGAAGAAGATGATGAAAGCTAGCTAAGATTGCTAGGAGGAATTTTTCATTTTCTTGAGATGAACAGAGCGCATGGTATGGTATGCATGTTTTCAGGAATTAATACTTTTTATCTGATTAAGGAGACCAAGCTTGGATAAGGAAGGGAAGAGTGATGAGAGAATAATTTAGAAGAGGAGGTGAACCTGGAGAGCGGCTGGGGCGTCCATTTCCAGCAGAACTCGCCGTCGTCCCACGGCAGGCTGAGCCTCCTGGCCGACAGCGCGTAGCACTTGGCGCCGCTCGCCTTCTCCAGCCACACCCTGACCAGGCCATCATCGACGGGGGCGCCGGCGTCGCAGAGGCCGAGGTAGGCGTCCTTCTTGGTGCTCCTGGCCGTCGGCGTCTGGAGGACGATGGTGCTCTGGCGGTCGAGCTTGGGGAGGAAGCTGCACCAGACGTGGTCGGAGTCGGCGGCGGCGCGGAAGGCCGGGGAGACGGCGGCGCAGCGGCAGGCGTCGCGCGGGGAGGTGAGCGCGATGGCGTGCGCCAGGCAGACCTCCGGGAGGTCCCCCACCTGGGTCCCCTCACGGCTCTCCTCCACCGCCATCGTCGCCAAAATTAAACAATCTATCTCCGATCCAAACCCCGTGGGAATGGCCGAGCATCCAAGATCTTATATATGGCTGCCCCACTATGTAAAATCTGAAAAAGTTTAATTTTTCAAATTAGAAAACACAAGGTGTTAGACGTGACTACGTATTCTATCTGACTTTTTGTCCGTTTGAGGATGTTTGACGTTTTTCTCTTTTTGCTAGGAGTTTATTAAGTTATGAGCAGCTGCTTATTTTGTGGATCTTATTTTCGATAAGTTTCAGATTTCTCTCATGAGGTGAATATAAAACCGACGAGACTATTTATTTTTTCTTCTAATATATGTCGGCAATCCTCTTCCCATCTTTTCGAAAAAAAGAAAAGACAAGGTGTTAAATTACAGCTTTGTGAATAGTAGTAACAGGGAAAGTCAACCCACGGGCTGTTCTGTTGTATGCAGCACTGCAACCAGCAAGTGAGCCGGCAGCATCCAATGAAGAAGAGGAGGAGGATGAGGAAGAAGTCGTCGTTGCCGTGCGATTCCGTTCGAATTGCCGGGAGTTTCACTTTCACTGCGACATCACCTGGACTTCCAAGCAAAGTCTGCCTGCCGAGTAGAAGAAGCACGGATCGATCGATTTATAAATTGGAAGAAGCAACCCCTTGGGCTTCTACGGAAGCACTACTGCACTGATGATTGGCTCGGCAGGGGAAACATGATTTTTATAGGGATAATTAATTTTTTTTGCCATTCTAGTGAACGACACATGTCAAAAAAACACCCATTCGAGATGATGTGCCAAAATACCACTGGCCCCATAAAAAAACTTGCTCATTTTGCAACTTTGAGGCCTTTTTTGCCGCCACGTGGCATTTTTTTTTTTCTGTCTCTGTCGATGTGCAAACTGAGTGGAAAAGACCACTCTGCCCTCTCTCCCATTTCTCTCCCGGCCGAGCATCGTGCACCGAGTTCCACACTACCAAGCATCCGCTAGGGCCGAGCCAAGAGAAGCGCGGAGGAATGTCGCTAGGGTCTTCTCCGACCGATCCCCGCGTGAATCCCACCGTCTTCTAGCTGAATCGACCTTCGCACCTACCTTCTTCCTCGACACTAACAAGCCTCTACGCCACTTTGCCAATGCGCCGTCATGTCCCAGCTTCTCCTTCCAATTCTAAGCCACGGTAAACTTCCTCCTGTGTACGTCATGCTTTTACGCGCGCTACCTCAGCATCAGGCTGTTGCCGGCATGACCCTCCACACGGGCCGAGCACCACCACGCCATGGCGCATGCCACTGACCGAGACCCACCCAATCGAGTTCCCAATCATGCGATTATTCTGTTGATGCCCTTGGTCGACTGATTCGTCACCGTAAATGTCACCAGCCAGGTCAAACAGGTCAGACCAGGTCCGCCGTCAGGCCTAGGTCAGTTACGACGGGTGGTGATTGGTGATTGAAAGAGGGGAGCCGAGAAGATGGCGAGGGCAAAGAGCTCTACAATGGTGTTGTTGCTCGGCACTTCGGACTCGAAGAGATGGTAGGCCGGTTAGGAGGCGAAGAAAGATGAAATCGCGTGATTATGGTAGCTAAGGACCGCACATTGGCGCTACTAGAGAATCTGTGGCTGCGCATCCTGGTCCGAATCCTGCTTTGGGTGCGTGCTGACCCGGCTCCCTCGACCTCCAGCTTTGCTCTGGTGACGCCCCCGAGTAGCTACGACGATGACGGGTGGTGACCAGAGGAGGAAGATAGATTAAATTGGGCATTTTGAGGAGGGGTATAAAGGTCTTTTTCACTCAATTTCTACATTGGCAAAGACAAAAAAAAAATGTCACGTGGCGGCAAAAATGGCCTCAAAGTGGCAAACAACAAGTTACTATGAGGCATAGATGGCATTTTGGCATATCATCTTTAGTTGGTATTTTTTAGACACATGTCATCTATTTGTTAGTGATAAAAAATTAATTAACTCGTTCTTACAAGTGCACGCTTATAATCAACTGCATCAGAACACGATGGATACCAAACCAAATGCTTTGGTTCCTACTCATACATAACTCAACCTAATAAACCGTTTGTTTAAAAGTGTTTTTTTGCACCTCAAAAGCTAGTCAATGGGATAAGGGACTCTTCACTTTTAAGCTATGTGTATTGCCCTTTCACAACTAATATATGACTATTCTAACTATCTCTCCCTTCACACATTAGTATCCCTTGACCATTCATCGCTCCTTCATTGTACACCAATGGTCCTTCGGCCCATACTCCACTGGCATAAATGGTCTATCAGACCTTCGCACACTTATGTGAATCGGACTAAAGATTATGGCTCATGCCTTGTGGATCAAACTCTAATACCAATTATAAGATAAAATGATTTTTTATATCAAAAACTAACCAATAAAATAATAAGCTCTCCACTTTTAAGTTGTACGTATTGTTCCTTCACAATTAATGTGAGGCTATTCCAACATAACCTAAATTTATTACATACATGGTAACTCCTATATAAGAAAGAAATAGGATCCAATGGCAGACACCTCAACGTTCATACGGCTCCATCGTGTGCAAAGTCAAAGTCCATGTATTCTTAAGTACGGCCCGGCCCGCCTACGATAAGTGCAGGCCGGGAAAGTTCGGTGATTTAAGCACATACTTACGATGTCTTTAGGCGTATGATAGAGGATAGAGCACAAATGTGGTGTCAGTTGAGTGTGAAGTGCATATTCCTTACAATAGAAAAACATAATCACTGCAGCCAAAAACATAAGGTCAATGCTTTAAGAGAGATTCCAAGTACTAATCTAATCAGAGCAAGATGGACCTGGACGCAACTCTTTGCGAGTTTCGCAAAGGAAGCAAAGCATGATTGGGTGAGGTAGTGTGATAGGCCCTGATACTCTCCTCGTTTCACACAGCAAGATCCTTTCAAGTCTGGAGTGCCCCAGCTTCCAACTGCCCGTGCACGCTGCATCAGATTCATTGGGCCACCAACAAGCTTAACCTAATTGTGCCACCAGATCCAGATTCAGATTCAGATTCAGGAACGCGACGGGTACCAAACTTATGATTCGTATGTCGTAGCCAGTAGTACATAAAGGCACGTATCACTGAAAATTAACGTCGTATGGATGATGAAACGGCGGAGACCCACGAGGGACCCTTACTAGGCGTACTACCTACTGCCGGCGCCGGAGAAGATAAGCTCCAGAGGAAGGCGAGGGAGGGAGGAGCGCCGGCTGGCTTGAGAGTCAGGCCGCATGGCATTGCGAGCGTGGGCTGATGGGCTGAGAGCCGCACACTGGCCGCCTCTTCTACCTTGGAAGGCCGTATTCATGTAGCCATTTTAAAACCACTACTGAAAAAAGTCATTGTTATCTTTTTTTTTTACTGTAGGTTCAGTAATAGCCGGTAGTAATAAGATATCACTATTGGTTCATAAGTTAAACCGGTCGATCTAACATTAAGGCATTAAGAACCGATAGTGATAATAGCTATCACTACCAGTTCTAGTTACGAACCGATAGTGCTGTATCACTATCAGTTCGTGTTACAAAACGACAGTGATAAAAAGTATCACTATCATTTCATAAGCTCAACCGACAGTGATAGTCCTTATCACTGCTAGATTGTATTCCAAACCGGCAGTGATATTTTATCCGGTTTGGAATATGAAACGGTAGTGATATTACAGTTGGTTCGTATTCAGAACCAGCAGTGGTATCATTACCGGTTCGTATTCCAGACTGACAGTGGTTCATATTTCAAATCAACAGCGATAATTATTCTATAAATATCTAGGCCATCCGCTCCCCATCTCACTCCCCTCCAGAATATCGACCTTAATGGGTACTAGCGGTCGAAGTGTTGCGATGGTCATTATCACCACTTCGATCATTGCTACTCCTCAGGCCTGTCCTCTCTCATTGCCCACCTTGCCACCGTCCCTGTCATGCCGTGTCGCTCCTTAGCTCCCTATCTCACTCCCCTCAGGCCCATCGTTGACCTTGTTGTCGTCCCCGCCACGCTGCTCCGCCATGTCGTGCCTCTCCCCATTTCAATCCCCTTGGGCTGTCGCCGACCTCACCGATGTCCCCACCGCATCGTGATGCTCCCCGTCTCACTCCACTCAGGCCCGTTGCCGACCTTGCTGCCATCCCCTCGCTGATCATGGCGGCGCCATCCTGCCGTGCCATGATGCTCCCCATCTCACTCCCCTCGGGTCTGTCGCCGACCTCACTGTCGTCCCCCTGGCCAACCGCGACTGTGCCACCCCACTCCCCATCTCACTCCCATCGAGCCCGTCGCCGACCTCGCCGCCGTCCCCGCTGTGTTGCCCCGCTCCCCATCTCCCCCATATCCATCCCCTCGGGCCCGTTGCCGACCTCGCTGACATCCCCGTCGCAAACCGTGGCCACGCTGCCCCGCTCCCCATCTCCCCATCTCAAGATTGTGGTAATAAGATGATCTAAATGAGTAGCAAAAAACACATTCGCTTCAAAATGATCGTGTTTTCGTCATTCATTTAAATTTACTATTGTCATTGAGATTTCAAACTATGTTTTCGCTATTTATTTAGATTTTAAAGACTACCACAAATATTTCAGCAGGGGGTCTCTGTGTCAAGTTTGAGATCAAACTTGAGATCGATCTCTATGCTGAAGAGTTACTGGTAGAATATTTTTATATATATAGATAGATTATTATTGCAGGTTCAAAGTTTGAACCAACAGTGATAGTTAGATTATCACTGTCGGTTCCAGAGCCGATAATAATAATCTATGATTATCATTGCCGCTATGATAGTTTGTAACTGATGGTGATAATCTGTTATATAGTAGTGAACGATCTTTAATAGTCAGCTGTTGGCTCTCAGATGGAGGTCGGTTCTCAGATGTTGGCTCAGTCATGGCATTGGAGACGATGTGCGGTACTGTACTGCAGCTGAAGAAGGTGAACCTGAATTATTTAAAGGGCAAGAACTTGATGGCACACTAGTGGTCTCAGGGGCCGGCCACTCTTGAGACGGACTGGGTGTCGCCATGGTATGGATCCATACGTGTGCTATATGTGGTCAAATCAATCGAAAGATCAAAGACATGCAAACCGATCGTTTCCATTCGGAAAAATAATATAATGTAGCTTTAATGTTTTTCTTCTCAATTGTTCGTGGGGCTTCGTTCTAGCATCTCAACGTCTCAACCACCGCATCAACTTGCAGCTCAATTACAGGGTCTGTCCAGGACTAGTGCATCTTAATTTGTTGGAGGAGAGATGAGAAAGAAAAAGAAATGCTAAAGGTCATACGAGTGACGATAGCAGCAGCTGAAAATCGTCGCAGGGTACGGTTGGCCGCCGCTGTTGTGGTCATAAGCATGTCGTGATGGCATGAACCAGGCTCTGCTATGGATTGGTTGGTTCCCAACATTTGTTAAGATGCAACTTAACTGGAGGGCATCATCCCCTACATATTATATTTATAAGTAAAAAGAGAGTTTGAAGATCCGGGAAGCAGTTTACGTCGTCTCTAGCTTGAATCTGATCAACCGTGGACTGGAGAAGGCGCAAGGGCCTCTGAATTCTTCCCGCCGCAGTTGACCTTGTAGGCGCAGTTGGTGATATATGAAAACCCTATATATTTTCCCCAGAAGAATAAGTCGTGGGCGGCCATATGGATAGCATTCTGTCTCGTAACATTAATTGCTACGGAGTGAGGTGTTACGGATCGACTTGCGCCATACAACAGATGAGATAAAATCTACAGGACGACCAGATAAGTGGATGATTTTGCAAGTAGACTCGCGAAGCGCAGGGACGGGACGGCTTGACAGACCCAATTGCAACGTATGGCGATGGGACAAGCCGGGCGACCGAGGAAGGTAGGTGCGGTGGCGTTCCAAGAATGGGGCAGACACGCAGAGCTTTAAGAGCAAGTTAGGTTCATCCGATTGCCAGGAGGAGGTGGAGATGGCTGTTGTTGAGCCAGAACTTGAGAAACGGTCTGCAGCAAGCTTTGAGCACCATGGATCAGATCATTCCTGCTCATCTCCTTCAGCAAATTTGCCCAAAAATGTAGCAAAGAACATGCATGAAAGACAATATCACAAGGATGCCGAATCAACTTCTTCTCAAAAGCAAGCTCTGTTAGGAGCTTTCCAAATCACCTAGCAAATTGCAGCGAGATCAATAGTGAAAAAAGCTTTGCCCTCCTTCAAATGACCTCCAATCCACTCAAAGTATTGTGGAATAGAATTTGGGATAGTTATCGCCCCAATCCACACAGCCACAAAACCCCAAACAACTTTGGCAACAGGACAAAGAAAAAATAAATGGCTACAACTCTCAGGTTGTGTACAGAAAAAACATGACCTATCACTAACCCATCTTCTTTTGAGCATATTGTCCTTAGTAAAAAGGGCATCATGTTCTAAGAGCCAGAGAAAGATCTTAATCTTTAGAGGTACCTTAGCTTTTCAAATATGACTAAAAGGGTGGTTGGAAGAATCTCTCATCAACCAATCATACAAAGACTTCACAGTAAAAGAACCTTTTGAATGTAACGCCCAGGTAACTCTGTCCTTATGACCAGAAAAAGAAACTTTCAACAACTCATTTCTAAGACCCTCCCATTGGTCATGTAGGCCCCTAGGGAGCCATCTTCTGAAGGGCACATTCCACAAATTCATGTAAACATCATGGACAATAACATTTTTATTCACACAGATACAAAATAGAGTAGGAAATAGCATAGAAAGAGGTTTGTTATTAAACAAGAATCCTCCCAAAACCTAGTGTGTTTTCCATCACCCACTAGCATTTTTCTACCCTGCAGGTAAATGGTTCTGACCTTTAAAAGATCAGCCCAGTAGAGAGAATCAGAGGTTTTACGCTGCACCAAGGTTATTGGAGTATCTCTAATGTATTTCCTCTTAACAATTTCCTACCACATACCATCTCCTTGCTCAAGGCGCCATCACCATTTACATATAAGAGCACAATTTCATTTTTCTAATAACCTTGATACCAAGGCCACCTTTTTTCTTAGGTCTAAAATTTTTGTCCTAAGCAACTAAGTGATATTTCTTTTTAGTGCCCCCTCCTTGCTAAAAGAATTTTCTTCTAACCAAATCTATTCTCTGAAGCACAGTTTTGGGCATTAAGTAAATAGACATATGGTAAGTAGGGATGTTAGAGAGACACTACTCTATGGTTTTTATATATAGAATAACAAATATTGATATTTATATCTATCTATATATCTATTCGATATGTCTATATGTGACTAATTAATGAGCATGTTAGAATTGGTTGCTACTCTATGGTTTATAAATATTGAATACAAAATATTTATATCTATATCTATCTACATATCTATTTGATTGGTCTATATGTGACTAATTAATGAGCGTGTGGGTATTGGCTACTACTCTATGGTTTATATGTATAAAACAAATATATATATATCTATTCGATTCGTCTATATGTGACTAATTAATGAGCGTGTGAGTATTAATGAGCTGCTACTCTAGGGTTTATAAAAATAGAATAACAAATTCTATATCTATATCTATCTATCAATATATATATTCGATTGGTCTACATGTGACAAATTAATGATCACACACTCATTAATTAGTCATAGACTAATGAGTATTGGCTGCTACTCTATGGTTTATAAAAATAGAATAACAAATATTTATGTCTATATCTATGTGATTTATCTATATGTGACTAATTAATGAACGTGAGTATTGGCTGCTACTCTATGGTATATAAAAATAGAATACCAAATACTTATATCTATCTATCTAAAACAGGGAGGTTTACGGCTAAATCCATGTACTCACATCTTTGTAGACATGAGTATGGCTTGACTTATAATGTAATCTGGAAAGCTAAATTGCCTCTAAAAATTAAAATTTCCATGTGGCTTATTTACCAGGGTGCTATTCTCACTAAGGATAATCTCTTGAGAAAAAAATGGAGGGTGACTCAAAATGTGCTTTTTGTAGTGAAAATGAAAATATACAGCATCTATTCTTTGTGTGCACTCTTGCCAAATATGTGTGGAGCTTAGTGGGATATGTTATTGGGGCAGACTGTAGAGCAGAATATCAATCGACCAATATTTTGTTTGGGTTCAACATTTTTTGCCGCACAGTAAAGGATTCTATATGATTGCTTTGGTTGCGATACGTGGGGCTCTATGGAGATTGAGAATCGGATGTGTTTTGATTAAAAAAAAATTAGGGCTCTTTGTCTGCGATATGTGGGGCTCTTTGGAGATGCTCGAAGTACTGATGACCAACAGTGAATCATCAAGGAGGATGAAGCTGAAGACAGTAGTTCTGGGAGTTGGCTTGTGTGCTAGCAAAATGGATGAGTTTTTCCTCTTTTGTTGGGTTTTTAGAATGTTAGAAAGTAGTCAAGTGTAAGGATGGTAGTGGGTTGGATCAGGTCGAG
The DNA here is from genome assembly GCF_958298935.1 of Phragmites australis. Lineage (NCBI taxonomy): Eukaryota > Viridiplantae > Streptophyta > Magnoliopsida > Poales > Poaceae > Phragmites > Phragmites australis. The sequence continues at coordinate 3,066,539 of NC_084936.1, forward strand.
ACCCCGCAGGTTTCATACCCGACAGGGATGGAGAGCGAGCGAGCTAGGGCTTTGTTGTTTGGGACATTGCGCGATGCTGGGCTGAGCAGAGTTGGGCTGAGCAGAGTTGGGCCTCGGGGCTTGGCAATGGCTTCCTGCTGAATTTATCCATGCTTTGATCTGAAGATCACAAGAGGCGCATGTCATCCGGTCGATGTCGAATGAAAACATGTATAATATATGTATATGCAGGTAAGATTTGTCCTTTTTCTGTTTTTAAAGAATGAAAGCCGAGCATGATTGAAACGGCACACATATCAGAATGAACACACTCTATTTCTTCAAGAACATACAGGTGATCGATTCGTTAGCTACCGCTGATGCGTGCAGGGATGACAGAAGATGCGAGAAGAAGCAGGGAAAGCAGCAAGAGTCCTTGGCTGCTGCGCTTCACGAACGTCGCCATCCTGACTGAACGAGTGTGTGGGTATCAACTGCTTGCTCCATGGATGATGCATACATATAGCACGAATATGTATGAGCATGGAAGATTAATGCTTGCCTGGGTGGTGGCTTAATCTTACGTTCAGTTTTAATAACACAGCTGGTTCATCCAAATGTCTAGTTTTAATCACGCTTCCAAATGGTTGATTACAATGCATGACTCCTCTTCAATGCCACAGAAAAGCATTAGCTGGTTGTTTATTGTGCACATAATCTCTTCCGTTTTTATAATATATAATTTTTCATGTTTTCAAATTCGGTGGAATTGTTGTGGCAAACAATTGTAACTAAGAAATATCTCCATAATAGAACTATTTCAGAAGTCAAGCATAGGGCTGATGACTCACCCTATTGATTTGATCTTCTAAAAGTTAAAGACATTCATATGAAGGGGAGACAGTTACTGTCACTTGTATGATATCAGTCATGATAAATTGATTACCGCGAGACAATGTATAGATAAAACTTGTTGTCTATCCTTTAGAAGATGGTTTGATTTTGAACAAAAAACACAGTGGGAGGATATTGTTTAGAAGATGTCTGGTATTCATCTATCTGAATCTGCTGACATGGTGAGCGAGATGGAAATTTGATAAACATGGATATTTTAGTGTCAAATCATTGTACACATGGCTAAGACCACGGCCAACGTTTCTCTTCGGGGACGAAAATCCCGTCGTGAAGGGATTTTCATTTCCTTCAGCGCTCCAACGGTTTCTCTTCACAGTTCCCGTCACGAAGGGATTCCCAAGACCATTCCCTTCATGACGGGATTATCTCTCCTTTCCCTTCGTGATTCCCCTCGAAGGGAAGCGAGGGAAGCTGTAGGAGATGAGAGAAAATAAAGGGAATGAAAACGAGAAAGGGAATCGGAAAGGGGACGAAATAAAGGGAATATAGTTGGAGATGATCTAATAAGTGATACTCGACATTTTCACAGCCAAGCTTCCTCCTAAAATTTAAATTTTTATGTGGCTGCTTGAACAAGGTGATCTGAACACAGAAAGAGACCGTTTCTCATTTTATTCTTCTTATGCCTTGTTGCAAAAGTTGTATGGGGTTATATTGCCATTTGCATAGGAGCTGATTGCATTCCTAATTCTGTCCAACAATACTATGTCTGGATCAAGAATTTTCTACCTAATGGCAATCACGTTCATGTTATTGGTCTTGCCGCCATGACATCTGTATCTGTTGGGCGATGTGGAGAAGGCTTAGCCTCTCGGTCAGTCCTTCCAGCCGCAGTTCACCTTACACGGGCAATTCCGGACGCACTGCAGCAACGACGGCCAACACAAGCTATCCTTCTTGCAGCAGAATAATCTTACTAGATGAAAACCATTTTGTCAGCAGTTCGGCACAATGATACTCCTCTTTTAGAAAAGCCCACATCACACATACATTCCTTGTCCTTTTTTTAGTTTCTCAATCACGGAACGAGACTACAATAGACCTGCCGTTGTTGGACTCTTCCTCCTTTTCCCCATAAAGTAAGGCCGCCTCTCCTACTCGTAGCCATGGCAGGGGCTCGATTTAGACAAGGAGAGTGATGCAAACAGGGATTTCAATTTCGTTTTACAATTTTTTTTCACCGGTAAAAAGACTGAAATTCGCAAAATTTTGGTCATTTTTCGTCCTCTATTTTATAGGTCTCATATGTTAGTAAAAGAAAAAATCTGAAATAAGATATTTTATTCTCCACCAAAATTATCAAAATTGGTAAAACTTCAGCAAAATTTTACTCCCTGCATGCAAGCTGCATGTAGGCGCCAGAGGTGCTGGCACAATGGGTAACAGAAAATGGAGGCATTGTCAAAGTCAGACTAGCAGTACACCTAGACCATAGGTTAAATTGTCCATCGGAAACTATTTCCTTTATTAAAAAAAGTTAAATTATCCACTTTATCTCTCCTAAACATTTGTATGAAACTTCCTTTATAGAAATACAATACATTCATGTCGTATTCTCATTCCTCAGGGTTCTCAATCCAAGACTGCAACGTGACAGCCCGCGAGGATCTCCACAGCACGGAAACCTAGCCGGACTGGCTATGGAAGAAGCACTCACATGTCGTGTTCCTGCAGAGCTTCCTCGACGGGATCGTGCACCCAGAGGGCGGTACCATGGGACCAGAGTTTCACCGTCTTTGAAATTACAGGCGCCATCTTTCTACGACGACTACATGAACCGTGGCCTGGGGCAAACATGGGGTGTGCAAGCAAGGTAGCCTGACTTCAGCCATGCCACTCAAGCAAGCAAGCAAGTACATGATGGAGCGCAGGGGTGAAGTCGGACTAAAATGAGGGGTGTACGTACGGTTACTGTTCAAAAATTTAGTATTCATCATAGCTATATTTAGTAGCAATTTTGGATGGGAGGGGGTGCCTGTGCACCCACCTCCTACAACGTGGCTACGCCACTGGTGGAGCGGTTCATCAATATGGTACCGATCAAGGTGGATCCAGGGGCCTAGGTCTAGCCCCCTACCGCTTTGTAGTTAGTAGAAGCCCAGCTAAGCCTCTTAATATATTTGTTTTATCATGGATGAGGGAGAAGAAGAAGAGGAAGAAGAGAAAGCGGAAGAAGAAGAGAGAGAGGGGATGAGCCTCCAATATATTCCTTTACATCCACTACCGGTACCGATCTGAATGACATGTTCCTCATTCCTTCATGGGTGGGTGGGTGTGATGGTTCTGAATGAAATGTGCCATGCAACCCTTTTCGGTTCCACCCACACGTATTCATGTTTACGCATATCACATAATTGAATTTTCAAATCTTAGTTGCAAATCTTAGCGGTTCAAGGGAGCTACGCCCTAGATTCATGGTGTCAAGCCCTATCAAAAAAAATTCCAATTTAAGTGCTCTCCAACTTAACCGTAATAAGAGTATCTCTAAGAGACACCTATTTTATTTCCTATAGTTAAATTTAGAGGTTTTAACTAAAAACATCTTCTAACGGCTCCTAAATAGGATCCTATTTTTATCAATCCCCTAAACACCCCCCATCCTAACTAGAAATAGGGAACCCTCTCAGACTCCCAATCATACTGGGCCCACGCTCCCATCGCCCACGCCTCTTGCTCCTCCCGCACCTCCTGCTCCCACCCATCCGATGGCGTCCTCTGCCTCGCTTGGCGTCCTCAACAGCGGTGTCTTCTTGGCCCAGGCACGGTCCTGCCTCTCCATGACGCTGCAGAAGCTGCTCAACAACTTGGTCCCACTCAAGAAGCTCAAGAGGCAGCGGCAGTCCCGGTTTCGCGCCGAGATTCCCGTCGTCGATGACTCGCTGGGCTCCCTCACGCGCCTCACATTCGACGTGTTCTCGGGCGCCACAGGGGTAAAGAGGAAGGGCGCGCCGACAAGGCTGATGCTCGTCTAGCCCTTTGCCGAGGGGCTGGTAGTCGCTCTGCGGGGGGAGAAGGTGAAAGCCGTCGCTGCTACGCTGGACCTAAGGCCGGTGGTCATGTTCAACACGGCGTGGAGCTTCGATAAGGAGGAGGGATAGGGGTTCGACGCTGGCGCGAGAGGCTTCATGGGATCCTTCAACGTGGTGTACTCTTTCATGGGGCTGTAGGTGTTGGGTTTGCTACGTAAGAAGCAGGGCGTGCTGCTCTGGTGCGTCGAGGGTGGGAGGTTTGGCAGGGAGAGCCAGGTGCTCACGGTGGAGGACAACGTCCCAACGAAGCAGGGGGAGTTCAAGGTCGTATTGCAGCTGAAGCGGTGGCCGATGATCAGTGAGATGGGGACCATGTTATACAACCTCATGGCTAGAGAAAAGACGAAGCAGTGATTCCTAGCTCCGACCAGACGGACAAACGGACGTCTTGCTATGTTTGCTCGTGAAGAGTAAAGAGAGATGACAGGTGGGATCCATCCGTCGGTGACACAGTAGAGGACATATAGGGAATGAGGTATTGTAAGTTTATTGGAGATGAAAGAGATTTAAGAAGAAAATATTATTAGAAAAACTCTCTATACGAGGATATAGAGAGTGAGTTTTAGAGAATCTCTTGGAGATGCTCTAAGCTTCTGTTAGGATTGATCTTGACGGTAATCTTTGGGCACAAGAAAGTAGTGACATTTAGTCATTACAATAATCTTGAAATTTCTGGTTACTTGCCAAGTTTCTCGATTGGTAGTCAATTTGGAGAATCTGGATGTTGGTGGAAATCATTTCTTTGGTACCCAGTTGCCAATCTCATCTCTTGGAAGAAGCTGGGCATTGGGGCAAGCAGCTTTTCTAGAGAGGTTTCATCAATTTGTGATCCCAAATCCTTAAGTGGATTAAATATTTCTGGAATTGGAATAGTATGGTTCAGACCATCATGGATTGGAAACATAGCATCTCCAACAACTCTCCGATTCTATTTCTAGATAATAGAACAAAAAACATTCTGCCCTCTGCATCCAAGGATGCACACAGCAGCAACTCTCCGATTCTATGGTCGTGCCTTGTTGGGATTGATACATCTTAATTTCCTTTTCATTTACTGCTGAATGCCCTTATGAAGTATAAGTGTTCTAAATATTTTTCATTTTGAGTTTAATGTTGTAAATCTCTATTATATAAAACACGAGTTATTTCTTCATCATATCTTTCCCTACTCTCTTTCTATCTAAAATTCAAATAATTTATCTACTTTTACTATCCACCCTCGTCCTTCAACTCTATATTTCCTTACCGGCTATGTATATAGGATATATTTTACTAATGAAAATAAATAAAAAATTAGGAGAAAAATTAGCAGATAATCTTTTCTTCTTTTTATATCATATTCGAAATTAAACTATGGTATCGCTCTCGATATATTTATTCGACGATGTTTCTATAACACATCTATATTTTTATATTTTTATTGTAAACTTAGGATCACTTAGCTAGTATTTACTGGTTGGTGCCTTATTGTACACACGTGCACACTAGTGCAGCAGAAGCACTCTTGCCAATCCATTGCCATGCTAGAGAGAAGGGAGCAATCGATCAATCAGTCAGCGGTGGCGACCGCAGCGGCACGGCCGTGGCCTTGAGCGGACGCTTCATGACGACGGTGAACTCGAGCTTCTCGGTGAGGTCCACCTCCTCGCCGTCGGCCTCGCGCCACTCGAACTCCCTCACGAGGTTGGCCACGAAGTACTCGAGGTGCAGCAGCGCCAGCGCCATGCCGGGGCAGATCCTCCGCCCGGCGCCGAACGGCATCATCTTGATCTCCTTGCTGCCGGTCAGGTCGACGTCCTCCCCCTCGCCGCCGGGCAGGAACCGCTCCGGCCGGAACTCCGAAGGCTCGTCCCACACCTCCTTGTCCAGCCCGATGTCGGCCACCGCGAAGTTCACCGGCGCGCCGGCCGGGACGCGGTACCCGTCCAGCGCCGTGTCCTCGGACACGGCGTGCGGGAGAACGTAGTGGCCCGGCGGGTGGCGCCGGAGCCCCTCCAGCACCACGGCCTTGAGGTACGGCATCCCCTGAAGTTCCTCCTCCCGCACCTCGCCGTCGACGCCGGCGACCTCCTCCCGCAGCCTGTCCTGCATCGCCGGGTTCTTAACCAGGTTCGCCAGTATCCACTGCAGCGCGGTCGCCGTGGTGTCGGTGCCGGCGCTCAGGAACTCGGAGCAGAGGCTGACGATCTCGCCATCGGTGAGCACCCTCCCGCCGTCCTCCGGGATGGTCAGCTTCACCAAAGAGTCCACGTAGCAGTCCCCGCCGGCCCCGGCCTCCCTCCTGGCGCGTATCAGCGGGACGAAGAGCTCCTCCTGCCTCCGCCGAAGGGAGACGAGCTTCTCCCACCGGCGGCGGAACACAATCTTGGTGATCGACGGGAGGAAGGAAAAGACCTGGAAGCTGAGGAAATTGCCAAGGAGCTCCCGCTGCGTGGCTTCGATGGCTCTGACGCGCGCATCGCCGAGGCGGTCGCCGAAGCACATGTACACGAGGAGGCAGAACATGGCGTACTGGAACGGCTCCATGACGGCGACGGGCGCGTTCCCGCCGGCGGAGCGGAGGCAGGAGAAGAGGGCGTCGAGCACCCAGCGGCGCGCGGGCGAGAAGGCGCGGAGGCGCGCCGGGTTGAGCACGCCCGCCGCGAGGTTCCGCCGCAGCGCGCGCCACGTTGCGCCGTAGGGGGAGGAGCTGACGTTGCGGCTGCCGCTGGTGAGCACGGCGCCCGAGGCGGTGGCGGGCGGGCGGGAGGCGAAGGCGGCGCCGCGCTGCACGAGGGCGCGGTGCGCCGGCCCCCGGGCCGCGACGAAGATGTTGGGCCGCGCGGTCCCCAGCGGCGCAAACGTGAAGACCGGCCCGTACTCCCGCGCAAGGCGCCGGAGCAGGGGCTCCAGGTCGAAGTCGCGGCGGGCCAGGAAGAGCAGCGGACCAAGCACCGGCACCGGCGCCGGGCCCGGCGGCAGGCTGCTGCCGTGGGCATGGGCCGGGCTCCGGGTCCGGGCCCGCAGCACCAGCGAGCAGAGGAGGCAGAGCAGGGTGGTGAGCGAGTAGAAGAGCCAGTCCTCCATGGCTGGCCGGGGCTGCTCGTGCTCGCCGGAGATTATTTATACGGCCGGAAAATATTTGGGTGCCGGTGGGAAGTGGGTGGCTGAGACTGAATGTAATCTGCTCGCGGAGGCGGCCGGTGGTGTGTGTCGAATTCATGGCCTTAACCGATCAGCAGTAGCAAGAAAGTCACTCGGTTGGAAAAGGACCATGGCATGCACATTTTTTTTCTGTGTTCACCTTAATTTCAAGGAAAATATTTTTTCTTGAATAAATCCAAGAGAAATCAAAGATTACGGGCACGTTTGGATTGCTATCGATAGACCCTGCCAATTTTTTTTTGGTTGATTGCGATGTAGGCGTGCGTTTGCCTAGTAGGCAGACGGCTTCGAGGCCCATCGGAGGAGCGTAGGCAGACGGCGGGGCCACCGATCTTCTTGCCGCGGCGCAAGGCGGTGTGCACGGATGTCGAGGACGCGAGGCGGCGGCGGCGGCAACCGGCGTGAGCCCCCACCCCTCAAGGAAGTAGGGAGTCGGGTTCCCAACACAAACATGCTCAAGGAGTTGCATTTGCCTCTATTTACTGACTACCAGTACAGGTGTAATCGTGTAAGTAAAAATGTCAGACTGTTCCATAGTACACCGATGATCTCTCGGTTTTATCTATCAATAGAACAGTGGCAAAAAGAACCTCACAAGTTACAGTATTACCACATCCGAGACATCTACACTCATCAAAGCTCTGTTTCATGAACAGATACCATGTTCTGTTTTTGAGTTGGAAATGTACCAAATCCGCGATATAGGAGATGTTCTGTTATGCTCTAACAGAGGCACAGAGGTGACAGCAGTTATAACACATTCAGTCTTTATTATCTTCAGCTTCTTCAGACTCTCTAAGCCACTCCTGCAGTTTGAGTTCTTGTTGTTCTTTCAACTTCTTATAAATCTCCACCGGTTCGGAGATATCAGTAGCAGGCAAGCTCTGGTTCATAGCAGTTGTACCATCTGCCAATTGACTTGAAACGGGGAGCTCATCCCTTTCTGTATCTAGCGTTGATGCATCTTGTCCACCAGCTTGTGATGATTCTGGGCAGATGATGCTGAATTCTCGCTACTGTCATCTTTTGTTGTAAAATTGGGCTGTGGCCATCTGAGACTGGATGCCTTTTGCTTGGCAGGGTTGAACATGGAAGAAAGGTAGTTCCGCCTGCTTCCTCCATTAGTTGCGCCCAATTCGTCTCATGTTCCCGAGCTTTTCCCCAACTGGAACCCCCAACTGGGGTTCTGGATCAACCTGAGTGCAAGGACTCACTTCTTAAAACCAACAACAGAAGATTATGTTCAGCACAGAATAATATGGTACAGTAAGGAACTAAGGATTGGTCTATCAGGAGTTCTATGATTGTTCATTGGTACCACGAAGCAAGGTTTGAGTTTCATACCTAACTGGAGAGCTTAAGTAAAAACACAGTAATATTAATCAACTCCAGGCTATATATATAACATATCAAGTTGGATTTCCTTAAATGAATAAGGAAACAAAGCCAGACTTCAGTAACTACAAAAGTAATATGAGTGATTTTTTTTTAATATATTAGGGAACTCCGTATCAGACAAAAGCAAAGCATGCCTTTAAAAATACAATGCAAGAGAAAATAAAAGAAAGTTCACAAGATTGATATAGATGTACCCTCTCTTTGGTTGGGCCTTTGACATTATTTGCAGAGATTTATGGATGTCCTTGATCATATCATCAGCAAGTGGAAGTCCAACGTCAGCCATGGATCTCACAGCACAGATAGAATCCTCCATGTCTTCAGTATGCAGTGTTACCTCATGAGTCTTTTCTACGACCTTATCCTGATGAAAGAAAAAAGGTCACGTTAGGAATCCGGCAAGGTAGTATCATCAAACACCTCAGCTTGGTTTGTAGTGCCCACGACTAACAAGAACAGATCACATTCATCAGACAGTTCAGAAAATTAGCAGTAGCAAATATTACTTCGTTCTTCCACAAATGTACATTAGATAGTGGGTCATTCATTCAGATAATACTAGCCTTGCACACACAAAAAAATGGCATCAACGTTGTTCCATCCTCAATCCATTAAAAGCAGTAGTTACTACCACACTAGACCCTACATCAGCTAGAAGCTGGTAATCAGGTTGACAGATAACAAGAAATTTGATTAGATCAAGCACTGGAGTGGAGAAACCGTTTCCACGTTATCATCACGGTAGTCGGCAGGTATATACATCATCTCAATTCCACATGCAACAAACCGCTAAATAGGTACACCTAAACTAATTACTATACTCGCTATTTTGCCAGTAACGCAGCATATAAATCAAAGCCCAATCTTGTTGAACTTTTCTCTTAGTAAAGCTCAAATCTTAGATTTCATCCATCGCTTAGGACTAAATTCTAAACCCCAACGCACCATATGACATGAATAAAGGCATCATTGTTAGAGAAAAGTGAGGAGGTAGAGAGGCGAGGCCGTGGACCTTGACGTCGAGGAGGATGGGCATGGAGGCCCGGGCGTGCTGCTGGACGAAGTAGAGCCCGACGGAGGGCTCGTTGGCGACGTACTTGATCATCTCGCCCACGTCGTCCTTCACTGCTCAGCTCAGCCCCCAGAAACAAGCAACGCACGCGGGTAAGCAAGGTGCTCGACGGATTTCCCAAGTGGAGCAAGAACGCGAACGGGGCCCATGGGAGCGATGGTTACCGCGGAGGAAGCCGTCGGCTGGGGAGAGGGGCAACGAAGACGCGGCGGCTGCGGAGGAGGAGGAGGGGCTGTGCATGTCAGCGTCCGCCGCGGAGCCCGGCGGGAGACCATCACGGGGTCCCCGGCGGAGCTCAGATTAGCCGCCGGTCCGCTGGGACTACCTTCTCACTGTATTGCAGAAATTAGGCTTCCTACTCAAGTGGAGGGACTGGATTTCCGCTCTCGACCTCGACATCGTGCGTCCTCACGAACGGCATCCCATCCACGTCAATTCACCACGGCCGCGGCCTCAGACAGGGAGACCCGCTCTTCCCCCTCCTTTTCATCTTGGCCATTGACCCCCTAACGATATCTTGCGCAAAACGACGGAGGCTAGTCTCCTTTCTCCTCTGAGAGGGAGATCTATCAGACTGCGTACTTTGTTTTATGCTGATGATGCAACAATTTTCATCTCATCGACTCGTGAGGATGTAGACTCCCTGTCGCGAATCCTACTTTGCTTCGGAGATGCTGCCGGTCTGCGGACAAACCTCGAAAAAACCATTGTTGCACCTATTAGGTGCGAGGGCGTCGACCTTGACTATGTCCTTGGAAATTTGCCGGTTGTTCGGTCGCACTTTCCGATCAAATATCTCGGTCTACTTCTCTCAGTCCGACGGCTGTGCAGTATTCACTTTCAGCCTCTGGTGGACAAAGCTGTCGGGAAAATGTTTGCTTGGAGAGGAAAGAACATGACGACGGCAGGTCGCCTAACATTAGTCAAGTCAGTCCTCTCCTCCCAACCTATCTACTTCCTCACCGCCTTGAAGGTGCCAAAGGGGACATTAGAACTTATTGACAAAAAGAGGAAGCAATTCTTGTGGGCCGGACGTGAGACCATCACGGGGGCAAGTGCAAGGTAAACTGGAACCGATGCTCGCAACCCATGAGAACAGGAGGATTTGGAATCTTGGATCTGACCGATTTCGTAAGGGCCCTTTGGCTTCGATGGCTTTGGTAGGAACGGATGGCAAGCCATAAACCCTGGGTTGGAATGGCGATCCCGTGCGATCGGCTTGATCGTCTCCTTTTTGCTATGGCGACCACCATAACCCTCAGAGATGGATCCAAAACTTCCTTCTAACAGGATGCTTGGCTTAGCGGTCAAATGCCTATGGACATCGCGCCTGATGTCTTCAGCATCTACAGGGATAATCACAAATTTGTTCACGATGCCCTAGCAGAGCAATCCTAGTTCCGCGACATCCCGTTTCATCATCTAAGCCTCCAAGCTCTCCAGCAGCTAGTTCGTTTATGGGTGCAGGTGAACGCTACCCAGCTACGGGCGAACTGCCCAGATGTCATTATTTGGAACCACACAGCTTGGGCCCCCCTAAATGCAAGTTCTTCGCCTAGCTTGCCCTGCAAGATCGCCTTTGGACCTCTGACAGACTAGCTAGACGGCAATGGGAGAATAATGTCTTCTGTCCCCTGTGCTGGCACACTCATGAGACAGCTCCACATTTTCGCAGAGTGTAGATTCAGCAGACGTATTTGGGACTCTGTTGCGCAGTGGCTTTCCTTGCCTGGTATTGCCCCGGACTCCTGGGTACCCACCGAGTCAGTTCTCGATTGGTGGTCTGCTGTTGCTGAGAGGATCGGCACTCCAAAGAAAGCGGTGAAATCGGTCATCATCCTCGTCACCTGGATCCTGTGGAATGAGCGAAACGCGAGAATTTTTAGGTACAAGGTTGCCTCTGCAATCGCAACCATCACCAAGATCCAAGAGGAGGCTAGGCTTTGGGTGTTGGGTGGTGCGAAGTTCCTTGCACCGTTGGTGCCCATGTAATTTTGTTCCTTCCGTGCTTTGCTTGTGCGGAGCTTTTTTATTCCCACCGGTCTCGGCCTTTTTTCCTCCTAATTTAATAAAATAGGCAAAGCTCCTACATGTTTGTTTTAAAATAAATTCGTGATACAGTCAGGAATTGGGATTTTTGAAGCCTCTCTCTTTGATTCCGCCTTGCGAGGCGGGAATTTGCAGTCTCTCTCGGGTTCGGGTAGAAGCAGCGAAGTAGAAAATCGAAGAGGGTGACAAGGAAAGAGGCGAAGGACTGTATGAAGGGGAAGGGGAGATGCATACATAGATAGGCCGCGCTGGGTTTTTATTTTATTTTACGTTGTTGGGTTATGTTGAGGAGAGTACATTCTTTTTATGTGTTATTTGTATTCTTATAAAATGCACAAGTTAATATATATTTGATCCATCTTTACTATTTATCTGAGTTTATCAAACGATCACCGTATAATGTTGGACTATATTCCTCCTTCTAAAAATACATTTAATATCTTATTATTTGTTTTACGTATCTAGACATCTAATATTTATCTCTCATACATTCTAAAAATATTTGTCTCTCATACCTAGACATTAAATATTTGTCTCTTATATATTCACTATCGGGTTTCTCTAGAGGGTGCACCCAGGGATGGACTCATAGGATAGTCCTGGGAGATTCGATTAGTAATTAGTTAGCTCGGTTGTCAAAAAATCATCTTTTGGGCGATGAAGTATGTGAGGTGTTCATCTCTATCGAAGATTCCAGTGTTGCGCTCTTTCAAAATTTTCCAGCAGTTCAGGATAATAAGCGATTTCAACCTTTTTCTTTTGGAATGTTTAGGCTGGCTACGATGGTCCACCATTGGTGAGGGGAGAGTGTGAGTAACAAGGAATCCAACAATCCACCCCGCGAGGTCGGTCTAGATGTGTTTGGAAAATCTGCATGCAGCAAACAGGTGGTGACTAGATTCCAGTTCCCGTGTACACGGTGGTCAGAACGAATTGTGACGCCACTGTCTATCTGAGGTCCATATGCAGCCTGTTTTGGATTGCAAGCTTCAAAGAACTGCCTCTTGTGTAAAAGCTTGTACAACCAAGATACGTCGTAGAATTCCTACTAAATTCCTACGTTTCGTTTCCAGGGAATGTGTCGGTGTTTGCGTAAAGATGATTTTCACAAATTTTAAACAAGGGTATGGGGAACTCGGATACAAATTCTCATGTAAATCTGCAAACTTCCAAGAGCAAGCCGCTCGATTCAAGCACTGCCCACGTACTGCCGTAAAACCAAGAGCAACAACTATTTGATCAATTTATTACACATTTAGCAAATCCAATCAAGACCTGGCCATCAGGACGAAGCACGAACATCACTGAACTTTCCAGGCTTGCAAGTCGCAACAGGCGTCCAATTTTATTTGTTAGTCGTATTCCATGTCTCGGATAATGTTATCCTTTCATCATGCCAACCAGTTTGATGTACCTTTCATCACATGTCATCATCAGATGCATTTCTCCCCATCTTTATCCGAATCAGATACTCTCAACTGTTATTATACTCTGAACAAAGGATCTGAGAATGAAACACTTTTTTTTCTTCCTGAGCGTCATACAATTCTTCCATAAGAGAATAAAACATAAGACACGTTCAGTTTATGTACAGAGTGAGATGTAGTTTGTCTGTGGCCAGTGTATATAATTTTTACAGCAGATGTGGGGGCAAACAAACAAGCCCCAGGACTATCTGATACTGATCACCCAACAAGTGAATTGTAACGCAATGATTAACTGATATGTTAATCCCCCAATCAATGAAGATATGATTCCAATCTCTTTGGGTATGGGGTTGAAGAATATCTGCAAGAGAGAAGCACGATATACCATTATATCACATGATAAAGCTTCATCAAACATGGAAAACAATTTGTCAACAGATTTATGCAATATAACAGAATGATACAAACACGGTGGCGCAGACAATTGATAGAGTAGCCTCCTCAAGATAATATATAAAATTGGAAAGAAAAGAAAAATGATTGACTGTTCATAACTCATGAGGCATGTCAAAACTTATCAATGGATCTCAACCTGTTCATAATGCTCCAAAGTTATATGACTATTTTCTTTCTTATTTTTTTTTCTGAAAGGGAATGCACTAGATATGTTTCGTTTACCTGTCAAGGCAACATTAGAATGAAAAAACCATTTACAGGACACTAGCCAAGTACTTACCATTTACTATTCTCAATTGTGTCTTCTATGTGCGCATTTCCATTACTATTCTGCAAGCTAGGGGAAGGCTCCCTAGGGTTGCCTGGGTTGTTTAACAGTTGAGAGAAACCCTGCCAAAATCTTACAGGGAGAAACTGAGCGTTTTCCTGATGCTCTTCAGATTGCCTTTCATACAAACCAGCTGAACCTGGATTTAACTCAGAGAACCTAACAGCTCCAAGAAGTCTCTCAGGAAGCTCTGATTCAGTTTGACTCTCGACAAGAAAGGCTAAATCTACAGTTAGCGTTGTAACATAACCAAATGCCAAATGAACGATTGCATTTGCAACTATAGAGGACCCGATATCCACATCAACTTCAATGAAGTTTGATCCCTGAATGTACTTGCATGAGAGAGCTCTCCCCAGTATACAGATAGCTTGTTCACCCACAGCGGTTCGAACAATCCAAGGCCCCTTAACTATGTTCGCTATTAGCTTAAGCCTGGAGTTCCGGAATGCATCGTCCCCTTTTAAGAATTGATCCATAAGCGAGCCTTCGGGTGCAGGTTCCAGTGATACAAAGTAGAATATCGTGCTGTAGTTATCCTTCGGCAGTTGCAAGTTGAAGGCCCAGACAAAAGGCTGATTACCACTTGAAACCTCCTCATCGATGGCTTTCCTAACACGATGGTTCTTGTCTTTCAGGATCCCAGAGATTTTTGTTGGTCCTCTGATCCAATCAAATCCAAGAGGCTTTAGAAGATATTCCCCGCCTGGTATTTTTACCTTACTCGTTAGATATTCTGGGCCTCTGACCATAAACGAGTCACCGTGAGGAGTAGCCCAGCCATTAGGACAGTTTTCAGGTGTGAGATAAGGAACTGTTCCTCCTGACTTTACATTCTCTATCCATTGGTGCTTAGCCTCAGCATCGGAACAAGTCATCTACAGGAAAATGCCAAGTTTAGCGAGTTCTCACACAAATAGAACAGACTATGGTACGGTGAAATGGCAATCCACATGTAAGCATAGCAACACTAATGTTGATTATTTACATTCTACACAAAATAAGTGCTGACTATTTACATTGCAACAACAAAAGCACCCACGTGGCTACTTTAGTAGATCTTGTAGAAAAAGAAGAAGAAAAATTGTTGTATTTGAGTGCAAGCATCAATCACTTCAACACAACATTTAGATTGACAAATAATCCTTCTGTCACACACCGCTTAACTTAGGCAGCAAACGAAACAAGGACTTTCGACTCCTCAATGGAAGTACATGCACTTCAAGAAGCCACAGTTACAGCTTGTGGCTTTTTGCAAGAACACACACAAAAAAATACAAAATGTTCTCCGGTGGCCTTATTGATTTTGGTCCTATTGAAGCATATTCCCCACATTTCCTCAAAACCTTAATCTTTTTTATCACCTAGTTGGTACATGAAACTCAATATGATCAAGTGCAAATACCTACTAGAAATGGCAGAAGACGCATCATCTCCCACGATTATTGTACTGTGCTAAAACCAGACTACATGGCACCAGTCCAACAATTAGGTGTATACATAGCATTCTAAAAGATCAGTTGTACACTTCTAAAAACCATTAGGTATGAGACCTGAAGCATTATGCTGTGACAATGAGCAAAACGAGGCTAATCGAAATCGAACACTAGGGCCAAATGGGCCGCAACCCGTCCCACTTCCCACCCCTAAGTTCCGAGCTAGTTAGAAACATCTCTCATTTCCTTCTTCCATTACCACGAATCTACAATTCTTCAGGACAGCGATAGAAGTGGAAACCCGGAGGTCTAGTGTTCTTCAGCCGAAGCAAAGAGACGTGCCCCGGGCAACCTCAAATCAGGTCAGCACCTGAAATCACTCAACAGCTAGAAATAATAACCTCACAAAATCATAATCGCCCCCTGCCAAATCACTCAACTCAGAGCAGGAGGGATCACACACAACGAGCTCCCGTTCCGTTGTAACTGAATTAGCTCCTTGAATCCGATGGATTCAGCTGCAGGACTCAACTCCGGACCATGTTCTTGCACACCCTACTACAACGAACAAGCAGCAGCTTGACAAAGAAACACGCGATCCCCAAGAAGCGACGAGGAGTACTAAACCGAGCAAGGACAAGAACCGGAGGAGCGGCACGCTCACCTTGGGGATGGGGATGGATCCCGGCCGCTTGCTCTCCTGGACCGGACGAGGTTCTGCGACTACGGAGCCGAGCCGAACCGAGCGAAAGCCGCGAGAAAGGGATGCGAGGATCTGGCGAGGCCTCGATTGCGTGGGACTTGTCTTGGATTCGTGCCGTCTTCGAGAAGGTCTCGTGCGCTCCGGGGAAGGAAGGAGAGCTTTGCGTGGCCGTCGCTGCGTGGGATAAACAAACAAACGGATGCAGGCAGGGACGACGAGGAGGAGGAGGAGGAGGCTACGGAAAATAATACTACCGACAAATAAAAATTTATGTCTGAACTCATTCATATGGTGGTTTATATTTTTATAAGAACTTCATAAAACTTATGATAGAGACAAATGAAATTATATATGGTGAAATAAAGAATGAAATAAATTAATATGTATCATATTATAAATTAGATTTAGATCTTAAATGTATGAGATCAGATCTGATATGATTATTTTCATAGGCCTAGCAGCATGATTGACATGATAATTATTTTTTTCCTTCAGCTTTGCTAATATTTTCCAAGTATTTTAAACCTAGCTTATTTTTCAATCAACAGACTAAGAACTTGGATCATCCAACTACTTAAGAATTAAGATGGTTGGATTTGATCCAGCCATAGGATTGTGTTT
Source organism: Phragmites australis (assembly GCF_958298935.1). Taxonomy (NCBI): domain Eukaryota; kingdom Viridiplantae; phylum Streptophyta; class Magnoliopsida; order Poales; family Poaceae; genus Phragmites; species Phragmites australis. Next base: position 3,083,096 of record NC_084936.1, read on the forward strand.
TTCTTTCCTTTTTATCAGGAAAATATATAGTCGTATATCATGTGTCAATATTTTCCTTTGTCTATTCCTTCATATTTTTCCATTCGACTCCTCACTCAACCCGCTTTAAATTATACGGGATGGTAAAATGGATTGTTAGGAGGAAAAATTGGATGACAAGAGATGAGATGATCACCGAGATCTAATATGCTTGGATATCCGATCCTAATATCCATTGCTTTCCTTCTCAATCTACCAAATGATACGTTGATAATAACATAGTTGTTAAGGGCTTATGGCGTCGCCAAATTGTCATTTTGGCATCGTGATGCTCGTTAGTGAACACCATAGCCTTCACCTCACCTAATTCCACTGCGGTGTCCGCCTTTCCGAGCTTGGCGTCACCCATTCATCGACTTATCAACTAGCAACACCGCAATGTGAAAGACGAGCCCTGCAAAGCCAATGGAGTGTGAGTGGAGAAAGGAACATAGAGAGCCATCGTTGCCACTGTCGTCGCCTCCCCAACTGACTCGGCAGACGCAAACCTGTAGATCACGTCCTCCTTTGCTCCGCGGCTCAGATCCCTCCTCCTATTGCTCTTCCATGCCTTAGATCCCCTTCTTTCAGATGTGGCCAAGGTCGCCGATCTAGTTGGTCGTGGTGGTGGTGTTGTTTGGTTGTGGTGATGAGGGGAAGATGAGGTTATGGAGGGACAGGGGCGGGAGTGAGCGGGACCTCAATTGCAAGCCACCCTTAGGCCAGGTGCACATCATCGTTGTTGGCGGCTCATATCAGCCCATCTTGCCTTGCCGTCGATTTCTAGCAAGGATCATGAGAGTATTGGGTTGGTTGTTGACTTTTGGATTGTATGTAGTGTGGAGTGATGTCTAAGCTACTCTAGTACTCTAATATTACTTATTTAGTTCTCTTCTAAACCTATGATATTGTCATATGAACTATTTATGTTATTATTATGGATTTGTAGTATCATTTGTTATGTACTGGTATTAAATTCATGTGAGTATAGCGTCGTCTTGCCTCACGCCATACTAGTGCTAAAAGGTGTGAAGGTAATCAGACACATTGTCTTGCCTTACCGTCGTGCAACTATGGATAATAATAATAGGAGGGTAGTGGTAGCGGGAGATAAAGGTTTCATGAGGCATAGAGGAGGAAGAAGCGATTCAGGTGGTCTGCATGAAGATGAAGGTTTCCCTAGGGCCTCCTGACATTTGGTTTGTGTCCACCCCTAGTCAATCCGACTAACTTACGAAGAGTAATTCACGAATTTTCTTTGAAAGATATGCACATAAATTCAATTGTAGTAATAACTTTACCATAGGAAAAAAAGCATCAACATCACCTTGAATAGGTAGGGGTGGTTTGGTTGTAAGAATCAGTTCTAAATGGACTCCCGGGTGCCTAATTCGCTAGCAAAACAGCGATAAACAATTCACCCTTTTGAACTACGGCCGAATCAGCCCAAAGGTAGTTTTGTTGGAGATATGATAACATTTTCCTTACCTGCCCTCACCTCCGCCACCTCCTTCGACTCATTCTTTGACACACCAAGCTCTTCCTCCTCACTGGTGGTGAGGGCAAAGCCCGCCTCAAATGCAGCCGCCACCTCCACTGGGCAACGTGCGACTCATAGGTTGTCTTGACTTCGTGCAGGCTCAACAGCCTAGGCGGCGATGCAGTCTAGGCCATGCCGTCCACGGGTGTCCTTGATTCGGTGCTCCACGATGAGCTTGAGGAGAAAGGAGGGAGGGAACGACGACGATGCCCGAGGAGGAAGAAAGGAAGCGGCTCGGGAGAGAGATGAGGTGGTGTGAATGTCGGGCTAGGTTTGAGGCGGTGATAGTGAAAATCAGGCAGGCAAGAAGGAGAGTGGAAACGGGAGAAAGAACACGAGTCTGGGATAAGGTTTTGGAATTTGCAGCAAAAATGGGAAAAGAAAATCAAGAAAGAAATAAGGGGCAAACTAGCAATTAACACAAGTTTTCTTTTACTTTTTGTCTTATTTTGGTGCCAATAATTGCATTGCCCTTCCCCGTCACATGCCTGCAAAATTCTCTAGATCCAACGGCTGCAAATCGTGATCAGGCGATCAGACGGCCATAAAATAACTTAAATTTTCCCGCATAGAAAATACACGAGGGCTTGAGAGGCCGCCTGACACGCGCTTCTCCTCCCCTTCCCTCCCTTCCCAATCCCCGTCTCCGCCGCTCCCCGGCGGGCCTCCGCCGCTGCCCTCGCCGCGCCGCGGACCCCATGCGGCGGCGGCCTAATCTGCTGCCGTGTGGCGAGGACAGGAGCCAGCGGCGCAGGGGTAGGGGCGGGCTGTCGCTGGATCTCGTGGAGTCGCCGCGCGCCAACCTGTCGCGCCATGATTGATCATGAGCTCGAGAAACCTCGCCCGACCTCCGGTTAGCCTTTTCTTGCAGGTCTTGTCTCCGTCTTGTTTTTTTCTTGTTTGTTTTGCTTTATCCGCGCGTGTAGCTGTCGGTTGCTGCTGAGTAGAACGCGAGTTGTAGGGGAAGATGAGAGCGAGGAATGGGAGGAACAGCTCAATTTTACTCTATGAATAGCCCATGAGGATAAAGCTGCTAGCTTTGAGATATGCTGGTCGTGCATTGTTGTGCAATTACTAGTTTCCTCGCGGTGCGAAAATGGGAATTTCCCATGATTACAAACCTTCCGGTATAAGTATGAATATTTGTGACATATATATTTGCTTCTTAAATAGTTGAAGTTGTGATCATATGGAAATTTCTGCAATATATATTATGATGTGAGTTATCAGACATCTTAATGATGCATACAATACCTTTCAGGCTTGTGCCCATGGATGCTTGCTATTGTTTGCCTTCATCCTTAACAAGTGTGTAAAAACACTGCCTTCAAAGTTTCTTTTTCTGTGCATCTGCTTGATATGCTTCTGAGTTCTGACCTTAATTAATATAGTTAAAGTATGTGGATTTATCTTTCTTTGCACTTTTGCTCATATATTATGTAATCATCATGGCAGGTGTCTTATAGTGCTGTAAATGGATGCTTTACCTACAATCCACGTTGTTCAAGAAACTACTATCAGTGTTCTCCTACCACTAGTTTGCAAGTAGGCCAGATGCTTTTGCCTTGCAAATTAAGGAAAACTACTCAGTGGAAGTCTAGCTTTTTCACCGAGAGGAAGATTGTATCACACTGTTCATCAGATCTTACTGCAGAGAGGAAGTGCCCAACTATTTAGCAGTCAATGTTTTGCATGATCAATCAAATACAAGACAGGGAGCTATTCGTAAAGTGCTAGTCATCTTGAATCCGAATTCTGGATTCCGAAGCTCTCGGGATGTTTTCTACAAGAAAGTGCAATCAGAATTGAAGGTAAGACGTTCCTAATTTTTTAGTCAAAACCTTTGCATTTATCAACTACACTTATTTGTTGTGTATTCATATGAGTTTCTGTCTTATCCAATGAGATGCATATCGTTGCCAATTTTGTTTTGTAAAATACATAATATGCACAAAACCATGGAGAAAAAGATTCCATATGTTTTAGAAAAAGATGACAAATGCACTCCTTTAGAACTTTTACCTGTAATTTATATATTTTTGCGTTTGAATTTTGATTTGGTGCACCTTTCAGGCTTCATGATGGAAGTCGTTGAAACAGCATATGCTGGTCATGCAAAGGTTCTTGCTTCTACCATTGACCTCAACAAATGCCCTGATGGTAATATCATTTACATGTCTGTGTTTGCAAATTGCAATCGTATTCCTTCTATTTCACTATTCAGTACACTATATATTTTCTTGTTCACAGGTATTATATGTGTTGGTGGCGATGGAATCGTAAATGGGGTCTGCTCTGTTCCTATGTTTCTCTTTCTTTGTAGAAACTGAACTGGGATACCATTTTGCTTTATTGCACCTGAGTGGACTTGTTCTTTGCATTTAGTGTGTATAAACCATATATGTGTTGGATGGGTTTGTTCTTTCTGCTCTCATAAAAGATACCATTTTAAGCTCGTAGTTACTGCTGAGCAGTTGCTGATTATAGTTCGGACTATTAAGTAGCATTGACACTTGTCTGACCCTTCGACTGGTGTCCACCACCAGTGCACCCCGGCCATGTACAGAGGCATTTTGGATATTTTTTTTTCTTGCCTAAAATTTATCCATCCCGCTAAATTGCTAATGACATGTTTCTATATCTTAATACAGGTTCTGAATGGTTTACTTGGTAGAGATGATATTAAGGTGGCAATTAGACCTCCCATTGGGATAATACCTGCTGGTTCTGATAATTCATTGGTGTGGATTGTTCTTGGCATCAGGGATCTTGTTTCTGCTGCAATTGCTTTAGCTAAGGTAGTTTGGTTATGTTATGTCCAACTTTTTCATACTAGGTCGTCCAACCATGAAATAATCTCTCTGGTTGACATATCTTCAAATTTGACTGTATATATTAATTTGTAAGATCATTCTTCTTCAGGGCGGTTTCACACCAATAGACATATTTGCCGTAAAATGGATCCAAGCTGGAGCCACTCATTTTGGTCTGATAAGTTTTCATCCTTCTGCACATCTAATTCTGATGTGATGCATTTGATATCTTAACTCTTATCATTGAAGTGATTCCAATGTTATCAATCTATGTTAGAAATTAGAGTTATAACCTAGCTAGAGAGCCTTATGTAAGTATGGCCTCTAGCAAGAAAGTGATAATTCTTGGTCTTATGTGGCTTAGTTGCTTGTAAGAATAAAAGGGATTTTACTTTTACATGGGACATTTGAAACCATATAATATAGCAAAACGTAGAGGTATAGGAAAAGCAATAAATAACAGAACTTCTACTCATGGTCTTGCCAACTAATTGGGATTAGAGAAAGGGATATGCTGGTTCATATCTGGGTAATTGAAATGCTCCTCCAGTCACTTCTGTTCATACTGTTGAGAAATAGAAATATGGCTAAATGACTTAAAAATTTGCACCACAGCTATCGAGCATGCCACCATTGTTATTTGTAGTTCTTGCTTAAATACCTCTTATTGATCGATAACATTACCTGCAAAGCCACAATTTTTGATGTTCTGAATCTGATGCATCTTGTCTTCTATATACCCATATAGCTGAAAACGTGTTCCTTTTCTTCCCAGTTCTGCAACTATCTGAAAACTTCCGCCTGCAGCTTGGCCCCTTCTGTTATGTTGTCACTGGCCTTCTGAAGTTTCTGTCATTGCCTCAATACAGATTTGAGGTGGAATATCTCCCTTTACCACCAGAGAGAAATCCTGAATTGAAGCTACTGACTGAAAAATGTCATGAGCAGCTTTCTGATTGTGGCAAGGTTAGGAGAGGTATAAAAATTGATGGTAGGATCGAAGATAATCGGGTTGCCAGGAAAGGGGAGTTTCTTGGCATTTTTGTCTGCAATCACTTTTGCAAGCCTGCCCAGGGGTTACTTTCTCCAGTTATTGCACCAAAAGCTCAGCATGATGATGGCAGTCTGGACTTGATTCTTGTCCATGGAAGTGGTAGACTCAGACTATTTTGCTTCTTTATTGCCTATCAACTTTGCTGGCATCTTTTACTCCCTTTTGTGGAATATGTCAAGGTATTGTGACTTCCTCATATTTCTTTATGTTACTCCTTGCGTCAACTCTTATCATTTGGCTTACAATCCCATTTCCAGACATTCTTGAACATGAACTTCCTGGCTTGTGTTTTCTAAAGCATCAAACATCTCATAACTTCAGTCAGTTGCCTCGCTTGTAAATCACCTGTCACTTATGCAGTACATGGTTTTGCATCATTTGCTTGCAGGTAAAACAGGTAAAGATTAGGCCGGTTGGCAATACTCGCAATGGGTGTGGTGTCGATGGGGAGCTTCTTCGCGCAGAGAGCCAAGCTGAATGTCAGTGCTCGTTGCTTCCAGCCCAAGGGTGGTTGCTTGGCTGGCATCCCAAAACTTAGAAGTAGCCATCTAACCACCCAGCAGTCATGCTATTGTTCTGAGCTATACTGCAATTGTTGATTCAATAGAAAGCAAGGGAATGATGCACAGTAAATGCATGTTCTGCCATTGTTTGCACGGTAAATGCATGTCCTGGCTTGTGTTTCTAAAGCATCAAACATCTCATAACTTCAGTCAGTTGCCTCGCTTGTAAATCACCTGTCACTTATGCAGTACATGGTTTTGCATCATTTGCTTGCAGGTAAAACAGGTAAAGATTAGGCCGGTTGGCAATACTCGCAATGGGTGTGGTGTCGATGGGGAGCTTCTTCGCGCAGAGAGCCAAGCTGAATGTCAGTGCTCGTTGCTTCCAGCCCAAGGGTGGTTGTTTGGCTGGCATCCCAAAACTTAGAAGTAGCCATCTAACCACCCAGCAGTCATGCTATTGTTCTGAGCTATACTGCAATTGTTGATTCAATAGAAAGCAAGGGAATGATGCACAGTAAATGCATGTTCTGCCGTTGTTTGCACGGTAAATGCATGTCCTGGCTTGTGTTTCTAAAGCATCAAACATCTCATAACTTCAGTCAGTTGCCTCGCTTGTAAATCACCTGTCACTTATGCAGTACATGGTTTTGCATCATTTGCTTGCAGGTAAAACAGGTAAAGATTAGGCTGGTTGGCAATACCCGCAATGGGTGTGGTGTTGATGGGGAGCTTCTTCGCGCAGAGGGCCAAGCTGAATGCAGTGCTCGTTGCTTCTAGCCCAAGGCCGGTTGCTTGGCTGGCATCCCAAAGCCTAGAAGTAGTCATGCTATTGTTCTGAGCTATACTGCAATTGTTGATTAAATAGAAAGCAAGGGAATGATGCACAGTAAATGCATGTTCTGCCGTTTTTTTAACCTATTTATTGTGAGTATGTAAGGATAAGTGGCTTGGTTTTCTCCCCATTGCTGGCCACGTGTATAATTTGAAGAAGTGTCTATTTTTGAACTTATATTGTAGTGCAAATGGAAATGGAAATTTAACTATAGTTTTGCCCATACTTTGGGTTGTGAGATTGAAGTGCAGTCTGAATGCCACTTATCCTTTTCAATTTTCCTTTCGGATATGCATAGAATTCAGCTTGGTTGTAGGGATGGGATTTGGGAACGAGCTGAGCTCAAGTGAATTAGGCTGCTTTTAGCTTGGCTCTTTTACATGATGTGAGCAGAGGCAGCAGTTGAAAATGGGCTGGCTCAGCTGGGATTCGTTCTCTTAATGCATTTTTTTATTGATGACTTCAGTTCTTTTAAAACATATTGATCAGAAGTGTCTTGTGCCTTTTGCAACTGGCATGTTCAGGAGTCGGTCCTTGCATTTTCTGCAACATATTGTTGTTTAAGTTTCAATTTGGTCAATTTTTTGTCAGCTTAATGTTTTTGGGCTGCAGTTTCTCAAATGTGGTGATGGTTGGCTGCTTGCAGAAAACAACTCTACTTCTTGTGCGTGTTTGTTCAAGTCTTGTTTTTGAGAGTCTGCTGCATGTCAGTCCGAACGAAAGAAAAAAAAAATCCAAGTCCTAGCTGCAAATGTTGTATTTACATCTTTGTGTTTTAGTTTGTTGAAAAGGGATAGAACAATAGCTTAAATGCAGTCAGCCCAATATATTGCTGTTGTAATATATTTTGACAAGTACAATTAGCTGAAATCCATCCGGTAGTGTTCTTTGAATTAAGATCCAACTAAAACACACAAATTCTATTAACTCACTAGACTAAAGCACCCATTTGTAGTCTTAAGTTCTTAACATAAGCTCCTTTTAATTCAGTGTGCTAACCAAACTGTTATGAAGCAATTTTTTTTTCTTAAAACGAGGGAATTAATATATATCATGAGATTGTGTTAATTTGTCTCACTGCATGCACAAAGAGAAAAGTTTCCGTAAACATGAAATCATAGCATTCAGCATTTGCATCGGATTGTTGCATGAAATTGAGTCTTAATTTTTTTTAACAAGCTTCGCCTGTCGTCTTGCAACTTTTCCAAGGTTGACTCTGAGGGCAAGGCAAGGAAGATTATAGGCTGCTTCTCTGTAGGACTCAGAGGGCAAGTTAAGTGATCTGTGTAGAACAATTTTCATGTGTGAGCCAAGGAGAGACTTGTGGACTTGTGGTTTGTGTATGAACAAGTGTGACTTTGTATGATCTGTTGATATGATGTTTGATATGTGTAGAACAATGGTACCTATTTGATCTGTTGTGTATGATATCTATTGAATGAATGATATCTACTTTTGCTTGATCCGTTGCAAAAAAAATGTATAGGAGCTATGTAAATTAAGCAATATAAGTATTGTATAAATGATTAGTGCAGACGGCTGTACTATTAGACTAGAGCCGGTTGGAGCCGTTTAGTATAGACTTTGAGGTTGGAGCTGTTTGTACAAAGATGATTGAAGAATCGTATGTATAAATCTGATTTGTACATATCTTTTGTTATAGACAGTTAAAAAAATGTTTCGTACTGGATTTTTAAAACGTACATACCAATGTTTTATAGTAGTGACAATTGCTTGCAGGTAATAATAAAACAAGTAAATATTAGGCCCGTCGGTAGTACCCATATATATAGGGAGCTTCTTTGTGCAGAGGGCCAAGCTGAATGGCAATGCTCGCGGCTTTCAGCGCAAGGCCGGTTGCTTGGTCGCCATCCAACATCCTACACTTAGAAGTAATAGCTATCTGACCATCCAGCAATGCCATGCTATTGCTCTGATCGATACTGCAATTGTTGATTAAATGGAAGACAATGGAATGATGCACATTAAATGCATATCTGCCATTGTTTTCACCTATTTACTGTGAGGTTGTAAATTAGGGTACAGTTGATCTTGATCTTATTGTTACTACTATGAACGGGGCTGTGTTTTCTCCCCTTGGCCAATGTACATTTTGAAGAAATGTTTATTTCTGAGTTTACGTTGTAATGCAAATGAAAAATTGAAATTGAAATACATGTATCTATAGTTTTGTTCAGTGCTGGGAACGAGCTGAGCTCTTAGTTTACCTGTGTGCATGATGTGAGGCTGTGAGCAAAGTAAAACTTATGAATTCTCAAGAAAAGAGGAGTCGTCGTCATTGTGCCACGCTTGGAACGTTCGTGAACAAAGTTATGATCTCATCTGAATCACCTCGTGTGTCTTATTCGTCTCATCTATTCCCCTGAGAAGTTGCATGTGTTGATGCAATTTGTGCAAATCAACTATTTTGGTTTGAGCGTCGAATCAAGCATAGATAGCTAAGAAATCATATTTTAGGACAAATTGCATGCGCTGATGCAATTTGGGCAAATCAACTATCTTACTTAGACAATCAAATAAGCATAAAAAACAAATAATTTTTTATTGTAATAAGTTTGTATTATTTTTTAATGGTTTTCGGTGTACATTTTTTAGATTTGTCTTATTTTCCCTCCCACATCGTATTATAGTACCTAATATAGCATTATAGAAGTTGATACATGCTACTACATTTACTACCACAGAATCAGTGAAAATAGATGGAGTGTTACATACGATTTCTTAGGACCCGTTACCGATAAAATATCCTCATATGGTTGCTAAGATAAACGTGTCTGTAATAAGATCACCGTTTAGGTGTGTTTGAACGCACAGGCTGTTTTTACAAATTCGTCTGTTACTATCTACAACACAGATGGCGTTTAGAAAAAAACTCATCTATGATCTTGTCTCACACGGTTTCTTATAAGATCTATCTATGTCTGTATAATAAACACAGACGAATTTTCTATACACATATCTGTAATTAAAGATTTGGGAATAATTTAATTTAAATTTGATTGGTCGTCTCCCCTCGCTTTTGGCTTTTCACACACACAACCCGCTCATCTCCGCTCGCTCTTTGGCTTCCCACACATACACAACCCGCTCACTGAATATAAAGCGATGGGAAGTTCATCTTCTTCGCTTTCCTCGTTGCCATCCGAGAGCCCACTCCGCGAGCTAAGGGTTTTTCCGCATCGGAGGAGCGAGATCAGGGCACCGAATCCCCCTATACTAAGGTGAGTAACGTATGTATGTCCATCGCGGTTTTGTTAGAGTTTGCTAGGATCTGTATAACTAAGAGTAATGTAATATTTTTATTGCAAATTTACAACATCTCTGTTCACTATTCAATAATTTTACACTATTAAATAAAATGTGGATATTCTTTTAGCATATTGGTTCACGTGAATATCTCAAAGTAAAAAAAAAAACTCTTTGTCAAAGTCTTTCAATCCCAACAATCGACAACTAAAAGTGGAATTGTAATTCTATTAAAAAATCAAATTGTAATTGATATCATAAGCTCTAGTTATCCTTGTCTCTGCCTGCAATGCTTCTTGCTTCTACCTCTGTTTCCACTTGGCGACCTGTATTGCCTTGTAAGAATGAGATCACCCCTATTTATACTTGTAACCTTTGGAATTTTTTTGTCATGCGTCAATCCATACTATAATAAAATATTTGGCACGTAGAAACTTCTCCCTAAAAATCTAGTTCTGGTATTTTATACTTCACCATAAACCCTTCAGCGTCCCTGCTGCCGAGGAAGCATCCTTACTCATGCGTACTCACAAATTTCTCTACAAGATTACCAAATATGCATCGCATTTTTATTCTTAACACGGGGAATGGAAGATGACTAATCTATTCTTGCATTTTTTCCATTTACATCACCACTAGGGATGCAAGTTTTATACCTTTTGTGTTTTTAGTTATTGCGTCAACCCAAAACTCAAAAAAAAAATTAAAAATTCACTTCTACCTAATTAAATTAAGAAAAAATAAATTAAATAGTGACTCAAAACTATCTATTAAATATCCACTTGCATCCCTAATCACCACAGCAGCCATTGTGCCGTCACGCCCAACCAATATGTGCATCCACAGACCGATCACCATACTCTACCTGTATTGTGGCATGCATAGCTAAATTGGGCCAGTTATGACAACGACGAAAAGGACATCATAGCCTTTTCTTTTCTTTTTTTCATCTCTTCATTCTTGTGTTCATCTTAATCTACATGTAACAACAATAAATTGGCACCTTAATCTATCGAGGGATGCATGATGCCGATTTAGCTCATCCCACCCGTGCCGAGTCTCTGCGTATAAATGTTTTCTAGTTGTTGAAGAAACAACATAGATAAGAGTAGTTGTCCAATGTAACAATGGATATTGGATGAATTAAAAGGCCATCAGAGCTTCTCCATTTGTACTAGGTAGATTGGCAATCTCTTTTATTGCGTAGAATCAAACCACTTTCTTCATCCGTTTCAGAAAAAAGGAAACAAAACACATTCTTTATTGAAAACGTACAAGGATTTTGCGTGTTACTGAAAAAATAGCCACAACAATGGAAGCACCTTACGACGAAAGATTAAACAAGGTCACACAGCTTGTATACAAATTCACATGTTTGATTTTGATAATGTAAGTCACAATAACTATACTAGGAAAATTTCACTAAATCTTACAGTCCTAAGTTCATCTAGCCCACTCGATGTTTTGAATATAAGTATAAACAAATACCAACAGTTTATTCTTGATTACCCTCAACCTGAGACCATCAGCAACCTAGTTGTTTGATGATTACACGAGTGCGAGCTTTGACAGAGATGGTCAGGATGAGAAGCTGGTTGCCAAAAAAACTAATGCTTTACAACGGTAATAAGCCTGGGGGTTCAACACGGGCAATGTTCATAGGATGGGGAACTTTTCCTCGTCCTTTTCATGCTCTCGCTGTTGAATCTGTCAGCGTTGAACCTGTTGGTGAGGTGCATGTGTCAAGATCCCGTTTATTCTTTGATTTCTTCATCTTTGCTTTGAACCTGGACTTAACCATCAAGGTGTCCACTGTGTATGCAAAGTTACCAATCGCCATTGCAATCAGCAGGACCCCGCAGACCACAACCTGTGACAGAACACATAGGTTATAACATGGATAAAATTTGACAAAATATTGGTTGCATTATCAGCTAAAAGTTTCTGACCTGCCACTCAGGGATGACGCCTGTAGTAGCTATACGGAGAAGTAAAAACCCAACATAACCCTCAAAACCCTAGATAGATGGGGCAAAAAAAAAAAAAGATGATTACTAGAGCGGACATACATTTATGAGAATATTATAACCTCATTGTACATGATACAATCATTAGCCTATCAATAGTTTAAAAATACTATCAAGTATCAATATAAAAAACCTAGTGCTATCCTACAAGCAAATCAAGAAAGTCTCTGAAAAGCATAATCTATTTACTAAAATAATGCAAAGGTAACTTCATCAGTAAAATAGGGAAACAAAATCTGCAACTTATAATCCTTGATGAGCTTCACTAGATATTTGCATCTTGACATGTGCAACACCATGCAACCGTGAGAATAAAGCATACCTGCAAGAGAAAAAGGAGAGGACACAACAGCAGCAATTGACCTTCAACACCAGCAGTCTCTCCCCATACGACATCCATTCTTTTAGCCTGAAGGCAGAGGGAAGTTCCAGTTACAAAAGATTACTTTGACTGAAGTTTCAGCACATGATTGCACAGATAAATGTCACACAACGAGCAAGATGATGAAAAGGTAATGCCAATTGTGTAAATTTCATCAATATCCTGAATTTCTAGACAACAACAACTGATTAGGAAAGTAAGAGCCGAATTCACCAGAGTAAAGATCTAAAGAAATAGTTCTTTTCCTCTCTTTTTTTCAGAATATGTTACCTTCCCCAAAGCAATCCTAGTATATAATCTTTGGCGCTGATATCTGTTCTGCAACATCATGGCAAATCCTTGCACTATGGCCCAGCACAGAAAAAGTTCCACACCTCTCTATGAAAAAGAAAATACAGGTTAAACACATGCATTTGTATAAAATACATAGTGGAAATATCTTAAAAAGAGTTTAGAATTATAGGGCTTTTATTACCTGGTCTCCTCCAAAATGGACAGACCATAAGTGTAGTGGAAATATCTAAAATGCGTACCTGTTTACGTGCACAATTAGGTTGTCCCTTTATCTCCCATGTGAGACTTATAAGAGCCATCAGCATGGCACAATAGTGATGGAGTATCCACCTTAAGAATAAAAGCGACTTTTGAAAGTTCCACCAAGAAACCAGTGGTGTTTGTGTTTACATGCATAGTGACTTTAAAGGACAGACAAAATCACAATTAAGAAACGAAAAAAACAGCATGTTATAGGTGAAATAGTGGATATATAGGTTTGGAAAAATAAAATATAGTCTTTTCATCCATTGTCTATGTAAGAGAACTTAATGCTTCTGATCATCACTGTGTTCCCCCAATCGTGAGGAAATGTTAGCGACATGCAAAAGCTGACCAACTTTGACCCACAGGCCACAAGCATCCATAGTTTTCTCAAATATGATTAAATGCCAGAGCTTCAGTGTTCCTTACCAAGGACGGATATCACTTCCATTAACTCGCAATATGTTCTCGCGCAAAGCTAAAGTGGTATACAGGAATAGTAACCAAGCCTGTAAAACATAAGTTCAGATGTCAATGTGTCTTTTGCCACAGCCTGAAACATAGGATTAGTTCGACTGTTGCTAAATTTCCATAAGAACGCATCAGACTGTACCTGGTATAGCTGAACTGGCAATGCTGGAAAGCACCCATTCCATAACCATGATCGAAGAAACAACAGAATCACTGGAAAGCCAAGAAACAGTAAGGCAGTTCTATCCTGAAAATAGGGAAAAAATATACATGATTACGAACAGAATAAGATTTCTAGCAAGTCTGGACCTATATCTATACACATTTCTCCACAGATCCAACATTGAAAAAGTAAACTTCCTTCTGAACATGAAGATAAAAAGAATGCATCTAGTTCCCAATTTGTGTACTCAAAGATGATCAAACATAGAAGGATCCAAATATTATTGGTAGAAAATATTATCAGCTGAAATTCTCCTAAAATGTTGATCATTCAATTTACATAGAAAGGACGTTAATTTCGGTATCACCATCATCGTAACCTTTTCTTTGAAATATACAGCTTAGGTCAGAAGGTTTTTTCTCTTCATGGATGGGAATGTTGACAGGATAAATCAAAGCATAGGAAGATACAAGAGCCCTACGACAAGTTAAAGTTGCATTGCTGAACTCACCAGGTATTTCGTTCCATTAGGAAGAGAGAGAGGGTCATGAGGGTTGTTACGTTAGTCATTTCTGTATATTAAGATAAGTCAAGTTACAATGTTATATTTTCATAGGCAAATCAGAGTAGATTAATGTGTCTCTGTTTACTTGGACAATTTGAAATTAATTAATTGATCAAAACTTCCACAAGTTAGACTACTATGTTGACTGAATGGTGTCTGATCCAAAGGAATAATTATAAGTAGCTATTGTGTCAGTTGAGCTGCACAGACCTGTACTCTAACCACCTTTTGTGCCTCCCAAGTTTACTCTGATATCATTTGAGTCTCATGATAAAAATAACTTGTACATTGTGAGCATGCACGTTTTCATTTAGTAGAAGCGTTGATCTTGTACCTTCTATAATCCATTCAACCAGCAATGAAAGATTCTATTGTTCCTATAAGATACTTGGATCAAGAAGCAAACCAAATTTCGAAACTCTTCATCTATTGGTGGCTCAAGCACACTTATATGCTTCGCCCGAAGTCCTCATTTCCATATACAACTTGATACCTCGAATGCCGTCAATAGTACACTTTCACACATACCCTGTAGCTATTGTACTCCTCCTTCACCTTGAGCTGCACCTCCTTCCTTGTTGCCCGCAGATTCACAGGGCCCAAGAACAACTTGAGAAAAGCACCTGCAAACCCAACAGAAGTACAGGACATTATAAATAAAATGCAGGCTTCACCCCCAAAAAAGAAGACAACCCAAGAACAAGATCAAGCTCAAAATAACTCAAATTACCATGTGTTTTGCTTGGGAGCAGTGACGCGATGTCACCGTCGCTTATGAGGCAGGTTGCTCGATCCAAGTCCTCCTCAACCTGTGCAAGCACACGACCATAGCCACATCAACGCAAGTGAGAGCATGCACATTGTGACGATCAATCAGCGGCAGGCACGCAAAATGACGCAATGATTCAGGAATTCGAGGACTTTAAAAGCTCCCTCCGAGGCATCCAAACTCCAGATGTACATTGACGCTACGAAAGCTGACACTTATACAGTACACCAAATCCAAGTTCCGCAGGAGCAGATCTCCCGGGCGATCCGGCGCCGCCGCACCACGCCACCCCCCGCCCACCGACGCGGCAAGCGGAGCTGAGCCAGCAACGCATGAAACCCTAGGCGCGCCCGGCACCCGCGCGGCGTGCGATCTCCTCCAGCTCTCCACCCACCGACACACCAGCGCACGCGCGGGGCGAGGGACACACACAAAGAGCAAGAGCGCAGGCGGGGGGGGGGGGGGGGTGAGCGGCGAGCAACGCACCTTGTCGCTGTCTGCGTGCGCGGCGGCCGCCTTGCGGAGCCGCCGGAGCTCCGCCTCGAGCGCGGCGGCGCGGAGGCGCAGCGCCTCCTCCTCCGCCCGCGTCCGCGACAGCAGCGCCGCCGCCGCGTCCTGCAGCTCCCGCGCCTGCTCCGCCGCGCGCGCCGCCGCGACAGCCTCCTCCTCCTCCCGTCCCCCTCCCTTCCTCTCCTCCCCCATCTCTCTCTCTAGAGCTGCTGCTGCTGCTGCTGCTCTCTCTATAGAGGCCGGGCCGCGGGAGCTGGGGGTGCGCGGTGGACAGCGGAGGCTGACCGGTGGGCCCCACGGCGAGGGGGAGGAGGTGGGTTGGTGGTTAGATTTGTGTCGAGGTTAGTTTAAGGAACTATATTTTATAGGATATTTTTATAAAAAGATT
This sequence comes from Phragmites australis, assembly GCF_958298935.1. Taxonomy (NCBI): domain Eukaryota; kingdom Viridiplantae; phylum Streptophyta; class Magnoliopsida; order Poales; family Poaceae; genus Phragmites; species Phragmites australis. Next base: position 3,098,938 of record NC_084936.1, read on the forward strand.
TACTGAGATTCTGTTTTAGTTATATATTTTTTATCTAACAGTTAAATTGAAGATGAGAGAGAGAAAGAGAATACATGTCATTATAAGGAAGAATATTTTTCGTAGGATTTGATCCTATAAAATTTGCTTAATTTAATAGGTGTGATATAATATGATTTGGGAGCCTTAAATACTCCGTCTGCTCATAAATATTTGACGTTTTGATTAAGATCTGATTAATTTTTTAAAATTTTAACTGTCAATATTTTTTAAAATATTTAGTTTGAAAATAAAAAATCATACGGTAGATTTATCAAAAAATATTTTATAATATTATGTTTTTATTAGATATTATATTTTATAATATTATACGTGGATAGTCGTGTTAGGGTATGATACCGTGCACGTCATCAAATTAGTATAGATAGACACGTCCACATGCGAATGGAATCGACGGTTAGGCAAGAGTGAAGTATGCGTATTGGTGCTTTACACTTCACAGCGTCTCAACATTTTGTATATTTCAACCGTGCACGTATCGATTTGATGCAAAAATGGACAAATTCACAACATGTGTATGGCATGCAAGAAGGGTAGAGCGAACGGTTTATGACTTATATAATGTTTTCACTTTTTTATGTGGCTGCATGATTGTCATTTTTATACTTATTAGAATGCACGCTACCAAAGTGATACAAGTATAACATAGATGGTGTGTTCGAGACCGAAACATATCATCATATTCGTAATCGTGTATTACATTTCTTGCATTTTCTTTAGTAATCGTGTACGACACCAAATAATTGATGGAAACATACAAATCAAAATACAAATATTACTGGTGTATGATTGTAGTGCCTTGGTAATCTTGCTTAAGATGCTTATATGCCTTGGCCAATTCTTTATGCAAAACATATTTGTCATAGTCCCATGTGTGGTGAGGTGAGGAGGCGAGAGGGCAATCAAAGCTAGTGAAATAGCTTGTGTCTTTTTCTTTCTTTTTCTGGAATTTGGACAAAAGCTCTGCCATAAAAATGAAAAATGTACACTAGAATAGGTCTGAGAATCCAAACCATGTGGGGAGGTTAAACAAGCTCACTGTTATCTTGGCATATTTATGAACATGCAGTATATTACATTCGTAAATCATTTTATGTATCTATATTTATATTTTTATAAAATACATGAGTTGTAACAGATCCGATCGATTTCCAACGTCCATCCGAGTTGATCACCGTATAAAGTTGGACCCGTTCCCTCTTCCAAAAATACATTTAATCTCTCATTATTTGCTTACCATACCTAGACGTCCAATATTTACCTTCTATATATTTCAAAAATGCATTTAATCTCTTATTATTTGTCTTTTATATCAAGACGTCTAACATTTGTTTTCCATAGATTTACCGTTAGGTTTCTCTAGAGAGTGCACCGCCTCCCGCACTTCGCCTCCACCACCGTCTACCACGGAGGTCACCTCCGTCTCGCTATCTTTACACCAAGTTACTATATGAGAATTATTTTCATCTTCTCACAAATCGGTCATCATCTTAATCCTCCTCACAGCATTACTACGAACGGCTAACTCTAAACGATACAGTCCTATCCATCCTCATGTCTAGGTACTCACTATTCTTCTCCCTCTTAAAATTGCTGATCATATTGTGTATTTCGTGAATACAAATCCCTATTTTATTATGTTATATTATTTTACTTTTTCAGATTGTTATATCCTAGATTGATTCCACGTATGCGAAATAGGTATGTAGTTACTAATATTTTAAGGTAATCAACACATTTATTGCGCAATCACATGAGACTATGGATGAAAATGGCTCGGAATCAATTCGAATAAGTCTCCACTGTATTTGAAATCATATATTTTTTTTATCGGAAACAGATTCGAATACGGATAGTTTGGATACAAATATGATCACATATAATATCAGAAACAAATACAAAATGAATATGGATCGTAAACAAATACGGACGACGAATATTTGAACATGAAAGACCACTCAAATTGTATGTAAAACCATGACAAAAGCAAATAACATATTCATACTATCAAGTTACTATACAATAACTGAGAATAATATAGTCCATATACTTGATCACTTAGATATTAAACAACATAACTTAGTACATCACAAATTTCACAAGCTCACATGTTATGCTTGGTATAAGTTCACATAATACTTAGATTTAGTATACATATTTAAACTTGGTTTATTAGGAACTCACAAAGCTAATAAAATACTAAAGATGATATATATACAAATAGAAATGAGAGCCTTCCTCAAGATGGGCTTGCTGTTGTAGGGGAAGAAAATGGTGAGGGCGCCCAGCCCCGCGCTGCATGCAGTGGCGAGTATGGATAGCGCTCCTGGCGTCACCGTCGAGTCGGGTGGGAACCGGCAGATGACCACATCGCTACCCTTGATTGGTGTCATGTACAGTGGGTAACGAACGAGAAAGAATGGATGACATGTTTAAAAATAAAAATACTTCGTTCTCTTATTATCAAAATCCAAAACACTATCGAAATTATCATGAAATTTTTTAATTTTTTTTAATGATTTAGAGGATACTATGATCTAACTCAAAAAAATTTAGACAAAAATATGATTTCATATTGTGTATAATAAATTTTTTCCTTTTTTTCCTCATTGTACAGATCATATTTGGATTTGAAATTTTTTTAGAGCTAGATTATAGGATACTCTCCACTACATATTTTTTTCAGATTTTTTCATGATTATTTAAATAATATTTTGAATTTTGAGAGTATTAGAACTGAGCTTCGGATAATATCCGAACTTAGGTATTCCAGATATATGATGCCGATGTCGATTCTGTCAAAAACTGCTACACCAATTCCGATACCGATTCTGAAAAAAAAATCGATACCAATTTCAAAACATCTATCTGTTTATGATTTCGATTCGAATCGATCAGAAACTATCCGAACCGTTGCACCTTACAGGAGACACAAGTTAAATGATAACGATAGAAGCCCTTTGCATTAAACAACGAGGTCACATTTGGAAGGCACAAAATCCATGGAAATTGCATAGAAATCACATCACTTCCCTTTTGCTAGGGTGATCAACCGTTGACTATATACATGTTGAATTTTACACCCGGTCAAAACTGAAACATCACACGCACACATAATCTCACTACAAGCTGCAAAGTCACGGGAAGGTGCATCTACATTATCATGCATTGTACACATGCAGGTGGCGTACGTACATCGACGCGTGGAGCACGTCTAGAGAGTGACAGTGTCCTAGTCCTACGTTCGCAGTGTACCAACCATCCTGATGGATACTGATATTCTGGATAGGATTCTGATGGATCCAAATTAATATATCTTATTAGTGAATCCTCAACTCAAGATTAAGTGACAGTCGTCTTGTGTTGTCTGGTCAGTACCTCCGGCCGTGTTCGAACGTTAAGATTAGAAAATCGTTATAGTGTTAAAGGAAATAAAATTTTTTAAGAGAATATTATGTTAAAATTAAGGAAAATCAGTCAGGAATCAGGTGGAAGCTAGTTTTTTCGGTTTTCACCTCGCTATATAAAATGAAAAGTGATTCCCGTACAGAATCACTCCCCGACCAACTTATTTGGCAGCGTTGAGAGCGATTCCAGCGTGGAATCAGCTCCCAGAGTTCTACCAAACGAGGCCTTAAGATATCTTATTAGTGAATCCTCAACTCAAGATTAAGTGATAGTCGTCTTGTGTTGTCTGGTCAGTACCTCTAGCTACGTTCGAACGTTAAGATCAGAAAACCGTTAGAGCGTTAAAGAAAACGAAAATTTCTTCGTAAAGAAATTTTAGGTTGTGAAAGAAATTTATTGGTATGGTCTAAAGAACTAGCCACAATCAGCGACATTGTGGCATTAGCTTAAAAAAATTGGGATGGAAAGTTTTTTTATTATATGGAAAACGCACACACGTAACTATGCACACACGTTGCACTCACACAACGAGTACGCCCTCCATTACACGCCTACAAGGTTTTAATGCGGAAAGCACCCGAAATATGCATAAAAGTTGGGGGAAAGAAAGGTAGAGCATCCACCTGCAGGAAGGATTGATGGAGTTGCTAATATTTCGGCCATAGAAGCACACTTGATTGCTTTTGTCTGGCTGCTGTCTGATTATCCACTCCAGCAGTGAGAGTTTATTAGCGTGGTGGTACATATCTTACTCCCTCCTTTCCATTATACAAGACACTATTTTTCAACACCATCCTACTAAAAAAAATGCAATTACACAAAAAAAAAATCGTTGGCTAGATGCACCCTTGATTTTCGTGGGGGGGGGGGGGGCTATGTGATAAAGCAGATAGAGTGAATATGTCACAAAAACTTGAAACTATAGAAAAGTAGTTTCAGTATATGAAAAGGGGACTTATTGCTTGTTTCCCTGTAAAGAAGTCGTCACTTCCTTGTCACGTACGACATATTCTAGACCACACCTTTTTTAACTGGAAGTAATGGTCGACACACCATGGAGTCACTAACACTCCATTAATAAGAAAAGCAAGATTAGCCCATTGGTTAGTGAACCCAATAATAGACAGACACTCTACTACTTTCCTACTCCTACTGCACAAGGAATCTCACAGGAATATCTCGTGTGATGCTCGTCTGTTGATAACATGATATGCATATCGAAATTGTTTCGACAAAATTACCTGAACTGAAAATTTTTGTTTCAGAAAAAGTAAGGGTTTTGGAAAGATGGAATTTGGCCAGAGAGCATTGTATTGCTCATCTCATCTGCTGATAATATGATATGCATATCGATATTTTTTTCGACGAAATTACCTGAACTGGAGCTCTCTCTTGGAACAGTGTTGGGAAGATGAAATTTAGCCAGAGAGCAATGAGTGCTTGCTAGATGGATGTGTACCTGGAAATTGAATTTTGTGGCGCCACAAAGGGGGACAAGGACAGACAAGTAGAGAGGCTCTTGCCATAGGGGAGTGGCCATCCAATCCATTTTTATTGGATGCCCGCAGTCTCATGGTATGAGTATATGCTTACGAACTGCAGTAAATGTTTGCTAATTTTGAGCTAGCATAAGTGGCGTACGTGGCCTTTTATTTCTAAAGATGTTGGACCTGGACCATCTTCGTGTGCATTGGTGGAGCTTGGATTCAAATTTAAAAGGTAGATGAAGCTAAATGAACTTTAACTGAATCATATGAGACCGAATCAATGAAATATGAGAGATTAGACTTGAAATACACTACAAATATATAAAATTTGTTAAATTAAAAAAATACACTGTAAAATATATAAAATTTGTTAGACTAGAGGGCCATGCCTCCTTGGCTACAACTATTCTCTGCTCCTATTCGTGTGGAATGCATGTTGTCTGTTGGTGACCTGTATTGATTGTTGCCAGTTCTCCATGTCAGTCGTAACAACTATTGCATAGTTTGCAGGCCAAATCAATGAATGCATGAGGATTGTTTTTTCCTTTGATGCAGTGAACAAGACACATTCAGGAAACTGAAACAAAGAAAAAGAAGGGAAAATGTGCAATGTGTCCCCAAGTCAACAGAGAACCGTAGAACAGAGAACAATTGAAGAAGAAGAAATGGGTCGGTCAGTCTCAGTAAGAAACTGCAGAGGACATGAGCCTGCAAGTGGGGTCCGAGTGGTAAAAGCCTGCAACTAGCCCATGAAAAATCCAGAGTTTGCAGGCACTAGTTGCCTGGAACAGCTGATCTGCTTGGTGCCATCGTTGTCGTCAACTAGTCACCTGTTCACCATTAAGCGCCGCCTTTTGACAACACAAGATGCAGTAAGAGCATCTCTAACTAAGTCCTCTTCTCACTTCCTATCCTATATTTGAGGAAAAAACGATGAAAATCGATCTCCAACCGACCCTCATTATTTAAAGAGCCCTCAAATCTCCTCTCTCACCCCCTACATCTAGGGGCTCCTCATTCAACCCCTCATTTGGGAGAGAGGGGAGAGAGAGTTACCAAGTATTAATAAAATAGAGGTGATTCGAATATAGAGGATCAAATATGAGGGGTCGGTTGGAACGCGTTGAGAAATAGAGAATGAAATCTGGATGAGGAATCTCTAAATAAGATAAATAAAAAATTAAATATAAGTAATCGATTAGAGATGCTCTAAGAGTGTATGCAAATGCAGCAAGTGAAAGTGAGTATAGCACCAGACATCTCAGTTCAGCAATGCTATGAGTTAGCATTGGAACAAATGGAACAGTGCAGCGCCACTTAAGGCGGTTGGTAGATGAACAGCTATAGAGCTCAACAGAAATGACCAGCATTCATGGTTCATTTCCAGACGAACAACCGTACCTTCGCGCATATAATAATATTACTGTTTATACGAAATAGTTGTATGTCATCGGGATCTCTCAGTTTTACTATTTATCATCGGCAAAGTTTGATTTTGCTCTATACCAGTGAAATACTAATTTTTTTCACTTCATACCATCGCAGTTACATGATGTTTATTTTTTTCTCCGTTTGGTTATATGAAAAGTTCATTGTACCCTATTTTGTTAGTTTGTGGTACCAATTTTTTGGGACTGTAGCGTATGTTGTTTATGATAAGTGAAAAAAATTCATACATGGAACCGTGGTATTATTTTCAGTCCGTAATTTTGTGCTACAGTGCTATAACATTATAATTTCCACACTACAGTACCAATATATATATATTTCCCATGCTACAGTTGCACAAAAAATATATTTTGTTGTACCGTAGTGCGATTGGGTATTATTTTTTATTTTTTGTTAAACTACGTATTATTTTTTAAATATTAGTATACAATAATATTTTTTTAAATAATTCCTTTGATTTGATCCGAGGGCGATACGATTATTTTTAGAATGTCTGACATACTAAATTACGGTAATATCATGGCAATGGCATAAAGTAGAAGTTTTGATTTACCAATGGTACACAGTAAAAACGAACTTTGTCGATAGCAAATCATGAATTGATGGCATACAATCAATTTATTCTAAGAAATAAGAAGGTAGAAATCTTCAAAATTGTGGTTTCTTTGGACTTGGAAGACTGGAAGAAAGTGCACTAGGCAAGGTGGCTACATATATTCACAGTAATAATGTTACAACAAGTAAATAACTAAGGTCACTACTTTACAGCCTTACAGGTGGTGTAGAAACATGATCAAACCTGCAAGAAACTAGAACTACTTTACAATAAATACAACATGCAAATGCAATTCTGCACCCATTAAACTGCGCTCCAAGGAGATTGTGCATGATCATTGAAGCATTTAGATTCCTAATTTATATTTTAGTAATTAATAATAATAAGAAATTTATGGACTAATATATTTATTTGAGTTATGAAAAGTTTAGTCACAAAGATATTATGAAACTAGAAGAAGCATGTGTGAAAAATATGAAAATGGCTAGCTCAAGATAAAGTTATAATTGTAGAGCATTTTTTTTTCTGGTCAAAGAAAATTTGAGAAGAAAATTAACCAGATTAATAGGATAAGTGCTGTACTATTAAGAGAGGTCGATGTGAGTTTACTTGAGATATCTATTATCCCACAATTGCTCAAACTTGCATTTTATATAGAGTGTAAAATTTAGTTTGAGAGAAACCAAAGAAAGACGAGCTTTGTTGTGTTTCTGAGTTGTGACGGTTTGACTGCCAGAACGGCCAGTCTGATCGCTGTATAGCAAAGGCTGTTCTATTTAAGTTTCAAGTGTTGCGGTCTGACCGTTGTATAACCATGTTTGAGATATGTTCAAACCTCAATCCTGGTCTGACCATGGTGCGGTTCGGTCTGACCGTCAAGGAACAGAGGGGTTCAGACCCTCTACTCTAGCTGGCGATCTGACCACCGGGCATGGCCGGTCTGACTGTCCGAGAACAGAGAGTTTTGGTACTCTGTTCCCTGCTCACAGTCTAAAGAGAGGGTTGGTTGTCTGACTGTCAGCCTATGTCAGAAGTCATCATCACGACTTTATAGTCGTTGAATGGTCGGCGATCTGACCGCTAGTTGACATGCGGTCTAACCGCTAGTGCCGTAGAGGTGTCAAATCAACAGAAACAGTTATATTTTAGAGTGTGGCCTATATATAGTCACTTTGTTGGTTCAAGTGAGGTATGTAGCACTTAAATATAATACATTTGAGCTCTTGCTGTCCTTCTCTTCATTTCTTAGCTTAGTGGTTGCATACTTAAAAGTGTGAGAGCATCTAATGCATAACTTTGAAGAGTTTGAGCATTGAGCCACTAGTGATCCTTCAAGCAAGCATCATCGACTTGTTACTCTCGGAGGTTGCCACCTCCCAGACGGCTTGGAGGTTGTTACGCTGTTGAGCGCTTCAAAGAAGATTGTGAATGAGCCACGACGATGATTGTGAGAGGCTTTAAGCACACATTGTCGGAGTGGCAAAGTGCTACTCTAGTGGAATCGAAGTAGTGAGTAGTCCATTACTCTATTCCGGCTTAAGATCAAGTTGCTCGGTGTGAGCCCTTTCTCCGTGCGAGAATTGGATACTTGATAGAGAAACAGTTATGGGTGATCGGCAAATACCAATACCATGGGATAAACTTCGAGTGTCATCCCTTAAGCTATTTACTTTATTGTTGAGCTATTTACTTTCATGCAATTTACCTTATGCAATTTATCTTTTTAGAATATAAATTATTACATGTCACCCTAGAATTACAAATCTTGACATAGCGTTTAGTTGTTTCTTATTATTCTTGTGATCTTTAGTTTGTTTCCGCAAATTTTCTTGATCGCTTAGCAATTAGTTTTAAAACTGCCTATTTATCCCTCTCTGGTTGGTATCTTAGATCCTACATGTGGTATCAGAGTCTAGGACTCCTTTTTATAGCAGATTTAACCATCCTGGAGTAGAATTATGGCTAGTGATGCTCATGTCAATGTGGGGAAGCCTTCGTTTTTTGAGGTGTCAAACTATGCCTATTGAAAGGATAGAATAACTGTTTATCTTAAGGCTATGGATGGTAAGTTATAGGATATAGTGGATAAAGATTATATAATTTTTGATACTACTAATCTTACCGCTGAAGGTAGGGATAATGCTCTTGCAAATGCTCAAGTTATGAATATTTTTTATGATGCTTTAGATCTTAATGAGTTTAATCGCATTTGCAAACTTAAGACCGCTCATAAGAATTGGAAAAGGCTCAAAGAAATTCATGAAGGCAATAACCATAGTTAAGAATGCAAAACTTTTTGTTTACAAAGGGAAACTTGAGAAATTTACTATGTTACCTAACGAAAGCATTGAAGAAATATTCAATCGTTTAAACACCACAATAAATGAGCTCAATGGGTTTGGTATGGATGCTTCCGATATTGATTTCTCTCATAAATTTCTTAGAGCTTTGCCTAACAAATATGACATTATTATAACTTTGCTTGTGAGGTCAAATTTGAAGGATACAACTCCAATGCAAATTTAAAGTGAAATTCTCACTCATGATATTTTCAAGAAGTCACAAGATCCTCATGATGATACTACCGATGCTAAGAAGAAAATATTACATTCAAGGCTCAATTATCAAGAAACAAAGATGATCATGAAGAAAATGATAATGAAGATGAAGATGATGAAGAAATGACTCTTTTTGTGAGAAGATTCAAGAAATTCATAAAGAATAAGATATATCAAGGTGGATATAGCAAGAAGGGATAATCTTCCAAAGGGAATCCCTTAGAAAAAAGACGATGCTTTGAATGTAGCGAAAAGAGACACATTTCCACAAATTGCAAGAACAAGAAAGAAAAATATACCAAGAAGAAGGAGGAGAGTGATGGCAAGAAGTTATTCAATAAATATTACAAGAAGAAGAAAGATTGTTAAGCATGCTATGTTGAGTGGGATTCAGATGCAAACACAAACTCTGACTCCGATGATGAGAAGCTATTTTAAAAGAGTCTTACCGGTGTAGCCATCAAGGAGGCACATTCACTCTTCTTCACACCTTATTGTCTCATGGCAAAAGGAGACTATAAGGTGAATTACAAGTCCAGTGGGAGACATTGGATGCTAGATAGTGGATGCACTCAACACATGATCGAAAATCAAAGGATGTTCACTTCTATGAGCAATAATGGATCAGAATACGATAAAATCATATTTGAAGATAATAGCAAAGGAAAGGTAAAAGAATTAGGTAAAATTACTATCTCAAATTATTTGTCTATCTCAAATGTCTTACTAGTTGAATTTCTAAATTTCAATTTATTATCCATTGTTCAATTATGTAATCTTGATCTTTCATGCACTTTTTCTCTAAATGATATGATAATATCTAGTATGAAGGATAATAGTGTAGTTTTCAAAGGTTTTATATATGGTAATCTTTATCTAGTTGATTTCTTTTCTAATAATGCAAGCTTAAGCACATGTTTGTTTACAAATTTATCAAAAGGTTGGCTTTTGCATAGAAAGCTTGGCCATGTTGGTATGAATCAACTAAATTGTTTGTTAAAGTATGATCTAGTTATATGGTTGAAGTATGTGAAATTTGAGAAGAATAAGCTATTTAGCGCTTGTCAAGCCGGAAAACAAGTGGGAAACTCACATCCATACAAAAGCTCCATGTCAACCTCAAGACCTTTGAAATTATTACACATAGATTTATTCGGTTCAACCACGTATGTAAGTATTAGAGGTAATAGCTATTGTCTTGTCATCGTTGATGATTTCTCTAGATATACTTGGTATTCTTTTTACATGATAAGACTATTGTATTTAACACCTTCAAAAGCTTTGTTAAAAGGACCGAAAATGAATTTGAGTTCAAGGTCAAGAAAGTGAGAAGTGACAATAGCTCCAAATTCAAGAACAAAAAGGTTGAGGATTTTTATGAAGAAAAGAGTATCAAATATGAATTTTCGGTCAAATACACTCCGAAGCAAAATGGAGTAGTTGAAAGGAAGAATCAACTCTTATTGATATGACAAGATCAATGCTTTTAGAATATGATATTTTGGATAATTTTTGAGCTAAAGGTATCAATACCGCTTGCCATTCATTAAATAGGTTATATTGTCACCGGTTGTTAAAGAAGACTCCATATAAGCTCCTTATTAGAAGAAAACCAAACATCTCGTATTTTTAGTATTTATATGCAAATGATATATTCTAAAGAAATGTACTTGTTTATCAAAATTCCAAAGAAAATGTGATAGAGGTTTCTTACTTGGTTATTGTTCTCATATTAAAGTTTATCGTGTCTACAACCAAAATTCCGATTTGATTCAAGAGACACATGATGTTGAATTTGATGAAATTAATAGCTCTAAAAAAGAGCAAGAAAATTTGGATGATATAGGTAATGATAGTTTGAGAAGTGCTATCAAGAATATGTCAATATATGATATTAAGTCAAAAGAGGAAGATGAATAAGAGGATGATCCATCTACCTCAATTCGGGCTATTCCATATATTTTCACTATAAATAATCAAGTTCAAGCTTATAATGTGGAATACATGGATGATCAATCACAACAAGCTACCACTTCATCAACTCCATCACATGTGTCGGTAGCTCATCCAAAAGTTCACCATGCCATTGCCAAGGATCATCACATTGATCAAATTGTTTGTGACCTTAGTAAGAGTGTTCAAACTCGTTCTCGTATTGCTTCATTTTATGAACACTATTCTTTTGTATCTTCTATTGAGCCTAACTATATAGAATAACCTCTAAATGATCCGGATTGGGTGAATGCAATGCATGAAGAGTTAAACAACTTCACCCACAATAATATATGAGAATTGGTAGAAAGACCAAGAGATCATAATGTGATGGGCACAAAATAGGTTTTTTGGAATAAGAAAGATGAAGAATGAATTGTTGTGAGAAAAAAGAAAGATTAGTTGCACATGGATATACTCAAGTCGAAGGTTTAGATTTCGTTGAAACTTTTGCTCCCGTAGCTAGACTTGAGGCTATTAGAATCTTACTTGTTTTTGCTTCATCCCACAATATCAAGTTATATCAAATGGATGTGAAAAATAACTTTTTAAACAGTAAAATTAGTGAAGTTATCTTTGTTGAACCTCCCAGTTTTGAAGATCCTAAAAAGCCAAATCATATATATAAACTTTCTAAAGCTCTCTATAGCCTTAAACAAGCCCCACGTATGTGGTATGAGAGACATAGAGATTTTCTTGTTTCAAAAGGTTTCAAAGTTAGGAACTTGATACTATTTTGTTCACTAAATCTATTGCAAATGATTTCTTTGTATGTCAAATTTATGTTGATAATACCATTTTTGGATCTATTAACAAAGATTTCTATGAGGAATTTGAAAAAATGATGCCTAGGGACTTTGAAATGTCTATACTTAGAGAATTGAGTTTCTTTCTTGGAGTCCAAATCAGGCAACTCAAAGAAGAGACTTTATTATCCAATCAAATTATTTGAAGGATCTATTGAAAAAATTTTGTATGAAAGATGCGAAGCCTATCAAGACTCCTATAGCAATAAATGGTCATCTTGATCCTGATGAGATAGGTCAACCGGTATATTTAAAGCTTTATAAATCCATGATAGGTAGTTTGTTTTTTCTTACCGCATCTATGCCCGATATCATATTTAGTGTGTGCATATGTGCAAGTTTTTAAGCATCACCTAAAGAGTGTCATTTGATGGCCGTTAAGCGTATTTTGAGATATTTGAAATACTCTCATAGTATAGGTCTTTGGTATCCAAAATGTGCTAAGTTTGAGCTAATCAGATATTTGGATTCCGATTATGCGGGTTGTAAAATAGACGGAAAGAGCATATCCAGAAGTTGCCAATTTCTAGGTAGATTGCTAGTTTCATGGTCTTCAAAGAAACAAAAATCTGTAGCACTATCTATCGCCGAAGCAGAATATGTTTCCGCGGGTAGTTGTGCTCAATTGCTATGAATGAGCCAAATTTTATTAGATTATGAAGTTGAGTTCAAAATAGTGCCTCTTTTGTGTGACAATGAAAGTGCTCTGAAAATAGTCACAAATCTGGTGCAACACTCAAGAACCAAGAATATAGATATTCGTCATCATTTTCTTAGGGATCATATAAGCAAATACGATATCTTAGTAGATAGTGTGAGGATCGAAGACCAATTGACGGACATCTTCATCAAACCTTTAGATGTGAGTCATTTTTGTAAATTGAGAAATGAGCTAACGTCAGTGACTTCTCAAATGTTGCTTGAAACGATAGACACATAATGTTTGTATTTACATGTTCTAGTAATCATGTAATGCTTTACATGCTCATATTGCTTATGGTTATTTACTTTTTGAACATGCTAAATTGTTGTAATATTTCAATTTAAGTTTTTTTCATCTAAGTTTATGATTGAATTATGTTGCATATGGTTCTATCTTATGTCTCATCTCTATGGATCATAGGTTATCTTAATATCTCACTTCCTAATTCAATTCCAAGAAGTTCTGAGTTTTCTGGTTCCAACGGTCCGACCGCCAGAAGTTCGGTCTGACCGCCAGTCTATACAGAGGGTTTTCTAGCCTCTGGACTCTAGCGGTCTGACCGCCAGTGTCTGATATGGCCGAATCATTTTCTTTCTTTATCTTCTCCTCCGGTCCCCATCTCACCACACCGAGCTTTTGTTCTCTCTCTCATGAACACGTGCTCTTAGTGCCAACTCAAGAAAACTCAAATCCTTTATCCATGGTCGATCCGAGACCATCCCTGGTCCAACCACGAACTTCTCTGACATGTCTTCTTGGTATTTCCTCGATTCCTTCCCTTTTTACCATGGATTTCAAAGCTTTTGAAGCTTAGGGTTTGAAGGGTATGATCTATCATATGAGACATGGATTTGAGATGAAACTTGTTGGAATATGTTACTAGCATCTATATTGAGTTATTCTAAAAGTTTGATTGGTTGGAACTTCAATTTTCATCAAAATCCACCGTTTGGATCTGTCTACGCGCTCGTGGTCAGACAACGACCTGTGCCGGTCTAACCGCCAGCAGTGGCAGAATATGTTTCTTTCACTGTTTCATCATGTATCATTCATTTTATTTGATCTAATTCCTTGTGATATCTCTTATGATCAGTGAAAGTGGTCTTGGGAGGAGGTTAAAAAAGATTATGGCCAGTCGGGGTAAAGCTAAGAAAAGATTGGCGGAATCAGATTCTGAGGATGATTGTCGAGACTCCGATTGGATGTCTTCTCAGGATATTTGTGAAGAATTGTTGATAATGTTGATCATGACATGGAAGATACCGGTGATGAGGATCTTGAAATTAATCATCAAACTTATGTTGGGTATAGAAAATCTTGGACGTCAACTGAATATACTAGAGTTAAAAATACTTATCATTATGTTCTAGATAGTGATTCTACTCAACCATTTTTATACTATGCTGCAACAAGATGCCTTCTATGCTCATATTGTGAAGAAATTTTTTTTGAACAAAAATAGATTGATTGGACTTATGTAAGAAGTCAGTTTAGCATGAATGGTTTAGCTGATATCTTTCAAGAGCTGGGTCTTCATGAGTTTATGAGCTTCAAATGTAATTAGAATGCAACTATCGTCAGGCAATTCTATGCAATTGTTAAAATATCACATGAGTGTCAGAAAATTGAGTGGATGCTTGGGTACAGAAAATATGATGCTTCTTTTAGGGATTTTGCAAATACTATGTGAATTCTTTATGATACTATTTATGAATCCATTAATGTCCATAATGAAGGATGTTTGGCTGAAAATGTGTGGAGTGACTTCTATGAGCCACCGGGGGTTGTTCTTAAAGTCACCCTTAGGATAATAACTAGGTTAAAAGTGTTAACTGCAACTATTAATAAAATAGTGAGAGCTACCTCCAAAAAAATAGAAACGGTGATGCTATTAGGGATCATTAGTGGAATATTATCAATCATGTCACGAACAGGAGGAAAATTGATGTGATCAAGTATATGTTGAAGGCTATTGATGATATCGCAATGAGGAAATCTATATTTTTCTCAATATATCATGTCTCTCATTCTTTTGAAGTTAAATTTCCACCAAACATCTTATGAGTCTAAACATATGGGATATAGACCATTCAAAGTGAATTCAAGTATTCTCTATAGAGATCAGGGAGGACAGTGTATTCTTGTAGCACAGGGAGGTCAGCATGAGGGACCTCAAGATTATGTTCCTTCACAAGAACATCCAGCTCCAGAGCAAGTTCCTCCTCAGTGGGCTCCTTCAGCTAGTTTCTTTGATCCTTACATGGTATCCATCTAGCAGGATTTTCAGCAGAGTTTGGACTTCTTTCAGGCCAACTTTCAACAGAACTTCTATCAGCCCTTGATGATAGAGTTCCAATCTACCCATCAGTCCATCTCTCTTGCTCTTGAGGATATTGCCGCTCTTGATGCTCAAAACCAATAGCTGAATAACATGTTTCACAACCTCTCTCTTGGATAACAGTGGCTTGAGAATCAGTTCAACACCTTCTCTGATTATTTGTACAATATCTATTCGAGACCTCCTCCACCTCCTGCTCAAGATGACCAGACCTTTTTGGTACTTCATGCCAAAGGAGGAGAAGTTAGAAGAAATGAGAATGAGGGAGAACAAGAGATAATCTATATTTTCATCTTGTGCGAGGGATAATCTATCTTTTATATACATAAGACTCTATCTTGCATGTAATGTGATAAACTATGTTGCATCTTTATTTATTTTGGTTGCATGAGAACTATGTGATGGACTATGTTTAAGTATCGTAATATGATAAATTATGTTTATTTGCTTAGCTCCATATTTTTCTTTATCTATATGTTCTAACTTTGTTGGTCTTGAGAAAAATGATTTGAATGATATATTTATATTGGAAATCTCATTGATTACATCCTTTCCCTCGGATCCAAGAAATCAAGGTAAACTCCGTCAATTTTTTTATTTAAAATCTATAACTTATACTATTTATCTTCTCTTTAATCTTATATGCACATATGTAAGAAAACTTACCTTAACATGAGTTTTTTTATAGCATTTATATCTTTTAATTTTATATTTTTGAAATTCTTGCTATGGAAACTCACCATCGAGTCTTTTTATACCATGTACTACAAGTGGGCTCAAAACTTAATTCATATCACTTCTTAGTGTTATTGTCATCAATTACTAAAAAAAGAGAGAGATTGAAGCATTTATGCTCCTAATTCGTGTTTTGGTAATTAACGACAATAAGAAATTCATGGACTAACATATTTATTTGACTTATGAAAAAGTTAGTCACAAAAGTGTTACGAAGCTAGAAGAAGCATATGTGAAAAACATGAAAATAGCTAACTCAAGGCAAAGGTATAATTGTAGTGTATTTTTTTTTGTCGATCAAAGAAGATTAGAAAAGAAAATTGACCGGATTGATAGGATAAGTGTCATTCTATTAAGAGAGGTTAATATGCGTTTACTTGAGATATCTATAGTGTCACAATTGCTCAAACTTGTATTTCATATAGTGTGGGAAATTTGGTTTGAGAGAAACCAAATAAAAATGACATTTGGGGTATTTCTGAGTTGTGGCGGTCTGACCGCTGGAACAACAGGTCTGACCGCTGTATAGCAACGACTGTTCGGTTCAAGTTTCAGGTGTCACGATCTGACCGAAGGGCTAATTGCTGTATAACCATGTTTGAGATGTGTTTGGACCCCAATCCCGGTCTAACTGTAGTGTGGCCCGGTCTGACCGCCAAGGAAGTGAGGGGTTCAGACCCTCTGCTCTGGTTGGCAATCTGACCGTCGGGCATGGCCAGTCTGACCGCATAGGAACAAAGTTTTGACGCCCTATTCCCTGCTCGCGATCTAATCGAGAGGGTTAGCGGTCTGACGTCAGCCTATGTCATAAGTCATCATCATGACTTTACATTCAACGGCCAATAGTCTGACCGCCAACCCTCTCTGCCAGTGTCACAGATGTGTCAAATCAAAAGAAATGATCACATTTTAGAGTGTGGCCTATATATAGTTGCTTGGCTGGTTCAAAGAAGATCTCTAGCACTTCAACACAATACATTTAAGCACTTGCCCTCCTTCTCTCTCTTGACTTAGTGGTTATATACTTAATAGTATTAGATGTTGGTTACATACTTAATAATATAAAAACATCTAGTGCATAACTTTAAAAAGTTTAAGCATTAAGACACTAATGGTCTTTTAAGCAAGCGTCGTTGACTTGTTACTCTTAGAGATTGCCACTTCCTAGACAGTTTAGATAAATACACCTTGTCGGAGTGGCAAAGTGCTACTCTAGTAGAATCAAGATATTGAGTAATTTATTGATCTATTCTGATTTAAGATCAAGTTTCTTGATATGAACTCTTTCTCCATGTAAAAATCAAATACTCGATAGAGAAGCAGTTAGAAACTTAAACTCACCTTAGTATAGATTAAGAATAACCAGTAAATTACCAATACCACAAGATAAACTTCAAATATCATCTCTTAAACTATTTACTTTATTATTAAACTATTTATTTTCATACAATTTATCTTCTTATAATATAAATTATCATATATCACCCTAAAATTGCAAATCTTAACGTAACACTGAGTTGTTTCTTATTATTCTAGTAATCTCTAATTTATTTTCAAAAGTTCTCTTAATCGCTTAACAATTAATTTTAAAATCACATATTCACCTGCTTCGTCAATATCCTAAACGACCACCGGCTCACAGCTTCGTTGAGTTCATGGAATTTTGCATCAAGTCATGTCGTCTCTTTGCCGGGAAGACTTCAAGAATCTATTGATTGATGGGTTGGCTATCCGAGAGGTACATGACCAATATCTTGCTGCATGTTAATGGAGGGTGGAGACCACAACAACTATTTGCCACTCACGCTATGCTTCTAGACAGTTGCTCAAATCTCTGAGCAAGAATTTCCTGGTTTCTAATTGTAAATACGTCAAGCAAGGACTGTACAGCAGAAGATAGCATGACTTTCTGTGTAACATTTGGGCTGAAACCATCCTCGTCATTTATGGTCTCCGTCGGCAAGGGCTGGTGCTCAGCATTATTGAATGATGAGCATAATGACTTCAGCCAGTCTTCTAGAAAGGAAGCTTTCTGTTCAATGGCAAACGAGTTAGCTAGGACAGACTAATAGACCCATCAGCAACTACAAAAATGTAAATATTACACATTGAAACCATATACAAGAGTTTTCAGTAAAATGCCACATCTACCAGGAGCGAGCAGCATCTTAAGTTACTTCGCTTTTTCTGCATAGATTATGGAGTGTTTCTCCTAATGCATAGTACAAAAAGCTACAGCAGATACACATACCTGCACATCTCGGTGACTCAGACAAAATGACAAATGTAAGCCCACACTATTTCTGTGTGTTGTTTAGTAAGTATCAAAATGATATTATCAGCATATGATCCTGTTTCCAGGACTTCATAATAATACAGAGCAATCAGACTCAAATCAAGTGTTCTATGTTCGATGACTCCATAAACGACAGGACCAACAAATGCTCCTGAAATTAAGGTATCCAGGAACTAGCAATATCAATTTGACCTAAATTATAATTTCCACTGAAGGGTATTGTTCCAGATGAAGACTTATTTTATAGAAAATCACTAATAGACAGGCTAAAAGTAGTCCCTTACCTTGACAAGAAAATCTTTCAGGCTTGGATCATCATTTGGTGAAACAAAACCAAGTAAATGAAGAGCAGTAAACGAAAGCTGTAAAAAGAAGGGGGGTCAAAACTTTCAATAATGCTTCCAAACAAAGATGCTTTGGTGCAAATGAAATCTCTATATAAGCATCAATAGCACTAACCTGTTTCTCAAGGTTGTCTTTCTGTTTGAAATTCGAAGGTAGTGATGAATTGTTTGAACTCAATGACTCAAGAGCATGCACAAGGCCTCGAACAACATCTGGAAATGACCTACCGTAATCTGGAAAGAACAGAAAGCATAAGCTCTGGCAGCTTCATGGATTTAGTTGTGTAGGAATGTGTAGTGTCAAGAATCAGGATACTAATATCCAACAAAATGGAATGCATGGCAGCATAGTGAATTTAGTTTTGGAATGTCAATGATCAAGACAAAAGTTGTTTAGTACATAATGTGGGCAAATGAAATCTCAAAAATGAGGGAACAAAGCTTTAATCCACGTATGTTATGGTATTTCCAAAATGTGGAAAGTCAACACTTAACCAAAGGCGGAGAATAGAAGTCAGGGGACTAACCAAGCCTTGAGACTGGCACCGCTAAAGCAACAGCTGCATGCATCTTTATCTTATAATTGTTTGAGTCACGGATTAGCAGTAGAAGTATGCTATAAACACTTGATGCCCTGTTACACAGAATCCTTGAAGATCAGAACCACTAGTCACTAGATACATATTAACTTGGAGCATTTACAGAGATACTATCATGATTGACAGGCTTCATACTTTCATAGATAAGACAAACGTGGACGAGGAAATGTGAAATCTAAAATTTTAAATACCTAGGAAGTCATAAGTATGAATCACAAGTGCAATCAATCAAAAGATTCTGCAGCATGCTATCAGTCATATTCAGTGCTGCTGTGACTTGCAAAAGCTTGTGCCATGGGCGACCACTGACCACTAGTGCCTATAGGCTATAATATGGATAATGAGAGCTTTTAGATAAAGCAATCTAGAGGGAGAATCAATAACATCGCATGCTAGCACAAAACCTCAAACACCACATGGAAAGACTTCCAGTTGAAAAGGTTAACAATGTTAGAAAAATAATTATTGTGTTAATTTCAAGTTCTTCCTATTTAGTTCTACTGCTTTAAAAAAGAATAGATGAAAAATATAAGATGCCAGTGGAGGTTTTCTTTTATTAAATTTAGAATTTATAAAATAACCTCTTTTCACATTGTTCTCCAGTTTCTGGGAGCATATGGTACTTACAATTTTAATTCAAAATGCTTCCGAAAGATAAAGAAAGCATGCAATGCTTGAACAAGGGAAATATACAGCACTATTGTCTGAAACAATTGGACGAACAAGGTTTTTTTGTGTACAGATACGTACCAAGGCATATCTTGAAGTCTCAAGGTATTGTTCATGAATAAGTTGCTAAGAGCATGACAAACGTTCCATTGGACCTAAACGAAAGACAAAAGACATGTCAAAGTGCAACCAGCTGAAGAATCTTACATTCCACAACCGCTACTATCATCGCATAAATTAGAAAAATTCTTTCGCTACTCACTGTGTAACATTTTATATTTCTTTTATTTTTTTGGCAGAAAACTACATGTGATAATTGGAGAAAATCATTGAACTTCCTGTTAAATGAGGTTTTCCTCATAAAGATGAAACAAGAAGGCAAAGATGCATATTTTTGCTCTTGACTTACACACAAGAAAATGGCTCAGAAACTTGGATAGTGCTCAAGAGAATAAAAAAGGCATTCAGCACATGAATTTTCAATTTTGTAAGTGCAACAATTTCTTGTAGTTGTAGTACCTTTACATTCCCAGTTGTCACACAAGATATCAAAGCCTGGACCATTCTTTCAAGCCAGACAGGATCTCCATAAAAAATTGAATCGCTGTTACGGAAATCCAGAAAACTGTAAGTTGAAGTAACCAGCAAAAAATTAGTGATCGATGCACACAGAATGTTAAGCAACCTTGGGCTATTTATTGCGTCAGCCTGGTGATTGAATCTGATAAATCTTGAAAGATACCCAAGAGCTCTAACAGCATTTGATTTTACCTGAATGAAAATGAAAATATCAATGCTACTCTTTTCACGGCATATACAAGCAGCTTTGCTTTCTTTTCTTTTTCACAATGAATATACATCTCCGATTATCTCTGTATTCTTCATAGCTAAAACTGACAATCTGACATGGGTGCCGTTGAACAATCAAAAACAAAAGCACATCAGTTGACTAACGCAAGCTTACTTTTTCACCATCTTTAGTCAGACGCAAAGCAATTTCAACCAACAGAGTTATGGTTGATTTATTCAGTACACCTACACTTGAAAAAAAAAAAGATAATAAACACATAAGCATGCTATATTGGTATATATGGTAGATGTTGTAAATCAACATGAAATACGTACCTGCAGAGGGATCCATATGCAATTCCAATGCTCTAAAACGAACACAAGAACAAAGATTTGCCAAAGCCCATGAAGCGGTGACACGAACCTAAATATTAACATTTACAGTAAAGTATTATGGCATAAACGAGAGAGAGAGAGAGAGAGAGAGAGAGAGGGAGAGAGAGAGAGAGAGAGAGAGAGAGAGAGAGAGAGAGAGATACCGGAGTTGATGAGTTCAGTGTATTAAACTCAATGGCATCTATGAACTTGCCAGGTAGGCTAGGGCTGCATGAGGAAACAGTGCATCATGCACCATTTCTGAGTTTAGCATTTCTGAGGGGAGGCTGCAGTGCAAGCACAGTTCTGAAAATTACCTTGACAGTATTTGAGGGAAACATGCAACAATACCAATAGCTCGACATGCAGCTGATCTTACAGTAGGAACCGCATCGCTCAATGCTGCATGAACCTACACAAAGACAATTTCAATATGACGTTTCTGAACAGGCTAGGAAAACACAATGAAATATGGAAATGAGATGCAGACTTACAGATGAGGAGGTCACATAGTCTCTTTTATTTTCTGGCAAGGAGAAGAAAACATCAGAAGTCATGCCAGCAAAACATGTGAGTGATGCTGTTCTGACCTAGAAATAAACAGATACTTTATTTAGTGCAGGAAAAACACAAAAGAATCGGAATACTTCCTGGTTCCAGCTATGGACAAAAGCATTTACACGATGCACATGCAATACTATTCTGTTTACAACACTCCCTATGTTATTTGGCATGTTACTCGACAATCCCAAATTCTGAATGCTTTAAGAAAGATATTGCTATGTTCAAATTAATCATCACAAATGGTGCCAATGATTATACATTAGTTAGCTTCTTTAAGTGAAGTGGCAGGAATTTTCGTTGCTATTCTGCTTCATTATGTTAGGATTAATAACATAGGCTATAGATAAATAATGAATCAAAAGGGAGTTTATTCTGCAGATAATATAAAGAAATGCAGATGACAAGTTCTAGAGGTGGTAAAATACCATAGCAGAGTCATGGGATAACCCCTCAGGGAGATGGATCTCCATCACCTCAATCCAACGGCTGGTTCCAAGTGCTATGTCCAAAGTGCAATTTTGTGATGATCCAGCAATTTCTTCAAAGTGAGGTGCAGATTTAATACTTTTATTTATGGTACAATCAGAAATTTGCTGAATATCCAGTAATCTACATTCTTTGAGGTCATCTGCTCCCTTGAATCCAGATGAAACTCGCAGACACTCATCCATTACCTGTCAAACAGAAACAATCTTAGATAAAAATGCTAATAAATGATCAAATGACTACTTAACAAAATACGGTCATGACTAAAAATGATGGTTTACTCACACAACTAGAAAGTTCTAAGAGCCGAATTGAATATCTATTTCAATAATAACACACCAACTCATGTAAAATGGAAAAGGATAAGGTACCAATACATACTGTCATACAGCAAGTAACCAAGCTCATAAGAATCTGGGCACAGGATATTCAGGCAACATATATCAACAAAATAATCTAAGCACAAGATACGCAATGCAAACAATGTCTTAAGTTGGACAAATAGGTTACATATACATCCAACTTTACGTACTATATCTTATACACTATACTGATACTTTTAAGCATATTAGGAACACAAATTGTTGCAAATTGATCAGCAGGAAAACAAACGACGAATGTTTTTAGTTTTTATTTTTGTATTTAAAAAAAAAAAAGATAAAGACAAATGCAAGGTTAGGAGTAGCCCAACATCTATAGTTTATCGTGTTGCCTTCAAGGAGGGCAGGTTAAAGTTCAGAAATGCACGATAGAATCCAAATGTGATATAGCATAAAAGAACAGACTATTAAGCAATATCACAGAAGTTGTTGTTTCATCCCACAAGGTTATAAAACATTTAAAGAAAACATTACCTTGATTCCAGCCACAAGACATCTTCCCTTAATTGATGATTCTTCTTTAGGTCCAGAAGGCCCAAAGTTAGCATCACAATTTTGGTCTTCACAGCTCTGCATTTGCAACAAACCAAGAACGTTGTCTCGAATTTTTTCCCAAATCATGTTTGCACAGCTTGGGTAATTGTGAACCACTGATCTCAACACCTGAGCACACATAAAAAAGGATGAATAATGCCCAAGAATGTCAACTTGTGGCGATATTGTAAGGACACTCAATATAAATGTCCTACAACAGTGCACAGCAATTTATTCCTGTGGTCACAACCCACATGCATATATTTACGTTGAAAAGGTACATCCAAGTGGTGATATCTCATTAGGTGGTCCATATGTTCTTATTCATTGTATCTGGACTTGTATCTTCAGTTAACGCAAATGGTGGTTGTTGAATGAAATAGCATCATTTACGTTGCATAAGCATCGAAAGCACAACTGCAGTACTGCTATAAACACCATGAAGCTCAACCTTCCTCATAGCTCATTAGAATTGAAAATATGAACAATATATCCAAGATAAAACTTAGAAGAATGAGACGAATCTTTCAGCAGAGGTTAAAGGATCATAATCTCGGAAAACCATATTAAAAGAAAAGGGGCAGGAAAAGAGGGGGCGGGGGGGGGGGGGGAGAGGGGCAGCACTGAGTAATAAGAGTACATGATACATTTACTGGACAAACAAATACAAAAGTAATCTTTAAGACTAACAGAATCAGAATGGCAACTTGCCTGGAAAGCTCCACATCTAACACTGAAATGCATTTCCTCTTCTATACAATGAAGAAGAACAGCTATCACACTTGACTCTTGCTCATCATGTGATGCTCCTGAAAAGCCCGTATGGTAAAAAAGATATTGACAACTCAGTATTTTCCAAAATCCAAACCCTTTTCAATATGATCAACTTTGCATGTCTTCTAAAAAGACAATAACCTACTTAGCAGTATGCAGCTTATAACAAATGAGGAAACTAAGGCAGAACATTAATTTAAATTCAGGAATATAAGGCCTAACCAGCACAGCAGTCTTGAGTGAGAACCGCAAAGACATCCAAAGTAGGTGGCACCTTTGAAAATGCTGCCTCCAAGCAATTTAGAACATTAACCTGTTGTGCACTCATGTAAGGTACAGGGAATAAGACCATTTGGTTCCTGAATAAGGGAATATATATTCGAAAACTAACCAGCAACGCATAATGTTCACTCTTATTCGAGTGTGTGTTCAATAATCTACTGCACATGACTGTAATGACTGTTGGCAACAACTCCTTTGGCATCCGAGAGTACCTGTTCATTTAACATACTATCAATTATACATCATCGAATAAAAAAAAACAGAAACACAAGTGGGGTCAAGATCTTACGGTGTAGCAGATATCAAAAGAATGAGAACTCTGAACAATGCCGCAAGCAAAGTAGCTTGACTCTCCCGCTGTATCAAGTATAGTGCTCCTGCCAATCAGAGAAAGCCAAAATGTAGTGCAAAATTTGAACATATCTCTTTTACAAAGTGGAGGGATCTGGTTATTTGATTGTAGATTGTCTCAAGTGAGACATCAGTTCTACCAAAATAAAGGGACACAACTTTGGAAATTGAGTGCCCAGCTGTGGAAATGAGGGTATGAGTAATTTAAATAGGTTGTTAGTGGTAGTGGTAGTGATAGGAAAGAGTTGTTCTGGAGTGATTTTTGGTGTGATGAGTCACCATCTTTTTTCAGTGACCACCAGAAGACATTAATCAGCTGTAGCCCCATCATGCCTAGTCATGGCAAAAGCTATAGCTCAGGAGGGTAGGTCACCGCCGCTGCTCACAGATTGGAACATGCAATCTCCTCCACAGCTCAGAGGTGAATTACTAGAAATGTTCAGAAGACTTCGACCAGAGCTTATTGTGTACTAAGGTTGGGCATGAACAAGGTTGATGACTTGATGTAGCACCTTATTTTTGCTTTAGTCCCTTATGCTCATGCAGTCATGCCCCTGTTAACTGTTTTAGCTTGCACTATGTGCCTAGCTGCAGAAGTTGCTTTTATTGTTTGCGTTCTGGCGGGTCATATATGGTGTAAAAGGTGTGATCAACTTTTTATTGGTGTTGAATTTCTTTTTGGAAGAACAGTCATCAGGACTCCGGTGGTCAAAAAAGTGTCCAGATATTGGTGTATTGGAATTTGAAAATGTCAGTAACTCTCCTACCTGTATGCAGCTGCATCAAAATTTGACCCAGCGAGCAAGATAACGTAGTGAAAGATCCACGTTTTAATGACTCCTTGTACTCTGCAACTTGTGTCAAAACTAGCGTTTGCCCTTCCAGCATGGCAGCAATGGTCAATGCTGCCTCAACACGTACCTGTACAAGTTACCGTGCATGAGAGTTCCTGAATGGAAAATTACTAATTCGAGATTACCATAAACCATACATGTTACGATATACAGAATTCAGGAAGGTATATCATCATTAACATCTGCATGACCTTTCTAAAAATCAGAAAGGCAGGGGAAAAAAACAGAAGCATTAAGATAGCATCATATAGAGTAACTCCAAAGTGCCTGCACAGTCAGTTCAGCAGAGAAACACTATTTGAACAAAATTTTCTGTACAAAATCCATACAACATTCAGTTGGATGATGGAGATCAAGGAAAGGTGGGTGCAAAGCAAAGGTTGGATCAACTGATCAAGTAAGGCAGTCATCGATTTTGTTAGTACATTAGGGTTTTTTCCATAGAGCAGATAAGTCATAACGGCATCAAGACAAACAAACACCTTTAGTCACACAGCTCACAGCAGCAAAATTGGCATGGCAATGAGGTAAGCACAGCTTTGTCAAATGCAGAATAATTAGAAAAAGCTAGATACTATAATAATGATGATGTTGTGCAGATTTGAGAAACTTCACAATCAATATATATGTAGGTAACTGCAGACTTGTACCTTTGTTATAGGATCAAAAATCAAGCATGTCATCAGAGTTGCTTGATATTTCCTGTACAAGCAACAAAAAGTACCATTAGATGACGGTAAGGTGTGAGAAATGTTAACTATTGTATGTGGAAGAGTTTACCTTTGTTGGAGAACATCATTCTCAGGCAAAAGTAATGGCCATAGCGAAGTGAGTAACTTTGGATCAGCACGACAGATATCCTTAAAGAGGTGAGAGCAGGATAGTGAGATGGTTACTTAAACAATATGAACACGTTGAAATATTTGATGTTGTATTCGCCTATTCGGTATTTTGTATCCCATGACAAAAACTTCAGGAAGAAAATGACAAGTAAATATCTTCGTTAGCTCATGATGCAGTTCATGGATATTCATGTAAAATATAAATTTTTGAAGCTCCAAAATTTTAATTTAATTTGTAAACTTAAAAAACCATATCAAAAGTTCTTCAAATTGGCATAGGAGAGTGAAGTCGCCCAGGTGATCTAATTAGCCAGGCAATTTGCCTTTCAAATCAGTAGCTAACTATTAAAGGGTACTCTCATTCATTCATATTCTAATAATAAAAGGAATAATCAACACTACAAATTAACTATGAAGGATAAATATCCATGATATCTTAACTCCACTATAAAATCCAATATAAGAAGTACAGATGCATAAGGAAACAATAATCAAAATGGATGCATCAGAATTAAGAAGGGAGACATGTCATTTACAACATATTGTGTAGCTACATACCTGTATACAAAGGATGGCAGCTAATCTAGCCTTTGAACTCCGGAAGCGGTCTCCATTTTTTGCATATCCATCGCTATCGCTCAGATCTGAATCTGACGAGCTTAAATCATATCGAGAATATTCACTATCTGAACTTCGACTATCCAGTGAATCATTCTGTCTTCTGTCCTTGTTCCTCAAATGAGGTGGTCTATATTGTCCACGATATGAAGCCCTGGGTTTCGAATCTGTTTTGATTTCATTTGGAGCTAGTGCAGGAGGCGAAGATGACCTCAGCCCATACACGAAAAACATTTGCAGATTTGCCACAAACCCTGCTACCTTGAAGTTTTATGCACATTGTTACAATCAGAAAAAAAAAACTAACATATTTGTTCAAATGAGAATTAAAGCTTTCTTGTATACTTACATGCCCTGAAAGTGATCCTTTGGGGTCCGAAAGAACCAAATGTAGACAACGAAGAAAAGAAGTATAAAATCTGCAAAATGGTGAGGTTTAGCTTTGACTTTAGCATTCATTCAATTCACTGTAATCTGTAATACATTAAACAACCAACATACTAACCTTGACATTACACTACTCTCTATAACAAGGTTCCTTGCTGTGACAAAATCCATAACTTTCCTCAAGACCTAGAAAGTACAAAAAAAGGAGACTGTGATTAAAATAGAATACTGGTGCACACACTGACAATGCAAACCTCAAGTCAAGCCACAGAACAGTTGTGCAATGTGCATCAGCCAGTGGTTAATGTGTTAGCATCTGGCATGTCGTCAACTGACAGCAGAAGTCTAGGTGATCAATCATGGCGGAAGCTCTAAATCACTAATGGCAGCTGCATATCACATTCTACATTGCTGCTAATTTCCTTGCTGCGGTACTTGCTAGTCACTCAAAGCCCCATGTGACAGCACCAAGCAGAATAACGAAAACAGAAAGTCAAAAACCACTAACCTCAATGACAGACTGCCACAAATCTTCCGACATACTTGATGCAATCTTACATAGTATATCTTCCACCATGGAAAATGCAGATATTTTCATATCCCAGATATTGGAATTTTTATTATTCACTGATCCAGAAAAGCGGGAGGAAATGCCGGTGCCATTTGGTTTATCAGAGTGGTTCAGTTCAGCTTGCAAGCATGATAAAATCGAGATAAGCACTCTTAGTGAATCTGAATTTTCAGTTAATGAACTACTTTTTCCATAATCCCTGCTCCAAAACCTGGCCGTCGAGAGAAGAGAACAATGAGGAGCAATAAAAATTATAGATGACTGATGACATTTCAACTATCCACGAAACTGATGCTAGAGTACAGGTATCACGTCAATTAGTCACAGTAACTTTGGCACAAACTACAGTACACCTAAAGGCAGATTTATTTCAAGAATAATTAAAAGGTTTTAAAATGAGAAAAATTGTACTCTACTTTCCTAAGGTTGTATATCCCCACCTTTTCTTCTAGTTTTGGCAATTACCCCTGTACTTCTGAGTTGGTGCAGATCATCACCTTTACTTTTAATTTTGGCTAGTTGCCTCCCTGTACTTCTAAATTTAGTTTGATTCGTTTACCACCTATACCCTTAATGAGCTGCAGAATATTCTTATTTTGTTAACGCACTATTAACTAGTACACCATTATATAGTTTTGAAAGGTAGTAAGCATGTTCATATCAGAACTAAGCTTACATCAATTTTCTAATATTTCATTCAAGCAAACAATTTGTCGATTTCACAGCACTAATTGGTGTTTATTTGCTCTTGAATGAAAATTGTAGGTGCCAAGTTGCTGAAACTCAGAGGTGCATGACGCAATTTGCATCAAATTAGAAGTAAAGATGGGGAATTCGGAAGTATTCATCGGGATCCGGAGTCTCAGGCAAGTACAGGTGGTGCAGTGCGATTTCTTGAAAATAGGCATAGAGGATTGCTTTTGTGGAATAAAGTATCACATGTAACAAAGGAAGAGTTCTAGTAAAAAAGATCGGGCCGTCATTTATTAAGTTCTTTGTGGAAGGGTATGGTATGGTTAAACGTAGAAGCATTTGTGTTCAGAGAAGCAAGAAATATTCAGAATTATTTTTTGTCATCGAAAGTTCAGTCAAACCCTGAACCATCATCACACATTTGCAGACAAACAGGTCGTTTGTACTTGGTACAAAGAAAACAAGTATAGGAAGCAGCTTGCCAAGAATTTCATAATACTCAAAAGCTAACCTGAGGATCTGTAAACATTCAGAGGCTGTATTCAATGCAGCTGTCCTACCAGAGAGGCCCTTCACACATGCACCCTCAATCGAGCACTTCACAAGTGCATCAAGAAACTTCAACATTGCAAGCCAACCAGGAGAGTCAATCTCCATATTTGTTTTGCACGTGATATCATGAATCTGCATAAGTAGATTCTCAGAATGTTAATGCATAGGTTTTCAGCAGAGAGAGAGAGAGAAGAATCTAAAAGGTTAACTATTTTATGGATCAAATTGATCAGAGCTAATAGTATAATTCCAGAACGTAGCAATCTCTCACTGATAGAATGTATCACAGTAATGTAGCAAAAGTGACAGAAAAATGGATAGAATCATAGAACCATAAAATAGTTAAACCTAAAATCAGTGAGAGAGAAACAGAGAGAGACAGAGAGAGAGCAGAATCTAAAAGGTTTAACTATTTTATGGATCAAATTGATCAGAGCTAATAGTATAATTCCAGAACGTAGCAATCTCTCACTGATAGAATGTACCACAGTAATGTAGCAAAAGTGACAGAAAAATGGATAGAATCATAGAACCATGGCCTCAAGCCTCCAATTAATCATAACCAGACCTCAATGCATAGCGTGATAAAGCTAAATTCGAGTTCAAACTAATCAGGATTAAAATTGCTATTCCACTATTGATCCTAACGTCACACACATTCTCCTGTCCGATTTCCGCATAACACAGTCTAATACAGTTCTAAACTAATCCACAGTGACGTCCGACAGCCACCTATAAGATCTCGACCGAGTTGAGGCACAGAACCATTACCAGGTGGCAGACGCCGCGTAGTGCATCGTCGGCGCCGTCGCAGGGGGCCACCGCCGCGGCCGTCTCCGCGAGGAACGCCACATCAGAGCCCACCTGCATGGCCCAACAGCGAGTGAGGTCGAGACAAACCGAGCCGAAGCGGACGGAGCCAGAGGGGACCGTGCCAGGAGGGCGCACCTCGTGCGGGGGGAGCGCGGCGGCGGACGCGGCGAGGGAGGGGGAGGGTGAAGCGGGGGAGAGGAGGGCGCGGCGTAGGAGCGCGAGGAGGGCCGGTGGGGTGGGCGAGGCGAGGGACTCGTCGCGGAGGGTGAGCAGCGCGGTCCTCCACGGCCGCGCGCCGCCGCCGGAGGAGGTGGAGGCCATCGGAGGAGGTTCAGATGTATCCGGGCCGCACTTGGACGTTGCGAGACCCAGATCTTCAGAGATTTTTATATTTTTTAATTCGAAAATTTCAAAACCGAAAATTAATTTTCAACTCTATATTTGAATTTTTTTTAAATGGATATATATATATATTGCAATTTTCAGATTTAAAAAATATATATAAATCGATCTTCAGACCCAGTGAGACCCAAATCTAATGGGTCAGATGGGCCCTATTTCAGATTAACGGGCCCATAGTAATTATGCAAATTGCCAGTGGACCTAAGATACAAGCATAGCCCAGTTTAAAATTAAATAATTCCATCGGTGGCAATTAGGGAGGTAAGTTTTGTAATTTTTAGGTAATTGGGTCCATCCGAAACTAAAAAATAAATTAAGAATCATCTCTACCTAATTAAATTAAAAAATAAACTAAATAGTGACTCAAAACTGACTAAGTAGATACACGCTTATATCCCTAATAGTAATCACTCTAAAAGTGCACATGTGCATCCACCCTATCCTACCTTATCCCACTGAGGTGGCGTTTGAATAGAGATTGGGTTAGTGAAAGAGAAATGAGGTGGGATAAAAAGATGTGGGTAAAGGATAGGGATAAAAAATTTACACCTATTTTTACGTTTGGAATGTATTGGGATAGGGATAGAAAATAAAATTTTAAGTGACTATAGTTCCCTTGTTTTTGACAGAGAAGAATCAATCAGAACATAACTTTCAAGGGTAAAAATGTAATCTCGCATATTTTTTACTCTATCCCGTCCTATCCTACCCCACACATGAGTTTGAAATGGTGGGAAAAGAGAGCCTCGTATCTCAATTCAAGAGCTGTTGTTTTTCCCAAACCCTCTATCCAAACATAGGAATAGATTCATCCCACATCTTATTTCCCTATCCTAGCCTTCATTTCTCGATATTCAAACGTCACCTGAGTTCGTATCCTATACTTGGTACCTATGTCTACTAGTTTTATGAGTATATATATGTGTTGTTTGTGTCTGTTATATAAAAGTTTGTACAATACTATGCTCTTAAGATCTTAGATGTTACCTATAACTATTGACATGTGTAAGGAGGGTGCATATTTGTATGTATTGACAGTGGTGTGAATATATTATGTGTTAAATATATGCAGCTGTCTTACACTCTAAAAAGAAAAATAATGACAATCAAAGTGTCTTAGTTTATTCATGGTTTAGTAAAAAGATTAAACAGATGGATTTTGTTTAGATCTGATATCCTCCTCTCTCTCCTCCTCTCTCTCCCCCCCTCTCTCAGTATCCACACTCTTTGACTCAGAAAGGCAAATGTTATGGCAAAGAAACCGGATCTAGCAAGAAAAATGCTATAAATCGGATCAACCACATAATTCAAATCGGACCATCTCCAAGAATCGAATCCAACGCAATGAAAAAAATTCCAGTAGGGTTCAGATGAGCTGCAGAGCAAGAAAAATAATCTATGCGCAACTAAAATCAAAATTGACTACCAAAATTGCATTCTTGCTCAGGGCCAGATAAAAGAGTGAGATATCGTGATCAGCGAGTTTGTGCGACAAAAATGTTGATGTGGGCGAGTTTCAAGCTCCAGGGAGAACAAGGCACACTCCATTTCTTTTAGAGTAAACCAAATTCAAATATTGTAAGATAACCGGATGCAGCCTGCAAGATACTATATAGAATTCACAGAATATACCTGCCGAAGATTAGTGCCTAACAATATATCCTAATTAAACAGAAGTACCTTTAAAATCAAAAATCGAGTAGAAAACAAGACACGCGATATAGATAAGTTCAAACCATCGGTTGGAATAATACCCTACATCCTATGTGAATGATGTTGTATATAGATTATCTCAAATACGATCAATGTGGCTAGGTCTATTAAATGGAGCAGATAGAATATAGACTAATCTAGGTTGAAGTCGTGGAGTTTCTCCGATTGCTAGGGTCTTGGAATTGCTTGTGTCGAGTTGTGTCTGTCTCCCCCTCCGGGGGTCAGGGTCATCACCTTATAAAGAGATACTGGCACTGTTTTAGTTCCGGCCGTAGTCGATATGAAGTATTTCATCTCGTTGGCTAAGACAAAGCAGTCGAATCTAGCCCAAATACTAATTGTATTCGAGTCGGATAATCCGATTGAGACCTTACTAGTATATGTCTTCCTGATCATTAGGAGTAATAGGTTTTGTAGATTTGAATTTGTAATATTCGGAGTTGTTAAGTAAATGTATAATATATCTATCTGTATATGATACACTTCTTTTGTATATATATAGTTAGATATTCGACAAAACCAAATTGTTTCTTTCAGAAACCGGTTCACAGCATCCAATTCAAACACTGTAAGAAGCCACCACTTGAAGAAAGAAGCAGCTGTCGGGTGTGCCACACCTCGTCGCAAACAGCAGGCTGCACAATGCAAATATGTTAAAGCTAATATCATCGTCAATTTTGATGAGAAATCAGCAGAAGTTTAGAGAACATATAGCATTGTTAGTCTTTTTTTTTCTCGGACGTGCAAGAGAACTGTGTATCATTATATTAAGATAAAGAACCATTCAATTACAAAACCGTATCAATCACCGGGTTAGTTATTGGTTAGATACAACCAAGACACTCACGCCAACAAGGAACGCAACCCCGCTGCCCCCTACTCCAAAGCCTAGTCTCCTCAAAGATCTCCCGCAGCAGCGTCCTCACAATAGGCCAAGAGCCATCAAAGACACCTGTTATGGAGCTTCCAAATTGACCAGGCCACAAGATCACCAAGGAGTTTAAGCCCTTTCGGACATCCTTGGGAGTTCTGCACTGAGCTCGTCTCCACCAAGTCTGAAAGATGCAAACAAGCCCATCTGACGCCATATCCTGTAGGCCAACGTGTCGAAGCACCTTGTACCACACCTCTCTTGCAAAGACACAACCCGTGAGCAGATGTTGCACCATTTCATCCACTTGGTCACAAAGAGGGCAGGTCTGCGGGTGTTGTAGACCGCGACGCCAAGACAATCCGTAGTCTAGCACCTGTTGAGCATGGCCAACCAGACGAAGAGCTTAGCACGCAGCAGCGCCCAAGTCTTCCATACCCTCTTATAAGGTTTGAAATCTGTCGGAGGATTAACTCCAGTCGCAGGGATCCCGAGAGACCCCTTTTTAGAGATTCGGCCGGGGGGATGATCCTGAATAAGTTCATCGGAGAAATAAATGGGAATGAATGCAATGGCCGGTGGTATGGGAGTTGACCTAGTGCAAGAAGAAGTAAATACACCGGAATTTAGACAGGTTCGGGCCGCACGGGGGCGTAATACCCTACTCCTGTATGGATGCTATAACTGTCCTGAGGAAGTCCCTCAAGGATATTGCGGGTTACAAGAATGTTAG